>NC_092415.1:8678388-9360362 GCF_040894005.1 Engystomops pustulosus | reverse complement strand
ACTTTACCCCCTACAATACATTACTATACCACCCTAAACTACATTACTATACCCCCCTACACTACATTACTATACCGCCCTACACTACATTACTATACCTCCCTACAATACATTACTATACCACTCTACAATACATTACTATACCCCCTTCACTACATTACTATACCGCCCTACACTACATTACTATACCGCCCTACACTACATTACTATACCCCCCTACAATACATTACTATACCGCCCTACAATACATTACTATGCCGCCCTACACTACATTACTATACCGCCCTACAATACATTACTATACCCCCCTACACTACATTACTATACCGCCCTACAATACATTACTATACCTCTCTACAATACATACTATACCGCCCTCCACTACATTACTATACCCCCCTACACTACATTACTATAGCCCCCTACAATACATTACTATACCACTCTACAATACATTACTATACCCCCCTTCACTACATTACTATACCGCCCTACACTACATTACTATACCCCCCTACACTACATTACTATACCCCCCTACAATACATTACTATTCCGCCCTACACTACATTACTATACCACCCTACACTACATTACTATACCCCCCTACAATACATTACTATACCCCCCTACACTACATTACTATACCCCCTACAATATATTACTATACCCCCCTACAATACATAACTATACCGCCCTACACTACATTATTATACCCCCCTACAATACATTACTATACCACCCTACAATACATTACTATGCCGCCCTACACTACATTACTATACCGCCCTACAATACATTACCATACCGCCCTACAATACATTACTATACCCCCCTACACTACATTACTATACTGCCCTACACTACATTACTATACCACCCTACACTACATTACTATACCTCTCTACACTACATTACTATACCGCCATACAATACATTACTATACAGCCCTACACTACATTACTATACCCGCTACAATACATTACTATACCCCCTACACTACATTACTATACCCCCTACACTACATTACTATACCGCCCTACAAAACATTACTATACTGCCCTACACTACATTACTATACCGCCCTACAATACATTACTATACCGCCCTTCACTACTTTATTATACCCCCCTACAATACATTACTATACCCCCCTACAATACATTACTATACCCCCTACACTACATTACTATACCGCCCTACAATACATTACTATACCAATCTACAATACATTACTATACCCCCTACAATACATTACTATACCCCCCTACTATACATTACTATAGCGCCCTACAATACATTACTATACCGCCCTACACTACATTACTATACCGCCCTACACTACAATACTATACCCCCTACAATATATTACTATACCGCCCTACAATACATTGCTATACCGCCCTACAATACATTACTATACCCCCTACAATACATTACTATACCGTCCTACAATACATTACTATACCCCCCTACACTACATTACTATACCGCCCTACAATACATTACTATACTGCCCTACACTACATTACTATACCGCCCTACAATACATTACCATACTGCTCTACACTACATTACTATACCGTCCTACAATACATTACTATACCCCCCTACAATACATTACTATACCCCCCTACAATACATTACTATACCCCCCTACACTACATTACTATACCGCCCTACAATACATTACTATACTGCCCTACACTGCATTACTATACCGCCCTACACTACATTACTATACCCCCCTACACTACATTACTATACCGCCCTACACTACATTACTATAACCCCTACACTACATTACTATACTACCCTACACTACATTACTATACCCCCCTACAATACATTACTATACCGTCCTACACTACATTACTATACCGCCCTACACTACATTACTATACCACCCTAACACTACATTACTATACCGCCCTACACTACATTACTATACCGTCCTACAATACATTACTATACCGCCCTACTATACATTACTCTACCGCTCTATAATACATTACTATACCGCCCTACACTACATTACTATACCGCCCTACAATACATTACTATACCCTCCTACACTACATTACTATACCGCCCTACACTACATTACTATACCGCCCTAAAATACAATACTATACCCTCCTACACTACATTACTATACCGTCCTACAATACATTACTATACCGCCCTACTATACATTACTATACCGCTCTATAATACATTACTATACCCCCCTACACTACATTACAATACCGCCCTACAATACATTACTATACCCCCCTACACTACATTAATATACCGCCCTTCTATACATTACTATACTGCCCTACACTACATTTCTATACCGCCCTACAATACATTACTATACTGCTCTACACTACATTACTATACCGTCCTACAATACATTACTATACCGCCCTACTATATATTACTATACCCCCCTACACTACATTACTATACCCCCCTACACTACATTACTATACCGCCCTACACTACATTACTATACCCCCCTACACTACATTACTATACCGCCCTACTATACATTACTATACCGCCCTACAATACATTACTATACCGCCCTACACTACATTACTATACCCCCCTACACTACATTACTATACCGCCCTACACTACATTACTATACCGCCCTACAAAACATTACTATACCCCCTAAACTGCATTACTATACACCCTACACTACATTACTATACCCCCCTACACTACATTACTATACCCCCCTACACTACATTACTATACCGCCCTACACTACATTACTACACCGCCCTCCACTACATTACTATACCCACCTACACTACATTACTATACCGCCCTACAATACATTACTATACCCCCGTACAATACATTACTATAAAGCCCTACACTACATTACTACACCGCCCTCCACTACATTACTATACCCACCTACACTACATTACTATACCGCCCTACAATACATTACTATACCGCCCTACACTACATTACTATACCCCCCTACACTACATTACTATACCGCCCTACAATACATTACTATACCTCTCTACAATACATTACTATACCCCCCTACAATACATTACTATACCGCCCTCCACTACATTACTATAACCCCCTACACTACATTACTATAGCCCCCTACAATACATTACTATACCACTCTACAATACATTACTATACCCCCCTTCACTACATTACTATACCGCCCTACACTACATTACTATACCGCCCTACACTACATTACTATACCCCCCTACAATACATTACTATACCGCCCTACAATACATTACTATACCGCCCTATACTACATTACTATACCGCCCTACACTACATTACTATACCACCCTACAATACATTACTATACCGCCCTACACTACATTACTATACCCCCTACAATACATTACTATACCACCCTACAATACATTACTATACCGCCCTATACTACATTACTATACCCCTACAATACATTACTATACCACCCTACAATACATTACTATACCACCCTACACTACATTACTATACCACCCTACAATACATTACTATACCGCCCTATACTACATTACTATACCGCCCTACACTACATTACTATACCACCCTACAATACATTACTATACCGCCCTATACTACATTACTATACCGCCCTATACTACATTACTATACCACCCTACAATACATTACTATACCGCCCTACAATACATTACTATACCCCCCTACACTACATTACTATACTGCCCTACACTACATTACTATACCGCCCTACACTACATTACTATACCTCCCTACACTACATTACTATACCCCCTACAATACATTACTATACCACCCTACACTACATTACTATACCGACCTACAAAACTGCCCTATACTGCCCTACACTACATTACTATACCGCCCTACAATACATTACTATACCGCCCTTCACTACTTTACTATACCCCCCTACAATACATTACTATACCCCCCTACAATACATTACTATACCCCCTAAACTACATTACTATACCGCCCTACAATACATTACTATACCAATCTACAATACATTACTATACCCCCCTACTATACATTACTATACCGCCCTACAATACATTACTATACCCCCCTACTATACATTACTATACCGCCCTACAATACATTACTATACCCCCCTACTATACATTACTATACCCCCCTACACTACATTACTATACCGCCCTACACTACATTACTATACCCCCTACAATATATTACTATACCCCCCTACACTACATTACTATACCGCCCTATTATACATTACTATACCGCCCTACAATACATTACTATACCCCCTACAATACATTACTATACCCCCCTACACTACATTACTATACCGCCCTACAATACATTACTATACCGCCCTACACTACATTACTATACCCCCCTACAATACATTACTATACCGCCCTACACTACATTACTATACCGCCCTACAATACATTACTATACCCCCCTACACTACATTACTATACCGCCCTACACTACATTACTATACCCCCTACATTACATTACTATACCCCCCTACACTACATTACTATACCCTTCTACACTACATTACTATACCGCCCTACACTACATTACTATACCGCCCTGCAATACATTACTATACCGCCCTACAATACATTACTATACTGCCCTACACTACATTACTATACCGCCCTGCAATACATTACTATACTGCTCTACACTACATTACTATACCGTCCTACAATACATTACTATACCCCCCTACACTACATTACTATACCGCCCTACAATACATTACTATACTGCCCTGCACTACATTACTATACCGCCCTACACTACCTTTCTATACCCCCCTACACTACATTACTATACCGCCCTACACTACATTACTATAACCCCTACACTACATTACTATACTACCCTACACTACATTACTATACCCCCCTACAATACATTACTATACCGTCCTACAATACATTACTATACCGCCCTACACTACATTACTATACCACCCTATATCGCCCTACACTACATTACTATACCACCCTATACCGCCCTACACTACATTACTATAACCCCTACACTACATTACTATACCGCCCTACAATACATTACTATACCCTCCTACACTACATTACTATACCGCCCTACACTACATTACTATACCGCCCTACAATACATTACTATACCCTCCTATACTACATTACTATACCGTCCTACAATACATTACTATACCGCCCTACTATACATTACTATACCGCTCTATAATACATTACTATACCGCCCTACACTACATTACTATACCGCCCTACACTACATTACTATACCGCCCTACAATACATTACTATACCCCCCTACTACACATTACTATACCCCCCTACAATACATTACTATACCCCCCTACACTACATTACTGTACCCCCCTACTATACATTACTATACCCCCCTACAATACATTACTATACCCCCCTACAATACATTACTATACCCCCCTACACTACATTACTATACCGCCCTACTACGCTACATTACTATACCGCCTTACAATACATTACTATACCGCCCTACAATACATTACTATACCGCCCTACTACGCTACATTACTATACCGCCATACAATACATTACTATACCCCCCTACAATACATTACTACACCCCCCTACAATACATTACTATACCGCCCTACAATACATTACTATACCCCCCTACACTACATTTCTATACCGCCCTACACTACATTACTATACCGCCCTACACTACATTACTATACCCCCTACAATACATTACTATACCGCCCTACAATACATTACTATACTGCCCTACACTACATTACTATACCCCCCTACACTACATTACTATACCGCCCTACACTACATTACTATACCGCCCTACTACGCTACATTACTATACCGCCCTACAATACATTACTATACCGCCCTACACTACATTACTATACTGCCGTACACTACATTACTATACCCCCCTACACTACATTATTATACCGCCCTACTACGCTACATTACTATACCGCCCTACAATACATTACTACACCGCCCTACACTACATCACTATACCCCCCTACACTACATTACTATACCGCCCTACACTACATTACTATACCCCCTACACTACATTACTATACCCCCTACACTACGTTACTATAACGCCCTACACTACATTACTATACCCCCTACAATACATTACTATACCCCCCTACACTACATTACTATACCGCCCTACACTACATTACTATACCCCCTACACTACATTACTATACCCCCTACAATACATTACTATACCGCCCTACACTACATTACTATACTCCCTACACTACATTACTATACCACCCTACACTACATTACTATACCCCCTACACTACATTACTATACCCCCTACACTACATTACTATACCGCCCTACACTACATTACTATACCGCCCTGCAATACATTACTATACCCCCTACACTACATGACTATACCCCCTACAATACATTACTATACCCCCCTACAATACATTACTATACCACCCTACACTACATTACTATACCCCCCTACAATACATTACTATACTGCCCTACACTACATTACTATACCCCCCTACACTACATTACTATACCCCCCTACAGTACATTACTATACCGCCCTACAATACATTACTATAACCCCCTACACTACATTACTATACCCCCTACACTACATTACTATACCGCCCTACACTACATTACTATACCGCCCTACAATACATTACTATACCCCCTACACTACATGACTATACCCCCTACACTACATTACTATACCCCCCTACACTACATTACTATACTCCCTACACTACATTACTATACCCCCTACACTACATTACTATACCCCCCTACACTACATTACTATACCGCCCTACACTACATTACTATACCCCCCTACAATACATTACTATACCCCCTACACTACATTACTATACCCCCCTACAATACATTACTATACCCCCCCTACAATACATTACTATACCCCCCTACAATACATTACTATACCTCCCTACACTACATTACTATACCCCCTACAATACATTACTATACCGCCCTACACTACATTACTATACCCCCCTACAATACATTACTATACCGCCCTACAATACATTACTATACCGCCCTACAATACATTACTATACCCCCCTACACTACATTACTATACCGCCCTACACTACATTACTATACCGCCCTACAATACATTACTATACCGCTCTACAATACATTACTATACCGCCCTACACTACATTACTATACCCCCCTACACTACATTACTATACCGCCCTACACTACATTACTATACCGCCCTACAATACATTACTATACCGCCCTACAATACATTACTATACCGCCCTACACTACATTACTATACCGCCCTACAATAAATTACTATACCGCCCTACACTACATTACTATACCCCCCTACACTACATTACTATACCGCCCTACACTACATTACTATACCGCCCTACAATACATTACTATACCCCCCTACAATACATTACTATATCGCCCTACAATACATTACTATACCGCCCTACACTACATTACTATACCCCCCTACACTACATTACTATACCGCCCTACACTACATTACTATAAAGCCCTACAATACATTACTATTCCCCCCTACAATACATTACTATACCGCCCTACAGTACATTACTATACCGCCCTTCACTACATTACTATACCGCCCTACACTACATTACTATACCCCCCTACAATACATTACTATACCCCCTACACTACATTACTATACCCCCTACAATACATTACTATACCCCCCTACAATACATTACTATACCCCCCTACAATACATTACTATACCGCCCTACACTACATTACTATACCCCCCTACAATACATTACTATACCGCCCTACACTACATTACTATACCCCCCTACAATACATTACTATACCGCCCTACAATACATTACTATACCGCCCTACAATACATTACTATACCGCCCTACAATACATTACTATACCCCCCTACAATACATTACTATACCCCCCTACAATACATTACTATACCCCCCTACACTACATTACTATACCACCCTACACTACATTACTATACCCCGCTACACTACATTACTATACCACCCTACACTACATTACTATACCGCCCTACAATACATTACCATACCGCCCTACAATACATTACTATACCCCCCTACAATACATTACTATACCGCCCTACACTACATTACTATACCGCCCTACAATACATTACTATACCCCCCTAAAATACATTACTATACCCCCCTACACTACATTACTATACCGCCCTACACTACATTACTATACCGCCCTACACTACATTACTATACCGCCCTACACTATATTACTACACCCCCTACTATACATTACTATACCGCCCTACACTACATTACTATACCCCCCTACACTACATTACTATACCGCCCTACACTACATTACTATACCCCCCTACATTACATTACTATACCCCCTACACTACATTACTATACCCCCCTACAATACATTACTATACCCCCCTACAATACATTACTATACCCCCCTACAATACATTACTATACCGCCCTACACTACATTACTATACCCCCCTACAATACATTACTATGCCGCCCTACAATACATTACTATACCGCCCTACAATACATTACTATACCGCCCTACAATACATTACTATACCGCCCTACACTACATTACTATACCGCCCTACAATACATTACTATACCCCCCTACAATACATTACTATACCGCCCTACACTACATTACTATACCCCCCTACAATACATTACTATACCCCCCTACAATACATTACTATACCGCCCTACAATACATTACTATACCGCCCTACACTACATTACTATACCGCCCTTCACTACATTACTATACCGCCCTACACTACATTACTATACCCCCCTACATTACATTACTATACCCCCTACACTACATTACTATACCCCCCTACAATACATTACTATACCCCCCTACAATACATTACTATACCCCCCTACAATACATTACTATACCTCCCTACACTACATTACTATACCCCCCTACAATACATTACTATACCGCCCTACACTACATTACTATACCCCCCTACAATACATTACTATACCGCCCTACAATACATTACTATACCGCCCTACAATACATTACTATACCGCCCTACACAACATTACTATGCCGCCCTACAATACATTACTATACCGCCCTACAATACATTACTATACCGCCCTACAATACATTACTATACCCCCTACAATACATTACTATACCGCCCTACTATACATTACTATACTGCTTTATAATACATTACTATACCGTCCTACAATATATTACTATACCGCCCTACACTACATTACTATACCGCCCTACAATACATTACTATACCCCCTACACTACATTACTATACCCCCTACACTACATTACTATACCCCCCTACACTACATTACTATACTGCCCTACAATACATTACTAAACTGCCCTACAATACATTACTATACCGCCCTACAATACATTACTATACCCCCCTACACTACATTACTATACTCCCCTACACTACATTACTATACTGCCCTACAATACAATACTATACCGCCCTACACTACATTACTATACCGCCCTACACTACATTACTATACCCCCTACACTACATTACTATACCCCCCTACACTACATTACTATACTGCCCTACAATACATTACTATACCCACCTACACTACATTACTATACCCCCCTACAATACATTACTATACCACCCTAACACTACATTACTATACCGCCCTACACTACATTACTATACCGCCCTACAATACATTACTATACCGCTCTACAATACATTACTATACCGCCCTACACTACATTACTATACCCCCCTACACTACATTACTATACCGCCCTACACTACATTACTATACCGCCCTACAATACATTACTATACCCCCCTACAATACATTACTATACCGCCCTACACTACATTACTATACCGCCCTACACTACATTACTACACCCCCCTACACTACATTACTATACCGCCCTACACTACATTACTATACCCCCCTACAATACATTACTATACCGCCCTACAATACATTACTATACCGCCCTACACTACATTACTATACCCCCCTACACTACATTACTATACCGCCCTACACTACATTACTATACCGCCCTACAATACATTACTATACCCCCCTACAATACATTACTATACCGCCCTACAGTACATTACTATACCGCCCTTCACTACATTACTATACCGCCCTACACTACATTACTATACCCCCCTACATTACATTACTATACCCCCTACAATACATTACTATACCCCCTACAATACATTACTATACCGCCCTACACTACATTACTATACCGTCCTACACTACATTACTATACCCCCTACACTACATTACTATACCCCCCTACAATACATTACTATACCCCCCTACAATACATTACTATACCCCCCTACAATACATTACTATACCGCCCTACACTACATTACTATACCCCCCTACAATACATTACTATACCGCCCTACACTACATTACTATACCCCCCTACAATACATTACTATACCGCCCTACAATACATTACTATACCGCCCCACACTACATTACTATACCCACCTACACTACATTACTATACCGCCCTACACTACATTACTATACCGCCCTACAATACATTACTATACCCCCCTACAATACATTACTATACCGCCCTACAGTACATTACTATACCGCCCTTCACTACATTACTATACCACCCTACACTACATTACTATACCCCCCTACATTACATTACTATACCCCCTACAATACATTACTATACCCCCTACAATACATTACTATACCGCCCTACACTACATTACTATACCGTCCTACACTACATTACTATACCCCCTACACTACATTACTATACCCCCCTACAATACATTACTATACCCCCCTACAATACATTACTATACCCCCCTACAATACATTACTATACCGCCCTACACTACATTACTATACCCCCCTACAATACATTACTATACCGCCCTACACTACATTACTATACCCCCCTACAATACATTACTATACCGCCCTACAATACATTACTATACCGCCCTACAATACATTAATATACCGCCCTACACAACATTACTATACCGTCCTACAATACATTACTATACCGCCCTACTACGCTACTTTACTATACCGCCCTACAATACATTAATATACCGCCCTACAATACATTACTATACCGCCCTACAATACATTACTATACCCCCTACAATACATTACTATACCGCCCTACTATACATTACTATACTGCTCTATAATACATTACTATACCGTCCTACAATATATTACTATACCGCCCTACACTACATTACTATACCGCCCTACACTACATTACTATACCGCCCTACACTACATTACTATACCGCCCTACAATACATTACTATACCCCCTACACTACATTACTATACCCCCCTACACTACATTACTATACTGCCCTACAATACATTACTATACTGCCCTACAATACATTACTATACCGCCCTACAATACATTACTATACCCCCCTACACTACATTACTATAGCCCCCTACACTACATTACTATACTGCCCTACAATACATTACTATACTGCCCTACAATACATTACTATACCGCCCTACACTACATTACTATACCCCGCTACACTACATTACTATACTGCCCTACAATACATTACTATACCCCCCTACACTACATTACTATACCCCCCTACAATACATTACTATACCGACCTACACTACATTACTATACCGCCCTACACTACATTACTATACCACCCTAACACTACATTACTATACCGCCCTACACTACATTACTATACTGCCCTACACTACATTACTATACCCCCCTACAATACATTACTATACTGCCCTACAATACATTACTATACTGCCCTACAATATATTACTATACCGCTCTATAATACATTACTATACCCCCTACAATACATTACTATACCACCCTACACTACATTACTATACCGCCCTACACTAAATTACTATACCGCCCTACAATATATTACTATACCGCTCTATAATACATTACTATACCCCCTACAATACATTACTATACCTCCCTACAATATATTACTATACCCCCTACACTACATTACTATACCGCCCTACACTACATTACTATACCGCCCTACAATATATTACTATACCGCTCTATAATACATTACTATACCCCCTACAATACATTACTATACCTCCCTACAATATATTACTATACCCCCTACAATACATTACTATACCACCCTACACTACATTACTATACCGCCCTACACTACATTACTATACCCCCCTACACTACATTACTATACCGCCCTACACTACATTACTATACTGCCCTACACTACATTACTATACCGCCCTACACTACATTACTATACCGCCCTACAATACATTACTATACCGCCCTACAATACATTACTATACCGCCCTACAATACATTACTATACCGCTCTATAATACATTACTATACCCCCTACAATACATTACTATACTGCCCTACAATATATTACTATACCGCTCTATAATACATTACTATACCCCCTACAATACATTACTATACCTCCCTACAATATATTACTATACCCCCTACAATACATTACTATACCACCCTACACTACATTACTATACCGCCCTACACTACATTACTATACCCCCCTACACTACATTACTATACCGCCCTACACTACATTACTATACTGCCCTACACTACATTACTATACCGCCCTACACTACATTACTATACCGCCCTACAATACATTACTATACCGCCCTACAATACATTACTATACCGCCCTACAATACATTACTATACTTCTCTATAATACATTACTATACCCCCTACAATACATTACTATACTGCCCTACAATATATTACTATACCGCCCTACAATACATTACTATACCGCCCTACAATACATTAATATACCCCCCTACAATACATTACTATACCCCCCTACAATAGATTACTATACCCCCCTACAATACATTACTATACCGCCCTACACTACATTACTATACCGCCCTACAATACATTACTATACCCCCCTAAAATACATTACTATACCCCCCTACACTACATTACTATACCGCCCTACACTACATTACTATACCGCCCTACACTACATTACTATACCGCCCTACACTATATTACTACACCCCCTACTATACATTACTATACCGCCCTACACTACATTACTATACCCCCCTACACTACATTACTATACCGCCCTACACTACATTACTATACCCCCCTACATTACATTACTATACCCCCTACACTACATTACTATACCCCCCTACAATACATTACTATACCCCCCTACAATACATTACCATACCCCCCTACAATACATTACTATACCGCCCTACACTACATCACTATACCCCCCTACAATACATTACTATGCCGCCCTACAATACATTACTATACCGCCCTACAATACATTACTATACCGCCCTACAATACATTACTATACCGCCCTACACTACATTACTATACCGCCCTACAATACATTACTATACCCCCCTACAATACATTACTATACCGCCCTACACTACATTACTATACCCCCCTACAATACATTACTATACCCCCCTACAATACATTACTATACCGCCCTACAATACATTACTATACCGCCCTACACTACATTACTATACCGCCCTTCACTACATTACTATACCGCCCTACACTACATTACTATACCCCCCTACATTACATTACTATACCCCCTACACTACATTACTATACCCCCCTACAATACATTACTATACCCCCCTACAATACATTACTATACCCCCCTACAATACATTACTATACCGCCCTACACTACATTACTATACCCCCCTACAATACATTACTATACCGCCCTACACTACATTACTATACCCCCCTACAATACATTACTATACCGCCCTACAATACATTACTATACCGCCCTACAATACATTACTATACCGCCCTACACAACATTACTATACCGCCCTACAATACATTACTATACCGCCCTACAATACATTACTATACCGCCCTACAATACATTACTATACCCCCTACAAAACATTACTATACCGCCCTACTATACATTACTATACTGCTCTATAATACATTACTATACCGTCCTACAATATATTACTATACCGCCCTACACTACATTACTATTCCGCCCTACAATACATTACTATACCCCCTACACTACATTACTATACCCCCTACACTACATTACTATACCCCCCTACACTACATTACTATACTGCCCTACAATACATTACTATACTGCCCTACAATACATTACTATACCGCCCTACAATACATTACTATACCCCCCTACACTACATTACTATACTCCCCTACACTACATTACTATACTGCCCTACAATACATTACTATACCGCCCTACACTACATTACTATACCGCCCTACACTACATTACTATACCCCCTACACTACATTACTATACCCCCCTACACTACATTACTATACTGCCCTACAATACATTACTATACCCACCTACACTACATTACTATACCCCCCTACAATACATTACTATACCACCCTAACACTACATTACTATACCGCCCTACACTACATTACTATACCGCCCTACAATACATTACTATACCGCTCTACAATACATTACTATACCGCCCTACACTACATTACTATACCCCCCTACACTACATTACTATACCGCCCTACACTACATTACTATACCTCCCTACAATACATTACTATACCCCCCTACAATACATTACTATACCGCCCTACACTACATTACTATACCGCCCTACACTACATTACTACACCCCCCTACCCTAGATTACTATACCGCCCTACACTACATTACTATACCCCCCTACAATACATTACTATACCGCCCTACAATACATTACTATACCGCCCTACACTACATTACTATACCCCCCTACACTACATTACTATACCGCCCTACACTACATTACTATACCGCCCTACAATACATTACTATACCCCCCTACAATACATTACTATACCGCCCTACAGTACATTACTATACCGCCCTTCACTACATTACTATACCGCCCTACACTATATTACTATACCCCCCTACATTACATTACTATACCCCCTACAATACATTACTATACCCCCTACAATACATTACTATACCGCCCTACACTACATTACTATACCGTCCTACACTACATTACTATACCCCCTACACTACATTACTATACCCCCCTACAATACATTACTATACCCCCCTACAATACATTACTATACCCCCCTACAATACATTACTATACCGCCCTACACTACATTACTATACCCCCCTACAATACATTACTATACCGCCCTACACTACATTACTATACCCCCCTACAATACATTACTATACCGCCCTACAATACATTACTATACCGCCCCACACTACATTACTATACCCCCCTACACTACATTACTATACCGCCCTACACTACATTACTATACCGCCCTACAATACATTACTATACCCCCCTACAATACATTACTATACCGCCCTACAGTACATTACTATACCGCCCTTCACTACATTACTATACCGCCCTACACTACATTACTATACCCCCCTACATTACATTACTATACCCCCTACAATACATTACTATACCCCCTACAATACATTACTATACCGCCCTACACTACATTACTATACCGTCCTACACTACATTACTATACCCCCTACACTACATTACTATACCCCCCTACAATACATTACTATACCCCCCTACAATACATTACTATACCCCCCTACAATACATTACTATACCGCCCTACACTACATTACTATACCCCCCTACAATACATTACTATACCGCCCTACACTACATTACTATACCCCCCTACAATACATTACTATACCGCCCTACAATACATTACTATACCGCCCTACAATACATTACTATACCGCCCTACACAACATTACTATACCGTCCTACAATACATTACTATACCGCCCTACAATACATTACTATACCGCCCTACAATACATTACTATACCGCCCTACACAACATTACTATACCGCCCTACAATACATTACTATACCGCCCTACAATACATTACTATACCGCCCTACAATACATTACTATACCCCCTACAATACATTACTATACCGCCCTACTATACATTACTATACTGCTCTATAATACATTACTATACCGTCCTACAATATATTACTATACCGCCCTACACTACATTACTATACCGCCCTACACTACATTACTATACCGCCCTACACTACATTACTATACCGCCCTACAATACATTACTATACCCCCTACACTACATTACTATACCCCCCTACACTACATTACTATACTGCCCTACAATACATTACTATACTGCCCTACAATACATTACTATACCGCCCTACAATACATTACTATACCCCCCTACACTACATTACTATAGCCCCCTACACTACATTACTATACTGCCCTACAATACATTACTATACTGCCCTACAATACATTACTATACCGCCCTACACTACTTTACTATACCCCGCTACACTACATTACTATACTGCCCTACAATACATTACTATACCCCCCTACACTACATTACTATACCCCCCTACAATACATTACTATACCGCCCTACACTACATTACTATACCGCCCTACACTACATTACTATACCACCCTAACACTACATTACTATACCGCCCTACACTACATTACTATACTGCCCTACACTACATTACTATACCGCCCTACACTACAATACTATACCCCCCTACACTACATTACTATACCCCCCTACACTACATTACTATACTGCCCTACAATACATTACTATACCCCCCTACAATACATTACTATACCCCCCTACAATACATTACTATACTGCCCTACAATACATTACTATACTGCCCTACAATATATTACTATACCGCTCTATAATACATTACTATACCCCCTACAATACATTACTATACCACCCTACACTACATTACTATACCGCCCTACACTACATTACTATACCGCCCTACAATATATTACTATACCGCTCTATAATACATTACTATACCCCCTACAATACATTACTATACCTCCCTACAATATATTACTATACCCCCTACACTACATTACTATACCGCCCTACACTACATTACTATACCGCCCTACAATATATTACTATACCGCTCTATAATACATTACTATACCCCCTACAATACATTACTATACCTCCCTACAATATATTACTATACCCCCTACAATACATTACTATACCACCCTACACTACATTACTATACCGCCCTACACTACATTACTATACCCCCCTACACTACATTACTATACCGCCCTACACTACATTACTATACTGCCCTACACTACATTACTATACCGCCCTACACTACATTACTATACCGCCCTACAATACATTACTATACCACCCTACAATACATTACTATACCGCCCTACAATACATTACTATACCCCCCTACACTACATTACTATACCGCTCTATAATACATTACTATACCCCCTACAATACATTACTATACTGCCCTACAATATATTACTATACTGCTCTATAATACATTACTATACCCCCTACAATACATTACTATACCACCCTACACTACATTACTATACCACCCTACACTACATTACTATACCCCCCTACACTACATTACTATACCCCCCTACACTACATTACTATACCCCCCTACACTACATTACTATACCCCCCTACACTACATTACTATACTGCCCTACAATACATTACTATACCGCCCTACAATACATTACTATACCGCCCTACAATATATTACTATACCGCTCTATAATACATTACTATACCCCCTACAATACATTACTATACCACCCTACACTACATTACTATACCACCCTACACTACATTACTATACCCCCCTACACTACATTACTATACCCCCCTACACTACATTACTATACCCCCCTACACTACATTACTATACCGCCCTACACTACATTACTATACTGCCCTACAATACATTACTATACCGCCCTACACTACATTACTATACCGCCCTACAATATATTACTATACCGCTCTATAATACATTACTATACCCCCTACAATACATTACTATACCCCCCTACAATACATTACTATACCGCCCTACAATACATTACTATACCGCCCTACAATACATTACTATTCCCCCCTACACTACATTACTATACCGCCCTACAATACATTACTATACCGCCCTACTCCTCCATGTAATTCTGCAGTCTTAGAGATCTGTACACACCGCTCTCCGCTGCAGCTAATTGCAGTGATTGAATATCGCAGTCATTATTGTCGTCGGGCTCCTGGTTCGGAGCGGATACAATGTTCCGGAGTCGGATCCTGCAGTCATTTGTCCTAGTTACAATCAAACCAACAACTTAATCACAAATCATTCCAATGTTAGAGTAAGATGAAGCCTCTGCAGTATCAGGGATGAAGACCTCCCGGCATTGCAGTATATTGTGAGACCGGAAGAGAACATTTTCATTTTTAATTATTCCTTAATCCTAAGTCAATTTATTTCAGTCCTTTATTTTAATTAAATTCCCCCTTTAATGAAACCTATCCCCAGGATTGTAATTTTTATCTGGTGACAGGTTCCAATAACCTATGATATGCTGATTTTAAAAATGCCTTTGTGGGCATTTTAAATCATATTTACTTTATATATTTACTTTATAATACTTTTTTCACATTACCTGGCTCCCTGCCAGAAGCTTATGGTGAGTCCCAGGGAGGAGTTAGATGCAGCATGTGTGTGCCTGTGTCTCCTCTTGTATTCTCCTCTTCTCTACACCATCCCCCTCCCTCCATTTAGTGATGTGTCATTCACGAACGAATCGGCTCTAACATGGCTAACTTAATCCCACCCCCAATTGGCATGTCACACCCCCTTTAACGCAATAAAATAGTACTGAAAGTGGTGCGGGTGGGGGATTGGCTAAACTGATGCTCTCTATTATATATTTAGTAGGGAGCAGTTCAGGAGCCAGAAGAGCTGAATCTTCTTAATGAGTGGAGCCTAATGATCCAGCTCAATAAAAGTACAGAAATTCCCATCACTTCCTCCCCTACCTGCTCAATGCACATGACAGGAAATGGAAAGGGGGAGGGGCTGCATGAGTGAGGACGAGACCAGACTGACACAGGCATAAACACTTGGTAGCTGCTCCCTCTCCCAGGACTCACAACAATCTGCTGGCAGGGAGCCAGGTAATGTGAAATAAACAGTTATAAAGTACTGAACTGATTCAGAATGCTAACATCAGCTATGCGAACCTGTCACCAGCTAAAAATCACATTCCTGGTGTCAGGTTCAAGTAAACATCAATGTACTAAGTTATTGTTTCTAGGTCTCCCATCGATGCCTTCACTTTGAACTTCAAAAATAAAGGCTACACTGCGTTCGCTGAAATGTTGCTTTGTATCCACATGTGAATAAATCTTTTAACGAAGACGGAGTGCTGCACAGGAAGGTGAATCTGCTCCATAACTCCCTTGAACATATGGGACATTACAGAGCAGTACTGACCTGTACTGATGGGAATAAAGCACTTGGGGTGAGATAGACAAGATGCAAAATACATCGGCTGCTTTATGGGGAAAGCCAAATGTTTTAATAGGAGTTGGGGGGAAGGTAGAGTGGAGACCACCAGGTGGACAGTGGTATAGTAGGTCAGCTGACTCAGCCGTGGAGCAGTTCAGTGCAGAGAGCACAGAGCACAGCAGTGTGAGGACACGCCCCCAGTGCACTTGAAGAATCTACAATCCTGGAATATAAGTCCATATTTCACATTCATGACAATTCCTTATCAGTGTGGAGCTCGGGTGTCCTGTCAGGTAATAAGCAGGTGACAGCGAGGACCAATCACCTATAAGCTCGTTATCTTTAGCTCATTATATAGTGAGATGTTTTCACCTCGGGAATTAGAGACTCATTATACTAAGTGCAGCTGTCACTAATGATCTCACTTCATCTGAATATAACAAATCAAACTAAACGGAAGATTCTAAACAGCCACAGAAATATTGAGATTAGTGAAGAAATGTTCCTGCAGCCGATGTCCCTCCTCGCCAGATCCTGCTCATGGCTCCGCCCCAGGTCCTCGCTTTCTGACCTTTTGTGTGTTCTGACCTCTTTGCTCCTGACCCAGTTCCTTGTACGACATTTCTCTGATATTTTAAATTCTGAATTACAGTCACAAACTTGTCCTAATGGGAATTGTAGCTGCTTGCCCTGACCTAAGGCTTGTCTCTTGGACAACTGGTATCTGCCTGCCCTAACCTTGGCCTGTGTGCAGCTATTTCTTGCCTTGCCTTCCAGCCTGGTGGCCGTGCAATCCCTCTACAGGAGGTTAAAGGGTAAACCCAGCAGATTTTTCTGGATGACACTGAATAGCCGAAAGCACATCCCGTCTGATGACTCAATGAGGCTTATTTACTAAGGGCCCCTCAGACCGCACTTTCGTCGGACATCCCAAAGATTTCCGTTTTGCGCCTCTGGGACAGGTATTTAAAAGGGGTTTTTGGCACACGCGATCGGATTTTGGCGCAGTCGTGCAAAATTCATGCAACAGAAATTGGGGGGCGATGCCTGCACTGTGACATCACTGTGTATTATTTCTGTCCTGTGACATCACTGTGTATTATCCCTGTACTGTGACATCACTGTGTATTATTTCTGTCCTGTGACATCACTGTGTGTATTATCCCTGTACTGTGACATCACTGTGTATTATTTCTGTCCTGTGACATCACTGTGTGTATTATCCCTGTACTGTGACATCACTGTGTATTATTTCTGTCCTGTGACATCACTGTGTGTATTATCCCTGTACTGTGACATCACTGTGTATATTATCCCTGTACTGTGACATCGCTGTGTGTATTCTCCCTGTACTGTCACATCACTGTGTGTATTATCCCTGTACTGTGACATCACTGTGTGTATTATCCCTGTGCTGTGACATCACTGTGTGTATTATCCCTGCACTGTGACATCACTGTGCGTATTATCCCTGCACTGTGACATCACTGTGTGTATTATCCCTGTACTGTGACATCACTGCGTGTATTATCTCTGTACTGTGACATCACTACGTGTATTATCCCTGTACTGTGACATCACTGTGTGTATTATCCCTGTACTGTGACATCACTGTGTGTATTATCCCTGTACTGTGACATCACTGTGTGTATTATCCCTGTACAGTGACATCACTGTGTGTATTATCCCTGTACTGTGACATCACTGTGTGTATTATCCCTGTACTGTGACATCACTGTGTGTATTGTCCCTGTACTGTGACATCACTGTGTGTATTATCCCTGTACTGTGACATCACTGTGTGTATTATCCCTGTACTGTGACATCACTGTGTGTATTATCCCTGCACTGTGACATCACTGTGTATTATCCATGTACTGTGACATCACTGTGTGTATTATCCCTGTACTGTGACATCACTGTGTGTATTATCCCTGTACTGTGACATCACTGTGTATTATCTCTGTACTGTGACATCACTGTGTGTATTATCTCTGTACTGTGACATCACTGTGTGTGTTATCACTGTACTGTGACATCACTGTGTGTATTATCTCTGTACTGTGACATCACTGTGTGTATTATCCCTGTACTGTGACATCACTGTGTATTATCTCTGTACTGTGACATCACTGTGTGTATTATCCCTGTACTGTGACATCACTGTGTGTATTATCCATGTACTGTGAAATCACTGTGTGTATTATCCCTGTACTGTGACATCACTGTGTGTATTGTCCCTGTACTGTGACATCACTGTGTGTATTGTTCCTGTACTGTGACATCACTGTGTGTATTATCCCTGTACTGTCACATCACTGTGTGTATTATCCCTGTACTGTGACATCACTGTGTGTATTATCCCTGTACTGTGACATCACTGTGTATTATCCATGTACTGTGACATCACTGTGTGTATTATCCCTGTACTGTGACATCACTGTGTGTATTATCCCTGTACTGTGACATCACTGTGTATTATCTCTGTACTGTGACATCACTGTGTGTATTATCCCTGTACTGTGACATCACTGTGTGTATTATCTCTGTACTGTGACATCACTGTGTGTATTATCCCTGTACTGTGACATCACTGTGTATTATCCCTGTACTGTGACATCACTGTGTGTATTATCCCTGTACTGTGACATCACTGTGTATTATCCATGTACTGTGACATCACTGTGTGTATTATCCCTGTACTGTGACATCACTGTGTGTATTATCCCTGTACTGTGACATCACTGTGTATTATCTCTGTACTGTGACATCACTGTGTGTATTATCCCTGTACTGTGACATCACTGTGTGTATTATCTCTGTACTGTGACATCACTGTGTGTATTACCCCTGTACTGTGACATCACTGTGTGTATTATCCCTGTACTGTGACATCACTGTGTGTATTATCCATGTACTGTGACATCACTGTGTGTATTATCCCTGTACTGTGACATCACTGTGTGTATTATCCATGTACTGTGACATCACTGTGTGTATTATACCTGTACTGTGACATCACTGTGTGTGCTATCCCTGTACTGTGACATCACTGTGTGTATTATCCTGTACCCTAAACTTATCTCAATGACTGTAGAGCCGCTCTTAAAGGTAATGTGACATGGAGCTGCATGTTCTGTATTACTGGGACAAACTTTTTTAAGCTTTGATAAACTCCACAAAGTCAGGATAAATATTCCCCCTCCATCAGACTCCACTTCCCATGAATAATCGCAGTTGTTATAGAAGCGGAGCATTTCCCCGGAGTTTGGAGGGTTCTCTCTGCACTTGGATGAGGAATGTTTCTAATACCGGTCCGGATACAGACTTGAGCGCTGCCCCCCGGAGCCTCGCTGGATGCGGCACATTACGGAGCAGCCGCTGCCAGATACTTCACATCATTGTGTGAAAAATAATCTCTCTGCCGATGTCTTGATTTCTCTTCAATTTAATTACAAAGCGTCGGCGGAGGCCGCGCCAAGAAGAACATTCCGTGCAAACGATGGACCGTAAATCATCGGATGGAGAAGATCCTGGAACCGCGAGGCATCGATGACAGGGGCCGGTGATGACGTCTTACAGTAATATCAGGAGCAAAACTGTAGGAAAGCTTCATCACTGCTTTGTGATGCAGGGAGGGGGCTCCATGGGGGGAGGGGCTACAATTTAAAGGGACACTTTAGTCTAAAATTTTAACTTGCTAAATTATAAATCTTCCTCTGACGGGGGAGATAAACCTGAAAAGCAAAATACGAAGCAGCTGAATACTAGACAGACGCAATTCTTACTGTTAGATCATCCTGTTTTCTATATCCCTCTAAGGATGGCAGCGAGTATATAGTCAGGGAGGCTGCACTGTCATCATCTACATTGTAACTGTGTGGCAGGAACCCATGGATTGATCAGCTGTAAGTTTGTGAGGGGTTTGTGCTCCCCCGGTGGAGAGTGTGTGTGGTACATTCCAGATTAAGGGACACAAATTGACCACCCAGCAGACACCACCGTTAACACCCACTGTCGGTGCTGGCACTGATTGCAGGTGTTAACCCAGTAAATCCTGGTGGGGCGTGGGCACGGCCATATTGGATTTGTGAAGTCATTGAGGTGGCGGCGATTAGTTACTATGACATCCTGGGATCATACAAAGACCTGAGTCTGATGTCAACCCATATATTACAATGTGCGATTTTACATATTGTATGATCAATCAGACACCCTAGGGTTAAAGTACCCTAGGGGGTCTGAAAAATAGTAAAAAAAAATAAATAAAAAAAAAAATTCTAATTACCCCCCTTTCCCTAGAACTGTTATAAACAGGGCCGCCATAAGGGGAGGGTTAGTGTGACTGTGTTGAGGGGGGCCCAAGGAGGAGAAGGGGCCCCAAGTCACATAAAACTCTCCTTCCTTCCCAGGTGCCGGTTACTCATTGTGCACACAGGGCTGGATTATCATTCTGTGCAGTTGAGGGGCCCCAAACTTCCTAGTGGGGGCCCTGGATATAAATATACATAAACAGAGCCATGTCAGGAAAGTGCAACCAATTTGTTAAAGGGGTTGACCACTTTTCAATAAATCTCTTCCATTATACAAGTCCCTACATGTACTGGTATTTTGGCCTCCTTTGAGAGTTTCAGCCTTTCCCTGTTCTCCCCATGCTGCCCTCTGTATATATACACATATTTCTCTCTCTCTCATGGCTTCACCCACTGTGTCTCTCTTCTCTCACTCTATCCTCACCAACAGAGACAGGAAGAGGTGAGGAGGACGGAACAGGATGAGTCATAATCTCCTGCTACAGCTCCTCCGATTCAGCAGAGCTCAGACATGTAAACAAAGAAGTACGGAGAGTCTGCACACAGTACTTAAGTAGCAGACTTAAGTAGCAGGACTGCTGAATCATTCATGAACATTCAGGGATTATCCACAAGGCAGTAAAGGCACATGGGTAACTCATGTAAAAGAGTGGCCAATCCCTTAAAGGGATTAATAACTGGTATTTGAACATTATTGGGGGTAAGAACACAAATTCTGTATTTTTATGCTTCTCCCTTTGTCCTTCATTAGTTATGACCAAAAACTTGAGTCCTTACCTCATGTATTCCAATTTTTTCTTAAAGGGAACCTGTCACCAGGGACCTAATTTTCACTAAAGACAGATTGTATAAGCCCATTACAGCTACATTGCACATCTGTCTTTCTGCCTTTTCTTAGCATTTGCATTACAATATAATTGTGATTTATAACTTGCCTTGCACACTGAAAAAATCCTGGGGTAGTCACAGGGGCTGGACTTTGGTTTGGATGCATTTAAAAAACAACATGTGCCTTGTCTGTGTTACTCCCTACTCAGATCTTAGCCCCCACCTTTGTGCTCCTGTACAGCTCCACCTCCTGCTCCTTCTCAGAGGTCACAGCCTGGTGAGCCTGACATCAGTGGGGGAGGGACATGCTGCACAGGAGCACAAAGATGGAGGCAGTCGGCAGCTCAAACAGGTCACATGTTGTTTTTTGAAATGCATCCAAACCAAAGCCCAACCCCTGTGACTACCCCAGGACTTTGGCAGGATGCAAGAGTAAGTTATAACGCACGATTATATTGTAATGCAAATGCTTAGAAAAGGCAGAGAGGCCGATGTGCACAGCAGGTGTCATGGGCTTTTACAATCTGTCTTTAGTGAAAATAAGTTCCCTGCTGACAGGTTCTCTTTAATCCGTTCATTTCTAGGGGTATTTCTACGCTATACGGGACAAGTTTTCCACTATTATCCCAAATCCCTTGAGAGTTAAGATCCACCAAAGAATAAATCCAGTTCTAGGGATATGGACCAACCCAACAAACAAATTGCCTAAATTTCCCAACTCTTGCTCCCGATTTGGTAATAGCCGCCCCCATTATTTGGGACCAGAACCTCCCGACCCTAAGTGTCTCATTACCGTAAGATCCGATGTTTCCCACAGTTTCCCGATGTTTCCTATTCCCACATTTTGGATGGATTCTGATCCGCCCTCGGCTTGTTTGCCTCCAGACTTGATGAAGTGATTATTTTTTTTCCCTTTGCAAAATCAAAACAAAAAATTTGGACTCGTCTCGGAGAGATTAAAGATTTAGACGTGAAAAAAAAAAAATTACCATATTATTGTTACGGTTCAGTTCGCCGCATTTACATATCACAGATTTCTCCCGCAGCCGAATCGTTTTACAAGAATTTGGCTATTTTTGCATTTTTTATTTCCTTGGATCGTAGCTGAGAAACTTGGATCAAAACTGGAGATGGAAGGAGGGAACCAGAGGAGCAACTTTTTGTCTAATATGAGTCACATGAAGGGAATCTGACAGCAGCTATCACCATGCAAAACTACTGTGATGGGTAGTGGTCCTGGAGAGATGTGGAATCATAATTTGCGTCTGTGGTTAGTAGCAGCAGGACTGTGATATATGGATTTATATTCCAGGATTGTAGCTTCTCTGAGTGCACTGGGTGCGTGTCCTCACACTGCTGTGCTCTGTGTTGTCTGTGGCCAATGTATTGTCCCTGGAGAGATGTGGAATCATAATTTGTGTCTGTGGTTAGTAGCAGCAGGACTGTGAGATGTGTCTTTATATTCCAGGATTTTAGCTTCTCTAAGTGCACTGGGGGCGTGTACTCACACTGCTGTGCTCTATGTTTTCTGTAGACAATGTATTGTCCCTGGAGAGATGTGAAATAATACTTTTATATTTATGTGTGGTTATATAAGTGGCTTGAATATTTATATGTGGTTAGTAGCAGCAGGACTGTGAGGAATGGATTTATATTAAAAGATTCTAGCTCCCCTAAATTTAGTGTCGGAGTTTCCTCACACTGCTGTGCTCTGTGCAGTCTGTAGACCATGTTAGGCATTGTCCCTGGAGAGATGTGGAATATTTTTTTGTGTCTGTGATTAGTAGCAGCAGGATTGTTAGATTTATAATCCAGGATTGTAGCTTCTCTAAGTGCACTGGGGGGGGGGGGCGTATCCTCACACTGCTGTGCTCTATGTTTCCTGTAGCCAAGGGTAAGTATTGTCCCTGGAGAGATGTAGAATAGTACTTTTTTATTTGTGGTTAGGAGCAGCAGGACTGTGATAAATGGATTTATATTAAAAGATTGTAAATTTCCTCGGGGAGTTTCCTCACACTGCTGTGCTCTGTGCAGTCTGTAGACCATGTTAGGTATTGTCCCTGAAGAGATGTGAAATAATTTTGTGTCTGTGGTTAGTAGCAGCAGGACTGTGAAGTATGGATTTATATTAAAGGATACAAGTGTACTGGTGGTGTTTCCTCACACTGCTGTACTCTTTGCTCTCTGTTGATTGTATTAGGTTATATCCCTGGAGAGATGTGAAATAATACTTTTTTGTCTATTGTTAGTAGCAGCTGGACAGTAAAAAAAGCGCAACTGGGGTGCTTCCCTTCACTGCTTTGCCCATAGCTCTCTGCATTGAGCACAGCAGTGTGAGGACGCATCCCCAGTGCCACAATCCTGCAATATGAATCCATCTTTCACAGCTCTGATTTTTGTTTTTTTCTTTTTTAGATCCTTCAGAAAAACAAATGACAAAAGTTGCAAATGCAAATTACCCTTCATTCCTATGTTAAAGGCTACTTAAAGGGCTCCTGTATAGCTGCTGCTTCCATACTGATGATATCTTATAATACCTGACCATGACCACCTGTGGCGCTCTAGTTAAAGTTTTTGGGGGTCATTTACTAAGGGCACGATTCGCGTTTTCCCAACGTGTTACCCGAATATTTCAGATTTGCGTCGATTCTCCCTGAATTGTCCCGGGATGTTGGCGCTTGCGATCGGATTGTGGCGCATCGGCGCTGGCATGCACGCGACAGAAATCGGGGGGCGTGGCCGAACGAAAACCCAACGGATTCGGAAAAACCGCCGCATTTAAAACAAAAAATCTGTCGCGGAGCTTGCACTTACCTTCACACAGCCCGAGCCGGTGAACTCCAGTGCGTTCCAATGCTTTTCAGCGCAGCAGCGCCACCTGGTGGACGGCGGAGGAACTACCTTAATAAATCCCGGCTGGATCGCGAATGGACCAGGTAAGTAAATCTGCCCCTTTGTGTCACTGGATAGAGGGAGCAATGAGACTTTGGAAAGGCGGTCACACTGATCCTGATATTTGGGGTTGGAGCACCCCTTAAACTTCATGCAATAATGAAAGGCTGTCCATCAGATGGAATTACCCAGAAGTCTCTTCTCTTTCGGGGGTTGGTTAATTTTCTCACTAGGTGAATAGATCCCTGGAGCTTTTATTATATATTGATCGCAGATGCAGCTTAATGGGGAATAAGAGCCGCGACCATCAATAACTTTACGGAAATCCTGGTCAGCGCTCACAGTACCGGCTGTATGTATATAGGACCTGGTCATGTGACCTGGGGGAAATATAGGGGGGCTTAGATATTTCCTAACCCCCAACATAAGTGTTCGAGATCAAGAGCCACAGAAATTATGTGGAAAAAAGAAGAAAACCCAGAAGAAAAAACCTGGCAATCCAAGAAGTAGCCGAATCTGGACCCACTGCAACAATTACGTTCTTTGGTTTTGGGCTTATTCCTCATTATGATACCCTGATGACACTGTTAGAACCATTGAACAACCCCCCCCTATCATGGTCCTGGACTTCTCAGGGTCCCCAGGTCACTACCTTTCATAGTAGTCCTGGTAGAGGGGAAGGCTATGCGAGTCTAGAAAAGCCACAGCAAAACCTCCTCAGATGGTCAGTGTTAGAAAGGTCAGTACCAGCTGAGGTCAGGACAGGCAGAACTAGCATTATCATGGATCACAGCACAGCTCAGGACAAGCTGAGGTCAGGACAGGCAGAACTAGCATTATCATGGATCACATCACAGCTCAGGACAAGCTGAGGTCAGGGCAGGCAGCAGTAGTAGTGTCACAAATCACTTCATAGGTCAGGACAAGCTGAGGTCAGGGCAGGCAGCACTAGTAGTGTCACAAATCACTTTATAGGTCAGGACAAGCTGAGGTCAGGGCAGGCTGCACTAGCAGTGTCATGAATCACTTCATAGGTCAGGACAAGCTGAGGTCAGGGCAGGCAGCACTAGCAGTGCCACAAATCCCTATATAGGTCATGACAAGCTGAGGTCAGGGCAGGCAGCACTAGTAGTGTCACAAATCACTTGATAGGTCAGGACAAGCCAAGCTGAGGTCGGGACAGGCAGCACTAGCAGTGTCACAAATCCCTTTATAGGTCAGAACAAGCTGAAGTCAGGGCAGGCAGCACTAGCAGTGTCATGAATCACTTTATAGGTCAGGAAAAGCTGAGGTCAGGGCAGGCAGCACTAGCAGTGTCACGAATCACTTTATAGGTCAGGACAAGCTGAGGTCAGGGCAGGCAGCACTAGCAGTGTCACAAATCACTTTATAGGTCAGGACAAGCTGAGGTCCGGGCAGGCAGCACTAGAAGTGTCATGAATCACTTCATAGGTCAGGACAAGATGAGGTCAGGGTAGGCAGCACTAGTAGTGTCACAAATCACTTTATAGGTCAGGACAAGCTGAGGTCAGGGCAGGCAGCACTAGGAGTGTCACAAATCACTTTATAGGTCAGGACAAGCTGAGGTCAGGGCAGGCAGCACTAGTAGTGTCACGAATCACTTTATAGGTCAGGACAAGCGGAGGTCAGGGCAGGCAGCACTAGCAGTGTCATGAATCACTTTATAGGTCAGGACAAGCTGAGGTCAGGGTAGGCAGCACTAGTAGTGTCATACAACACTTCATAGGTCAGGACAAGCTGAGGTCAGGGCAGGCAGCACTAGTAGTGTCACAAATCACTTTATAGGTCAGGACAAGCGGAGGTCAGGGCAGGCAGCACTAGCAGTGTCATGAATCACTTTATAGGTCAGGACAAGCTGAGGTCAGGGTAGGCAGCACTAGTAGTGTCATACAACACTTCATAGGTCAGGACAAGCTGAGGTCAGGGCAGGCAGCACTAGCAGTGTCACAAATCACTTTATAGGTCAGGACAAGCTGAGGTCAGGGCAGGCAGCACTAGCAGTGTCATGAATCACTTTATAGGTTAGGACAAGCTGAGGTCCGGGCAGGCAGCACTAGCAGTGTCATGAATCAGTTCATAGGTCAGGACAAGCTGAGGTCAGGGTAGGCAGCACTAGTAGTGTCATGAATCACTTCATAGGTCAGGACAAGCTGAGGTCAGGGTAGGCAGCACTAGTAGTGTCACGAATCACTTTATAGGTCAGGACAAGCTGAGGTCCGGGCAGGCAGCACTAGAAGTGTCACGAATCACTTTATAGGTCAGGACAAGCTGAGGTCAGGGCAGGCAGCACTAGCAGTGTCACAAATCACTTTATAGGTCAGGACAAGCTGAGGTCCGGGCAGGCAGCACTAGAAGTGTCACAAATCACTTTATAGGTCAGAACAAGCTGAGGTCAGGGCAGGCAGCACTAGCAGTGTCACAAATCACTTTATAGGTCAGGACAAGCTGAGGTCAGGGCAGGCAGCACTAGAAGTGTCACGAATCACTTTATAGGTCAGGACAAGCTGAGGTCAGGGTAGGCAGCACTAGCAGTGTCACAAATCAGTTTATAGGTCAGGACAAGCTGAGGTCAGGGCAGGCAGCACTAGTAGTGTCACAAATCACTTTATAGGTCAGGACAAGCTGAGGTCAGGGCAGGCAGCACTAGTAGTGTCATATAACACTTCATAGGTCAGGACAAGCTGAGGTCAGGGCAGGCAGCACTAGTAGTGTCACAAATCACTTTATAGGTCAGGACAAGCTGAGGTCAGGGCAGGCAGCACTAGTAGTGTCATATAACACTTCATAGGTCAGGACAAGCTGAGGTCAGGGCAGGCAGCACTAGTAGTGTCATATAACACTTCATAGGTCAGGACAAGCTGAGGTCACGGCAGGCAGCACTAGCAACTCCGTATATAAAAATGAACGCTCCGCACACGGACCTATTAAATCCATTGCTTTTTTTATATCTTTATATCGAGACAGACAATAGTTTCATCAAGCACAGTCCCCCATTGTCCTTATAGTCCAGTGTGAACTCCCAGGGTCTGCAGGCTGAAACCAACATGCAAGCCTACTCCATTGAGTGACATTTCGGGGTGTGGCAATGCACACACAGGTTCAGGTGCCTGAGCTACAGTGTACCTCATGCCTCACTACTGATAGGTCCATTACATACTCGCTACTTGCTCCTGATTAAAGGGATCCTATGACCATACAGACTGCAGGCCCCTATGTCTAGGATTAATGATGTTAGTTATGGGTATTAATATAGGAGTCTGGTCAGGGGTTTGATGTTAATATAGATGTTTGGTCTGGGGTCTGATATTATTATATGGTCTTGTCCATGTTTTGGTGTCTAATATTAATATGAGGTTCTGGTCTGAGATAAATTTTTTGAGGTCTGATTTTGGTTCTTAAATTAATAAATGTTCCTTTGGGTCTTAGTTTTAACATAAGGGTCTGGTCTGGGGTCTGATATGACTATACATGGTCTTGGGTCTAATATAAGGTCTGAGGTCTTGGGTCTGATCTGGAGTGTGATGCTGTGTTTGGGGTCTGATATTACTATATATGGTCTGGGGTCTGATATAAGGTCTAAGGTCTTGGGTCTGATCTGGAGTGTGATGCTGTGTTTGGGGTCTGATATGACTATATATGGTCTGGGGTCTGATATAAGGTCTAAGGTCTGGGGTCTGATATTACTATATATGGTCTGGGGTCTGATATAAGGTCTAAGGTCTGGGGTCTGATCTGGAGTGTGATGCTGTGTTTGGGGTCTGATATTACTATACATGGTCTGGGGTCTGATATGAGGTCTAAGGTCTGGGGTCTGATATTACTATAAATGGTCTTGGGTCTGATATAAGGTCTGAGGTCTTGGGTCTGATCTGGAGTGTGATGCTGTGCTTGGGGTCTGATATTACTATACATGGTCTGGGGTCTGATATAAGGTCTGAGGTCTTGGGTCTGATCTGGAGTGTGATGCTGTGTTTGGGGTCTGTTATTCATTTTGGGGTCTGGTGTCTATGATAATATGATTGGGGGTCTGGGACCTCTCATTTTTGGTTTTCGAGGCTGAAGAACCTGGTATTTTCTATGATTCTTCCTGGGAGGTTAGAGTCCACGTTGTGTCTCTCCTGTTCCCTCCTGTGACCCTCCTGATGCCGGGGCTCAGCGTTTCCTCCTCGCAGTCGTTTTATTTACGATGTTCTAACTACAAACAGAAAATCCATAAGTCGATGTCTCCTCTTCCTCCGCGTCTCGTGGGTCGCCCTCGTCTCTCCTGCTTTGTGTGAAGGATTTAGGACCCGATATCCCGGCAGTTGTCGGAACATCTCGTGTCTGCAGTGTTGTGCTGCATTTATTGCTTCCATTCATCTCCAGATGTAAAGTCTGACACTCGCTCATCTTTAGGTTTCACCATTTTGTGCTGATTCATTTTTTTACTATGTCTTTCCATTAGAGTAACATTAGTTACATCCCCTGTATAGTCCCAGGATTTATACAGAATTATATGCTGCCTGCTTGCACCACTAGGGGGAGCTCAGAGGCTCAGACCTGCACTGCTCTGGGGGCAGTTTGTCTATGTTTGTTTTATTTTAATCTGCTCTTTGGTGAGTATTTATAATTTTGGGGTGAGGTCTTTTATATATTGTGTGATCGGGGATCTGTGTTATTTTTGTGGTCTGGGGTCTGTGTTGTCATTTGGTCTGGGGTCTGTGTTTTTATTTGGTCTGGGGTCTGTGTTATTATTTGGTCTGGGGTCTGTGTTATTGTTTGGTCTGGGGTCTGTGTTGTTATTAGGTCTGGGGTCTGTGTTATTATTTGGTCTGGGGTCTGTGTTGTTATATGGTCTGGGGTCTGTGTTGTTATTTGGTCTGGGGTCTGTGTTTTTATTAGGTTTGGGGTCTGTGTTATTATTAGGTCTGGGGTCTGTATTATTATTAGGTTTGGGGTCTGTATTATTATTAGGTTTGGGGTCTGTGTTATTATTATTAGGTCTGGGGTCTGTGTTGTCATTTGGTCTGGGTTCTGTATTATTATTAGGTTTGGGGTCTGTGTTATTATTTTGGTCTGGGGTCTGTATTATTTTTATGATTTGGGTCTATGTTATTATTTGTTTTTGGGTTTGTGTTATTAATCGGTCTGGGGTCTGTGTTATGATTTTGGTCTGAGGTCTATGTCATTTGTTCTGGGGTCTGTGTTTTTATTAGGTGCGGGGTTTGTGTTATAGTTTTGATCTGGGGGTCTATATTATTTTTTGGTTTGGGGTCTGCTTGGAGGTGTATGTAACCCATCACTGACCATTAGTCCGTAGTAGTGTGGTACTGTATTCTAACATCATATGCTTTGGCACCAGATAGATTTTGCTCCATTAATACAATATCCCAGGTGTCAGCGGCCGACTATGATAAATGAGAGCCCCGGGCCGCTGCACTTCCACCACTAGACAAATGGTCTGTTAGGTGAAGGAAACACAAAGCTCCAAATCCTCTGCATGACCTTCAGTCAGTCTGCGCAGGATCAGCAGGCGCATCATACAGGTACATATCCTGAGTCTGGGCATTGAGCCTGGTGCCCACCTACCTGTGCAGGTAAATCTCTCTGAGCATCGGGGGGAGGGGGGGGGGTGGCGGGTAATGTCATCTATCAAGTGTTCAGCAAACAAAAGTTCAATGGCTGCAGAAATATTATGTAATAATCCATAGACTACAGGAAGTGGGACATTATCATCTCTAAGTGTCCTCTGTGCTTTACACTGCATCTCTGCTTACACAGCAATTGTCATTCACTCTAATTCTCTTCTATTAATTAGTTACTTTATTTTCTTTTACCGCATGGATACCATTGTAGATTACATTACAGGCAGGACTTGTATTGTACTGGACCTCTGCAGCTGCCCTGGATTGTGGGTGCTGCCCCATTGTCCTGGGTGACTGGGCCCAAGTGTAATGTAGATAATCACAATGGCTAAGGACAGAGTTATCAGCACCTTGCTGCACCACATCCCCGGAGAGAACAGAGGAGACCGGTGTTACTTTGTTATCATTGTGCTGCCATGTCCTCACACTGCTTTGTTCTGAACTCTCTGCTTTGTGTCACTTCACAGCTGAAAAAACTGTGAAAACTGTACCGAACTTCTGGCTGAATATTACAGGAGTCAGGTTTTCCAGAATATTTCCGATTTGTGCCGTTTTCCTCTGAATTGTCCCGGGTTTTGGCGAACACAATCGGATTGTGGCGCATCGGTGCAGCGACAGAGATCGGGGCGGCGTGGCCGTCGGACCACCCGACGGATTCGGACAAACCGTAGAATTTTAAAAAAGAATTGTGTCGCAAGATCAGCACTTACATGCACCGGGAAGAAGAAGGTGAACTCCGGCGGACCTCGGGGCAGCAGCGACACCTGCTGGATATCGGGCACACGACCTTAGTGAATCCCGGCAGAGTCCGAATCCTGGTCAGACAACGCGCCGCGGGATCGGGTAAGTAAATGTGCCCCAATGTGTTCAGACCTTCACAAAAGACTTTTGAGCACCTCGGTGCAGAGAGTACAGCAGTGTGAGGACACACTTTAAGTGAAGCCATATTTCACAGTCCTGCTGCTATTAACAACATACACAAAGCTCTCCGGGGACAATACACAACACTGGCTGCAGAGAGCGCAGAACACAGCAGTGTGAGGACATGCCTTCCAGTACAATCGGAGAATCTCCAATCCTGGAATATTGTTTTGTAAAGTGCTATGTAATATAATGGAGCTATATAAATACAGATTATTATTATTATAACTCCATATATCACAGTCCTGCTGCTACTAACAACATACACAAAGGTGTAAATCCACAGCTGTACAGGGACAATACACAACATTGGCTGCAGAGAGGGAAGGCCACAGTAGTGTGAGGGCATGCCACCAGTGCGCTTGGAGGAGCCTCAATCCTGGAAAGTTGTAAAGTGCTACGGAATATGATGGAGCTATATAAGGTTATTATTACTATAAATCCATTTATCACAGTCCTAACACCTAACACAGGCTGCAGTCTGTATGGTCACACCTGCTCACGTGTTCTAGTTAAATGTTAAAATTCTCACTGTCTACAGTCACCACTAGGTGGTGCTATCTACATACCACTATCATTTATCTTAATGGGAGTTGTATATAGTAAACCCCACAGTAGTGGCTGCTGTCCAGCACCTTGTGTAAATCTGGGGCAGAAATTAAGAGCCGATTCCCCATAGAACAGAACTGGATCTGGTTCTTCCCTGCACTTGCCTCTGTAGGTGTCAGTCTTCACTGAAGCCCTTGGATTCTATTCCATGTAAATCTTCTGGTATATAGCGAGTACAGAGCGGCTTATTCTTCCCACACGTTACACGATTGTTCCCCTGCACAATAGACGTTTATTAAAGGTTCTGAACATATAAAACCTCCTGTGATTCTTCCCGATGTTTCGGCTTTTGTGTCCACTCTGTTGGACTTTCAGCGCTTTTCTTCCGGAGGATTATGCAAATGCCAAAGAACAATATAAGGAACTATAAAAAGGAGGAATAACTTGGAAAGTAATTAGCATTTTGAAAGTTTTGCGTGTAATCTTCTGACGCAGACGGATCCCGGAACGAGGAGAAGAAGAAGTAATCCCATTAACAGGTTCTTACAATGAGACGTTCTCACCGCTAATTTATGGGAGAAGAGAATTAGAGCGAAATGTTCCCAGTCGCAGAGAGAAGACGGAAATGACTGACTGTGCCTCAAATGATCAAGAGCTCGTACAGTCCTCACAATGGTAACAATGAAAACATCAGCTCATCTCACAAAAATGACACCTCACACAGCTCCGCCCACCCAAGTATGAATAATTTATTAGCGCCAGAAGATGATGAAACACAAATTTTTTTTCACAGAATGGGGGTCATTTACTAAGGACCCGAATCACGTTTTACCGGTGGGTTACGCAAATTTTTCCGTTTTGCGACGATTTTCCCTGTATTGCCCCGGGATTTTGGCACACGCGAGCGGATTGTGGCGCATTGGCGCCGGCATGCACGCAACGGAAATCGGGGGGCATGGCTGAACGAAAACCCGACGGATTCGGAAAAAATGTTGCATAAAAAAAAAAAGTGTCGCGGGACACGCGCTTACCTTCACCAAGTATAGGATCGTGAACTCCAGTGGGCCTCGGGGAACTTCAGCGCAGCAGCGACATCCGGTGGATGTCGGAGGAACTGCCTTAGTGAATCGCCGGAAGACCCGAATCCACCGCAGAGAACGCGCCACTGGATCGCGAATGGACCGGGTAAGTAAATCTGCCCCAATGTTTTCATTTTTCTAAATATATTAAAACACAATAAAACCTGTATAAATGTGTTATCTCCCGTGTTCCTACTGATCCAAGAATAAAGTAGACCTGTCATTTGTGCCGCACAGTAAAAACCGAGCCCACAAGAAAATGTTGCAAATGTGTTTTTCCACCAAGTTCACTGCATTTGGAATTTTGTTCCACTTTCTGGTACACGTCATGGAAAATTAAATGTCGTCACTATGAAGTGCAATTTGTTATGCAAAAAACAAGCCCTCATGCAGCTCTTTACATGGAACAATGAAAAAGATATAGGGGCAGATTTACTTACCCGGTCCAGATTCGGGTCTTCCGGCGATTCACTAAGGTTGTGCGCCTGATGTCCACCAGATGTCACTGCTGTGCTGAAGTCTGCCGGAGTTCACCAACCTATCCTGGGTGCAGGAAAGCGCGTGTCAAGCAACACATTTTTTTTTTAATAAACTGCGTTTTTTCAGAATCCGTTGGGTATTCTGATGGCCACGCCCCCCGATTTCCGTTGCATGCATGCCGGCACCGGTACACCACGTGTGCACCAAAAACCTGGGGCAATTCGGCGCAAAACTGTAATTTTCGGGTAACCCGACGAAAAAGAGCCATTCGAGCCCTTAGTAAATGACCCCCTTAGATTTTTGAAGGTGGGGAGTGAAAAATGGAAACACAAAAACAAAAAAGGGCCAAGTCGTTAAGGGAAACCCAATATAGAGGGGGAACAGAGGTAACGGGCTATATCCATGTCTGTAAAACTCAAGACCGGCTGGGACCCACAATCTTTATAGGGGCACATGGTGGCATTAATGGTCATTAAGAACTGTCCAGTAACCCTAGGAGACATGGTGCAGTCATGTGATTGGTCAGGTTGGCTAATCTACAAAATCATTTAAAAATATAACCAAAAACATAAATTAAACAATCATCCAGGCTTTATCCTTCACACCTCTAAATATGATCTATTGTGGAACATCGTAAAGTTTACAACACTCAAAATATCCATTGATCTCCTTGGGTCCTTTGTTGCACACCTCCAGTGGAGGACAATGGAGAGGGTTGCCCTCTATGTTGTAGGAACAATAGTTGCTCCCCCAGTCCAGCATGGCCAAGTCTCCAAATCTCGCAGGAAGTTTTTGTAACCGGTTGCTTCCCAGCCACAGACAAGACAATTTTTTCAAGCAGCAGAACTCCTCAGGAAGGTGCGTGAGGAGATTGAGCACCAGCAGAAAAGTGTTGAGTTTCCTCAGTTGTTGGATGCTCCGGGGGATCGATTCAATCTCATTGTCACTCAGGTCGAGGAAAGTCAAGTTAAGAAGTTGACAAAGAACGGTGGGAAAGGTCTCGAAATTGTTGTTGGCAAGATGGACACTCTGTAGATTTTGAAGCTTGGCAAGCTCTGGAGGAAGACATCTCAAAAGGTTATTGCTGAGGGTAAGTCTTTGAAGGCATCTCAATGTACCTACTTCTGGTGGAACTTGTTCAAGGTTGTTGGTGTCCAAGTAGAGGGTGGTCAGGTTTCTCAAGCATCCGATCTGCCTTGGAACAAAGTTCATCTGATATGTTAGACAACTCTCCCTCTCGGGGCTCATCTTTAGTATCTTCATATCATCGAGGGTAAATACTTCCAATGGTGGACATGATAGCTCCTTGCCTTCAACTTTGATTTTCTTGTGGACTTTTCCACTTGAGCTGTTTTCGACCAACATCTTCCACCCGTGCCTTAAAGGGGAGATTGAGCGAGAAGACCATGTTGGATCCATCCCACGGCAAAACTGATAAGACAACGTCCTTGCTGTGGCTCAAACCACTGAGGAGATGCCTTCTCAAACTATTTTAGTTGTTTGAGAAGTTCCTTAAAGAGGGAAACGTTACGTTGCATAGTAAATGGATTGCTATGGAACGTTTCATGGTCCACTTTGAATATTCATGCTCTCATTTGTGGTGGTTGCTACGAAACCCAATATTTTTCTATGGTAATGAGGTGGCCTTCCCTTTTCTAAGTTCTGGATTGTAGATGTTTAGAGGACGGGTGTTTGCTCTACTTTGTGTTTACTCGTGGGTTTATGTGTTATGTAAGACACAAAAGATATTGTTACTGGGCAGAGTGACTAACCACCAAAGCCTCCAGAAACATGTACAGGTATTTAGGACAGATAATGATACGGGGAGTGTCTGTGGTTTTCCACGATGCTGGTGTAAGGTCGGTCTGTTTTGGGCAGATTAACTGGTTTTGAAACTGAAGCCCATTGACCGTAAGAGGCTCTTATCGCAGGTTTAGTTAAGATACTTCTCTGAATATGAGATTAACATAGACTCAAGTTATAGGGAAATTACCACGAAGACTAAATTCTTAATTACCGTATGTACTTGAGTATAAGCCGACCCGAGTATATGCCGAGGTTCCTAATTTTAACACAAAAACTAGGAAAACCTATTGGCTCGAGTATAAGTCTAGGGTGTGTTGAATCGGTAGCAGATTGCGCCAGATTCATGAATAAGATGCACCACAAATCCTAAATCTGGTGCCCCCTGCACAGGACACTGCACATACTGCACATAGTACACACTGCACAGGACACTGCACATAGTACACACTACACAGGACACTGCACATAGTACACACTGCACATAGTACACACTGCACATAGTACACACTACACATAGTACACACTACACAGGACACTGCACATAGTACACACTGCACATAGTACACACTACACAGGACACTGCACATAGTACACACTACACAGGACACTGCACATAGTACACACTGCACATAGTACACACTGCACATAGTACACACTGCACATAGTACACACTACACAGGACACTGCACATAGTACACACTGCACACAGGACACTGCACATAGTATACACTACACAGGACACTGCACATAGTACACACTACACAGGACACTGCACATAGTACACACTACACAGGACACTGCACATAGTACACACTACACAGGACACTGCACATAGTACACACTACACACTACACAGGACACAATGCACATAGTACACTCTACACAGGACACTGCACATAGTACACACTGCGCATAGTACACACTACACAGGACACTGCACAGGACACTGCACATAGTACACACTACACAGGACACTGCACATAGTACACACTACACAGGACACTGCACATAGTACACACTGCACATAGTACACACTACACAGGACACTGCACATAGTACACACTGCACAGGACACTGCACATAGTACATACTACACAGGACACTGCACATAGTACACACTGCACAGGACACTGCACATAGGACACACTGCGCATAGTACACACTACACAGGACACTGCACATAGTACACACTTCTCCTAGTACACACTGTACCTAGTACACACTGCACAGGACACTGCACATAGTACACACTGCACATAGTACAACCTGCACATAGTACACACTGCACATAGTACCCACTGCACATAGTACACACTACACATAGTACACACTGCACATAGTACACACTACACAGGACACTGCACATAGTACACACTGCACAGGACACTGCACATAGTACACACTGCACAGGACACTGCACATAGGACACACTGCGCATAGTACACACTACACAGGACACTGCACATAGTACACACTGCACAGGACACTGCACATAGTACACACTGCACATAGTACAACCTGCACATAGTACACACTGCACATAGTACCCACTGCACATAGTACACACTGCACATAGTACACACTACACATAGTACACACTGCACATAGTACACTATACAGGACACTGCACATAGTACACTATACAGGACACTGCCCATAGTACACACTACATGTAGTACACACTGCACATAGTACACACTACACATAGTACACAGGACACTGCACCTACTACACAGGACACTGCACCTACTACACAGGACACTGCACATAGTACACACTACATGTATTACACACTGCACATAGTACACAGGACAGTGCACATAGTACACACTACAGCAGGACACTGCACATAGTACACACTACAGCAGGACACTGCACATAGTACACACTACAGCAGGACACTGCACATAGTACACACTAGAGCACGACACTGCACATAGTACACACTGCGCATAGTACACACTACACAGGACACTGCACAGGACACTGCACATAGTACACACTACACAGGACACTGCACATAGTACACAGGACACTGCACATAGTACACACTGCACATAGTACACACTACACAGGACACTGCACATAGTACACACTGCACAGGACACTGCACATAGTACACACTACACAGGACACTGCACATAGTACACACTGCACAGGACACTGCACATAGGACACACTGCGCATAGTACACACTACACAGGACACTGCACATAGTACACACTGCACAGGACACTGCACATAGTACACACTGCACATAGTACAACCTGCACATAGTACACACTGCACATAGTACCCACTGCACATAGTACACACTACACATAGTACACACTGCACATAGTACACACTACACAGGACACTGCACATAGTACACACTGCACAGGACACTGCGCATAGTACACACTACACAGGACACTGCACATAGTACACACTGCACAGGACACTGCACATAGTACAACCTGCACATAGTACACACTGCACATAGTACCCACTGCACATAGTACACACTACACATAGTACACACTGCACATAGTACACTATACAGGACACTGCACATAGTACACTATACAGGACACTGCCCATAGTACACACTACATGTAGTACACACTGCACATAGTACACACTGCACACAGTACACAGGACACTGCACCTACTACACAGGACACTGCACCTACTACACAGGACACTGCACATAGTACACACTACATGTAGTACACACTGCACATAGTACACAGGACACTGCACATAGTACACGCTGCACCTACTACACAGGACACTGCACATAGTACACACTACACATAGTACACACTGCACATAGTACACACTACATATAGTACACACTGCACATAGTACACACACCGCACATAGTATACATTACACATAGTACACACTGCACATAGTACACAATACAAAGGACACTACACATAGTACACGCTGCACCTACTACACAGGACACTGCACATAGTACACACTACACATAGTACACACTACATATAGTACACACTGCACATAGTACACACTACATATAGTACACACTGCACATAGTACACACACAGCACATAGTATACATTACACATAGTACACACTGCACATAGTACACAATACAAAGGACACTACACATAGTACACACTGCACTGCACTGGTCATATTAAATGTGCCCCAATTATTGTGATTATTGTCCCCCATAGATAGATAGATAGATAGATACACAGATAGATAATAGATAGATATGAGATAGAATTTCAAAAATGTTACCACGGGGCACATGAAATAGGCACAATTCCTGGCACACAACTAGGGATTGCACATATTTCTTCCCTTACACCAAATTGGCCTGAAGAGAGGCGTGGCCAGCGGCTTAGTGGGAGGTTCCTGAGCACTACCCACAGCCTGTGCCCATTCAGACTTTGCCAGGTTTGGCCTAGTGTAGAATTGTGCCATAACCGTGTTGCCAACTGTCAGGATTTAGCAGAAGGCTGGAGCTTCTGATAGATAATAATTCTTTATTTATATAGTGCGCACAGATTACGCAGAACTTGCCAAATTGGTCCCTGTCCCCATGGGGCTCACAATCTAATCAACCTACCAGTATGTTTTGGAGTGTGGAAGGAAACCGGAGGACACGGAGGAAACCCACGCAAACACGGAGAGAACATACAAACTCTTTGCAGATGTCGACCTGGGGGGACTTGAACCCAGGACCCCAGCGCTGCAAGACAGAAGTGCTACTCACTCAGCCACCGTGCTGCCCCTAGATCTGCTGGCTGCCAGGGGGTGAGGACACTCAGCGCCAACATATGTGCCCCAATATGTACATTGAGACCATAAACAGAACATTTCTGCTCCTCATTTCATCACTTAAACGACACCTGTCATCAGGTCTGTGTCACTTGTCCTGTCACCTCTACCTGTTGGAGCAGCTCACAAGGATCCCATCCCAGCCTCTATCTAGTTATTTCATACATTATTCATTGTAAAATCATCTATTCTTTATCATGTAAATGAGGCTGGTCACATGGTCAGAGGCAGTGATGTCACCCCTGTTCCCCCTCCCCTCTCCTCCCCCTGCTCATGTCTGTGTGTAATGTATAGTAAAGCATTGCTAGTGTGTGTGCTGCATCTGCTGACATGCTGCATCCTCCTAGTACACAGAGACACAGACATCAGCTACACAAGTACCTGACATGTTCTGCTGTAACATGGCTGCATGGAGCTGCTGTATCTCTCCTATATACACACAGGCTGCAGGGGGCGCCAGCACCAGGAAGCACATCATTATACAGCCTCACATCATTACACAGGCTGTCAGTCATGCACTGGGGGTGTGGCTGTGCCTCCCACTCATGAATAGAGTGGACAGCTTGAATATGCTAATGCTTCATTGGACATTTCACAGGTCATTTGCATACAGCTTTAGGACCTCATTGCTTAGGTTTACAGACATGTAGAGGGACAATGAAGGGATAGAGGCAATGTTCTCTAATGGCAGTTTATGAAAATATATTTAGTTTAGGGGGGTTATTTTCATGACGGGTTCTCTTTAAGTTTTAGTGACATTAAATTCTTTTAGTTCCAGTCACAAAAATCACAACCGGTGCAGAACCTCCTGCCGCTCGCGGGTCGAGGAGCTTCAGAGAGGATAAATATTTAATGCGGAGATCCTCGGTGATCACAGCCTCGGCCCGTTGTGTCATGGCCGCCTCAATAATACACGGAGCCGCCGCCACCGCCCCGACAATCTTCTCTATTATCTATGGCGACTTGGATCAAATGCTGAACCTCCGGCTCCGGCGCAGCTCCACGGGAGCCACATAAATATTTCATTAATCCTCACTAATGAGCAGTAACAATCGCCTTAAAGGGCGTCTCCGCTGTCTATTAAAGGGGATGTTTCTACAAACAGCAATTACCGGAACGATTAACTGGAAATATCCGTTTAGGCAAAATTTTACTAAATATAAAGTGACAATTTATGAAAATATTTCGGCTGTAGTTACTTGATGGCGATGCAATAATATGTTACAATAGTTCAGCTTTTTGGGGGGGGGGGGGGCTGTGGCCTTTTTTTGGTACTGATGATCTATCCTTGGTATCAAACATCTAGAACCGGCACTGATCACCTGTCCCAGACATCCTCCAATATCTGAAGCTATATAAAGAGTGAATTGTGGCAGAGAAATCCTGATCCGGGTGCGTTTTTGACACTGAAATATTCCATGTTTTACTTCACTCAGAACTTACCTCAGTTTTTCCCTATTGCCACTTACGGAAAAATCGGCCTGCAGAAAAACATTTTCGGGAATTTTTTTTTTTGTCTGCTGAAACTGGCAAAAAACCTAATAGGTTTTTCTGTGTAAACTGAGACATGATCAGCAGAGTCATCTCACTATTAGAGGTTACAAATCCCCAATGGGTTGCACTGCTGGAGGGAGAGACAATGAGGCATAACTGCATATAGTGCCATCAGGAGCAGGACCTTCGACCTTGTTGGACCTCCTCTTATCACAATGGGGGGTTTGCTGCAATCTGTCATGAAGATTTTTTACCCTCCTATTGAAACTTGGATGTGACATTGAGCTGCAGAATCCAATCTCGTGTATCTCCGTGAGCCGGAAACTTCTGCTGTGTAATTGTTCTGGAAACATTCCCGATATTTATATGGGCTGTGAAGAACTCGGCACAAACCCCACGAAACTGAGATTTACACAGAAATGCAGAGAAACCAGAGGTGCAAAGAAGGTGTGAAAAGGTTTATGTTATATTCATAATTATATAGGACAGGGGAAAAGAATATCTGTGCAGATAGATGATAGCTATTATATATATGCAACACCCCTGCCAACATATAGGCAAGAGGGTAGGTGCAAACAGCGCCCTCTACATGTCAGGATCTATCAGGTGATCCTGTATAACTCACCCAGAGGATAATGCCAGGAGAACTTAGGTAACTTGCAGCTGTAGCCTCTGACTGGAAAGGCAACAGTTAAATGGGTGTTAAGATGTTATCCAATGATGTGGCTGTATTGTAAACTGGAGTGTGATTGGAGAGTTGCTACCACCTGATCAGGGGGAGTATAAAAACCTCTGCTGGGTGAAAGCACATGGTCAGATTGCCACAGATACCAATTCCCAGGAACTGAGTCAGGAGACTCTAACCCAGAGCTCCATCTAAATTCTCTCAGCCTGCACCTACTATTGGTGCACTATTCCTGAGGACCCCTCTCCACGACCACTCCAGTACCAGGATCCAGATCTGCTGTTTGGCCCATTGCCTGCAACCTGCTGTTAAATAAAGAAGCATAAGTTGATTTGCACAACTGATCCCTGGATACAGCTGTCACCACCACGGGCTCCCCATCCATTACCCAGCGACTCATCTTACAGAGACTCAGGGGTTGCCCCAGGGAGAACCAGTACATCAGCCTCCCCCTCCATATTCTTGCATACACCACCTGCTGCAGACCTGCCAGGCTGTAGGACAGCCCTCCAGTCCCATACCAAGCACCGTGACATCAGCGCGCCCCAGGCCGCAATTGCTAACCACTCCAGTATTCTGGGCCCTGGCTTCCTCCAGGCCCCAAGAAAAGGCTAGTCCCCGGTGGGGGATGTTGCATATATCAGATAGCAGGGTTGTATCTGCAAGGGAAGCAGTTGCTATGGGGCCCACAGTGTCAAGGGCCCCGGCATCTTGGGTATTGGATGTGTATATGTTCTAAATGTGTATGCATATGTGATGGGTATAGGCTGTATTTCTGTGTATATGGTGTGTATTCACTGTATGTATATTCAGATGTTTGAAAGTATATGATAAATAGATAGATAGATGTTAACCACCTTTTTAAGCCTTGAAACGTTGCCGCAATCTCAATAAATCACCATTTGATTTGAATTTCTGGACTACTGGAGCGCTGCCTGTGTTTCTCCCATTACTAGACAGATGATGGATATGACGGCTCCTCGCTCTCCGTGTCTCATCCTCTCCCATGTGGGACACGCGATAACATGACGCTCCGGTCACGGCAGGACCTGTTACACTGAGGAATCTCTCGGCACTTATCACATCGGCAGCAGGTGAACATGATCCCTACAGAATTTTCCCTATTCTTGTTATTCAATCTGTTAGAAAACTAAGAAAAATCTCCCTCCCTGCACATTACACCGCGCCGTCTCCTGTTTTTATCGTGTTTTTGAAAATACAACATGTTTCTTCTGTCGCTGTTGGGCGTCTTGTTCCCGGACTTTTCTGCGCCTAGGTCCCTATTTCAAGGTGTAGAACACGGTTATACATACATTCAGCTGGAGAGGTGAGCGCTCCTCACCCCTCCCCTCTCCATAGTGAGCCGCACTGCCGGGCCGTTCTTAGAGCACACTCTACCCTGTCACTAGCGTCGGCACGTTACGGTCACACCCATGTGTCACGCCCAAAGCAAACCCAATCGTCCAATCGTTTATTCACTTCCATACAAACCAATGCGACCAGTAACCAGCACCCGCTATTTCACTTTTAAACAATACAAAACAATGGGTGCTCCTTACCGATTGCGTTTCTATAGAATTGCCTATGCAATCGGGTCAAGCACCGCCCATGGGGGTGTGCCCAGATAGACATGGGATGGATTAGGCAGATTTAAAAAATGGGGAATTGAAATGTTTATTAGGTTTTATATTATTATATTATGTTAGTGGTGCACCTATAGGTTCTGGCTCCACAAGGAATCCTGGCGTCTTGTTCTCTCGATCTCTCGGGAAGCCTCGTCAGTCGTGTCCTTGTGTTGTAGATAATTTTCAGAGACAACTAATTGCCGCGGAGCGTTTAACGAGGAGAAGGGTTTATACATGAGAGTTATATCCCTGCAATGCCGACAAAGCACATCCACCCCCCCCCCCACCACCCCCGGCCGGCCTGCCTAATAAATTACATGTTATCCCATAGGACCTAAGGGAAAATCAGGAAGTGGCTGTAAGTAAAGAAGACAGTGGGGTCATGTACAGACCCTACACACAGGGGATTTTACATAGTGGAGCTTGACCACTAAATATATAAATGTTGGGAGTCGTGTTCTGTAAAATATCACATAAAGAGCATTAAATTATATAAAACTAAGATTTAGCATCCAGTGTCAGGCAGCTACAAAGCCAACATAGGGTGCATCAAACGTGCCTAAATAAGGCCATACTATGCACTGTGGCTGCAGGACAGAGATGGAAGGATAGAAAGACAGATAGACAGATGCATTTTTAATTTTTAAAAATTTTTTATTTCTAGCTCTGTAGGTCCCTTAGGGTTTTCGAACACTTGGGGGTCTGATTGCTCATGCAATATACCAGTGGTGGCGAACCTATGGCACGGGTGCCAGAGGTGGCACTCAGAGCCTTTTCTGTGGGCACCCAGGCCTTCACCCCAATACAGAGTTTGCCAGCTAGGGCTCAAGGCTTTCTCGTGTGATACAATACAGCCCAGGACGTGCCATGCTCAGCACTATTTTAAAGCGACATCCTTGGCCGCCAGGACTACAGGAGGAGCGAGAAGGTGTGGATAGAGATGGATTATCATTGGAGCTCCTGCTGTGGGTCCCCCGATTCTTCCTTTTCTCGGGACCCTAGAGGGAAGCTACAATCCAAATTTCTCTATCATCTTTCTATTGTATTGGTGAACTCAGGACACCGATACGATTAAAACCTGTGATACAGCAGGGATCAATAAGTTACTGTTTAAATTGTCATGTTGGCACTGCACGACATATAGCATGGGTTTTGGTTGTAGCTTGGGCACTCTGTCTCCAAAAGGTTCGCCATCACTGCAATATACTATAATACAAGTGTATCGCAATATATTGTGAATAAACATTATATTACAGACTCACTCTGGCAGGTTAGGTTAAAGAGTATTAATTGGCAGCTAATGGGGCCCCCAGAGGCTCCCAGTTGCTATAGCAACCAATCAGCAACCCCTAATGTTGCAGAGGGTGCCGATGGCCAGCAATATGACCGCACCTATGTAAAAACTGTTGTTTATGTGAAATGATCAGATTTGACTAACAGGTTAACTGTTGCCAGCATCGATCGCGGCAGTTAGCCAAATGGTGTCTGCTGTATAATACGGCAGACACCTACCCTGTATGGAGAGGACACAGGCTGTGAACCGTCTTTGCACAGCCTCAAGCTCAACTGCCCATGTATTATGGGTGGTCCTTAACAGGTTAAGACGTCCTCAACAGATTACATATTAATGGACCCTACAAAATTTTATGAAGTGTAACTTACTGTTACTGTTTTGTCAATAGCCAAACCCCGCCAGAATCCATCATGTATCCCCTATCCTGTTACATAGTCATTTATCATATGCCACACCCCCGAGGAGCCTTCAGTTTGCTGGAGATTTAGGAAAATTACGGTAATAGCTTAAAATAGAAAACCCCTCAGAGGTTATATTGTTGTGATTTTTTTAAAACTTTACAACTTTCCACCCGACAGATGGATTGACTAATGTTTTTTTTTCTCCATACCATAAAATTCATATTGAATGAATAACCAAACAAGACTCCAATAAAAAAAAAAAAAAATATTCCAATTGTTTAACATAAAAGTATTTATGTCAATACAATATATAGATTTTTTTTAAATACATAAAAGTTGCCTTTCAGAGGCGATCACATGACTTCTATGACAGATATACGTCCTCACACGCGTCATAGGAAAACATCTTAAAGCAACGGAAACTAGCACCAAAGTCGTGGAAGGTCGATCCATCAATCACAAATTATTTTTTTTTTAATTCAGTAAAATCTCCATATATCAACAAATAACTTATTTTCAGCAGAATACAATTTAATTTTTTTTAGATTTTATTTTTTCTAAAGAGACATAAACGTATGTACCAGAACATGACATGACTTGGTGTCCCATTCCTATCATTGAGCTTCACAATAGTTGGGATTTAAAGGAAACCTACCACTGCTGGCATGATAAAATCATGCGAGCAGACCACCCGGTAGGCTATTTAATACTAATGCCGGCACATACTTTAGTTAGGCACGGCAATCGTTAGTTTAGCTAAAAAAAAACGTTTTACTCACTTATGTAAATAGCCCTCTGGTGCTACCCTACGTCATCTTCGGAAGGGAGATGGCTTCCGATCTTTGACGTCACCAAGCTCTCGGCACCTATCGCGCATGAGCAGATACTAACTCTCGCACAGCCGGTCGGCGATAGGTGCCGAGAGCTTGGTGACGTCACGGCTCCCGAAGGAGGACGGCTACAATGAAGGAGGCGGGAATTATTAAAGATCGGAAGCCATCTCCCTTCCGAAGATGACGTAGGGTAGCACCGGAGGGCTATTTACATATGTAAGTAAAATGTTTTTTTTAGCTAAACTAACGATCGCCGTGCCTAACTAAAGTATGTGCCGGCATTAGTATTAAATGGCCTACCGGGTGGTCTGCTCGCATGATTTTATCATGCCAGCAGTGGTAGGTTTCCTTTAATGGGACAAAATCAAAGGCAACTTTTGTTTACCTTTTATAGAGAAGATCTGGGGTTGGATTTGCCCCCACTCAGGTGCCTTCAAAGACTATAGCACATAATATATGCAACTAGAAGGTACCTTCTCCGGTCAGAAGAACCAAGTGGGCTCATCTTGTCAGATTTATGATGATCCATACACTCGTTTCTGGGATAAAACGGGACTAGTTCTTAGGACAAATACTAAGGCCTTCAGAGTGATGGCTCCTGGAATACAGTGCTTTAGGTCCTGATATCTTGTGCATTTGACAGCGAACCCAATCCCTGGCATCGGAGGACCGTAGACATGACTGCTTAGGCCAGACACTGCCTTAGTAGTTATGTGTTTAATTTATGTGATGGTAGTCCTTCGATCCCGTTCCTCAATCCCAGTTGTCCATCACTGGAGCCATGGTGGGTCCTCCAGTGAGGTAAGCATGGTATATCTTCCCACGACCTCTCAGGGGCTTGGCCAACAATTGGAAACCTCTTTTAAAAACCTTCAAATCAATAGATCAAGGAAAAATGTACATGTGGGCCAACATGATGCTTCTGATTGACGTTTCCAAATTTATGACACAAGCTGCCCGTTTCTGATAAATGAATTACCCCTTTACTGGTAAGGACAACCAATGCATTTATTAGCTCTAACTTAAAGTGGGCTTTTTAGGGGTACAGTTATAGGGGGTAAATACGAACCCAAAGATTCCTCTGCTACTTAAAGAGACACCAGTATAGGCCACACTAGTGGTAGGGAAGTTTCTGGCTATGTCTCTGGTTCTGTTCTACTTAGAGATGCTCAAAAATTGGGTGTTGTTGGTAGGTTCTTAATGCGGAGCAATAACTGCAATTGCTCCTTCCAAACAAAAAAAAGCCGAAACGGGAATCTTTTGGAACCCAACATTTTTGAAGGTTATGCTAGTCTTGTATGTCAGAGCTTGTACCACATTGTCAACCAAACTCCTTACGAGTGCAAGTTCTGAAAATTATGATACTCTTAAACCAGAAGGTCATGGTTGAATTTTTCCCAGTCCTGATGTTGTCAAGGTTTTCTCCACCGAAGTCACCAAGTTTGCATTCTCAAAGCAATATACCGTATATACTCGAGTATAAGCCGGCCCAAGAATAAGCCGAGGCCCCTAATTTTACCACAAAAACCCGGTAAAACCTATATATTTTTTACTCGAGTATAAGCCGAGTTTGGGTTTTCAGCACAATTTTTTGTGCTGAAAAACTAGGCTTATACTCGAGTATATAAGGTAACCAAGTTCCTCAACTCTTTCTACAGTACATTTCGACCAAAATATGATTTTTTTTCAATCCCTGGCATATCTCCATGACTTCTCTTCACAATGACCCTAACTAGACACACATTTTATAATTTTTTCCTCCATTGTCTACCCAAAGTTTCTTAGTACAAAGGTGGCACATGGCTTTACAGTTTTTGTCCATTTTATTCTAATCTAGATTTTTTGTGACCATTTCAGTCCGTATATCAGCCATGTAGGTGATGGTTACTCTCCGCGAGAGACATGTGGTAGCCAAGAATTCTGATCTAATTAAACATACACGAAGAGGGATCTGAAGGCCAAAAACTCATAATAAGAAAACTTTGGATTCATTTAAAGGGGAACAGAAGGGAAAAAGTTGGCGAAGTGGGTGCCAAGAGTTGTCTTTGAATTTCTTTGGACTATGTCTCCTTTGAAATGTCTCCAAAAAGTATCTTGTACTTTTCAAGTACAGCTCCTTCTTTTAAATAAAAAAATATATAAATGACACACATATTGTAAGAACACAAAAAGCCTTGACCGACCGGCAGCAATCATTGGTTTCATCCATCGAAAATCTTTTTTTAAAAAAATTGCACTGGATTTCTTTTCCCCCAGCTGGGATCTCCATGGTGTGGATGGAGCACTAATACCCTTCATTTTGGAAGGTTGTTTAAACCAGCAATAAATTCAAGTTTCAACTAGTCTTTTTGAGTCTTCATGGATGTCCTTAAGTTCCTTTGACACTACCAGGTCTGGATCCTAAGCTGGCGTAGTATGCGCATTGTGATGGGTCGCACTGTCCATTTATACCAGGAGGTCCTTGAGGGCCATTAGATCCTGGTATCCCTGGTTCACCCTGAGGACCAGGGGTTCCTGGAAGTCCATCTTTGGCATATCCCGGTTCTCCAGGAACACCTAAGCAAAGAGAGATTGTTATTTACAAGAAGTATACGTTGACCTGCAGCAATGTGGAGAAACTTGAAGACTCTGGTCATGTTAATCCAACAAAGGTCCATAAGACTAAATTGTTGGATTAATAACTTGCAATTAGGGGCTACTCTTTATAAAGTGATTAAAAATATGACTGTTTATCAGATTTTATGAATGATAAGTAATTCTAGGACTTGCTAAGGTCCTTTATCGATGGAAGTTGCACTCTCCTTCATGGCTGCCCAAGGTCTGACACTGAGCTGGACTTGAGCTACCACCCCTTATCACTTACTGACATAGTGGGCAAAACCAAGTTACCTGGAATTCCCGGTGGGCCCATTTCACCTCTCTGGCCAACTCCCGGTACTCCCATTTCACCTTTAGCACCACGTTCACCTGTGAGATACATGATATGAGACATAGATGGAATATAAGAACCAAAACACATGGGTCCTTCATACAAGACCTTCTTATGACCTTCTATCAATTACAGATCATGACAAGCAAAATATTGAGACTGGTTTTTCCCCCTCTAACCTTTTGGACCCATAGGTCCTTGAGGCCCTTCTGGTCCCATTTGTCCAGGAATTCCCGGTTCTCCAGGTGGACCTGGTCTTCCATCATTCCCATCTTTCCCAGCTGGACCTGGTGGTCCAGGTCTGCCCTGGGAGGATTTAATTGGAGCTGGTGGTTGCATCTGGGACATGAGGTAGGATAATTTCACTGAAATAAATAAAAACAAGAAAATCAATTATAGTTTATATGGGGGTCTGGTTTAGGGTCTGATATTAAAAAAGGAGAATGGTCTGGAGTCTAAAACTGGATATGTGCTTGGGGTTTGGGTCTCAAATGAATTTACAGACCTGATCTAGAGTCTAGTATTATTATTGGGGTCCGGTTAAAGAAAGGTCTGATCTGCAGACTGAAGTTCCTTTAGGGTTCTGGTTAAATAATATTAAATGGACCCTCCAGTCAAAGCAAAATGATTGAATAATACAAGGTGCAGGACCTGCAGGGAGGAGCAGGAGTCATTTTCATTGAATTCCTACAACATTTTTAGAACCTCGAGTCCTGCAGAAGGTATCATTCACTGAATTAGCTGTGACTGGAGTGTTCCTTTAATATTATTATTACAGAAGTTTGGTCTGGGTTGTGATATTAATATAGAGGTCTGGTCTGGGGTCTGGTATTAATATAGAGGTCTGCTCTGGGGTCTGATATTAATATAGAGGTCTGGTCTGGGGACTTGTATTAATATGGAGGTCTGCTCTGGGGTCCAATAATAATATAGAGGTCTGGGGTCTGATATTAATATAGAGGTCTGCTCTGGGGTCTGATATTAATATAGAGGTCTGGTCTGGGGTCTGGTATTAATATGGAGGTCTGCTCTGGGGTCCAATAATAATATAGAGGTCTGGGGTCTAATATTAATATAAGGGTCTGGCCTGGGGTCTGATATTAATATAGAGGTCTGGTCTGGGGTCTGATATTAATATAGAGGTCTGGGGTCTGATATTAATATAGCGGTCTGGTCTGGGGTCTGGTATTAATATAGAGGTCTGGTCTAGGGTCTGGTATTAATATAGAGGTCTGGTCTGGGGACTTGTATTAATATAGAGGTCTGGTCTGGGGTCTGATATTAAAAGAGAGGTATTGGGTCTGAGAATATAGAGGTGTGGGGTCTAATATTAATATAGAGGTCTGGTCTGGGGTCTGATATTAATATAGAGGTGTGGGGTCTGGTATTAATATAGAGGTCTGGTCTGGGGTCATTTTACATAAATTACCTACCTGCAGGTAGATCCCTTTTTAATGTATATAAATATTCAGATAGTTCCAAGAGCAAAAAATTGCCAACTTAATCCCTAACAAAAAGTTCTCCCAATTTTTGTGCCTACCATCGAGCTGCTTTCCTAACTCTTCTTGAATCAATCTTCTTAAAGTATCGATTGAGGGCGGTTCTCCCTAAAAGACAAAAAAAGGAGAAAAAAAGAACCAAATCTCAGTGACAAGAAAATGAGTAGAATAATTTAACGAATCACGGATCCTGCTCCGGATTCCAGCTGAGCAGGAGTCTCCTAGTCTTTGGCACCTTTGACCCAGGTGGTGGGGCTCTGGTTCAGCCAATCAGTGGCCTCAGGGGCTCACAACTAAAACCTCAGCATGGAACTAGAATTTGGATTAGGGTTTTCATGTTAGGAAGGTTCCATAGTGAAGATCTTATGTCTACAAATGAGTATTTGGTTGGGCCGGTTGAGGCTCCTCCTTGGCTGGTTTGGCCACTCAAGGCGAAGTCTACAGAGTGGACTGTTGAAGGTTGGCCAAGGCGTTTCCTACTCATAGGGGTCTATGATTCGTCTGGTCAAGGTTTATTCAAGAAATGGGTCTTGTTGGTTTGGACAGTCAATGGTTTATGTGTAGATAACTTCTCTATACCAAAATGGTGGATTACCTTATTAAAAGTAATAGAGAACACCTTACCCTTAGGCCGGTTAATCCTGGAGTTCCAGGTGGACCTGGAGGTCCTGATGTTCCTCGTTCTCCTGGAGGTCCTGACGGGCCCATGAGTCCAGTGTGACCTTTATGTCCTGGGCTACCAGGTTTGCCAGGTTCGCCTTTTTCTCCCTGCGTGCCTTTGTCACCTTTGGTACCAGGATCCCCCTGAAATTGGGTAAAACATAAATAAAATATGTCTCCAGAAGAAACAAGGATACGGTGATCCACCTTATTACAGCAGATTATGGCAATGTGAAGAAAGTCTAAGAAGCTTAGTGTTCTCCTGGGATTCCCACAGACTATTTCTGTAGAACATCTCAAGCCTCGAGGGCTTTTAGTGTCACGTTAACATCTATTTTATCTAATACTTAATAAGAATCAATGGGAGCCATCAGACATTACCCAATACAAAGACCAGAACTAGAAGGCAGCATAAGCAGAGACATGGATGAAGGTCTGAGTCGATATGAGAATTGGACTCCTCAATAAATAATACCTAGTTATGGTCACTAAGAACCTCAGACCTAGTTCTTTTAGATTCACTATTCTCAGAGCCTTAAAAACCCATTGAGCTTCACCAGTCTCACAGTCTTGCACTGAATGGAGCATCACTGGTCTCACGGGGGCAGATTTATCAAGCAGTCTGAATGTCAGAATATTTCCAGTTGCCCATGGCAACCAATCACAGCTCAGCTTTCATTTGACCAGTGCTCATGAATATTTTAAAGGGGAGCTGTGATTGGTTGCCATGGGCAATTGGAAATATTCTGACTTTCAGACACTTTATAAATCTGCCCCACAGTCTTGAAATGCATTGAGCTTCACTGGTCTCACAGCCTTGCACTGGAGCTTCACTGGTCTCACATACTTGCACTGGAGCATCACTGGTCTCACAGTCATGCAATGAATGGGGAATTCCTGGTCTCATAGTCTTGCCCTGAAAGGAGCTTCATTGGTCTCACAGTCTTGCACTGAATGGAGCATCACCGGTCTCATAGTCTTGAAATGCATTGAGCTTCACTGGTCTCACAGCCTTGCACTGGAGCTTCACTAGTCTTACATACTTGCAATGGAGCATCACTGGTCTCACAGTCATGCAATGAATGGGGCATTCCTGGTCTCATAGTCTTGCCCTGAATGGAGCATCACTGGTCTCACAGTCTTGCAATGAATGGAGCTTCATTGGTCTCACAGTCTTGCACTGAATGGAGTATCACTGGTCTCACAGTCTTGAAATGCATGGAGCCTCATTGGTCTCACAGTCTTGCACTGAAGCATCACTGGTCTCACAGTCGTGCAATGAATGAAGCATTACTGGTCTCATAGTCTTTCCCTGAATGGAGCTTCATTGGTCTAGCAGTCTTGCACTGAATGGAGTATCACTGGTCTCACAGTCTTGAAATGCATTGAGCATCACTGGTCTCACAGTCGTGCAAGGAATGGGGCATTACTGGTCTCAAAGTCTTGCAATGAATGAAGCATTACTGGTCTCATAGTCTTGCCCTGAATGGAGCTTCATTGGTCTCACAGTCTTACACTGAATGGAGCCGCACCGGTCTCATAAATTCACATTGCAAGAAACAGTTACCTACAGATAATGGGGCTCAGGGTAGGAAAGAGTGAAGAGGAGATTGCCATGTACTGCAAGGTACTTACCCGATCTCCTTTAGGTCCCTTTTCCCCTGTTTTTCCAGGAGCTCCCTGAACAAAGAGAAGAAAGTGCAAAATACATTAAAAATTGGGCACATAAGATTCTTACAAAGTGGCTGTGGCGGAAACAGGAAGCAAAATTGGGGAAGCTCCAAAACTAAACGGGGCTCCACTACTAAAGCTCTACAGGGCAGAGGTGAGAAGCAAAAGGACCCCGCTAGTAGCAGCAGAGGACCCCTGGAACACAGCACCCAAACCTTGTGACAGATCCCCTTTATGTTAATGAAAAAATTGTTACCTCCTTTCCAGGTGGCCCGCTCTCCCCCGGCGCTCCCTAACAACAGGAGAGAAGAACATTACAACCAAAGTTATCACAGAAATAAATAGAAAGATATCAGAGAAATAGAGAGACAGAAATACCTGTGGTCCCTTAGGTCCTTGAAATCCTGGGACTCCGGCAGCTCCAGTTTCCCCCTTGGTTCCTTTAGGTCCCTAAATAATAATCATTCTGTGTAAGTATATTTATACATAGGGGGCAGTATTATAGTAGTTATATTCCTGTACATAGGGGGCAGTATTATAGTAGTTATATTCTTCTACATAGGGGCAGTATTATAGTAGTTATATTCCTGTACATAGGGGGCAGTATTATAGTAGTTATATTCTTGTACATAGGGGGCAGTATTATAGTAGTTATATTCCTGTACATAGGGAGCAGTATTATAGTAGTTATATTCTTGTACATAGGGGGCAGTATTATAGTAGTTATATTCCTGTACATAGGGGGCAGTATTATAGTAGTTATATTCTTGTACATAGGGGGCAGTATTATAGTAGTTATATTCCTGTACATAGGGGCAGTATTATAGTAGTTATATTCTTGTACATAGGGGGCAGTATTATAGTAGTTATATTCCTGTACATAGGGGGCAGTATTATAGTAGTTATATTCTTGTAACATAGGGGGCAGTATTATAGTAGTTATATTCCTGTACATAGGGGGCAGTATTATAGTAGTTATATTCTTGTACATAGGGGGCAGTATTATAGTAGTTATATTCTTGTACATAGGGGGCAGTATTATAGTAGTTATATTCCTGTACATAGGGGGCAGTATTATAGTAGTTATATTCTTGTACATAGGGGGCAGTATTATAGTAGTTATATTACTGTACATAGGGGGCAGTATTATAGTAGTTATATTCTTGTACATAGGGGGCAGTATTATAGTAGTTATATTCCTGTACATAGGGGGCAGTATTATAGTAGTTATATTCTTGTACATAGGGGGCAGTATTATAGTAGTTATATTCTTGTACATAGGGGGCAGTATTATAGTAGTTATATTCCTGTACATAGGGGGCAGTATTATAGTAGTTATATTCTTGTACATAGGGGGCAGTATTATAGTAGTTATATTCCTGTACATAGGGGGCAGTATTATAGTAGTTCTATTCTTGTACATAGGGGGCAGTATTATAGTAGTTATATTCCTGTACATAGGGGGCAGTATTATAGTAGTTATATTCTTGTACATAGGGGGCAGCATTATAGTAGTTATATTCTTGTACATAGGGGGCAGTATTATAGTAGTTATATTCCTGTACATAGAGGGCAGTATTATAGTAGTTATATTCTTGTACATAGGGGGCAGTATTATAGTAGTTATATTCTTGTACATAGGGGCAGTATTATAGTAGTTATATTCTTGTACATAGGGGCAGTATTATAGTAGTTATATTCCTGTACATAGAGGGCAGTATTATAGTAGTTATATTCTTGTACATAGGGGGCAGTATTATAGTAGTTATATTCTTGTACATAGGGGCAGTATTATAGTAGTTATATTCTTGTACATAGGGGCAGTATTATAGTAGTTATATTCTTGTACATAGGGGGCAGTATTATAGTAGTTATATTCCTGTACATAGGGGACAGTATTATAGTAGTTATATTCTTGTACATAGGGGCAGTATTATAGTAGTTATATCCTTGTAGATAGGGGGCAGTATTATAGTAGTTATATTCTTGTACATAGGGGACAGTATTATAGTAGTTATATTCTTGTACATAGGGGGCAGTATTATAGTAGTTATATTCTTGTACATAGGGGACAGTATTATAGTAGTTATATTCTTGTACATAGGGGGCAGTATTATAGTAGTTATATTCTTGTACATAGGGGGCAGTATTATAGTAGTTATATTCTTGTACATAGGGGGCAGTATTATAGTAGTTATATTCCTGTACATAGGGGGCAGTATTATAGTAGTTATATTCTTGTACATAGGGGCAGTATTATTGTAGTTATATTCTTGTACATAGGAGGCAGTATTATAGTAGTTATATTCTTGTACATAGGGGGCAGTATTATAGTAGTTATATTCGTGTACATAGGGGGCGGTATTATAGTAGTTATATTCTTGTACATAGGGGCAGTATTATAGTAGTTATATTCTTGTACATAGGGGGTAGTATTATAGTAGTTATATTCTTGTACATAGGGGGCAGTATTATAGTAGTTATATTCTTGTACATAGGGGGCAGTATTATAGTAGTTATATTCCTGTACATAGGGGGCAGTATTATAGTAGTTATATTCTTGGACATAGGGGGCAGTATTTTAGTAGCTATATTCTTGTACATAGGGGGCAGTATTATAGTAGTTATATTCTTGCACATAGGGGGCAGTATTATAGTAGTTATATTCTTGTACATAGGGGGCAGTATTATAGTAGTTATATTCTTGTACATAAGAGCAGTATTATAGTAGTTATATTCTTGTACATAGGGGGCAGTATTATAGTAGTTATATTCCTGTACATAGGGGGCAGTATTATAGTAGTTATATTCTTGTACATAGGGGACAGTATTATAGTAGTTATATTCTTGTACATAGGGGGCAGTATTCTAGTAGTTATATTCTTGTACATAGGGGGCAGTATTATAGTAGTTATATCCTTGTACATAGGGGGCAGTATTATAGTAGTTATATTCTTGTACATAGGGGGCAGTATTATAGTAGTTATATTCTTGTACATAGGGGGTAGTATTATAGTAGTTATATTCTTGTACATAGGGGGCAGTATTATAGTAGTTATATTCTTGTACATAGGGGGCAGTATTATAGTAGTTATATTCCTGTACATAGGGGGCAGTATTATAGTAGTTATATTCTTGGACATAGGGGGCAGTGTTATAGTAGCTATATTCTTGTACATAGGGGGCAGTATTATAGTAGTTGTATTCTTGTACATAGGGGGCAGTATTATAGTAGTTATATTCTTGTACATAGGGGGCAGTATTATAGTAGTTATATTCCTGTACATAGGGGACAGTATTATGGTAGTTATATTCTTGTACATAGGGGCAGTATTATAGTAGTTATATTCCTATACATAGGGGGCAGTATTATAGTAGTTATATTCTTGTACATAGGGGGCAGTATTATAGTAGTTATATTCTTGTACATAGGGGGCAGTATTATAGTAGTTATATTCTTGTACATAGGGGGCAGTATTATAGTAGTTATATTCTTGTACATATGGGGCAGTATTATAGTAGTTATATTCTTGTACATAGGGGGCAGTATTATAGTAGTTATATTCTTGTACATAGGGGCAGTATTATAGTAGTTATATTCTTGTACATAGGGGCAGTATTATAGTAGCTATATTCTTGTACATAGGGGGCAGTATTATAGTAGTTGTACTCTTGTACATAGGGGGCAGTATTATAGTAGTTATATTCTTGTACATAGGGGGCAGTATTATAGTAGTTATATTCCTGTACATAGGGGACAGTATTATGGTAGTTATATTCTTGTACATAGGGGCAGTATTATAGTAGTTATATTCCTATACATAGGGGGCAGTATTATAGTAGTTATATTCTTGTACATAGGGAGCAGTATTATAGAAGTTATATTCTTGTACATAGGGGGCAGTATTATAGTAGTTATATTCTTGTACATAGGGAACAGTATTATAGTAGTTATATTCTTGTACATAGGGGGCAGTATTATAGTAGTTATATTCTTGTACATAGGGGGCAATATTATAGTAGTTATATTCTTGTACATAGGGGCAGTATTATAGTAGTTATATTCTTGTACATAGGGGCAGTATTATAGTAGTTATATTCTTGTACATAGGGGCAGTATTATAGTAGTTATATTCTTGTACATAGGGGGCAGTATTATAGTAGTTATATTCTTGCACATAGGGGGCTATATTAAAATATATTTCGTACATTTCTATACCTACCATTATACCTGGAGCACCAGGACTCCCTGGAGGCCCAGCTAGGCCATTTTTTCCCTAAGAAAGACACAAACTGTTAAATACAATAAAGATATTTCATTGGTGGGATGGATATAAAAGAAAACTTTACACTCCAGAGCTGCAGTCACTATTCTGCTGCTGGTGCAGTCACTGTGTACATACATGACATTACTTATCCTGTACTGATCCTGAGTTACATCCTGTATTATACTCCAGAGCTGCACTCACTATTCTGCTGCTGGTGCAGTCACTGTGTACATACATGACATTACTTATCCTGTACTGATCCTGAGTTACATCCAGTATTATACCCCAGAGCGGCACTCACTATTCTGCTGCTGGTGCAGTCACTGTGTACATACATGACATTACTTATCCTGTACTGATCCTGAGTTACATCCTGTATTATACCCCAGAGCTGCACTCACTATTCTGCTGCTGGTGCAGTCACTGTGTACATACATGACATTACTTATCCTGTACTGATCCTGAGTTACATCCTGTATTATACCCCAGAGCTGCACTCACTATTCTGCTGCTGGTGCAGTCACTGTGCACATACATGACATAGTGGCTCATATGGGGCCCTCAGAATCGGTCCAGACTCCAGGCATTGCGTCGGTGTGGGGCAGCACCACCTTGCTCTAGTCTACTGCATGGCGAGGCACCTCCTCCCAATTCCCGATGCAGAGGCTTGTAAGCTTGTTTCCCCACAATTTTTGTACTTGATGTGTAAGTAGAGTATGTGTGTATAAATGTATGGATGTGTACACTGTGTATACTTTATCATACCCCGACACTCGTGCACCAGCGTATGACAGCCGAGCCAACCTAAAGGTCAGCCGCATACTTCAAGAAGCTTAGGCCTCTTGATATATCCGGTGGCTGGCTCCACCACATTTTATTTCTACGCCGGGTCCTGCCTGGTGTACTCATAAGCCCAGCCAGTGACCTTACGTGCAGGTAATGCACCAGCGTGGGGACAGGAATACCATGCGACAGACCACTCCACGCTAGCATTTGCGATTATTTTAGGTCTTATATTCCACTGTTCTGGCGCAGAAGCCCTGATAAATGAGCCCCTATGAGTTTATATATAATGTATCCATGAATGTGTTTAGTATATATATATATGTGTAGGTGTTTAAATATACTTTTATATGTGTGTTTGTGTATTAGTTTATACATGTGTGTAGGAGTGTATACATGTGTGTAGGAGTGTATTCATCTGTGTAGTAATGTATTCATGTGTGTAGGAGTGTATCCATGTGTTTAGGAGTGTATACATGTGTGTAGGAGTGTATACATGTGTGTAGGAATGTATTCATGTGTTTAGGAGTGTATACATGTGTGTAGGAGTGTATACATGTGTGTAGGAGTGTTTTCATGTGTTTAGGAGTGTATACATGTGTGTAGGAGTATACACATGTGTGTAGGAATGCATTCATGTGTGTATGAGTGTATTCATGTGTTTAGGAGTGTATACATGTGTGTAGGAGTGTATTCATGTGTTTAGGAGTGTATACATGTGTGTAGGAGTGTATACATGTGTGTAGGAGTGTATACATGTGTGTAGGAGTGTATTCATATGTTTAGGGGTGTATACATGTGTTTAGGAGTGTATACATGTGTGTAGGAGTGTATACATGTGTTTAGGAGTGTATACATGTGTTTAGGAGTGTATACATGTGTGTAGGAGTGTATTCATGTGTTTAGGAGTGTATACATGTGTTTAGGAGTGTATACATGTGTGTAGGAGTGTATACATGTGTGTAGGAGTGTATTCATGTGTGTAGGAGTGTATTCATGTGTTTAGGAGTGTATACATGTGTTTAGGAGTGTATTCATGTGTTTAGGAGTGTATACATGTGTGTAGGAGTGTATACATGTGTGTAGGAGTGTATTCATGTGTTTAGGAGTGTATACATGTGTTTAGGAGTGTATTCATGTGTGTAGGAGTGTATACTTGTGTGTAGCAGTGTATTCATCTGTGTAGTAATGTATTCATGTGTGTATGAGTGTATACATGTGTGTAGTAATGTATTCATGTGTGTATCAGTGTACAATTTGTATGTGTGTATAATTGGGCTCCTGCTTCCAGTGTATGGGCGATGGCAGTGAAGCCTTGTTATGGGGCATGTGGTATGGCGGCAGATCTCTACACAGTTGGCGGTATTCTCAGTATCTCGCTATCTGCCATCACTTGCTTATGATTTATGTAGAATTTATGATCAGTTCTGTGATGTATTTTTGGTTACATTTTACCTTTTCCCTGCAAAAAAATTCAGTAGCGCAACAGAACATTTGCCTCCTCCAGCACACTCACCGGCGGGCCGCGGATTCCTCTTGGTCCCTGATGTCCCGGTGGTCCAGGATCCCCCTTATGAAAAATATAAAAAAAACAAATATCACTATATAAATAAATAAAACTATATAAATATAACAGGAAATCATGAATGATGAACGTCCACAATAACCAGGAACAATCACATGATGTACCGCAGCACATGGTACATGTCACCCATAGGGTGCCCACTGAAAAGTGGAAATTCAGCTTTGGGTAAGACCCAAACAATTTATTTTTTATGTAAGATGTATTTCTTTCTATAAATATATCTGATACGAGCAGCGGGTTGTGGAGGATGCATTGCTTCCTGATTTCAATTCAATGGTTTCAGGACCTTTGGAGGATCGTCAAAGGTCCTGAAATGGCTCTTGTGTTGATGTGTGTTAAGAGCAGGAACAGATGGTACGAGGATTTCATGGGTGAAGGTCCTTCACAGTATAAAATTTGGTGAGTGGTTTGGGTGGCCATGGGCCCCCTAGAAGACTTGGGCCCTGGATTCCCGCCCAACCCGCCTATATTATAATCCCCTACTGCTTGTAGTCAGATGTTATCCAGATACTTCATTTGCTTCAGAACTTACATCTTTTCCTGTAGCACCTTCTCGTCCTGGAGGTCCGGGGATTCCTGGTTCTCCCTACAAGAACAATAATCAAATAATGAAAAAATAAAATAATAGTAATAATAATTTTTTTTAAAAATGATAAAAAATAACATTTCATGTTCCAAATTTTACGTTTTTTTTTTGTTAAATGAATGTTTACGTTTCCAAACGTTCAGACGATACATTCTACTCTCGTTAAGATATTGATATAAGACCTGATATTGTGGTCTGAACGGAGTTCACACCACGTTATTCGCCCCCTACTTGAGATAATGAAAAAAATGGGTAAAGGACTGGGGCTACTCAAGATAGAGGCATAAGCGATTGGTAGGGGTGGGGTGTTGGACCTCTAGTACATTAATATTTTAATAAAACTGTATTTTATTGAAAAACATTCTGTGGAGGACACTACTCTCTCAGTAGAGAGCCACCCCAACTGTGAGCCGACATGGCGAATCGATGGGAAGATTCTCTCCGATGAAGCACATAGCATTTTAGCATCTTCCTGCGTCACCCCGCTCCCCTCCCTATCCTTCCCCTATTCCCAAACCCCAAATTGTACAGGCACCTCTGAATAGAATGTAGGATGACTTTATAGCTCCTGCGTGAGCAAATGCAAATGTAAGCTGCCTCGCTCTGTCAGAGAATATTGGCAATATGTTTCTATCTCTCCTTTGTTACAAAAAAAAAACAATAAAAAGATTGAAACAAAAAAAAAGAAAAACATATTCTGTGTATTTTATTTGCAACTATAATTGGGTGTGCCTTAAACTGGTGCTCTGGACACTTTGTCATTTGTTATTCGCCATACGTTGTAAGGACACGTCGTTACAATGCGTGGCACAGACGCATCCCGCTCTATGTCTATACAGTGGGATTCGTCACCCCAAGGACCCTCCCCAGGCGAATGCAGGGGGAGGAGTGTACATCGGCAGCGGCTGGTGATTGGCTGCTGCCAAACGGGGTGTTACCCCAGAGATATAATATGGACAGTGACATAACCGGGTCCTCCTTCCTACCGGGTGACATGGGCTGTGGGGAGAGATGCCATAAGCTGCATCCATTGCCTCCCCGAGGCCCATACGTTGCTCAGGATAAGAAGGAGCTCGCTACGACTTTCCATCCTGCATTTTTTGATGGACAGGAGATATAGTGGCCAGAAAGAGGCAACAACTATGCCACTATTTGTCAGTGTATACCCTTTCCCGATGTATACAAAAACCATGGTGTGAACCCAGCCTAATAGGTTTTTTGGTTAAGGACATTTGCCCCCTATCCACAGTACAGCTCAGAGGGGCTGGGACCCCAAATGGGTCAATCACTTGGGGTCCCAGCTGTCAGACCAACCCTATGAATCAGAAATCGGGGTCGGATCAGACACTTGTCCCTTAATGAGAAAACTCTCCTAAGGTTTTTTTCCCACTGCAGGTCCGAGAGTGACTCCTGGGCTTCTGCAGGAGAATTTCCAATGGATTTGCCCAATTGTCATTCAATCCTCCAATTTTTCAACCCAATATTCATAGCATAAAATATTCATTTATCATAATGGAAGAAAGAAACATAGACACCCCAGAAAGATGGATACACCGAAGTCTGATCCTCCAAGGATTGATGGGATCAGTGATCGGTGGGCGGGGCCATGTACACAAGGGACAACCCCTTTAACATATTTCATTGTATCATCATTTTTTAAATGAACTTACTCTGCTCCCGGGTAACCCTGCATCTCCCCTGTGCCCCTTGAAGCCCTGAAAAAAAATATTCAAAAAATATATAAAATATTTAAAAAAAGTAATAAAAATGAACATTGTGTAAATGAGTTGATAATTCACATCACATCAATAAGTTATATTTCAAATAGTTTTTAAAGTATCGATAATGCATAATAGAATAAATCCTTAATATCAGATTGGTCGGGAGTCCGACCCCCAGCACCCAAATGATCAGTTGTTCTTAGGAGGTTATAAACATGGAAGGAGACAGCGCCAGTCTATACATAGTGCTCACACAAGGGTAATGCAGAGCAGATCCCATTCATTTTATTGGGGGTTAAGTTGCAGTGACTTACTCCACCCACTACACAGAGAACGGCGCTGTCTGCTTCCTGTCCCATTCTCTGTGCATAACCAGTTGATCTTTAGGAGTCCTGGCTGATAGACCCCCAAAAATATGATAAGGAGGACCCATCTATAAGGCCTGGAAGCCTCCATAGATACAGACTGCAAACTTACAGTCATGTGTTACTCCGTCTCGGATATCCCCCAAATTTATCTAGCAATGTCCAGTCTGTTGCTTATTAACAGATGGTAAGGAATATCACATGACTGTAGGATCAGACTACACAGGACCTCTTTGTAGTCTGTTGCCATGGAGACAATTAGATCTGTGTAGAATTAATATGCACACAACGCAGGAGAATTTTAACCAAAACTATGTCCCTTCTGTAACAATCCTTGAAGTCTCTGTTATTGGTAGCTCATGTTTTCATTGATCGCTCCCTCGCGGCGTAGATTAGTGTTGATCATCGTAATGAGCGCGACATCTGTAGCGAAGGCGTCTTCGCTTTTATCTCGTTTTGCTTTATTTTTTGCTTTTTTTTGTGGCTCCGCACATAACGATTTATCACCGATCCGTTTCGGGGGAGGGGGAGGTAATAAAGTAACAAAGTATTTATCACGGAGTAGAGGTTCTCCGAGCTCCGCCGCCTTCTGCTGACAAATCTCATTGTGCGTTTTGTCACCTGTTCCGTAGCGTGAAGTCTTATAAATGAGGATTTTACAGGGATTGATCCGTCTGCCGCTGACTCCAGGATAATATTTTGGATGACGGTTGAGTGTTCAAACTACTGATGACTTTCTATAAGCCTCAACTTAAAGTGAACCTGGCAGGAGGGAAGGTTCCAATACCTACCGTATGTACTCGAGTATGAGCCGTTTTTTCAGCACAATTATTGTCCTCTTCTTCTTGCTCCTACCTTCTTCTTCTCCTGGCCTCTTCCGGGCAGTGTGGGCACAGGCATGTCTATGCGCTCTGCCCACTTACTTACTATGACGTTGGGGTGTCGCTGCCCCGTGACGTTGTCAGCAATCCCAGCATGCTCGGAAGACAACAGGAGCCACATGGAGAAGAAGCCGGGAGGAGCGAGAAGAAGAGGACCTGTGGGGAGTGCTGGAGGGTAAGCACTAGCTTTATTATTAAGGGGGCTGTGCTGGGCATTATTTTCCTTGAAGGGGGGTTGACTGTGCAGGGCATAATTTTTCATGGGGACTGTGCTGGGCATAATTTTCCTTGGGGGGGCTGTGCTGGGCATTATTTTCCTTGGGGGGGCTGTGCTGGGCATTATTTTCCTTGGGGGGGGGGCTGTGCTGGCCATTATTTTCCTTGGGGGGGGGGGCTGTGCTGGCCATTATTTTCCTTGGGGGGAACTGTGCAGGGCATAATTTTCCTTGGGGGGGCTGTGCTGGGCATTATTTTCCTTGGGGGGGCTGTGCTGGGCATTATTTTTCTTGAGGGGGCTGTGCTGGGCATTATTTTCCTTGGGGGGGGGGGGGTTGTGCTGGGCATTATTTTCCTTGGGGGGGCTGTGCTGGGCATTATTTTCCTTGGGGGGCTGTGCTGGGCATTATTTCCTTAGAGGGCTGTGCTGGGCATTATTTTCCTTGGGGGGCTGGGCTGGTATTATTAATTCCCTTGGGAGGCTGTGCTGGGCATAATTTTCCTTGGGGGGGGGGCTGTGCTGGGCATAATTTCCCTTGGGGGGCTGTGCAGGGCATTAATTTCTTGGGGGGCTGTGCTGGGCACTATTTTCCTTGGGGGGGCGGCTATGCTGGGCATAATTTTTCATGGGGGGCTGTGCTGGGCATTAATTTCTTGGGGGGCTGTGCTGGGCACTATTTTCCTTGGGGGGGGGGCTACGCTGGGCATAATTTTTCATGGGGGGGGCTGTGCTGGTATTATTTCCCTTGGGAGGCTGTGCTGGGCATAATTTTCCTCGGGAGGCTGTGCTGGGCATAATTTTCCTCGGGGGGGCTGTGCTGGGCATAATTTTCCTTGGGGGGGCTGTGCTGGGCAAAATTTTCCTTGGGGGGCTGTGCTGGGCATGATTTTCCTTGGGGGGCTGTGCTGGGCATAATTTTCCTTGGGGGGCTGTGCTGGGCATAATTTTCCTTGGGGGATGTGCAGGGCATTAATTTCTTGGGGGGCTGTGCTGGGCATTATTTTCCTTGGGGGGGGGGGTTGTGCTGGGCATTATTTTCCTTGGGGGGGCCGTGCTGGGCATTATTTCCTTAGAGGGCTGTGCTGGGCATTATTTTCCTTGGGGGGGCTGGGCTGGTATTATTAATTCCCTTGGGAGGCTGTGCTGGGCATAATTTTCCTTGGGGGGGGGCTGTGCTGGGCATAATTTTCCTTGGGGGGGGGCTGTGCTGGGCATAATTTCTCTTGGGGGGCTGTGCAGGGCATTCATTTCTTGGATGGCTGTGCTGGGCACTATTTTCCTTGGGGGGGCTGTGCTGGGCATTATTTTCCTTGGGGGGGGGCTGTGCTGGGCATAATTTTCCTTGGGGGATGTGCAGGGCATTAATTTCTTGGGGGGCTGTGCTGGGCACTATTTTCTTTCTGAGGGATGTGTTGGCCATTATTTTCCTGTGGAGGCTGTGATGGGCATCTTTTTTACTGAGGGGGGTTGTGCTGGACATCTTATTACTGAGTTACGGCTTATACTCAAGTATATACGGTTTGTTATTCTGATTTTAAAAATGTCTTTGTCCGCATTCTGAATCATTTCAGTACTTTATATGAGTTTAATTCACATGACATGGCTCCCTGCTAGCAGTGGGTGGTGTGTCCCAGGGGAGGGAGCAGTTACAGCCTGAGTCCACTCATTCATTCTTCCCTTCCCCCTCCCTTCCCTTCCAGCCCAATACACATGACAGGAAGTGGGGAGGGAGCTGGATGAGTTTGGTGGAGAAGAGACTGACACTGGCTGCAATTGCAAGATCATTGTAAGACCCAATTGTATTTGCTATAAGACTCTACACACCTACAAGGCACCCTCAATGGCGAAGTCTCCGTATGGAGAACTCTTACTTCCCGACCCACACCTGATGACCTCTGCTGAAGGTGCCACATGTTCAATATCTGCAAAGCTCCTGTAACTTGTATCTGATATTTGGATCACTGCCCTTGGGTCAATCATTGGTCAGATATTGCTTTACCATTTATGTATTAGTGGGGACGATGACTTCTTGTCTTTTCACACCCACAATGAACTTCTCATCCTGCAGGTCAGAATAGATTTAAAAAGTGGAATCATAGACTGTTCCTTTAAGAGTCAGACTGATAGAGTGAAGGGAGAGGAAGTTTCGCTTTAGGTGTCTGTTCCGCTGGTAATTGCGATGGTCTTAGTAACAGAAAATTCTCGGCCTCCAGTGAGAGACTTTCCTCCATGTAGCATATCCCGTCCCGCCTCACTAACCACCGCAGCAGAGTCCAATAGTCACTTTCAGATCTCAGGGAAACTATCGATTTCCAATACTTGTTCAGAAGTAATTTTCCACTTTGCTGCGGAGGGCGTGGAGCGCCGGGGGCCGCCGCTATCATTGTGTCCGGTTTCCTTGTATGATTCAATGTTGCAAGACACAAGAAATTTTGTTATTCTTGGTTTACTGTGTCCTGTGGGGCCCGGAGTGATGGGAGCAATGGAAGTATCCACCATGTGGGAGGATTACGGACCTGCTATGGCGCCCCCCTGGGGCTTGGCGCAGAACTGCTCCCTACTGGAACACAAGCACTAGGGCAGTGATGGCGAAACTTTTACATACTGAGTGCCCAAACTACAACCAAAAGCCATAATTTTTGGCAAATGGCAAAGAAAGAAGGAGACATTTGGATTATCATTGTAGTTCCCCCGAACAGGAAGAATCACAAGGCCTGGAGTAGAAGCTCCAATGATAAATCAGCACAGACCACATCTCCTTGGCACATCTTGGGTTGCAGGAGTTCTTGAGTCTTGTATGGAGACCATGTTCTGGGTGATGGTATGGGTGCCCACAGAGAGGGCTCCAAGTGCCACCTCTAGCCCCTGTGCCATAGGTTCGCCACCGCTGCACTAGGGGCACCCAAAACCACCAATGGATGGAGACTCAGTATACTGGCTCCCATTGCATTTCAATGACGTATAGTTGTGGCCCCAGTGCGAGCAGACAATGGGGCAGATTTACTTACCCGTCGCGATCCCGCAGTGCATTGTCCGACGAGGATTCAGGTCCGGCGCGATTCACTAAGATCTTGGATCCGAGTTCCCGCATGTGTCGCTGCTGCGCTGAGGTCCGCCGGAGTTCACCTTCTTCTTCTCCCGAATCCATCCCCCGATATCTGCTGCGTGAAAGCCGAATCGCGTGCGCCAAAATCCCAGGGCAATTCGGCGCAAAACAGAAATCGTCAGGAAACCCGACGAAAATGCGTCCGACGGACCCTTAGTAAAGGAGCCCCGATAACTTTAATTTTATGATCACTTTACTCCAGATTGGAAGAATCCTCTGGGAGTCCTAAAAAGGGGCAGAGGATGTGGTGACACCCAGGAGCCTTAGGGTTCTCTTCAGTTTTCTCTCACATTATAGTTGGAGGCCTGGCATAGATTTTACATCAGGACACAACAGCCTTAACTTACACCGATGGTCCAAAGGTTCAGCAGAAGACAATCCACCTTAAAGGGAATCTGTCATCAGTTTTGGCCATAATAGTCAATAGTCAGAGTTAAGTATTGTCCCTGGAGGAGATGTATAATCAGACCTTTGTGTATCTTGTTAGTAGCTGCAGGACTGTGAAATATGGATTTGTATTGCAGGATTGTAGATTGTCAAAGTGTAATGAGGGCATGTCCTTGCAAGCCCGGAGGCGTATAGCCGTTGGGCTAATGACTGCACAAAGGAGTCTTAGTTAGTGGGGTTCTAAGTACAGGATAAGGCCCCTTTGACTGAGGTGGTTTTTCTTTCCCTTTCTGATATCCTGCGTGTGCCATGGTGGTGGAGGCTATGTGACTATGGGCGGGGCTTGTGTCGTGGGTGGTACAGGAAGTGGGCATAGCTTAAATAGGAGCTGCAGACGTCACTCACCCTCTTTCTGGATCGCGTTTCCCACCCGCCCTCCGTTTTGTTTATGGTATTTTTTTCAGTGTTTTAAATAATACAAAAAATATTATATAAAAAAATAAGAATTGTTTATACAGTGGTTTAACCGATATAAAGCTGTGCCCGACCCTCACGTCAACCCACAAGTTCAACTTGAATACAAGTCTCCGTGTGTTTTTTTAGCGGCGAATATTGGTTCAGGGTTAAAGGGGCCTGTGCTCCCGGTGGCTTTGGCTTAGCTTTATTTGGGCAGTCTCACACTGCTGTGCTCTGTGCTTTCTGCAGTCATTGTTATGTATTTCCCGGGAGTGATGCATAATCACAGTGTTGTGTATCTTGTTAGTAGCAGCAGGACTGTGAAATATGGATTTATATTCCAGGATTGTAGAATGTCCAGGTGCACATGGAGAGTGTCCTCACACTGCTGTGCTCTGTGATCTCTACAGCTGGTGTTAGGTATCATTCCTTGCTAGCTGTGTAATCATATCTTGGTTAGTAGAATTAGTAGCAAAGGAGCTTTGAAATGGGAACTTTCAATCCATATTTGCCCTGGATGCTTTCTGCTCTTTAACCGGAAGGGTTCTGAAGCCCCTCCCTGCTGCTCTGAGTGACAGCTGTAACCACCCAATCAAAATCCTGCTGCAACTCCTACTCAAAGGAAGGGGAGGGGCTGTGAGGCACAATAGTGCAGAGAGCAGAAAGCTCTTCAGGGTGAAATAAACAGCCATGGCTTTGCAATATTTGCAGATCCGGATTATGAATTTGCTTTTCACAGTCCTGCTGCTACTAATACATAAAGGTAAAATCAGAAATCTCCCCTAACACTGTGATTTGTATGCTCAAAACTGCTGACAGGTTCCCTTTAAATATTACTAAGGTCTGTTTCCCCGAGTTGATGAAGAGTGGAAACAAATCATATTATGTGTGGGGGAACCTCGTACTTACCGGAAGTCCTCGCGCCCCCTCTCTGCCCGGAGGTCCCATCTCTCCCGGTTTACCCTGCGCAACAGCAGAGAAGATTATTATTACTTTTATTAAAGCGCAGGAGTTATAGACATCAATGTAACATAAGTTCCTCTAGTATGATGGGTGCCCCCCAGATCTGTAATGGGGGCCATGCTGCACCCCCCTCATATGATGATTCTCCACGTCTGACGACGGCTCAATATACAATAAATAATCTGGGAATTATTCATCAAGGTTTTCAATCTCCAGCAAAGGAATCACAAATGTCAGAGATGGCGACACCATGAGAGCGACGAGCCGTGATCAATGCGCGCAGAGACGGGATTGTACTCGCTGCTTGACTTCTAGACTCTCTGATAAATAGTCCCAGCGTGAGCTCCCCGCACCACCTGCTATAATATGTCACCCCGGGAGGAGAGACAGAGCCCCACACACCTGCCGAACCTGCAACTAACTATGTGCATAATGTACTGTACATATACAGCCCAGCAGTGCCCCAGATCACCACAGGGGGCAGTATTATAGTAGTTATATACTTGTACATAAGGGGCAGTATTATAGTAGTCATATTCTTGTACATAGGGGGCAGTATTATAGCAGTTATATTCTTGTACATAGGGGGCAGTATTATAGTAGTTATATTCTTGTACATAGGGAGCAGTATTATAGTAGTTATATTCTTGTACATAGGGGGCAGTATTATAGTAGTTATATTCTTGTACATAGGGGGCAGTATTATAGTAGTTATATTCTTGTACATAGGGGGCAGTATTATAGTAGTTATATTCCTGTACATAGGGGGCAGTATTATTGTAGTTATATTCTTGTACATAGGGGGCAGTATTATAGTAGTTATATTCTTGTACATAGGGGGCAGTATTATAGTAGTTATATTCTTGTACATAGGGGGCAGTATTATAGTAGTTATATTCCTGTACATAGGAGGCAGTATTATAGTAGTTATATTCCTGTACATAGGGGCAGTATTATAGTAGTTATATTCTTGTACATAGAGGGCAGTATTATAGTAGTTATATTCTTGTACATAGGGGGCAGTATTATAGTAGTTATATTCTTGTACATAGGGGGCAGTATTATAGTAGTTATATTCTTGTACATAGGAGGCAGTATTATAGTAGTTATATTCTTGTACATAGGGGGCAGTATTATAGTAGTTACATTCCTGTACATAGGGGGCAGTATTATAGTAGTTATATTCTTGTACATAGGGGGCAGTATTATAGTAGTTATATTCCTGAACATAGGGGGCAGTATTATAGTAGTTATATTCTTGTACATAGGTGGCAGTATTATAGTAGTTATATTCCTGTACATAGGGGACAGTATTATAGTAGTTATATTCTTGTACATAGGTGGTAGTATTATAGTAGTTATATTCTTGTACATAGGGGGCAGTATTATAGTAGTTATATTCCTGTACATAGGGGGCAGTATTATAGTAGTTATATTCTTGTACATAGGGGACAGTATTATAGTAGTTATATTCCTGTACATAGGGGACAGTATTATAGTAGTTATATTCTTGTACATAGGTGGTAGTATTATAGTAGTTATATACTTGTACATAGGGGGAGTATTATAGTAGTTATATTCTTGTACATAGGGGACAGTATTATAGTAGTTATATTCCTGTACATAGGGGACAGTATTATAGTAGTTATATTCTTGTACATAGGTGGTAGTATTATAGTAGTTATATACTTGTACATAGGGGGAGTATTATAGTAGTTATATTCTTGTACATAGAGGGCAGTATTATAGTAGTTATATTCTTGTACATAGGGGGCAGTATTATAGTAGTTATATTCCTGTACATAGGGGGCAGTATTATAGTAGTTATATTCTTGTACATATGGGCAGTATTATAGTAGTTATATTCTTGTACATAGGGGCCAGTATTATAATAGTTATATTCTTGTACATAGGGGGGCAGTATTATAGTAGTTATATTCTTGTACATAGGGGAAGTATTATAGTAGTTATATTCCTGTACATAGGGGGCAGTAATATAGTAGTTATATTCTTGTACATAGGGGGCAGTATTATAGTAGTTATATTCTTGTACATAGGGGGCAGTATTATAGTAGTTATATTCTTGTACATAGGAGGCAGTATTATAGTAGTTATATTCTTGTACATAGGGGGCAGTATTATAGTAGTTACATTCCTGTACATAGGGGGCAGTATTATAGTAGTTATATTCTTGTACATAGGGGGCAGTATTATAGTAGTTATATTCCTGAACATAGGGGGCAGTATTATAGTAGTTATATTCTTGTACATAGGTGGCAGTATTATAGTAGTTATATTCCTGTACATAGGGGACAGTATTATAGTAGTTATATTCTTGTACATAGGTGGTAGTATTATAGTAGTTATATTCTTGTACATAGGGGGCAGTATTATAGTAGTTATATTCCTGTACATAGGGGGCAGTATTATAGTAGTTATATTCTTGTACATAGGGGACAGTATTATAGTAGTTATATTCCTGTACATAGGGGACAGTATTATAGTAGTTATATTCTTGTACATAGGTGGTAGTATTATAGTAGTTATATTCTTGTACATAGGGGGCAGTATTATAGTAGTTATATTCCTGTACATAGGGGGCAGTATTATAGTAGTTATATTCCTGTACATAGGGGGCAGTATTATAGTAGTTATATTCTTGTACATAGGGGGCAGTATTATAGTAGTTATATTCCTGTACATAGGGGCAATATTATAGTAGTTATATTCTTGTACATATGGGCAGTATTATAGTAGTTATATTCTTGTACATAGGGGCCAGTATTATAATAGTTATATTCTTGTACATAGGGGGGCAGTATTATAGTAGTTATATTCTTGTACATAGGGGCAGTATTATAGTAGTTATATTCCTGTACATAGGGGGCAGTATTATAGTAGTTATATTCTTGTACATAGGGGGCAGTATTATAGTAGTTATATTCCTGTACATAGGAGGCAGTATTATAGTAGTTATATTCCTGTACATAGGGGGCAGTATTATAGTAGTTATATTCCTGTACATAGGGGGCAGTATTATAGTAGTTATATTCCTGTACATAGGGGGCAGTATTATAGTAGTTATATTCTTGTACATAGGGTGCAGTATTATAGTAGCTATATTCCTGTACATAGGGGGCAGTATTATAGTAGTTATATTCTTGTACATAGGGGCAGTATTATAGTAGTTATAGCCTTGTACATAGGGGGCAGTATTATAGTAGTTATATTCTTGTACATAGGGGGCAGTATTATAGTAGTTATATTCCTGTACATAGGGGGCAGTAGTATAGTAGTTATATTCTTGTACATAGGGGGCAGTATTATAGTAGTTATAGCCTTGTACATAGGGGTCAGTATTATAGGAGTTATATTCTTGTACATAGGGGGCAGTATTATAGTAGCTATATTCTTGTACATAGGGGGCAGTATTATAGTAGTTATATTCCTGTACATAGGGGGCAGTATTATAGTAGTTATATTCTTGTACATAGGGGGCAGTATTATAGTAGTTATATTCCTGTACATAGGAGGCAGTATTATAGTAGTTATATTCTTGTACATAGGGTGCAGTATTATAGTAGTTATATTCCTGTACATAGGGGGCAGTATTATATTGGTTATATTCTTGTACATAGGGGGCAGTATTATAGTAGTTATAGCCTTGTACATAGGGGGCAGTATTATAGGAGTTATATTCTTATACATAGGGGGCAGTATTATAGTAGTTATATTCTTGTACATAGGGGGCAGTATTATAGTATTATAGTAGTTATATTCTTGTACATAGGGTGCAGTATTATAGTAGTTATATTCCTGTACATAGGGGGCAGTATTATAGTAGTTATATTCTTGTACATAGGGTGCAGTATTATAGTAGTTATATTCCTGTACATAAGGGGCAGTATTATAGTAGTTATATTCTTGTACATAGGGGGCAGTATTTATATACTTGTAGTTATATACTTGTACATAGGGGGAGTATTATAGTAGTTATATTCTTGTACATAGAGGGCAGTATTATAGTAGTTATATTCTTGTACATAGGGGGCAGTATTATAGTAGTTATATTCCTGTACATAGGGGCAGTATTATAGTAGTTATATTCTTGTACATATGGGCAGTATTATAGTAGTTATATTCTTGTACATAGGGGGCAGTATTTATATACTTGTAGTTATATACTTGTACATAGGGGGAGTATTATAGTAGTTATATTCTTGTACATAGAGGGCAGTATTATAGTAGTTATATTCTTGTACATAGGGGGCAGTATTATAGTAGTTATATTCCTGTACATAGGGGCAGTATTATAGTAGTTATATTCTTGTACATATGGGCAGTATTATAGTAGTTATATTCTTGTACATAGGGGCCAGTATTATAATAGTTATATTCTTGTACATAGGGGGGCAGTATTATAGTAGTTATATTCTTGTACATAGGGGCAGTATTATAGTAGTTATATTCCTGTACATAGGGGGCAGTATTATAGTAGTTATATTCTTGTACATAGGGGGCAGTATTATAGTAGTTATATTCCTGTACATAGGGGCAGTATTATAGTAGTTATATTCTTGTACATATGGGCAGTATTATAGTAGTTATATTCTTGTACATAGGGGCCAGTATTATAATAGTTATATTCTTGTACATAGGGGGGCAGTATTATAGTAGTTATATTCTTGTACATAGGGGCAGTATTATAGTAGTTATATTCCTGTACATAGGGGGCAGTATTATAGTAGTTATATTCTTGTACATAGGGGGCAGTATTATAGTAGTTATATTCCTGTACATAGGAGGCAGTATTATAGTAGTTATATTCCTGTACATAGGGGGCAGTATTATAGTAGTTATATTCCTGTACATAGGGGGCAGTATTATAGTAGTTATATTCCTGTACATAGGGGGCAGTATTATAGTAGTTATATTCCTGTACATAGGGGGCAGTATTAGGAACAAGAGAAGTTCAGCTCACCTTCTGCAGAAAACCCCTTTGGTCGCACGGATAGCGAGGTGAACCCCACGGACTGAGGGTCTGTGATCTAGTAGCAAACAAAGAAGAACGATCCAGCATCTCAGGGGAAAATGATGCTAAAAAATTTTCTTTTATTGAGATTCCAAAAGGCATAAAATCGTTAGGCAAGATACACAGCCTCTATTTTCATGGTTTGCAGGAAATGACAGACGCGTTTCGCTCAGGTGAGCTTACTCATGGTCTACTTACAAAATGTGAGTTACGGCTATTTAAAGATCGCGGTCCCCCTCGGCGTGTGACGTCACAATCACATGATCCAAGACCATGTGAGTGACGTCACAGTCACGTGACCCGCGTCACATGATCCAGGAAGCTCCGCCCCTGGAAGGCCGCGATTGTATACAGAGTAAGTATTTGTATATACATATAAAAACTTGTAAGATCTTAAAAAATGCCACTAGAAAAAGGTAGGTGATGCATATTGTGAATACATACATAGCAATTTGTAGGTAATGCATATTGTGGAAACATATATACACAGCAATTGAGCATATAAAATACCTGGAGAAACTGTAGATGACAAGAGGAAACGAAGCAAACAATAAATGATTATACTTTATCTCAAAACCCTTGAACACTATAGGAGAAACATATATACCACAGTACAGGAGCCAAGGGATTATCAAAAAATATAATCGGATCTAATATAATCGGATCTAGTAACATAATATCAGATCCTGTCTTAAATTCATGCCCCAAGGTTGGGCAGTCTTTAAGACAAACATCCAATACGTCTCCCTATTAAAAAGCTTCTTCCTGTAGTCTCCACCTCTTATTGGTTTTGTAACCTTTTCTATTCCCTGCCACCTGAAAGTATCACAATTCCCATCATGTAGGTCGCGGAAATGTTTTGAGGCGGCTGACATATTACTCAAATTTGTGTTTTTTACATCAGAAAGATGTTTTCTAATACGGGTTTTAAGGGAATTCGTAGTGCATCCTACGTATTGTTTCTCACAAGAGGTGCAGGATATTAAATAAATGGTATAGGTTGTGTTGCAATTAAGGTAACTGGTTATATTATATCTCTTTTTAGTAGTGTGTGAGATAAAGAAATTGGTGGTGGTAAGAAATCCACACACTAAACATCTGGAATGTCCACATTTGTGGTTGCCTGGATGATGCAACCAGCTATAATTATGTTTATCGTTCTTACTATTAAACAAACTCGGAGATACAATTGATCCAATGGTGGGTGCTTTTTTTGAGATGTATCTCACTCCTTGGGAAAGACAAATTCTAGCATTATTGTCCTGCTCTAAAATTGGTATAAATTTGTTCACTATATTTCTGATTTGGTTAAATTGTTTGCTATATGTAGTAACAAACGCAATGGGTTTGATGTCAGATAAACCGTCACAATTATTCTCTCTTGTAGGTTTGTTTCTTAATAAATCTTTGCGGTTAATGTTTCCAATTCTTTTTTTGGCTAGGGATAAGGTTTTTTGTTTGTATTTTCTGTGTGTCAACCTATTCTCCCATTCTATAACATGTTTATCAAAAACTGCTTTGGTGGAACTGTTCCTGCGTAGTCGGACCAATTCCCCAAAGGGAATATTATCCACCACGTGTCTAGGGTGGCATGACGTGGACAACAAAATTGTATTTCCTGCAACCGGTTTGCGGAAAGGCGACACCAACACCCTATTATCCTGTCCTGTAAGGGTGACATCCAAGAAATCAATCCCCTGACCACCAAAATGAGAGGTGAACTTCAGGTTCATATTATTAGTGTTGAGATAATCAACAAAATTTACAAAATCTGTGTGACTGCCCTTCCAAATCCACAACAGGTCGTCTATGAAGCGGCCAAACCACTCCACAGACGACCTGTGTGGATTGGAATCCGAAAAAACGAAGTGTTTCTCCCACTGAATCATATATATGTTGGCAAGGGAGGGGGAAAACTTCGCCCCCATAGGGGCCCCCTCCACTTGCAAATAATATTGTGAATCGAACATAAAAAAATAGTTTTGAAGGAGAAAATCAGTAGACATTAGGATGAATTCTTTTAATTCAGCAGAATATGTGCTGAACTCATCTAAATGTCTAGAGAGAAAAAGTAGGGCCTGTTGGTGTGGAATTGAGGAGTATAATGAAATCACGTCACAGGTCGCCCAATTGAAGGTCTCCTGCCATGTGACGTGTTCCATTATCTGTAGTACATGTTTCGTGTCTTTAAGGTAACTAGGGGTTACCATGACTAGAGGTTGTAAATAGTGATCAAGCCAGTCTCCCAGTCTCTCCCCAAGACTACCAATTCCTGCGACAATGGGTCGACATGGGGGAGGGAAAATTCCCTTATGTACCTTGGGGAGAGAGTGGAAGACCGGCATGACAGGAAACTTATTTACCAAGTATTCCCTGAGTTTAGTATCTAAGACTCCCAGGGCTACACCTTCGTCCACATGTTTCTGTAGTTTTTTTAGACATGTGGCAGTGGGATCACTACCTAGTTTACGGTAAGTACTGACATCATTCAACATGGATTCATTAATTTTCTTATACAAGGTGGCATTCATCAAAACAATAGCTCCCCCCTTGTCCGCACTTCTAATGACGAGATCTGTATTGTTTTTCAGATCTTGTAAAGACTTAGTCTCCGAACTCGTAAGATTCCTTTTACCATGGACACAGTCACTTTGTGACTTTAATTTAGTGAGCTCCTTTTCCACAAGATCCTGAAATCTATCCATGTGATCATTCCTTGACACGATTGGATAGAAATCTGGATTAGTGGTAAAGAAAGGTTTAGATATATTATCATTAATATCAGCCGATTCGTTGTTTAAACTTTTCAAGCTAAGGACATTCATTTGATCTATAAATTGCACAATGTGGTGGTCATCAGGTGGTGTCATGGGGGTCACACCTTCCCCAGGGAGAAGAGAGGGGTCACGTATATCATCATTTGTTTTATCCAAAAAATGCATTTTCACCGTGAGATTCCTAATAAATTTGTTTACATCAAGTAGAGTCCTGTATAAATCAAAATCTGTGGAGGGGGAAAAATTCAAGCCCTTGCTTAAGACTTTCAGCTGACTTTCAGAAATAATGTAACTAGAAAGGTTAATAATAGAGGATTCTAGTTCCGTTTTTTTGTTGTCTGGGTAGCAGTCCCATGTCTGGTTTTCATTTTTTCTTTTCCTTTGGATCTTCGGTGCTTCCTGCCCGCTCTCCTACCCCGTTTTTTGAGGGGGTCTTTTTGTAATTGGTTTCAGGTTCAAGACCCTCATCCGATTGGCATGATGATGAACTATTGTGAGAATCTTCTGTTTCTGAAAAACTCACTCTGGGAAGGTCTTTATTCCTTTTGTTGTTATATCTTTTGTGTCTTTTATTTTTTAGGATTGATTTAGGCGTTGGATTTCTCTCCTGCCGGAACTGTTTCCACGTGTATACTTCGTTATATTTATAGTCCAATAAATCCCTGTCAAATTTTTTCTTTTTTACTTCCATAATGCTGTTCTCCATTGATGTTATTTTGGATTTTAGATCTTGCTCCAATGTAGTTAGATTTTCGGTGCCAGATAAGGCGCGTATTTGGCTCTTAATGTCATCCATTTCTGTTTTGATGTTGATTAGTGAATTCTGTTCCTCTGAAATAATTAACTTTATAAGTTTTTCAGAACATTCACTCAAAATCGAATTCCACAATTCCTGAAAAGAATCAGAATATACAGTCTCCACCTCCAATAAGAGGTGGAGACTACAGGAAGAAGCTTTTTAATAGGGAGACGTATTGGATGTTTGTCTTAAAGACTGCCCAACCTTGGGGCATGAATTTAAGACAGGATCTGATATTATGTTACTAGATCCGATTATATTAGATCCGATTATATTTTTTGATAATCCCTTGGCTCCTGTACTGTGGTATATATGTTTCTCCTATAGTGTTCAAGGGTTTTGAGATAAAGTATAATCATTTATTGTTTGCTTCGTTTCCTCTTGTCATCTACAGTTTCTCCAGGTATTTTATATGCTCAATTGCTGTGTATATATGTTTCCACAATATGCATTACCTACAAATTGCTATGTATGTATTCACAATATGCATCACCTACCTTTTCTAGTGGCATTTTTTAAGATCTTACAAGTTTTTATATGTATATACAAATACTTACTCTGTATACAATCGCGGCCTTCCAGGGGCGGAGCTTCCTGGATCATGTGACGCGGGTCACGTGACTGTGACGTCACTCACATGGTCTTGGATCATGTGATTGTGACGTCACACGCCGAGTGGGACCGCGATCTTTAAATAGCCGTAACTCACATTTTGTAAGTAGACCATGAGTAAGCTCACCTGAGCGAAACGCGTCGGTCATTTCCTGCAAACCATGAAAATAGAGGCTGTGTATCTTGCCTAACGATTTTATGCCTTTTGGAATCTCAATAAAAGAAAATTTTTTAGCATCATTTTCCCCTGAGACGCTGGATCGTTCTTCTTTGTTTGCTAATAGGGGGCAGTATTATAGTAGTTATATTCCTGTACATAGGGGGCAGTATTATAGTAGTTATATTCCTGTACATAGGGGGCAGTATTATAGTAGTTATATTCCTGTACATAGGGGGCAGTATTATAGTAGTTATATTCTTGTACATAGGGGGCAGTATTATAGTAGTTATATTCTTGTACATAGGGGGCAGTATTATAGTAGTAATATTCCTGTACATAGGGGACAGTATTATAGTAGTTATATTCTTGTACATAGGGGGCAGTATTATAGTAGTAATATTCCTGTACATAGGGGGCAGTATTATAGTAGTTATATTCTTGTACATAGGGGGCAGTATTATAGTAGTTATATACCTGTACATAGGGGGCAGTATTATAGTAGTTATATTCTTGTACATAGGGGGCAGTATTATAGTAGTTATATACCTGTACATAGGGAGCAGTATTATAGTAGTTATAGCCTTGTACATAGGGGGCAGTATTATAGTAGTTACTGTATATTCTTGTACATAGGGGGCAGTATTATAGTAGTTATATTCTTGTACATAGGGTGCAGTATTATAGTAGTTATATTCCTGTACATAGGGGGCAGTATTATAGTAGTTATATTCTTGTACATAGGGGGCAGTATTATAGTAGTTATATACCTGTACATAGGGAGCAGTATTATAGTAGTTATAGCCTTGTACATAGGGGGCAGTATTATAGTAGTTACTGTATATTCTTGTACATAGGGGGCAGTATTATAGTAGTTATATTCCTGTACATAGGGGGCAGTATTATAGTAGTTATATTCTTGTACATAGGGGGCAGTGTTATAGTAGTTATATTCTTGTACATAGGGGTCAGTATTATAGGAGTTATATTCTTGTACATAGGGGGCAGTATTATAGTAGTTATATTCTTGTACATAGGGGGCAGTATTATAGTAGTTATATTCCTGTACATAGGGGGCAGTATTATAGTAGTTATATTCTTGTACATAGGGGGCAGTATTATAGTAGTTATATTCCTGTACATAGGAGGCAGTATTATAGTAGTTATATTCTTGTACATAGGGTGCAGTATTATAGTAGTTATATTCCTGTACATAGGGGGCAGTATTATAGTAGTTATAATCTTGTACATAGGGGGCAGTATTATAGTAGTTATATTCCTGTACATAGGGGGCAGTATTATAGTAGTTATATTCTTGTACATAGGGGGCAGTATTATAGGAGTTATATTCTTGTACATAGGGGGCAGTATTATAGTAGTTATATTCTTGTACATAGGGGGCAGTATTATAGTAGTTATATTCCTGTACATAGGGGGCAGTATTATAGTAGTTATATTCTTGTACATAGGGGGCAGTATTATAGTAGTTATATTCCTGTACATATGAGGCAGTATTATAGTAGTTATATTCTTGTACATAGGGGGCAGTATTATATTAGTTATATCCCTGTACATAGGGGGCAGTATTATAGTAGTTATATTCCTGTACATAGGGGGCAGTATTATAGTAGTTATATTCTTGTACATAGGGGGCAGTATTATAGTAGTTATATTCCTGTACATAGGGGGCAGTATTATAGTAGTTATATTCTTGTACATAGGGTGCAGTATTATAGTAGTTATATTCCTGTACATAGGGGGCAGTATTATAGTAGTTATATTCTTGTACATAGGGGCAGTATTATAGTAGTTATATTCTTGTACATAGGGGGCAGTATTATAGTAGTTATATTCTTGTACATAGGGGGTAGTATTATAGTAGTTATATCCCTGTACATAGGGGGCAGTATTATAGTAGTTATATTCTTGTACATAGGGAGCAGTATTATAGTAGTTATATTCTTGTACATAGGGGGCAGTATTATAGTAGTTATATTCTTGTACATAGGGGGCAGTATTATAGTAGTTATATTCCTGTACATAGGAGGCAGTATTATAGTAGTTATATTCTTGTACATAGGGTGCAGTATTATAGTAGTTATATTCCTGTACATAGGGAGCAGTATTATAGTAGTTATATTCTTGTACATAGGGGGCAGTATTATAGTAGTTATAGCCTTGTACATAGGGGGCAGTATTATAGGAGTTATATTCTTGTACATAGGGGGCAGTATTATAGTAGTTATATTCTTGTACATAGGGGGCAGTATTATAGTAGTTATATTCCTGTACATAGGGGGCAGTATTATAGTAGTTATATTCTTGTACATAGGGGGCAGTATTATAGTAGTTATATTCCTGTACATATGAGGCAGTATTATAGTAGTTATATTCTTGTACATAGGGGGCAGTATTATAGTAGTTATATTCCTGTACATAGGGGGCAGTATTATAGTAGTTATATTCCTGTACATAGGGGGCAGTATTATAGTAGTTATATACTTGTACATAGGGTGCAGTATTATAGTAGTTATATTCCTGTACATAGGGGGCAGTATTATAGTAGTTATATTCCTGTACATAGGGGGCAGTATTATAGTAGTTATATTCTTGTACATAGGGGCAGTATTATAGTAGTTATATTCTTGTACATAGGGGGTAGTATTATAGTAGTTATATCCCTGTACATAGGGGGCAGTATTATAGTAGTTATATTCTTGTACATAGGGGCAGTATTATAGTAGTTATATTCTTGTACATAGGGGGCAGTGTTATAGTAGTTATATTCTTGTACATAGGGGGCAGTATTATAGTAGTTATATTCTTGTACATAGGGGGTAGTATTATAGTAGTTATATCCCTGTACATAGGGGGCAGTATTATAGTAGTTATATTCTTGTACATAGGGAGCAGTATTATAGTAGTTATATTCTTGTACATAGGGGGCAGTATTATAGTAGTTATATTCTTGTACATAGGGGGCAGTATTATAGTAGTTATATTCTTGTACATAGGGAGCAGTATTATAGTAGTTATATTCCTGTACATAGGGGCAGTATTATAGTAGTTATATTCTTGTACATAGGGGGCAATTTTTATTAGTAAAAAACAAACATAAATACAGAAATACTTTTCCATCAAAATAAATCATAGATCATTCAGTATAAATCATACATGTTCATAAAAAATAAAATGTATATTAAATGTAACTTAAGAGTCCATTTTAGCTGAAAGGGAAACAAAAAAACAGAAAAAAAACAAATGCTTCCACATTATATAATCAGACATATTTCACTCCAGATGAATGTTCCTCCAAAGTCTTATATTCTCCCCCTTTTTCCTGACCTCTAATGACCGGATCCACCTGAGCTCGGACATGATGAGACTTATGGCCTTATGATGGTGGAAGTCCTCGCTATGGATGGACACTCTGGTTCTCATGTGCCAGTGGTAGTACTTGATGACCTGGATCACTATATACATGGTCTCCTGGTTGGTGTTACTTACAGTATGTGTCACACCATAGAGGATCTCTGGGTACCTGAGGGACTGCAGTGATGTTAGTCTTAGCTTGGTGGATATGTCACGCCAGATATTCCGTCCACCCCAGCACTCTGATATAAAATGGACCATAGTCTCCTCTGTCTGACACCCGAGGGGACACATACGATCTACCATACTGAGGAACTTAAGATTCCCCCTGACAAACAGTTTCCCCTGTAATGAGAGCCAGGCGATGTCACGAAACTTATGGGGCAGCCTCCGACCATTCAGAAACCTCAGGCTGTCCTTTAGGGTGGTGGTTGGACAGTCTGGAAGTGCCAGCTGCAGAGAATAGAAGGTCCTACAGACTCTGGAGTACAGATCTCTCCTGGTATTACTTTCAATAAAAGACTTATCTATCCCCCATTTCCGTAAACACCTGAGACCATACTCCAGATACTGGGGGAGGAAGCCAGGAGTCCATCGGCCCCTCTTGAGACTGCCGCCTCGCACCCAAGACTCTGCAAAAGGCAATATCCAGTCCCTGACACTACTTACCCACAGGAGACCATTATTTGAGTCCAGGCTACCGAAATTAACTTTCAGAAACACTGAGTCAAAGAAGACCCTTGGATTTAACATATCCAGCCCACCCTCTCTCCTCTGCAGGTAGGTGATCCCTCTTTTTACTGGGTTCAACCTGTTCCCCCATAAAAGTTGGAAGAACAGGCTAAAGAGCCTAGCGGAGGAAGATTCTGGCAAAGGAAAGACAACAGAGACGTAGAGGAAGACAGGGACCAGGTAAGTCTTCAGCAGAGCAACCCTTTCTCTATAGGTCAGCCTCCAGTTCTTCCATCGCTGAACCTTTACATTTCCGGCTTCCAACTTCTCCCCCCAATTTAGTGCAGAATTATCTTCCCTCCCGAATTTAACCCCAAGGATTTTAATATGGGTGGAGGCCTTTACAAACTGTGGCAGATCAAAGCCAGGAGCAGTATCCAATGTCCAGAAAGCTTGACTCTTCTCAAGATTGACCAGAGACCCGGAGGCCTCTGAGTAACTTCTGATGGCTGCAGACAACATCTCCACCTCACGAGGTTCAGATATCACCACAGTCACATCATCCGCGTAGGCAACAACATCCAGGGGCAAGCAATGGGGGACCTGCACCCCCTGAAAATCACACCGCTGCAGTGATCTCAGGAATGGATCTATAGCAAACACATACAGCAGTGGACTCAGGGGGCAGCCCTGCCTCACCCCCGCCTCTACCCTGAAAGTGTCACCCTGCCAACCATTGATCAGAGGAAAGCTCTTCGCCTCTCTATATAAAGTTCTCAGCCAATCCACAAATTCTCCCGGAATACCGTACTTTGATAAAGTTGCCCATAGATAATCGTGGTCAACCCTGTCAAAGGCTTTAGCCTGGTCCAGACCTACAACATATCTCCCACACCTCAGAGCTTTACATCTCTCAAACATCTCCCTTATCGAGAGGACTGCTCCAGAGATGTTCCGCCCTCTTACTGTGCCGTACTGAGAGCCTGCCAACAGTGCCGGGGACAAACAGACTAATCTAGAAAAGAGGATTTTTGCCAGAATTTTCCTATCAACATTCAAGAGGGCGATGGGCCTCCAGTTCTTGATGTCACTTGGCTCTTTCCCTTTGGACAGCAGAATTAGCGATGAGACCCTCATGGATGGAGGCATCAGGTGATTTTCTAGACAATTTCTGTAAACATCCACAAGGATTGGAGCCAAGAGGTCTCTGAACTTCTTATAAAATTCTGCTGTAATACCATCTGGACCTGGTGCCTTCTTCAGATGTAACTTATCAATGGCCTCTTTTATCTCCTCCACTGTTATTTCTGCTGTCAAAGGAGAAAAGTCCAATTCTCTAGTATCAGGGCCTGGAGTTGCCTCCAAGAATTGGGTCACTTTTTCATTATCCAAAGCCTTCTTCTGAAACAAGTCAGTATAGTACGATCTCACCACTCCCAGGATACCCTCCCGAGACTCTTGTAAAACACCCTGGGAGTCAGTGAGACCTGCGATCAGTTTCTTCTCTACACGCTCCCGGCAATTCTCAAATGGATCCGGTGCCCCTCGGGTTCCATAGTCCCTTTCCACTACCAGGGAGGTGTACCTACTGTACTGATACTGTCTTATCTCAGATTTCAGCCGGTCAATCCTTTGTTGGTCATCCCCACCCGCCGAATAGAGTGACTCCAATTCTTTACGCAGTCTCAGATACTGGCTGTACTTACTTCTCCCCTTCTTAATTGACAGTTTCTGTAAGAGGGACCGGATCTCCTCCTTGACGTCCTCCCACCAGTCAGCCATGTTGTCATAAAAATCCACTCTGTCCAGTTGGTGCAGCAAAAAAGATGAAATGTATTCCTGGACAGAAATATCATCTAACAGACTAGAATTTAGTCTCCATAGTCCTCTTCCAACATCAGGATACTTAGAGGAACCCAAACAAAAATATAAGGCAAAGTGATCCGAATATGGGACATTCCTTTCCATTCTCTCACTGATGGCTTCAGTAGGACTTACCAGAGCGAGATCTATCCTGCTGCTGCGTCCTGCACAGGTGTAGGTGAACTTTGGACTCCTACCACCCTGTACAAAAACATCAGACAGGCCAGCCTGCTGAATAATACTGTTAAGGACCTTACAGTCTCTGGTAAGAGGCCTACTGTTCCTGTCCCTGGTGGTAGTGGTGGCATTAAAGTCCCCGGCCATGATGACAGGAATTGATGTGAACAGATAAGGCTTTACATCGTTAAAAAGCTGAGTCCTTTCGGTCACTGTCTGTGGGCCATAGATGTTAATGAGCCGGAGTCTTCTGCCTCTGATGGTGACCTCTAGCAGCAGGCACCGTCCCATCGATATCTCAGTGAGTCTGTGGACGGTGACATCATGGGTGTTAAACAAGATGGAGACCCCGGCATAAGGCTCCACAGCCAGCGACCAAAAGGAAGGACCAGACTGCCAATCTCTCTCCGCCTCTCGCATGAGACCCAAGGTGTTTAAACGGGTCTCCTGTAAGAAAAACACATCGGCATTGAGATATCTTAGATGATCATACACAACATGTCTGGTCCTTCTAGCCCTAATACTGTTTACATTACTGGTGATCACAGTAAGATGGAAGTCTGCCATTAGAAAAAGAAGAAGAAAGACCATCCCCATCATCATAAGTCAGAGTCAGAGTTATCTTCCTGACTACCGGTTTCCATATCCCATACTGACTGAGACTCGGCATGAAGGGGTTTCCTTTTTGTGGGAGGATCCCCCCCTGGATCATCATCATACTCCTCCATCATGCGCTTCAGTTCTCTCTCTATTTCCTCCTCTCCATCTGACTCGGACAGTACGCTGTACCTATTTGTGGTTACAGTAACATCAGCCTGACTCTGCATTTTCATTTTAGAGGGTTTTTGGACGGTGGTCCACGCACTCTCGGGTTTTCTGGTGCTCTTATCCTTCTTCCTCTTTTTAACACTATGATTTCCCCCAGTGGTCGGTGTCAGTTCGGGGGAAGGGACAGGCACTGGCTGCTCTATAGGCTGCTCCACTACCTCCATGTCTCCCTCTGTGTTACCTGTCCCTGGATGGTCCGGGGTAGCACCACTAATATCTGGGGTCTCTGGCACAGTACACACTGACCCTGACAATAGGGCCTCCTCCTCCTGCTCCTCTTCTGGTACATCTGCCCCTTCCATTAGGTCTTCATCGGGGAGGTCCCTACAGATGTTGTGCCAGGCTTCAGGACAGTCTCTGTGGGGGTGACCGATTTGACCACAAAGGTTGCATCTGATGGTCTGGCAGTTGGCGCTCACATGGCCGAGGTCCCCGCACAGGGTGCACTTCACTGTGGTGCAGTTACTTGCCACGTGACCTGATCTCCCACACCTAAAGCATAGCCTGGGCTGACCGACATAGAAACACACACCCTTCTCTCTGCCAATAAAGAAGGAGTTGGGGAGGTGATGGGTGATGTTCTGGTTCTGATGTAATTTAACCAGGACCCTCCACCCCCCGGTCCAGATCCCATCCTCATCCCTGGTCTTGGTCATGTCTGACATGAGGGTGCAATGTCTCTTGAGCCATATGATGATATCTTGAGGGGGGACAGACTCGTTCCAGAACATTATGGTGACAATCGCTGTATCTAGTTTGGAGATGGGAATGAAACTAAACTTGTTCCACCCCTCAGTATCTCTATAACGGGGTTGTTGAGCCCAGAAACGGTCCAGATTAGACATCAGCTTGAAGCTAATGTCATACCCCTGTCTGTCAGGCAGATTTATTACGGCCAGGATGTCGGCTGGCTGGAAACCCATCTGGGTGCATAACATATCCCTCACCACGTGCCTCCTGTCAGGCAGATCCTCCTTAGCCCCTCTATGCCTAAACCTGACAACGTTCCTCCTCTTGAAAGCCTGGCCGGTGTAATGGGTGCTAGAGGAGAAAAATGGGGAACCCCGACTCCATGCATTCCCTGATGACTGACCCCTGTCCTGCTGTAGGGGATGTGTGGGCCGGGGACCATCAGTAGTAGGGGGCTGCTGACCACCCGGACCATGGGGCTCTGCTGTCTGTGGTGTAACTAAGGGGGGGAACTCTTCAGCCGTAGATTGACCCGCTCCCTCCGCAACAACATCAGGGCCCTCTGTGTCTCCAGTTTCCATATACTGCACCTGAGATGCCTGCTCAGCTAGGACATTATCCACAGAGACATCAGCAATTTCAGACACTTCAGTAACAGAAATATCAGCAATTTCAGACATATCAGCAACACTATTAAGAGCATTAAGCTCCTGCAGATCACAGTCCTGAATGTCCTGCTCACATACACCCCTCACCACACAGTTCTGTGTAAATACATCCTGAGGTGCTACAGAGTTACCTTCTGGTGGGAGTCCAGAGTCCTCCTGAAGTGCACTGCCACCTGGGACTTGTGGTGCCTCCTCCACTTCACTGCTGTTATCAGGTAATAGTCCACGGACAGCTGGAACTTGCAGTGCCTCTCCAGAGGTTGCTGGGACTTGTGGTACCTCACCAGTGGTTGCTGGGACTTGTGGTGCCTCACCAGCGGTTGCTGGGACGTGTGGTGCATCACCAGCGGTTGCTGGGACATGTGGTGCCTCACCAGCGGTTGCTGGGACGTGTGGTGCATCACCAGCGGTTGCTGGGACGTGTGGTGCATCACCAGCGGTTGCTGGGACGTGTGGTGCATCACCAGCGGTTGCTGGGACGTGTGGTGCATCACCAGTGGTTGCTGGGACTTGTGGTGCATCACCATGGGTTGCTGGGATGTGTGGTGCATCACTGGGAGCTGTTGCAGGACTTGGCTGTTGCTGTCTTTTCTTATACACGACTCCCTCCTCAAAAGGCAGTGTTGCTGGTTGCAGTATGGGTCTCACATGGGGCTGCGGGGTCTCACACCTGGATGATGAGGCCTGGTCTCTCTCAAACCTTTGTTGGTTCCTGTATGTCTCTCCCACTGGTCCCATCTGCTCAATGGTGGCCTCCATCTCCTGCACAACGTCAGCCAGTTGTTTGGCCAGTGAGTCCAGCTTCTTGTCTAGCAGGACCTGCTTCCCTGGGTTTGCTGCCCTCAGTTTGTAAGTGCAGTCTATCTGTTTCTGCAGGTGAAGTTTCTGGATTTTGAGTGTCTCCATCTTCCTCACCAGTCCTGGGATCTGTCTGGCCAGCTGGAGCTCAGGTGATGGGGGCTGCAGTTTGCTGCTAGGGTGCTGTTTGCTTGCAGGCCTGGATCCTGTAGCCACACTACCACCGCTCTTTCCTGGCCCCTGAGATTTTGGCACAGAGTCCTGGGACTTCTGGTGTTTTGCGGTCGCTGTAACTGCACTGGGGTCACAAACTGCTAATGGGCGATTGAGCCCCGGATGTTTTGCAGACACAACATTAGTGGTACCTCTAGATGTTCCTTCCTGGCCGCCTTTGGTCTCCTTTCCAGCTTGCAGGCCCCCAGACCTTGTGCGCTCCGCTGGTAACATAACTCGCTGCTGCAGGTTCTCCTGGATGGTCTGTCTCTCCAGCGATGTCCTTCTCTGCCTGCCCGGGGTGGAGGTGGATTGTCCACCTGAGGCCTGGGATGGAGGCTGCTGCACACTCTGCATGTTTCTTGCTCTTGGACTTTCCAACAGCTTACTTTTACTTTCAGTCATACCTAGCTTCACCAGGTTCTTACATGTTCCTACTTCCACACCGACTGTCCTTCCATTACTGGAACTTGCACTGCTGCCACTGCTGCTTCCTTCCATAAAGACTTTAGGATTTACATCCCTTTCTTTAGCTGGCTGGTTGCTGTTTGCCAGATTAGGCCTTGGAGCCTGGGCCTTGCTTGGGGAGCTTCCCCACCCAGGGTGGCCCCGCCCTGGGCTATCTCCAGACATGCAGAGGTCTCAGGAGCTCAAACCACGCACAACCTCACCTCTAGGAGGCAGGATTATAGTAGTTATATTCTTGTACATAGGGGGCAGTATTATAGTAGTTATATTCTTGTACATAGGGGGCAGTATTATAGTAGTTATATTCCTGTACATAGGGGCAGTATTATAGTAGTTATATTCTTGTACATAGGGAGCAGTATTATAGTAGTTATATTCCTGTACATAGGGGCAGTATTATAGTAGTTATATTCTTGTACATAGGGGGCAGTATTATAGTAGTTATAGCCTTGTACATAGGGGGCAGTATTATAGGAGTTATATTCTTGTACATAGGGGGCAGTATTATAGTAGTTATATTCTTGTACATAGGGGGCAGTATTATAGTAGTTATATTCCTGTACATAGGGGGCAGTATTATAGTAGTTATATTCTTGTACATAGGGGGCAGTATTATAGTAGTTATATTCCTGTACATATGAGGCAGTATTATAGTAGTTATATTCTTGTACATAGGGGGCAGTATTATAGTAGTTATATTCCTGTACATAGGGGGCAGTATTATAGTAGTTATATTCCTGTACATAGGGGGCAGTATTATAGTAGTTATATTCTTGTACATAGGGGGCAGTATTATAGTAGTTATATTCCTGTACATAGGGGGCAGTATTATAGTAGTTATATTCTTGTACATAGGGTGCAGTATTATAGTAGTTATATTCCTTTACATAGGGGGCAGTATTATAGTAGTTATATTCTTGTACATAGGGGCAGTATTATAGTAGTTATATTCTTGTACATAGGGGGCAGTGTTATAGTAGTTATATTCTTGTACATAGGGGGCAGTATTATAGTAGTTATATTCTTGTACATAGGGGGTAGTATTATAGTAGTTATATCCCTGTACATAGGGGGCAGTATTATAGTAGTTATATTCTTGTACATAGGGAGCAGTATTATAGTAGTTATATTCTTGTACATAGGGGGCAGTATTATAGTAGTTATATTCTTGTCTATAGGGGGCAGTATTATAGTAGTTATATTCCTGTACATAGGAGGCAGTATTATAGTAGTTTTATTCTTGTACATAGGGTGCAGTATTATAGTAGTTATATTCCTGTACATAGGGAGCAGTATTATAGTAGTTATATTCTTGTACATAGGGGGCAGTATTATAGTAGTTATAGCCTTGTACATAGGGGGCAGTATTATAGGAGTTATATTCTTGTACATAGGGGGCAGTATTATAGTAGTTATATTCTTGTACATAGGCTGCAGTATTATAGTAGTTATATTCCTGTACATAGGGGGCAGTATTATAGTAGTTATATTCTTGTACATAGGGGGCAGTATTATAGTAGTTATATTCCTGTACATATGAGGCAGTATTATAGTAGTTATATTCTTGTACATAGGGGGCAGTATTATAGTAGTTATATTCCTGTACATAGGGGGCAGTATTATAGTAGTTATATTCCTGTACATAGGGGGCAGTATTATAGTAGTTATATTCTTGTACATAGGGTGCAGTATTATAGTAGTTATATTCCTGTACATAGGGGGCAGTATTATAGTAGTTATATTCTTGTACATAGGGGGCAGTATTATAGTAGTTATATTCCTGTACATTGGGGGCAGTATTATAGTAGTTATATTCTTGTACATAGGGGCAGTATTATAGTAGTTATATTCTTGTACATAGGGGGCAGTGTTATAGTAGTTATATTCTTGTACATAGGGGGCAGTATTATAGTAGTTATATTCTTGTACATAGGGGGTAGTATTATAGTAGTTATATCCCTGTACATAGGGGGCAGTATTATAGTAGTTATATTCTTGTACATAGGGAGCAGTATTATAGTAGTTATATTCTTGTACATAGGGGGCAGTATTATAGTAGTTATATTCTTGTACATAGGGGGCAGTATTATAGTAGTTATATTCTTGTACATAGGGAGCAGTATTATAGTAGTTATATTCCTGTACATAGGGGCAGTATTATAGTAGTTATATTCTTGTACATAGGGGGCAGTATTATAGTAGTTATATTCCTGTACATAGGGGCAGTATTATAGTAGTTATATTCTTGTACATAGGGAGCAGTATTATAGTAGTTATATTCCTGTACATAGGGGCAGTATTATAGTAGTTATATTCTTGTACATAGGGGGTAGTATTATAGTAGTTATAGCCTTGTACATAGGGGTCAGTATTATAGGAGTTATATTCTTGTACATAGGGGGCAGTATTATAGTAGTTATATTCTCGTACATAGGGGGCAGTATTATAGTAGTTATATTCTTGTACATAGGGGACAGTATTATAGTAGTTATATTCCTGTACATAGGGGGCAGTATTATAGTAGTTATATTCCTGTACATAGGGGGCAGTATTATAGTAGTTATATTCCTGTACATAGGGGCAGTATTATAGTAGTTATATTCCTGTACATAGGGGGCAGTATTATAGTAGTTATATTCTTGTACATAGGGGGCAGTATTATAGTAGTTATATTCCTGTACATAGGGGGCAGTATTATAGTAGTTATATTAGTGTACATAGGGGGCAGTATTATAGTAGTTATATTCCTGTACATAGGGGGCAGTATTATAGTAGTTATATTCTTGTACATAGGGGGGCAGTATTATAGTAGTTATATTCTTGTACATAGGGGGGCAGTATTATAGTAGTTATATTCTTGTACATAGGGGGGCAGTATTATAGTAGTTATATTCTTGTACATAGGGGGCAGTATTATAGGAGTTATATTCTTGTACATATGGGTGCAGTGATACAGATTATTGTTGACATGCAGAAGATTATGAAAATGTTTGTCTATCCCTGTGATACCCTACATGTTATAACATATGAATATAATGTGTAGTATTTTTCGCCATTTGTCCTGTGCCCTTGTCAGGTGTGTAAATTCTCATAATGGTGACAATGTAGAGGATGACATTGTGACTCGTCCACTAAATCAGCCCCAGTATTTGGAAATATCCCTGTCTCTGCTTGTTACTTAATAATAGAGGTGACATACGGCTTCTCCAGGTGACCCCGGTTTTCCGTCTTTTCCATCTTTGCCTGCGATGCCCTAAAACCAAAAATAAATTGAGATTATAGTATAAGAGAAAGCAGCAAAAGAGACATCAAATATTGAAAGCAGCTTTGCAGATATATCATTCTTTTAGGGAAGATTTGTATAGATTGCGTTTCTTTTTAAGGTAATTTGGAATCCATCGGACAAAAGTTTATTCACAAAAGTTATAAATGATATCAGTCCTTTTCGTATGTTGTGAGCTGCTGGACTAAAAAATATAGATTTATATTCCAGGATTGTAGCTTTGCCAAGTGTTAGACTTGTGTGTCCTCCTTCCATGGGTGGACATCAATCAGATTCAGATTTTCTCATAAAATAATTAATGTGTCATGTCCAATATGCGAACAAGGTCACAAAAATGCAGAACCCGCAGGACCGTGCAGAGCGAGGTGATCTGGCCAAACTTTTTGTCTTTTCTAACTTTTTGTCTATTCAATGAGAAGCCTGATACATATTTAACTCAAAACAGAGCAGAGCAGGTAAATGCAAAGCACAAAGAGGCTGCTGTGATTTCATGTGATCAGACATATGCATGGTGTACAGATAATGTAAGGAGACTAAAGGACCTGTGATGATGTCACCCTGGTCACGTGACATGCTGAGGAGAGGCATGGGATATGGGGAGAAGTAGATGGGAGGGGCCAGCCAAGCAGGGCAAGCCTCCTCTGATGCCAGGGAATATAATAATAAAGTTGATGTATGTGGATGAAGGGAAACTATTTTTAGCTAAAATTGTCAGTTAGTTATTAGGGCTCTATTGGAACCTGTCACTGGCTGTATTTGTGCAATTGTGAAGACATGTTCCTTTTAAACGTTAGCTTTGAACACTCTTACAAAAATCTTTTCACAATAAAGGATGTAAACCAAGTGGGTTGGTCAACCTCCGCCTTTAAGAAACATGTCACACTCACCAGCAGTCCTGGTATTCCAGGGGGACCTTTAGGTCCTGGTGGTCCTTCCTTCCCCTGAAACAAAGACCAAGAATTTTAGAGGACTATGTTCATGGTGGTCATTAATCAATCAATCAACCAAACAACCATAACGATATCATATCAATAACAGTATTTATCTACAGATACCCAACTGCCCAGATCAGGGGCAACAAGAATTGGATCGGACAACTTTTATGGCCCTTCTTCTTGAGAGCAACCACATGAAATTAGCCATTGCTTATGTATTCTCAAGGCGGGGAACAAACTCTGGCCAGATCCTACTAAATACTTGACTGGACATATGGGAAACCGGAACGTTGTGCTTAGGTTTTCCACCATCCGTCATTGGGAAGAGTTTGGGGTGTGTCCCACACCCATTAGATTCTTCAAGACTTGGCCTCCTCCATACTTCTGTATCAATTGTTGGTTGCTAGTAGTCGTAGCAATTAGATACATCCAAGAACAAAGCCTCTTCTACCGGTATATTACATGGGACATCAAAAGTTTTGGTGTTCCTGTTAAGTCCAGGAACTTCAAGCTTTGCTCCTACAAAGCTCTTTTATAAGGTCCAGGCTAGTGAAACCAGGACCTTCAAGCTCCACCGTAACTCTGCCTCGCTTATCTACAATGTCCAAGTAACATCAACTCTACTTCGGTTTTCAACGAGTCTCCTTGTTGTTACGGCATGTGCCTTTTACAAAATAGTAGTACAGGCAGTCCCCAGGTTACGTACAAGATAGGTTCCATAGGTTTGTTCTTAAGTTGAGTTTGTATGTAAGTCGAAACTGTATATTTTATAATTATAGATCAAAATGAAAAAAAAAAAAAATGTCCCCATTGACAATTGGAGCCTGGGGCTATCGTAAAGCATCTAGAGAGCTTTACCAGAGGTCACAGTGGTCAGAAGGGTCTGTCTTTAACTAGGGGTCGTCTGTAAGTCAAGTGTCCTTAAGTAGGGGACCGCCTGTATTTTACATTATGGGGCAGATTTACTTACCCGGTCCATTCGCGATCCAGCGGCGCGTTCTCTGCGGTGGATTCGGGTCCGGCCGGGATTTATTAAGACAGTTCCTCCGACGTCCACCAGGTGGCGCTGCTGCGCTGAAGTTCCCCGGAACGCACTGGAATACACCGAGCCGGGCTGAGTGAAGGTAAGTGCAAGTTCCGCGACACATTTTTTTTTCAATGTGGAGGTTTCTCCGAATCCGTCGGGTTTTCGTTTGGTCACGCCCCCCAATTTCCGTTGCGTGCATGCCAGCGCCGATGCGCCACAATCCAATCGCATGCGCCAAAATCCCGGGGCAATTCATGGGAAATCGGCGCAAATCGGAAATATTCGGGTAACACGTCGGGAAAACGCGAATCGGGCCCTTAGTAAATGACCCCCTATATGTCTTAGGGTTAGTGAAGATCTGGATGACAACTAATTTAGACACTAATTATTTTTTAATATCCTAAAATCTTAAAATGACCCACAAATGTCACATAGAATATCTCAGGGTTCCTGCTTCCCTGCTTTAAACATTGGACTGATCCTTTCACCCCCTCCTGCAGTGGAACAGTCCACTTACTTTATAGTGAATATGTCTGTATTTTCTCATCTTTTTAAGGTTCAGGATCTTTTATAAAACTTTCCCGAAAAAAAGAGGAAATCTTCTAATTTCAAAGGAAATTTTATAATTAGATTTGTCTTTGTCGTCCGACCTTTGGGCCACTGTAACGTTGTTCTGTCTGTAACGTTGTTCTGTGACCCTCTGCGGATGTGACGGAGCTTTCAATCTATTTTATAATGGGGGTCGTTAGTGAGACTCCGCGGAGCTGCCAGAAGCACATTTATGGGTGATGGGACTTTCTCTTGAGTCTTCTGATATTAGACATTGGACAATTATCAGAATCTTTCCCTGATAGGATCTTTATTCAAAAATTGCTCCAAATCGTGTCCTCTGGGTCCTAGCAGGCTCTGCCAGTGCTGTTATTCTTAAAGGGACCGCACCTTGTTTGGCGTTCAGTACCAATTATTGACAATCACTTACATCTGTAAAAGGTCCTGAAAAGAGGTGTTTAGCTTTTCAATAGTACGTTAAAAAATAGGAGAAACCCCCCCCCCCCCCATTTCTCCATCACTTTGGTTCAAACCCAACGTTACTGGTTTCTTCTAGTCCCTGCTCAGCCAATCGCTGGCCAAGTTGGGTCACAGATCCTACAAGTGATTGGCTGAAATTTTCCTATATCAAGAAAGGATCTGATTAGGAGCCCAATCAGGTGTCCATATAGTAGCGACCCTGGAGGGGTCCAGGATAATTTGTTTTTGTTGGTTGCTTCGCATAACCTTCTTATAGTCTGGTACTAGAGGCTTTATTTTAGTTTTTTCTATGGGGCTCATTGCTTTTGTTTGCATCGTGCGTTGATGAGACCCATATTCAGTCATGTTACAAGATGTTACAATATGAGATTCTATAGCAAGTATTAGATCCTTCAGAACATTCACATTCATTTGCAGCGGGCGGGGGTCTCAGCATGCACACAGTAAGACATCAGACAATCCATGCACATCACAGTGTAACTTACTGTCTCTCCGGTGGGGCCAGGAGGACCTATGGCGCCAGGTAATCCATCAGGACCCTTAAATGTTACAAGATAAAGAAATTAGTGATAGTAATGGAAATAATTGTATTACAAATAATGGCATTCTTAGAGGTAACGAGCAAGTGACAGAATGATGCAGAATGAAGCTTCTTTTGTATCGATTTGTGTAAGACTTTGCCACTTGCTCATTAATAGCATTTTCCTATACAGTAACAGCCCAGTCTATGCTTTCTCCCGGGGCCAACATCTGCAAAGAGTTTGTATGTTCTCTCCGTGTTTGTGTGGGTTTCCTCCGGGTCCTCCAGTTTCCTCCCACACTCCAAAACATACTGGTAGGGTTATTAGATTTTGAGCCCCATGGGGACAGGTCTGATTTGGGAGCTCAGTGCAGCACTGCATAATCTGCGTGCACTATATATATATATAAAGTAATTATTATTTCTCTATATCCCGATATAATTAGGTCTCTAATTCTACAATTCTCTAATTAGTCTCTAAACTACACTGAAGATGTCTTGGCACCAGTTTTCTTGACATGAGGAGCAAAAATCATCCCTAGTGAGTTATAATGGTTTGGCGGATTAAGCTGCCGCTGAAAATCACCTCCTATTTTATCCAATTGTACTTGAAGAAGGGCTGATTAGCCCGAAACGCGTCTACTATGGAATAAAGCATTTTAACCTTCTTGAAGACCCTTGTCCAAATAGCGCCGTTCCAGCCCTTTTTTGGTTTTCTTACCACGGCTTCTGTCTATTTGAAAAATTTGTTCTCTTGTATTTAGGAGAACAAGAGCAGGGCACTCCACCCTCCCTTTGTATTCTGAGCTTTGCAGTGATACAGTATACAGATGATAATGCTCCCTCTAGTGGCCACCAGTAGTACAAATATAATAAGCTCACAGGGGGCAGGGGAATAAGCCCTAAAAAATCCTAATATTAATACACAGTAATTTACATTCATCTTTTTTTGTTACTATGGTAACATTTAAGTCATCAGTTTGTCAGTCCCGTGAGTTACTTCTATAACATTTGGACTTGTTTATGCAAATACAGTAAATTATTTTAAACAAATGTGAAAAAATACAAAAAAAACCCCCATAAAAACATAAAATAAACTTGAGAATAAATCATCTTACAGGAGGTCCGGTGGTACCCGGTGGTCCATTAAATCCAGGTCTTCCTGGAATACCCTGGAATATGATATAACGTGGTCAATGATTAAATCAATAAATGACATCAGACATATAAGAAAATTGTCGTTACAGGTGAATTTCTATGTTCGTAGATTGAAACCGGATCAGTGTCTCCAATAGAAGAGGGACGCGGCTTAATACAAGTACGAGAGAGTAACACATGGACTTATGGCTCCAGTCTTCCTCATTGGTCAATGGCTACAATGTAATGCACAGAGCTCCAGGATTGGACATCTTAGAAGAAGACTCTTCCTCTGGGGCATTTGTTCCAACCATGTATTGGGCTGGGTTCCCATCTGCACTAGTCTTTTCCATCGTTCTGATCAACAATGAAAGCCTAAAGAACCCATTGACTATGATGGGGGGCAGAGGACTACCTCTGGAGAGCCGTAAACCGACGACAGATGAATCTGGGACAGAGACGGGGAAGGTGGCCTTACACATGTGGCCGGCTGGAGAATCTAGCTTGACGTCCGAGGCTTTCGAGGTTGGTCCTGCACTAACTGCCCAAACATCAGGTTGGTTTTGTAATTAAAAACATTTTATGATAAAAAAAAGCTTGAATAAGTGTAGAAGGTTCTTTGGAGGAGATGGTGGAGACGGAGCTGGATGAACCATGCAACAAGTCCCGGGAAGGTTTTGTCGTGACTTAAAGGATATCTACCACCTGGATGAAGGATTGTAAACTAAGCACACTTACATGAGGGTATGTGTCCCCTCTGGCAGGATCTCCTCTTCTTCTAGCTTCTTATGCCCTAGTTTTTACAATAAAAGGCTTCTAAAATGACACAAATGAACCTAAGGGGCTCTGGGCTTCATAGGTGTTAATGAAGCCTGGAGCCCCTACAGCTCATTTGCATAATTGTTAAAGCCTTTTTTTTTTTCCTTAAAAATAAGGGCATAGGAAGCTTAAAGAAGAGCAGATCCGACTAGAGGGGCACACACCAGTATGAAAGTGTGCTTGGTTTACAATCCTTCATCCCGGTGGTAGATGTCCTTTAACAAATCAGTGATGTTGACCTGAACTAGTAGGTCGTAACCCTTTGTGAACCTCCAAATTCATGTTCTTGAGCAGCCAAGTCAATCAATCCGGCATTCACTATGTGCCTCCATTCCCTTACCACAGGATAAGTCTTATCTGAGTAATGGGTGTACCACAGGTGGGCTCCACAATGATCAGAAGATTGGATCAGTACATGTGCCCTCTAATGCTCCATATAGATGGATCACTGGGTTTTATGCCCTCAAACAGCTTATTTCACTCAAAGGGCTTTCGGCGCCGGCTTTCTATCACAGGTCCATGGACAGGCATGCACTCATTACATTTGCATAGAGTATTCAGTTCTAATAATTCCTAGGGATCTCATTGGTCAGATTTACGATTTGATATTTGCCCTCCCCCCTGACAATAGGGAAAACGTATATATAAGGGGAAAAATCCTTGAATATATGAAGTTCCTAATGTTCTCCAAAGATTTTACCTGTTCACCTTTGGGTCCAGCTTCTCCTTCAGGACCGCGATCCCCTTTACTGCCCTAAAACACAGAAGATAAAGATGGAGAAATAAATTTACATTCAGTCCATGTCAATAGGTCTAAGTAACTGCTAAGAAACTGATGCACACTATTTATTGAGTCACTTTCCTCTATTCCTTGATGTCAAGACCTTTGAGCTTATACCCATCACCGATAGAGGTTGGTGACCACCAAAATACATAGCATATATACTCGAGTATAAGCCTAGTTTTTCAGCACAAAAAAATGTGCTGAAAACCAAAACTCGGCTTTTACTCGAGTAAAAAAAAAAATCAAAACTCACCTTCCTGGCTTCCCCCGCTGCTGGCTATATACTGGGGCAGGGGGCTGGCTATATACTGGGGGATATGGGGTGACAGGCTATATACTGGAGGGCAGGTGCGGGCTATATACTATGGGGCAGGGTCCGGCAGGCTATATACTGGGGCGGGGGGCTGGCTATATACTGGGGCAGGGGGCTGGCTATATACTGGGGCAGGGGGCTGGCTATATACTGGGGATATGGGGTGACAGGCTATATACTGGAGGGCAGGTGCGGGCTATATACTATGGGGCAGGGTCCGGAAGGCTATATACTGGGGTGGGGGGCTGGCTATATACTGGGGCAGGGGGCTGGCTATATACTGGGGCAGGGGGCTGGCTATATACTGGGGAATATGGGGTGGCAGGCTATATACTGGGGGATATGGGGTGGCAGGCTATATACTGGAGGGCAAGGTTTGGCAGGCTATATACTGGGAAGGCTGTGACCAATGCATTTCCCACCCTCGGCTTATACTCGAGTCAATCGGTTTTCCCTGGTTTTTGTGGTAAAATTAGGGGCCTCGGCTTATAATTGGGTTGGCTTATACTCGAGTATATATGGTAGGTTTCCAAGTAAAACAATGGACCTACAGAGCAGAATGGGAAGTGGTGTAGTCTTTTTTTATTTCATGACTAGTACTTGTCTATAACAACAAACACAACTCTACCCTTCAGTGACGAAATGTTTAGATAAACTCTTAGATGATGATGCAATTTGCTAAGAAAAATGCACCAGAATTCTATGAAAGTTGCAGGAAAATTGCATTAGCAGAGATAAATCTTCCTTACTGTCCGCCCTTATGACTTGGAACAACTCATCACTTGTACATATTCATAATGTACATCGACCCTGATATAGGACAAACTAATGTTCTGCAGCAAGAACCCAAATGTCCTTGAATTGAGGACTCAAAAAAAACAGTCTAAAATTATGTTCAATCTTCTGCAATCCATTAACACAAGGTTCCTGCAATCAAGGATATTTGTCATTCAAGCGGAAGATATTAATCTGTGACGTGGAATAATTACAGCATGTTCTTAATAATCCAACTCACCTTCATACCATCCAAGCCCGTTGGCCCGGGAGGACCCACGACGCCAGGTTCTCCCTGCAAAATGGTAAAAGAATAGACAGCTGCATGATATACACAGGACAAATATGTGCAGGAATGTTCACAATTAAGATGTAATTAACTTTACAAAAAATTATTTTGTTCCTTAAGACACAATGGGGCAGATTTACTTACCTGGTCAATTCGCGACCCAGCGGCCCGTTCTCTGTGGTGGATTCAGGTCCGGCCGGGATTCACTAAGGCAGTTCCTCCAACGTCCACCAGGTGGCGCTGCTGTGCTGAAGTCCGCCGAGGCCCGCCAGAATGCACTGAAGTTCATCGGCCTATTCCTAGTGAAGGTAAGTGCGAGTCCCGCAACTTTTTTTTTTTTTTTAATGCGCCAGTTTTTCCCGAATCCGTTGGGTTTTCTTTTGGCCACGCCCCCGATTTCCGTCGCGTGCATGCCGGCGCCGATGCGACACAATCCGATCGCGTGCGCCAAAATCCCGGGGCAACACAGGGGAAATCGTCGCAAATCGGAAATATTCGGGTAACACGTCGGGAAAACTCGAATCGGGCCCTTAGTAAATGACCCCCAACATGTCTCACTCCTAAACAGTGGTTGAGGTTTTCTTGAAAACATTTTGAAATATTTTGACCATTTTCTCAATCTACAGATTCTTATGGTAGAAGGATCGTTGGATGATTACCTTTTTTCCATCATTGCCATCCCGTCCTGGAGGACCACGGAGACCCTTGTCACCTTTAACGCCTGGAATTCCTGGCAAACCTGGGGGTCCTGGTGGACAGTCTCTGCACAGGTCCTTCAAAAATGTCACAAAAAATTATTAGTGCTCCCCAGGAACCAAGAAGCCCTAGAAGAGGTCGTAGAAGATGGAAGAAGCTTAGATGTTTGTGGTAATTCTATTGAGATGAAACAAAATGTGAACACAGGGGATCTGAAGCTCAAATATGTGAAGAAGCACAAAAATCTCTGGTCCGTAAGGTGAGATAAAGTTGGCCAAGGTTATCATCATAGGGGAGCTTAAAGAGAACCCGTCATGCAAAATAACCCCCCTAAACTAAATATATTTTCATAAACTGCCATTAGAGAGCATTGCCTCTATCCCTTCATTGTCCCTCTACATGCCTGTAAACCTAAGCAATGAGGTCCTAAAGCTGTATGCAAATGACCTGTGAAATGTCCAATGAAGCATTAGCATATTCAAGCTGCCCACTCTATTCATGAGTGGGAGGCACAGCCACACCCCCAGTGCTTGACTGACAGCCTGTATAATGATGTGAGGCTGTATAATGATGTGCTTCCTGGTGCTGGCGGCCACGCCCCCTGCAGCCTGTGTGTGCATGTGTGTGTGTATATAGGAGAGATACAGCAGCTCCAGGCAGCCATGTCACAGCAGAACATGTCAGGTACTTGTGTAGCCGATGTCTGTGTCTCTCACCTGTCAGCAGATGACATACACACACTAGCCATGCTTTACTATACATTACACACAGACATGAGCAGGGGGAGGAGAGGGGAGGGGTAACCGGTGTGACATCACTGCCTCTGACCATGTGACCAGCCTCATTTACATGATAAAAAATAGATGATTTTACAATGATTAATGTATGAAATAACTAGATAGAGGCTGGGATGGATCATTGTGAGCTGCTCCAACAGGTAGAGGTGACAGGACTAGTGACACAGACCTGATGACAGGTGTCCTTTAAGTTTTTTCTTATAGACACAGCACTAGTCTATATGGGTTTTCTTATGTGGAGAACATGTTTTCAGAAGTAAAAAAACACAACCAATGTGTTGTTGGCATAAATACTGTACAGGCAGTCCCTGGGTTACGAACAAGATAGGGTCCAGAGGTTTGTTCTTAAGTTGAATTTGTATGTAAGTCGAAACTGTATATTTTATAATTGTAAATCCAGACAAAAACGTTTTTTGCCCCAGTGACAATTGGAGTTTGAACATTTTTTGCTGTAATGGGACCAAGGATTATCAATAAAGCTTCATTACAGACACCTTACAGCTGATCATTGCAGCCGGGGACTATAGTAAAGCATTCAGAAAGCTACACCAGAGGTCAGAGGGGTCTGTCTGTAACTATGGTTTGTCTGTAAGTCAGGTGTCCTTAAGTAGTGGACCGCCTGTATATCATATATGTCCCCTTTTACCTTAACATAGACTTCCAAATCAGGTGTTTTGATCAATGAAGCTGGACCCTGAAAAAAGAAAAAACTCAACATGTAAAAAATGAAGGTATCTATAATTTAGGTATCTATACCTAAATAGTATAGATTATATCAATATAGTCAATAATTACACTGTAACGAGATAGAAGGGGGTAGAAAAAGACAGATGGACACAGACTGTGAGTCCTAAAACTGAACGCACCAGACAGTCCCTACCTACTTACTCACAACCACCCCATGCAGTGGCCAGTAACTGGGCGATAGTCCCTGTTTAAGTGATAACAACAGATGAGGGCAATACAAACATATGAATAAGAAAAGTAACCAAAGCCGAATCAAAACCTAAAGGACAATGAAGTACCAAATCGATAGACAAAGACCAGGAAGACGAGACAAAAGGGACAGAAGATACCAGATATTAGGAGACAGAATACACATATCAAGTGGTCAAGTGTGAACTATAACAAGCACCAGGATAGATTTCAAGGACCTTTATGTGATTTCAGAATCCTGGTTCCAATGTTAATAAGATGAGGATTCTGTCCACCATGCCTCATTGACATGACTGTGTGCATATCCAGGCTCCTAGTCCAAGTAGATAAAGGGCCTACAGTAGCTTTCCTGGTGGAGTACTGTACCGGTCAGAAAGTTTGACCCCTACTCTTCCGTGTTATACATAACTCTTCCAGGATTCCTTGCTGATTCCTGCAATTTTTATTCCATAAATAGTTGTTATCACATTAGTCCCTCAATAGAAATCTTCTGTAAGGCTACATTCACACGGACGTATGAAAACGGCCATATCCGTACCGTACCGTTTTTTTACGGATTACATACGGCCACATTCATTTCAATGGACAATACGTCTGACCATTTATATTGCCGTTGTTAACTCCGTTCCGTACCGTACCGTATACTTGCCGTATAAAAATATAGAGCATGTCCTATTTTCTCCCGTATTTCAGTTCCGTATGCGCTAGAAGTCTATGGAGGCGTATAAAATCCGGGTTACATACGTGCTGCATACGGGTTACATATGTGCTGCATACGGATGAAAAACGCCACGTATATACGGCCCGTAAATACGGGACTGGAGAAATCATACATCCGTGTGAATGTAGCCTGGATGAACTGCTGCACTAGAGGAGCTCACCATTCCTACTAAGATCCTGTCCAACCACAAGCTTGACCTCCGTTTTCTGCCTAAAATCTAAAAATCTTGGCCTTTTTGGAATATTGATCAGAATATCTTGGCTACTTATCAGTGTTATGTATCTGATAACTGTGCAGGCTTTATATAATGTGAAGTCACTGTTGCAGTATTCCAGGTTTTGGCTGCTCCACCCCAGGATCTGTATCCTATGTGATCCCAGTGGTCAGAAACACAGTAGATAAAAGTAAAAAATTTGCTTTGAACATGACATATCATGGGAGATAATATAATCTCTCTCTATATATAATGATCTCCAATAGGATGGTCAACAATACAACACAATATTCAACAGCTGGATGGGGGGATAGTGACATACCGGCTCACCCGGTGGTCCTCTCTCTCCTGGATTTCCTGGAAAACCCTAAAACGTAATAAAGAATTATGGAGTTAACTTGAGTCATTGTATCACATGACATTTATTATTTATGGCATCTTCAGTATGTAAATATGAAATATCCTTATTGGTTTTAATGAGTCCTTCTCCCCGGGGACTCCAAGAAAATAACACTTCCATATGTAAATGGGGATCGGGATGGTTATGCCGCCGTAGATATGAATACATCTGCAGAGATTTCGGCTTTTTTTCCACCTAATTAGTCAAGTCAGTCTGGGGTTTTTTTTCACTCTGAGCTTCTACTTTAAAAAAACCCCCAAGATGAAAGACCAAGTGACGAGGTAATTCATAGAGTCGATACACGAGAAGAAAGGTCTGCAGGCGACTATTTTTAGTATTCAGAAGCCGCTGTGTTTCTACTCGGCTAGAAAATTATATTATTTCTGATTTTTTTTTCTTTTTTCATAAGGACTGGAAGTAAATTGATTGATTCCGAAAAATCAAACAGTTACATATAATAGGCAAATATGAGCTCTCATATCACTGTTCATAGGGAAAGTCCTGTAACCACTTTCTTAGGACAAACGTGTCCAATAATTTGTGGGGAGGAGAATTTGGGCTTCAATGTTGATTGCTGATCTAGGCAGCAGCAATGGTGTCTCTCTATTTGACCGATGTTAGCAAATACCGGCCTCATCGAGCCACAGCTGAGGCCAAATCGGTCACATGATCTGTTGAGTAGGATATCCCAGCCAACAGTCGGTACAAATAATGTGCACAACTATCGAAAAAACCAAGCAGTGCTGTGTACTGGAGATGATAGTTGACATCTGTAGCTACACAGGGGGCAGGTAGACGGTAGAGCAAAATTGCGATTGAGAGGATGACGCATCGGTCTGGTGGTGATGCGCAAATGCCATAGCCAAGTGAGAGAGGGCAGATAAGGCTGATTGGTCTGCCAATATAATACCAGTAGGTCGTAATGGAGTAAGATGGTTGCCTTGAGCCAAAGCCTCATATGTACAAATGTCTAGTATAAAGTTCTGCAACCATCCAAAAGAGTGCCTCACTACTCCATGTAGAAACAACTGATTCTGGCTGTTCACTCCACAATTAAGACTGTTTCGGATTTAGTTCTAGTGTCTACAGGTTAGTAATGTACAGTTGCACCTGGTCCAGCTGGTAGCCCATGAGCCAGTTGGCCAACCCTGGCCCATCTCAAAAATTGACACTTTTGCCTTTTGTCTACTTATATTAGTAAGCACCCAGTATTTCTTGGGCTATTTGTGGTTGACTTTTTGTCATTTGATTTACTTTGATATGATATTTGTAATATACAATGTATGCCATCATTACTTACGTCTTGTCCAGGTGGACCTTGAGGACCTGATGGACCAGCAAGTCCTCTTATACCCTTTAGAAATAAAAATAGTTCTGTTAATGACTTGGACTTGTTTGGTGTAAAATTAGGGTTACAAAAGCTTTTACTAAACATTAGGTTTCATGGGTTTTCACAACATCGTAGGTTCTCTACATGAGACATGGTACCAGATGAGGTCAATGGTGGTTAGACTTGGCTTTAGACTTAGACTAAGTTTCCTCTTCTTAATGATTGACGAAAGGGTTTTGATTTTTTTGTAATAAGATTTGTAGATGATGATTATTTTAGAGTCTTTATTTTATTACATCCTACTGTATTTTTTATGAATATTTGAGTATATTTTTTTATATTTTGACATAATGAATTTACATTTGCAAATTTTTTCTAAGACTGGATTTCTTTTTCTGACATAAAAAATTACTGTGAGTTGGATACGTAATAAAAGTGAAAGCCGCTTCTCTTTATCAAGGTTTTATATAATCCGACAGACTCATAAAGATGACAATTTTCTCTTTGTTCAAGTGCGGCCATAAAGCAATCTCGTCTCACTTGGATTCTAAATATAATTATGGGAGGCAATTACTACTCCGTAATGTTCTACATTTACTGCAGGATAGGAAATGTCATCTGACTCAAGATTTTTGTTCTATTTAAGATTTTTTTTTTTTTAAATATATGTATATTTTAAACTTCAAGACGAAAGAATTTTCTTAAAAGTCAATTGGGAAAATGTTTTAGTTGGGAAAAAAACAATATCTAAAGTCAAGGATATTTTAGAATTATATTTGAAATTATTTTAAATGTAATTAATTTTCAGTGGTTTTAAATTATAGTTTTTTAAAAAAAATTTTATATATTTTAAACTTCAAGGCGAAAGAATTTTCTTAAAAGTCAATTGGGGAAATGTTTTAGTCGGGAAAAAAAAACTATATCTAAAGTCAAGGATATTTTAAATGTTAAAATTTTAAAAACATTTGAAATTATTTTCAATGTAATTAATTTCAAGTGGTTTTAAATTATAGTTCATTTCCCACTGGGTTAAAAATTTTTGGCTTAATCTATCCAAAGCCTTTTTTACTGAAGTTGATCATAAATCTATGCAGTGAATTATTTATCCTAATATTGGGAGGGAAATAAGGGTCAAAAAAGTATCTCCAGAAGTTTGTGGTCAAGAAGCTGGAAGGTCATAGACTGGACACTTGTGTCTTCATATTTGGTCAGGCCCTAGGGTCAGGGAACGATTTCCCCATTTTCACCCTTATAACTTTACAATATCTCAGGTGAAGTCTCAGAAGGAAATCAAATTGAAAAATACCTGTTCTCCTTTATCTCCAGGAGGTCCTGCGGAGCCCTGTGAAGATAGAGTGAGATAATAATTATAGAAAATGGTACAAATCCATCAATTCTACCCCCAGAAGAAGACAACAAAGTTGCCTATTTCCTAATTTTCAGTAAAAAATACTTCCTCGACCTCAATGCTAAATTCACACCAGGTTTTCTTCCATTTTCTGTTATGATGGCAGAAATACATAACATTGGGGTCTGGTACCCGAACATGAACAGAGCTTTCCGGTACCGGAACCTGACCGAGTCTGCTCATCACTATCAATGATCAATTTTCAGAAATCTAGTACAAATAACTTATTGTTATATCTTTTTTAAAAAGAAAATTTTGGAATTTTTAAATTTTAAATATGGAAATGAACTCAAACAACCGTACAGATGGTAAAGAGTAAGGCTACATTCACACCGTACCGTAGTGCGGCGGGCATACATTGGCGCTGTGGAAAGGAGCAGGGGTTGAGCGCTGCTCCCCCCCGCCCCTCTCCATAGGAAGATACAGCGCACGGCACCGTATCACGGGAAAAGATAGGACATGTCCTATCTTTTCCCGGGCTACGGAGCGGTACGGTGCCGCTCCTGTACAGGGCCGTGAGCCCATAGAAGCGTATGGGGGACGTATATCGGCCGTATATACGTCCCCCATACATGTGTTTGAATGTAGCCTAAGACCCATGTGTATGGGAATGTCCAGAATTTCTGTTGTCGTTGGAAGGAAATAGTCATTGAATTACAAAATGGTTGATCTTTTTGGACTGATGGGTGATACACCACAGGCAGAGGAGTATGGCAGTAGATTATTCCCCCCTCAGAATTCATAAGACATGCATTAAACAGAGGGTACTGTAAGCAATTTCCCTATTAATACTAATGATTCCATCCAACCAAAAATGTTAAATCTATGTGGACATTTTTAGAAAACCTTAAAAATATAACAGATTTTTTTTTTTTTTTTAATAAATGTACAGTAAAATGTGAATTTACATTGAAAGATGGATCTGAAAAATGCTATTAAAAAACATTTTTTTAAAAACTTACCGGAATACCATCAATTCCTATGCCCGGTGGTCCACGGGATCCAGGTTGTCCAGGAAGACCTGGAGATCCTCGGTCTCCCTGTAAAGGTCATTAACAAAATCAATCACTATAATCAGGTAGTCCATATAGCTGGGGTCGTAGCATTAGGGTATCTATTTTAGATAAGCCTTAAACTATTTCCTGGAAGGTTTTGTTCTAATAGCAAAGAGTGGAAAAAAGTAGCTTATAGGTCATACAATCCTAACCTGCTGGAGACTGGGAGCACAAATCAAGTAATTCTAATAAAAGTGTATTCTAGTCCTTGCATTGTCAATGGCTGAGAGGAAATGGATTTTGATGGGCGATTTAGCATTTTTGTTTATGAAGAGTCTATGTAATTATTTATAAATATTTTTTCAACCTTCATCCAAGACTTTCCATTCACGATGAGTAGATACAGCACTAGGCTATTAGCTTATATTTTCTACTGGGCGCAAAAATACCTCCCAGCGTTCCCTATTGGTAGTCATCCAGGCATACAAGCGATCACTAGCCTTTGGTCACTGTAATCTATTACAACATGGATTCCACGACAAACTTGTCGATATATGGAAAGAAGAGAAAGACAGCGCAAGGTTCAAGTGTGAGGTTGACATCCAGGGGCTTTTTCAAAAAGATATCCGGCTCACCTTGTTGAAGTCTTGGTTATAAGCCAATCAGAAAGAGTCGGGGAAATCATAATGAAAGAAACATGCAGCGCTGCTCGGGATGGGAGTGTCATCCATGCAGGGCAACCCGTTAGAGGTACATACATTAAGTTTTATTTAAGGTTTAACCTGATGAAGGCTCTTACTCAAAGCCAGAACACATTGGGGCACATTTACTTACCCGGTGCATTCGTAATCCCATGGCGCGTTGTCCGAATTCACCATCTTCTTCCTGGTGCATGTAAGGGCGTGTCAAGCGGCACAATTTTTTTTTTTAAATGCCGCGTTTTTTCCGAGTCAGTCAGGTTTTCAGATGGCCACGCCCCCCAATTTCCGTGGCATGCAAGCCAGCGCCGATGCGCCACAATTCGATCGCGTGCGCCAAAAACATGGGGCAATTCGCCGCAAACCGGTAAAATTCGGAAAACCCGATGGAAATGCGCGATTCGGACCCTTAGTAAATGTCCCCCATTGTTCTTTTACCATTGAATAAATACTTTTGAGGTTTGGAAGACAAGCTGCCCTGCGTGGAATATCCTTGCACCGGATTTACATAAAAATAAGTTGGACATTGTCCACTTCTTCTTCAGAGTTCATCAAAAATTGTGGACTATTTTTTCCTTCTCCAAAACACATACCTTACGGATATCAATAGAGGTCCGATTGTGGTAACCCCCACTGAAATGGCCCCTACCTTATAGTTCTTATGAGGTAAGAACTGATAAATGAAAGTTTCACTGAAGATATTTCCCCCCAAACCATGTAATGTCACCTTCAAAAAGTCTACTCTTTCCGAGTTACAGTTCAGGTCACTGTGTTGACCAGTGTCTTCAGGCTTTGTTCTTGAAGGCCATTTTGAAGCACTGTGGATATCAAGAGATTTTCCCTTTGGGAGATTAGGCCCTTTACATGCTTTGGCATGTTTAACTTATTTGTATGCGTTTCATAGATAGTTTTATTTCAACCTATTGATGTGCCATGATATGTAAGCTGGACAATGTTGACATCTATACTTGGACATCAAAAGATCTCAGATATCTTATGAACCCAATATAGCCAATATGGGGTCAAATGTTCTCCTACCCATTAGATGGACCCTACCTTATTGAATGACTGCTTTACTGAGGATCTTGCCACCATCAAAAAGTCAACTTTTTTCTTATTTTTTTTTTTACTTGGGGTCAGGCGAAAATTAGGCAGATATAGAGATTTCAGCAGATGCCTTGATGTGATATTGTATGATTGAGTTCAGGTCATTGTGTAGACTCGATTCTATAGTCTTCATCCTTAAAGACCATTTTCGAACACTGGTGTCCCCAAGAGAGTACCACCTTGGGAAACCAGTTACTTTGGAACACTCTGGGCTTTCCTATCTCATTAATATGGGCAGATTCCACATTTTTCATCACATTAGATATAATATAGTCTGATGTTTTGCTGATTTCCCATAACATTGCAGATGTTTCCTGCACACAGTTGCCAGAATCTCTTAACAAATTCATTTTACTTTCGGGAAAATGAACTTTTGGCGTTAAAAAACACTGCATTAAACTTTAATTAGATTTCTGGTTCTCTTCTGTGACTCATTTAACCACATTTTGTCTCACTCAGCGTAACGAAAGAGCAGCTGAAGAACGCCTGGCAGGCTCCAGATTAGGAGGCAGCCAAAGCTCCTTGGCCATGGTCCATAAAATAAAACTCCGTCAATGGGAGGACATGTAGCCAGAATACCAAGAAGACATGAAGAATTCTAGTCTCCCTTACAGTAGGGCTACGTGAGAATTTGGCAAATTTAATGGGGTCTTGTGGGCAAAATCTATTCTATGACCTATTTATAAGGTGAGTCTCGAAGAAGTGATTGTAGGGGATACTACACCAAACTAGATAGAAGCAGGAGGTTCCATCCGTGGCTGGAGTCGGCCAGCTTCCACCAATGTCTACAATGTGAAACCTCTGGTCTGGGGGTTCCCAGGCTCTGCACCCTGGGCAATCACTTACTAATGTCCTATAGGTCATTTATAGTTTTTAGATGGAAAATATCTTTAATCTTCACCACTTTCTCCGATTTCACTTCTTTACATCCTATTCATTGGTGCTGAACCCGCATCATTGGTATTTTTGTCCACTGTTTCTAATCATGAATAACATTTGTTTTGGATCTCTATGGTTAGGTGGGTGGTCCACCGCTCAAGAAGACAGTCTGGGGCCACCCAACAAACAGAACAGAGCCTGATTAGCATATCTAGTGCTGAAACTACTGGTACCGAGTGCTCAGGTACAGTAACAGGTGGAAAAAAGTCCATCAAAATCAGTGGTCCATCAGTGGTCCATCAGAAGTCCATCAAAATCCAGCTCAGGTTGATTAGTCCTGTCTGGAGAGTTCAGGCAGCTCATGTATATGTAGAAGTAATGTGTTTATGTACGGAAGATAGTCTGCAGCCAGCTTTCCCAAAGTCCTGAATTTTATAATTGCTTTTTGAGCAAAACTGCTCAGTTCAGGGATTAAACAAGATATGTTTCTGCATCAGTGTAGCTACCGCATTCTCAATGTATGTTTGGTTTACAATGCATAAAAACAAATTGTAGATTTCCTTTAATCTTAACCCCTTTTATTCAAAGGTTTATTAAGATATTTCTAAAATATTACTAATAATATTACTAATATATATATATATATATTTAAAATATTTTTTTTAAAAACTAAAAAAATTCAAAAACTTTGTGAGCTGATGATTGATGATCATCCCAATATTTGTGAAGTTCTGAATGTTACATTGTGTCAATACACGAGTCTCATTAAGAATTATATGGTCTTGGAATAGAATTAGAAAAAAAATACGAGAAATAATTGAGGGTGTGAAGCCGGGACGTCCGCTCCGTCACCTTCATGCAAATCTCCACAACTTCCCCAATGTGTCATTTTTCAAAATCAGTAAAGCTTGAAGAACACTTAAAGAGATGACATTTTATCGCCGTTTCACTTCCATCAGATCAAAAGCCTCAATTTTAATTCAAACCGTGAAAAAACGGAAATAGAAATTTAGACTCAAAATGGGAAATTTGTGACGTTCTTATTTCTCATTTTAGATTTTCTGGATATCGTTTTATTTGAAGCTTCACACACCAAAGATGAAGAGAAAATGAGAAGTCAAGACAATGGAATATTGCTGAAAGAAACATTACATGAAGAAATAAAATGAGAAATATTAAAGGGGTTTTTCTGGATTACACTAGTGGTGGACTGTTTTCTGGAATTTAATGGAGGAAGAACTTGAAGGAAACCATAATTTATAAGAGAAAACTCAACTCAATTGTTGCACGTGGTCAACTGGCTCCATTGTTAGTGGGGATAACAAAAGGAAACTGGCTTGGTGGTTGCAGTCACACTGACCACAGTCATGCACTGGTCTTTATTTGATGCTAGCGAGGCAGAGGCTGGTGCCTCTCAGTCTCTCCGACCTGGCCAATAGTCTCTTGTAGCTGACAGTGACACCTACCATACTGTATTTTTTGGGAGCTTTTGTCCCTCTATGACGGAGAATCTTTTAGACACTAAGGGGCTCATTTACTTAGAGGCCGTATCGCTGGGTTTCCCAAATATTACCGATTTGCGCAGTTTTTCCCTGAATTTCCCCGGGTTTTTGGTGCACGAGATCGGATTGTGTCGCATCGGCGCCGGCTTGCATGTGACAGAAATCGGGGAGCGTGGCCGTCGGAAAAACCCCACGGATTCGGCGTGGAAATTATTTGTGTCGCTTGACAAGCACTTACATGAGAAAAGAAAACAAAAACAACAACGGAAGAGGACGGCGCCTCGCGTGATAACGTAGAGACAAGTCGGTACCAACTGTGGTGAGAAAAGAGGGTGCTCACCTGGTAACCACTTGAGTGCAAGTGGTATTAATTTATCCAGTAGAGGGAAGGTTCCTTATTAATATGGAAGATACAATCTTAGGTTACTGCAGCAACTCCTTGGCACTCCGAAAAACCGGTAACCAGAGGCAGCGTAGGTAAATGATACAGAGACGGAAAAGTGGAGAGAGCCAGGTGGGTGCGCTTGTAACCAAAAGAAATCTTCGAGTATAGCGAAATTTGCAATATTTATTGGTAGCAGTAAAATTCCAATGGAATTTTACTGCTACCAATAAATATTGCAAATTTCGCTATACTCGAAGATTTCCTTTGGTTACAAGCGCACCCACCTGGCTCTCTCCACTTTTCCGTCTCTGTATCAAGCACTTACATGCACCAGGAAGAAGAAGGTGAACTCCGGCGGACCTCGGCGCATCAGCGACACCTGGTGGACATCGGGCGCACAACCTTAGTGAATCCCGGCAGAACCCGAATCCACGTCGGAGAACGCGCCGCTGGATCGCAACTGGACCGGGTAAGTAAATGAGCCCCTAAGTGCCTGAACTACAATCAACATAACCTACTCATTTATTGTAAAGCGCCAATGTATTGAAAGAATGAGGGAAAATTTGGATTCATTGTAGCATCCAACCGGAATGATGGGAAGAATTGAGGGGCTTGCATTAGGCACTCAAATGATAACCCGTCCTATCCATGTCTCCTCGCTCATCCTGCAGAATGTGTTGTGGTTGGGACTGTGTACAGGGATACCATGAGTCCTGTCTGGTCAACTCTGTGCTGGGGCAATGGCCTGGGTGCCCACAGAGAGGGCTTCGAATGCCACCTCTGCTCTACAGTCATCTGCCATCAGTCTTTTTGGTACTACCCAGTGTCGCTTTGCAATGCAGTTGATGGTTTAGCCTGTGCTGATCATACACAGGGAGATTTTCCATTTGAGGAGGTAGCTTTGCCATCAACACTAGGGATTCAAGGGAATCAGCTAATTAGCAATGGTCTTGAGTATTGGATCCACTCCGACCTGATATTGATGATGTATTATATGGTTGATGTAGCGTGTCCTGTCTTGAGCACCTTGGTGGTGGACCCCTTCCCCTGATTCCCTAAACACGGGACAATTTTTCCTATTTGTGGATCAAGCCCTAATGTCCCTTTGTGTCAGTTACGTGACAGGTATGCAACCGGTTTTATAAAATTTCTACTAACTTTAGATGCTCCCTTGATCCTGCGGTTCCACCTCGCACGCTCATAGGTGTAAAGCAGATCCTGAATTCCATGGACCCTTCCATAGAGAAGTTTATGTTGGTCTTCCAGAATATTATATACTGGTCAGAAGAATTTCTCAGCTACTTCTACAGACCAGAAACTAAATATCATCTTAATGAAAGCCCCGGGGAGCAATTATAGAGAAAAATGAATGTATTGTACCAAACGCTAATTACCCGAGTCTGCATTTCTTCATTTTCTCTTTGTTACATGTGTCAGTAGAATAAATCATCTGGTGACTTTCTGCATATATCACAAACATTAATACTCCAGCCGCTACTCTCCCGCTCTAATACATTTACATTTTCTTTTTTGGATACAGCCGGTGGAGAAGATCCTCCTAAGAGTCTTTGACCCAGGGCACCTAACACGCGTCTTGTCTGAAGCTGTCCGGTGTCTTTGTCCTTGCATGCAACAGAATGACCCATATTATATACTAAAAGTATTGGCATGAATGTTAAGGGGAGTTTTGGAGGACTAAAAACTCATTGAAAGTCTTTAGAATTGGTGGATCAAGGATGGTCCACCCTGGAGACATCAAATTTTCCTGGGTATCGTAATGAGATAGAGAAGTCTTTAATGAGTGTTTTTTATCATATAATATGGTTGATAAAAGCTAGATCTTTGGTATTCGAGAACTGGGCACTCCAAAGATTTTTGAAAGAAGGGCCTCAATCACCCAACTCCACATAAAGCTACACAACCACCTCCAGAAGCAGCTTAATAGGAGCCACTCAACTCAAAGTCAATGGTACTGATGGATACAGCCTAGCACCATTGGACTATGCTCTTGGCTATGACTTTTGAGAAGACCAAAGACAAAGATGAGGATCGTTGACCTACAGAATAAAGACAAACCATCTAATTAAAGCACAGATTATGTAACTGAGGTGTTAGGATTATAAAATAAGAAGCCACATACAGGAGTGGTTTACAGTAGGGAGATTTGGGACACGTAGTTTAATTAACCAGATCCCCCTATCAGGTCCACTTTAACTCTGAGATTAAATTAACCCCTCCATCGACTTCATCCAGAGAGTAACGAGATATCATTCGAGGGAAAAAATGGTAATGCAGTTAAAATATTTCACTATTTTTGATATTTAGGTATCTACATATCTGCATCTTAAATTTCCAAGACAGAGCAATTTTGTCAGCATCTTCAGAAGTATTTGAAGGTCCGAATGAAGATGATCCGCGCCTCCATTTATAAAAGCTTTGGAGTAAACTTGTTTGTAATTGGTCGGCACTCGGTGACCCTCTCCTCGTGCTTGTGGACAGGTTATTATATATCAAGAAGAGAAGATCCCGGCTCCGTCACATGGCTGTGTCAGTGATCTATCGCTCACTAGCAGTGATCTATCTATCTATCTAGCAGTGAGCGATAGATCACATGACACAAAGAAATCATCTACTTGACCTACCTCGATGTCCCGGAATCTTCTTTTCTTGATTTATAAAAGCTTTGGTTCTAATTCATACTCTTAAAGGAGGTGTCCTATCTCTGCTATGTCCTTCCTATATTCTGCGACCATCACTCTTATTCAATAAAATGAGCTGGAGACCTATTGACTGTCACGGGTGTCCCCGCGATCCATGTTGCGGATTGTGGGTGCACCCGCGCTCTGCTGCCGCTGCCCCGTTCCTCTTGGGTCTGTACTTACCTGTCCCGGCTCCTGTTGGCTCCATCGCGGTCCCGTCCAGGCTGCAGGTCTGTTTCCTGTGTAGGCCTTGCGCTCCCGCTGCTAGGGCGCGCGCGCCTACTCTCTAGGAATTTAAAGGGCCAGCGTCCTCCTTATTGGTGCTGGCATACCTGGCTCTGCTATATAGCCTGGCTACTCCCAGCATCCCCTGCTGGATCTTCATGTCCTGTTACTGTAGAGAAAGCCCTCCGTGTTCCCGAGCGTTTCCAGACGCCTCTGTGGATGCTGTGATTCTGGTGTTCCTGTGTTCCTGGTATCCTGTGGCAGTCCTGGTATCCTGTGGCAGTCCTGGTATCCTGTGGCAGTCCTGGTATCCTGTGCCGGTCCTGGTATCCTGTGCCGGTCCTGGTATCCTGTGCCGGTCCTGGTATCCTGTGGAGCTCTGAGGTCCTGCCAGCCATCCAAGGTCCTGCCAGCCATACGTGGTCCTGCCTGCCCCCCGTGGTCCCAGTGTCTCTACCTTGGCTGCCGCCGCGGGCCTAGTCGCACCCGCGGGGCGACCTGGTGACTCCCGCCGCAGCAAGACTCCGCTCCCGGGTGCGGCTAAGGTTGTTATCTCCCGCGGTGGTCCAGGGAGTCCACTGTTTATCCCCGTGATTGTGACATTGACCTCCGTTGCCATGATCGGTTTGTATATTTCTGATATTTATGTGAGAAATATCTGAGATGATAATACTCTTGGAGATTATTTCTTAAAGTGACCTAATGATGCTGATGGGTCTGATGTCGCTAGGACCTCCAAAGTTTACTCAATCTATAAAGAATTTTTGACAATAACCAAGCTACTAAAATCTCATTAAAATCTCCACTTAAGTAAAAAGAAATTCTACTCACTTTGGATCCAGATTGTCCCTGTGGGCCAGGAGCTCCTCGTTCACCCTGCATTTAACATAAAAATGTATCATTTACTTTAGTTTCCATGACAAACTCTGCGTGGATTCCGCATCCCATTGACCCCAACCCAAACCCATCCACATGTGTAGGATGTTCACATGGATTTATAGCATCAAAGCAAAATAACACAATGGAAACAAGTTGTCCTTCTCTTATAAGTTGTGGACGCTAGGATACTTGAGAAGATCTGCAAGATGCAAAATACAGATTCACAGCATATGCAAGACAGTGATATAAGGGTTAACCTATGGAACTCAATGGTGGCACATGGTACAGTACTACCGGTAGTAGTGGTTGACACTTTTACGATAACGGCTAAAGTAACATTGTAACATTTCACGTGATTGGATGTCTTAATGTTTCTAAAGCTTACCCTCTCGCCATCCTTGCCTCGTCCCGGTAGTCCAGGCAGACCGGCCAAGCCAGCCTCTCCCGCAGGACCCGCCGGTCCAGTCTTTCCTTCTCTGCCTGGTTCACCCTGATAGAAAATACACACATTACACAACAGTCACTTGATATTAAGTCTCCATCCTTTCTCCTGGAGGGGTTCTACAGGAGAATTGAGCATTTTCTGATTACATGTAGGTACCAAGGTAACTTGCTTATGCGTTTCGAACATCTATGACTAAGAGTGGGAACCACTCGAAACGCATCTGCATTAAAATGCATTAAAAGTGTAATGTTAATAGTAACATCTACCTAGAGATTGGTCTTGATGGACCATTGTCTTTCTCGAATCTCATCAACTATGAAACTATGTAGAGTATATTTTTGGATTTTTTTGATGTACGCTGGATTCTTTTCATTTTTTTTTGGATACTGGTTCTGACACAGCTTTTCCGGGCAATGACTGAAAGAACGAATTTGGGTGGAAACTCTTTTATTGGTTTTTCAGCCTTAGTTTTGATCACCTTTTCTGTATGTTGTTAGTAGCAGCAGGATTGTGGAATGTGAATTCCACGGGGCTGTAGCTTCTGTAAGTGCACAGGAGGCCTGTCCTCACACTGCTGTGCTCTGTTTATTAAGCAACTCCACATTCCCTCCCTTCCGTTCTGATTGACAGATGTAGTATTACAGTAGTGTGAGGATATGGCCCCTGTAAAATCCTGGAATGTAAATCCCTTTTTCAGAGTCCTTCTGCTACTAACAACCTACTTAAAGGTCTGATTTCACATCTCACCAGGGACAATATCTATCACTGGCTGAAGAGAGCACAGAACACAGAAGTGTGAGAACACACTGCCAGTGCAATTGAAGCACTACAATCCCAGAATATAAATCCATATTTACACAAGGGGTTGATTATACATCTCTCCGGGAAGAAAACATAACTTTAGCTGCAGAGAGGACAGAGAACAGCAGTGTGAGGACACGCCCCCAGTGCACTTGGTGAAGCTAATATCTAGGAATATAAATCCATATTTCAGAGTCCTGATGCTACACAAAGGTCTGATTACACATCTCTCCGGGGACAATACATACATAGTCTACATGGTCACAACTTCTGACAACTTGATCCTTCTACAAAAAATGGTCCCCGCATAAAAGTATGTTGTCCCACGCGGGTGCATATTGAAGCAAACACCCATCGGTAATACCCTGATCTGTGCTGGCACCGATTGCGGGTGTTTGATATATTATGCACGTAAGAGCTGGCAGTGCATGGATGGCACCATTTTGGCTGTGATCGTTGCTTCCCATGACATCCGCGGGGAGAGATAATTCATCACCATGACAGCCTTGGGTCTTAAGACCAGGGGACCTGACATTTAAGTAGAACTGGCCATTGCCCATGACATTTTTGGATTTTGCTAATTTTTTGGTGACTTCAGCTTTCCATAGTCACGACATAGTCAAGGCCCCCCCAGTTGTTCCTCTTCCCCTCTAGTAAACAAATTGGGGGGGGGGGGGGGTCCAGCTTTGTCTTATTTGACAAACTTTTAAGTTTTTAATTTTAGCAAAATTATCTGGAGATCGATGGGACAGAACGCAGATGGCGATCCCCCCGCCCCACTCCCCTCCGTTTCTGCCTCCTCCGCTGGATATATTTATAAAATTTTGCTTCACCTTTTCACCCTTTTGTCCATCTTTTCCTGGCAAGCCGGCGTCTCCTGGATTTCCCTTTAAAAAAATGAAAAAATGTGTAGTTAATATTTTTAGAAATGTTTTTGGCTACAATATTCCAAGAGCTGAGACGGACATTTTTTAAAATTTTTCTTCAAATAGGCCCAAGGAATGTTTAAACCATAAAGGTCTTTCAATATACTGCAATACTATGATTGGGGGTGCATCAAGCTCTTAGATACCTTTGTGGCATCTAAGGGGTTATCTGCAGATAAAGGTGTCGGCACAGTTTGCCGCTAATAGTGGGTTTGCTCAATACATGGGAGGGAAAAGACCCAGGATATCAATTTATTTCAGAAGCTAATGGAAAAATGACTCATCTGATCCTCTAGCAAGTGATGGTTGAGGGGTCTATCTTTTGGGCTATGTCCGTAACATGGCCGCCATCTTGAAAGCCGTCCTATCGAAGAAGGCCAGAATTGTCTCAGAAATGAATTGCCTCAATCAATACAGAAAGCTGCAACAACAACTGGGAACATCCCCTGTGATGCACAGCTATGAGATGAAGGAGCTGGATCCAGTCATTCTGCACCTGCAGGAGAATCTATGGAGAATCTCTGTACTCATAAATGTTCAACCACTAGACATATCACAGGTGTAATTGTGGCAATCGATTTCTAAGACCACACCCAGTCTTCTCTGATACCTGACCAACTTCTCATTGATAGAAAATTGGCTTTAATCCAATACGGCACCTTTCAAAATGTCGCCCATGTTCCACTCATAACCTGATAGACAGGCCCCTCACACATTACTTGCTGGGGTATCAGTTTGGTCCCACAAACCCATCCCCATGATCCAATTCCATGAATTTTCCTGTCTACAAGGCTTGGTCTTTCCATAAACTTTCTATACCAAACGATCAACCACCCAACTGGAGAATGAGCCGATCATGGTCTAGACCATCAGTGGGGCTAAGCCTACACATACCGGTGAGGGGTCACCTGCTAGACTGCCAATGGTTATTTATAGCACTTCAAGAGTTGGTCTCTTGTAGAAATTAATTAGGATGTAACCATCTTGAAGACCTACAGCCCCCAACAAGATGATGGGAGTAATAAAGAGAGAGACGTATAGCTCAATCCTGACATAAATGAGCCATTAGTGCATCTTCCATTCCCCAAGGCGACTCGTAGACATGAGATTTCACTTAATGAGCTATGTACCACACCTCGCTTCTATTACTGCCATGAAGATGTTCTATATATACTCTCCATAACACCTCACTTATCCAAAGACATGCTCCATCCTCACAGCATGACCTCGATTCTAGCTCCGTCATGTAACATACCTCGATGGGCTCTTAATGTACTGTGTGTAATTATGGCTTCCATTACTCAGTGCAGCGTTGAAGTGATTCACAGCACAAAGAGAAACCTGTCTTGGAGGCACCTATTAAATTCCTCTTAGGACCCTAAGGGTCTGGGGTTTACTGTAACCTCAGACTCCTGGATGTTTGAGTTCATAATCATTTTTATAACACTTACCACATTTCCTGGTAGTCCCCTGGCTCCAGGTTGACCAGCAAGACCTGGTGGACCCTGGTGGAAAGAAATGAGGAACTTGGTGAAGACAAATGTACATATTATAATGAAGCACAACGGATGGGACCATTTGGAGATCCCTCTTTCCTCTGACCATTTGTCCAACAAAAGTTGGGCGAACATCTTGAACATGGTCAACTAGTACGAACAAAATTGGCGTTGGTACAATGTGTCATGGCCATGTCAAACTTATCTTGTCTATTAAATGACAAGTTTTCCTAAAACTGTTGAGGGAATTCTACATTCTAGAAGCATTTTGGGAACACAAAGATATCACCGAAAACCAGGACACCAGATTTATCCTACAGTTTACGGTAGAAAAGCTGTAATGGGGTTGTCCATGGCTAAAAAAACATTGGTTGGCTTGTTCTATAAAACATCCCCATGTCTGTCCTGCTTCACTGGAGGAAAAGAGGCTAAGCTGCAAATACCACAAATGCCCTGCAGAAAATGCTGGTGCTGTTTTTTGGAGTAAGGCTACATTCACACTGCCGTATGGGGGACGTTTATACGGCCAATGTATATACGGCAGTTATATGTCCCCCATAGGCAGCAATGGGCGCACGGCACCCTACGGGAGCGGTACGGTGCAGCACACGTGTGGCACCATACCGCTCTGTACCCCGGAAAAAGGTCGGACATGTCCTATCTTTGTCCGTAGTACGGCTCCGTGCGCCATTACTTCATATGGAGAGGGGCGGGGGCGAGCTGTGCTCACCTCCTCCTCCACTCCCTGTGCGCTACCGTTGCCCGCTACGGTACGGTACGGCGGGCAACGGCAGTGTGAATGCAGCCAAAGTGTTAATATCTTGGACATCCAATCTAACAAATTTTTCAGGATATTATCACACATGACGCTTACAGTAATAAAAATATGTATCTGATATAAGATATACTTACAACATCTCCCTTAGGCCCACGTTCTCCTTTGGCTCCTTCTCCGCCCTTTGGACCCTGCATTGAATAAATAAAGAAATTGTGGTCAGACTTACAAAATATGGCACATAACCTGTATGTAAGTTGCATTTGGCTTCAATTGTTTTTGTCTTCTATCTCCGTCACAATATGGAAGCACATTGGATGGAAGGGATCATTCCCCTTCGCCTCTTATGTCCTTGGTTAGAAGGATGGTTTATGGCTCTTCCACTTTAATGTCCAAGTTAGCTGAAAGAGTCAAAGTCGTTTCACTTTGACTTTGATTAAGGATTGAAAGGGTCATGGCACCCAACATGGAAAGAGTCCATAATCAGGTCCATGCTGGTAGGAGAGAAACAATTTGCTACCAGGTTGATATAAAATATGGGTGAATGGGATCACCAATGGGTTATTGTTGCTTGTAGGCCTATTCATCCTATGTATAAAGAGCCATTTATGTGTATCAATTTGGGTGGAGTGGGTCATCGACCTCTCATGTGACTGCCATGTTGGATGGAAAGGGTCACTCCCATTTCACCCTGTTCTCCATATTGATTGGAAAGAGTCACTGATCCCCAGTTTACATTTCAATTTGGTTGGAATAGGTCATTGTACTTCCACAGGTTCTTCCAGGTTTGGTGGAAATGGTCCTTATTCTAGGACTTCCATGTTGGTGTCAATGATCTACAGCGATGCTTGGCTGCACATATTCCATAGAAGAGGTCATCAGGTCATTGCATTTACACTTTGACTTTTGCAGGTCCTCACATTGTGACTCCTATAATGGAATGGATGGAAAGGACCATCATGTCCTACTTTGACCTCTATGTTTTTTTGGTTTAGTTCTATGCTGGATGAAAAGAGTCAATGCTCCACTGCTTCTTCTTCCACCATGGAGATTCTTGGAAAATATACAAAAACGAAAACCACATCTCTTTTAGCTACCTTATAAGGCAGCTCCTTTAACATCAAGCATGATTTCCAGGAAGCCTAATGCCGTGATGCAGGATTTAAACCAAACCAGTATATCTATTCCAGAAGGAACCGATTCCCAACTGTAGATACATCTTTCGATGTGGTTGCATCTCTTCTGTATAGTGTAGGGTTTGGCTGAGTTAGAGGATTTTGGTCATTATGCTTCCTGAAAGTCAGGCTTGATGTTAAGGGGGCTGCCTAAAGAGGCATGGTTTTCCTTAACCCATTGTGGAAAACTTATTTGCATATTTCCCATAATCCACTTGTAGAACATCAATGACAATAAGTCTCTACATGCTTACAATTCGGCCTTAATTGGCAAAGTCTCCGTAAGGTTTGGTTTAAATGCTGCATCATGTCATTAGGCTTCATGAAAGTCATTCTTGATGTTAATGGGGCTGCCTTATAAAGTAGCAAAAAGAGGCGTGGCTTTCCTTAGCCCATCTTGGAAAATGTATTTGCATATTTTCCCAAAATACCCTAGAGGAGCATCAATAGCTATAAATCTACAAAGGCCTACAAGGCGGCATTAATTGGCAAAGTCTCTGTAAGGAGAACTCTTACTTATCCTCGGTGGATGTCGGTACAATGTGCTATTTATTGTTTTCCAGCAATCTTTCCTCTGTCTCAATATAGAAGGTTCATTCACTATTCTGCTGTGTCAGCTTGGCAAGTGATTTTAGTTAAATCCACCGTACACACTGACCCAAATGTTCAGCCAGCACCGATCCTCACTGGGAAGCCTCCATGAGATCTCCATGACTGAGCACCCGCTGTAACATGGTGGTGTTTGTCCTACGTCTAAATTGCAGATGTGTATAGCCTCTGTTTGCTTTATTTAGGTGCAAGACGAATCCGGCAAATTACAAGCTGTAGGTCTTCATGTCCCAACCTCGGGTCTCTACAAATCTGGAAGCTGAGCCTACAAACAGTGATCCCTCTATGCATCAAATAAGCAACTGTGCCCCATGACAAAGTCAACTCTGCTTCATCTGTAATACAAATCTCAAGTTACTAATTCACTCTGATATCTCTCTATTATCTACGTTCCAGGTCCCATGTCCTGGATTTTAACATTGTGTGAATATAATGAAGGGGTAGGACGCTGTCAGCTCCCTGCATCACATTTAGCCTCTGTCACTGCTGTGTATGGATCCGAGATTAGGAAAGGGATTCAAAGGTTGGGCCAGAACGGAAAAAGAGGGTACAATAGGGGTGTATTTGGGGGTGCACAATGGTGAAAGGGGTGCAATGCTGGTGAGGTTAAGTTTGGTGCTATTTCACTGTGTGGAACAAGAGGGAGTGTCCAGGCCTGTAGGGGGCACTAAAAAGAAGGTTGTTTTACCCTTTCCTGACTCCCCCTGAGGGGGCTCTGCCTTACTAAACAAAAATTCATGCTACAACTTTTATATCTTTTCCTGTGTCAAACAAGTTGGGAGCTCAGTCCATAAGGATTGTCACCCACCCATTCTCTTGTGTTGTTATATAGAAATGAAAATAAGCTTAACTAATTAACGGATCAGAGGTCTGGGAAAGCTGAGTGACAACCTCTGAAGAAGGAGATGTTATTGTGTTGCCACCCGACTATTTCATATTTAGCTTGAAGTTCTGTAACTAAACACTTTGGCCTAATGGTGACCCCAGCAAGAAGTGCTACAGTCCCATAGTCCAAAGCACGTAGTCCTACAGCCCCATAGTCCAAAACACATAGTCCTAAAGCCCCATTGTCCAAAGCACATAGTCCTACAGCCCCATAGTCCAAAGCACATAGTCCTACAGCCCTATAGTCCAAAGCACAAAGTCCTTCAGGCCCATAGTCCAAAGCACATAGTCCTAGAGCCTCATAGTCCAAAGCACATAGTCCTAAAGCCCCATAGTCCAAAGCACATAGTCCTACAGCCCTATAGTCCAAAGCACAAAGTCCTTCAGGCCCATAGTCCAAAGCACATAGTCCTAGAGCCTCATAGTCCAAAGCACATAGTCCTAAAGCCCCATAGTCCAAAGCACATAGTCCTACAGCCCGGTAGTCAAAAGCAAGTAGTCCTACAGCCCCATAATCCAAAGCACATAGTCCTACAGCCCCATAGTCCAAAGCAGGTAGTCCTAAAGCCCCATAGTCCAAAGCACATAGTCCTACAGCCCCATAGTCCAAAGCACATAGTCCTACAGCCCCATAGTCCAAAGCACATAGTCCTACAGCCCCATAGTCCAAAGCACATAGTCCTACAGCCCCATAGTCCAAAGCAGGTAGTCCTAAAGCCCCACAGTCCAAAGCACATAGTCCTATAGCCCGGTAGTCAAAAGCAAGTAGTCCTACAGCCCCATAGTCCAAAGCACATAGTCCTACAGCCCCATAGTCCAAAGCAGGTAGTCCTAAAGCCCCATAGTCCAAAGCACATAGTCCTACAGCCCCATAGTCCAAAGCACATAGTCCTACAGCCCCATAGTCCAAAGCACATAGTCCTACAGCCCCATAGTCCAAAGCACATAGTCCTACAGCCCCATAGTCCAAAGCACATAGTCCTACAGCCCCATAGTCCAAAGCAGGTAGTCCTAAAGCCCCATAGTCCAAAGCACATAGTCCTACAGCCCCATAGTCCAAAGCACATAGTCCTACAGCCCCATAGTCCAAAGCACATAGTCCTACAGCCCCATAGTCCAAAGCACATAGTCCTAAAGCCCCATTGTCCAAAACACATAGTCCTACAGCCCCATAGTCCAAAGCACATAGTCCTACAGCTCCGTAGTCCAAAGCACATAGTCCTAAAGCCCCATTGTCCAAAGCACATAGTCCTACAGCTCCGTAGTCCAAAGCACATAGTCCTATAGCCCCATAGTCCAAAGCACATAGTCCTACAGCCCCGTAGTCCAAAGCACATAGTCCTAAAGCCCCATTGTCCAAAGCACATAGTCCTACAGCCCCGTAGTCCAAAGCACGTAGTCGTACACTCCCATAGTCCAAAGCACATAGTCCTACAGCCCCGTAGTCCAAAGCACATAGTCCTACAGCCCCATAGTCCAAAGCACAAAGTCCTACAGCCCCATAGCTTAAAGCAAGTGGTGGTCCTACATTCCGTAGTCCAAAACACAAAGTCCTACAGCCCTGTAGTCCAAAGCACATAGTCCTACAGCCCCGTAGTCCAAAGCACAAAGTCCTACAGTACCATAGTCCAAAGCACATAGTCCTACAGCCCCGTAGTCCAAAGCACATAGTCCTACAGCCCCATAGTCCAAAGCAAGTAGTCCTACAGCCCCGTAGTCCAAAGCACATTGTCCTACAACCCGTAGTCCAAAGCACGTAGTCCTACAGATTCATAGTCCGAAGCACATAGTCCTACAGGCCCATAGTCCAAAGAAAGTAGTCCTACAGCCCCGTAGTCCAAAGCAGATTGTCCTACAGCCCCGTAGTCCAAAGCAGATTGTCCTACAGCCCCGTAGTCCAAAGCAGATTGTCCTACAGCCCCGTAGTCCAAAGCAGATTGTCCTACAGCGCCGTAGTTCAAAGCAAGTAGTCCTACAGCCCCGTAGTCCAAAGCACATAGTCCTACAGCCCGATAGTCCAAAGCACATAGTCCTACAGCCCCGTAGTCCAAAGCACATAGTCCTACAGCCCCATAGTCCAAAGCACGTAGTCCTACAGATTCATAGTCCAAAGCACGTAGCCCTACAGCCCTGTTGTCCAAAGCACATAGTCGTACAGCACCGTAGTCCAAAGCACATAGTCCTACAGCCCCGTAGTCCAAAGCACGTAGTCGTACACTCCCATAGTCCAAAGCACATAGTCCTACAGCCCCGTAGTCCAAAGCACATAGTCCTAGAGATTCATACTCCAAAGCACAAAGTCCTACAGCCCCATAGCTTAAAGCAAGTGGTGGTCCTACATTCCGTAGTCCAAAACACAAAGTCCTACAGCCCTGTAGTCCAAAGCACATAGTCCTACAGCCCCGTAGTCCAAAGCACAAAGTCCTACAGTACCATAGTCCAAAGCACATAGTCCTACAGCCCCGTAGTCCAAAGCACATAGTCCTACAGCCCGATAGTCCAAAGCACATAGTCCTACAGCCCCGTAGTCCAAAGCACATAGTCCTACAGCCCCATAGTCCAAAGCACGTAGTCCTACAGATTCATAGTCCTACAGCCCTGTTGTCCAAAGCACATAGTCATACAGCACCATAGTCCAAAGCACATAGTCCTACAGCCCCATAGCTTAAAGCAAGTGGTGGTCCTACATTCCGTAGTCCAAAACACAAAGTCCTACAGCCCTGTAGTCCAAAGCACATAGTCCTACAGCCCCGTAGTCCAAAGCACAAAGTCCTACAGTACCATAGTCCAAAGCACATAGTCCTACAGCCCCGTAGTCCAAAGCACATAGTCCTACAGCCCTGTAGTCCAAAGCACATAGTCCTACAGCCCCGTAGTCCAAAGCACAAAGTCCTACAGTACCATAGTCCAAAGCACATAGTCCTACAGCCCCGTAGTCCAAAGCACATAGTCCTACAGCCCGATAGTCCAAAGCACATAGTCCTACAGCCCCGTAGTCCAAAGCACATAGTCCTACAGCCCTGTAGTCCAAAGCACATAGTCCTACAGCCCCGTAGTCCAAAGCACAAAGTCCTACAGTACCATAGTCCAAAGCACATAGTCCTACAGCCCCGTAGTCCAAAGCACATAGTCCTACAGCCCTGTAGTCCAAAGCACATAGTCCTACAGCCCCGTAGTCCAAAGCACAAAGTCCTACAGTACCATAGTCCAAAGCACATAGTCCTACAGCCCCGTAGTCCAAAGCACATAGTCCTACAGCCCGATAGTCCAAAGCACATAGTCCTACAGCCCCGTAGTCCAAAGCACATAGTCCTACAGCCCCATAGTCCAAAGCACGTAGTCCTACAGATTCATAGTCCTACAGCCCTGTTGTCCAAAGCACATAGTCATACAGCACCATAGTCCAAAGCACATAGTCCTACAGCCCCATAGTCCAAAGCACGTAGTCGTACACTCCTATAGTCCAAAGCACATAGTCATACAGCACCATAGTCCAAAGCACATAGTCCTACAGCCCCGTAGTCCTACAGTCCCATAGTCCAAAGCACATAGTCCTACAGCCCCATAGTCCTACAGCCCCATAGTCCTACAGCCCCATAGTCCTACAGCCCCATAGTCCTACAGCCCCATAGTCCAAAACACATAGTCCTACAGCCTGGTAGTCCATGATTCTTTCTGCTCAGAACATACATGAGGACCCCACAGCCCCTTACCCGGGGAGGCCAGGAGATGTATCTGTACAGTATGAAGCATTGACTTCTGCTGTTAATATTGGAGCCAGAGAAGTGACGGCGTTGCTGCTTTTATTGCCAATGACTTATTCATTATTGTCTCCGGAGGCCGTCAGCAGCCACTTAAAGGGATGAAGCCACAGTAAAGAGCGTCTTGGTGGACAGGTGGAGGAAAAGCAGTGTCATCGGGGTGATGTGTATGAGGAGGGAATGACAAGTGGGACAATCTCATGCCATATTTTACAGGAAATCTACCATGAAAATCCATCCTGATAAACCAGGGACATTACTCATAGATCCAGGCACCGGGACTGTGGTATCTGCTTATATTTATTATCCATGGCTTGCATACTTCTAAAATCAACTTTGAAAATTATGATTCTGGTGAGTTACCAGGGCCCCTCTGTGTGGTAGCTTCACAGCCTGTTATACTGTGCAGGAGAACATCCCCCCTCCTGTACTGACTCTTACTGTCCGGTACATACCTGTGGTCCTGCAGGTCCGATGGGGCCCACATCTCCAGTTAGTCCCTGCGATCCCTGGAAAATATAAAGAACATTTGATAGAGGCGCTGGACATATCATAGTCTCCCCCCATGTCTAGTAACTGGGACTTTACAGGCCAAAGGACATGGAGGAGACTGACCCCCTCTTATCTGAGCACCAAATGATAATATAGAGATACATTCATAGATAAATAGATACAAGACAATTCCATCATCTGTTATTCCTCTGTCTGGAGTAAAGGTACCAGTAATAAAGATACGACCCCCGGGGACTGTACACGACCCCCACTCACCGGCTCTCCAGGTTCTCCTTCATCTCCCTTCTCTCCAGGAATTCCCTAGGAGCAAGGAACATTTTCCATACATAAATCTTCTTACGGTAAAGGAAGAATGAGATATTGATGATAGATAGGAGATAGATAGATAGATAGATGATAGATAGATAGATAGGAGATAGATAGATAGATAGATAGATAGATAGATAGATAGATAGATAGATAGATAGATAGGAGATAGATAGATAGATAGATAGATAGATAGATAGATAGATAGATAGATAGGAGATAGATAGTTGCAGATACTTACAGGGACTCCGGGTTCACCGACTACAGTCACTGCCTGGAAGAGAACAGATACATGACTTTGCAGTAATATTATAAGGTATATGGAAAGTAGAGGGTTAATAAGCTCATATTGTTCCTTCCCTCCATTAGCAAAGTAAAGAGCGGAGGTTTAACGGAAACTTAATGGGGGTTTAATGTGTCATTCAAAAACTCCATTAACATCAATGTAAATCCGTTTCGGCAGGGATCCGTTATCCATGTGTTTTTTGGACAGATAAAATGGCGGAGGCCGCAGGATTTTTACTCCGTTTTAAAAAAAAAACGCATGGATAACGGACCATGACCATGACGGATGACGTACAATGTACAGTGATGTCAATGGGATCTTTGCCTAATACGTTCAATCTCCTTTAAGGCTCCATTCTTTACTTTTTAACGGAGGGAAGGAACAGTAGTGTGAATTGAGCCTAATAATCTCAGACATGCCGCATTATACTATAGACCCTGTTGGATCATGATGTGACCCCTCAATACAAACTAGATACCCCTAACAGGCTGCAATTCACATAACAACCACTAGTGGCCGCACTGGGACACACATGGGACATCACTTTTTGACAATGTTGCAAAATCATGTTCACTTCAAAAACTGCTCATCCGGTGACACATTACAGGAGGGAGGACACATGTGCACATGTTATACTGATATACAGAGCCATACGTACCTCTCCAGCAATGCCCGGTACACCAGGAGGACCAGAGGCTCCCTGAGGGACAGAAGACACAGGGTCAGGAGAAGAGGGACACAAGTGATTCATGACACATTACAGTATCTACTCCCATAGAAATACCTGATCTCCTTTATCTCCCTTGGGTCCTAAAGGTCCGATATCTCCGCGCTCCCCCTGTAACATAAACAATCAAGACAATGAAATCAATTATCTGCAACAAAAAAATCCCGGCCAATGTTTATTTGTTACTTATATCCTAATACTACTATTACTATACTAATACCACTACTACATCTACTACTTCTACTATTGCTCTACTTCTACTATACTATTACTATTAATATTACTCCTATTACTATTTCACTATTACTACAACTTCTACTATACTATTCCTACTACTATTACTATTATTACTACAATTGCACTAGTACTATTACTGCAGCGACACTATTAATATTATTCCTATTACTATTGCTCTAGTACTACAACTTCTACTACACTGTTACTACTGTTATTACTACTATTGCTACTACTACTTTTACCACTCGATTACTACTACTAGTATTGCACCATCAATCACTTCTACAATTTCTACCATACTATTACAACTACTACTTTTGTACTAATACCACTATTATTATTATTATTGTTACTACTAACATTACTACTTCAACTATACTATAACTTCGACTACCACTGCTAATTATATTATGCTTCTTCCGGTTATCAGTGTGGAACCACAGATATCAACCGGTATGTCTGCAGTGTAATAATATCACATGTTATGGATGATACATGGTACAGGGTCAGGATGGGTCGGGATGACTGCAGTGTAATAATATCACATGTTATGGATGATACATGGTACAGGGTCAGGAGGGGCCGGGATGTCTGCAGTGTAATAATATCACATGTTAGGGATGATACATGGTACAGGGTCAGGAGGGGCCGGGATGTCTGCAGTGTAATAATATGACATGTTATGGATGATACATGGTACAGGGTCAGGAGGGGCCGGGATGTCTGCAGTGTAATAATATGACATGTTATGGATGATACATGGTACAGGGTCAGGAGGGGCCGGGATGTCTGCAGTGTAATAATATCACATGTTATGGATGATACATGGTACAGGGTCAGGAGGGGCCGGCATGTCTGCAGTGTAATAATATCACATGTTATGGATGATACATGGTACAGGGTCAGGAGGGGCCGGGATGTCTGCAGTGTAATAATATCACATGTTATGGGTGATACATGGTACAGGGTCAGGAGGGGCCGGGATGTCTGCAGTGTAATAATATCACATGTTATGGCTGATACATGGTACAGGGTCAGGAGGGGCCGGGATGTCTGCAGTGTAATAATATCACGTTATGGATGATACATGGTACAGGGTCAGGAGGGGCCGGGATGTCTTCAGTGTAATAATATCACATGTTATGGATGATACATGGTACAGGGACAGGAGAGGCCGGAATGTCTGCAGTGTAATAATATCACATGTTATGGATGCTACATGGTACAGGGTCAGGAGGGGCCGGGATGTCTGCAGTGTAATAATATGACATGTTATGGATGATACATGGTACAGGGTCAGGAGGGGCCGGGATGTCTGCAGTGTAATAATATGACATGTTATGGATGATACATGGTACAGGGTCAGGAGGGGCCGGGATGTCTGCAGTGTAATAATATCACATGTTATGGATGATACATGGTACAGGGTCAGGAGGGGCCGGCATGTCTGCAGTGTAATAATATCACATGTTATGGATGATACATGGTACAGGGTCAGGAGGGGCCGGGATGTCTGCAGTGTAATAATATCACATGTTATGGGTGATACATGGTACAGGGTCAGGAGGGGCCGGGATGTCTGCAGTGTAATAATATCACATGTTATGGCTGATACATGGTACAGGGTCAGGAGGGGCCGGGATGTCTGCAGTGTAATAATATCACGTTATGGATGATACATGGTACAGGGTCAGGAGGGGCCGGGATGTCTTCAGTGTAATAATATCACATGTTATGGATGATACATGGTACAGGGACAGGAGAGGCCGGAATGTCTGCAGTGTAATAATATCACATGTTATGGATAATACATGGTACAGGGTCAGGAGGGGCCGGGATGTATGCAGTGTAACAATATCACATGTTATGGATGATACATGGTACAGGGTCAGGAGGGGTCGGGATGTCTGCAGTGTAACAATATCACATGTTATGGATGATACATGGTGCAGGGTCAGGAGGGGCCGGGGTGTCTGCAGTGTAATAATATCACATGTTATGGATGATACATGGTACAGGGTCAGGAAAGGCCTGGATGTATGCAGTGTAACAATATCACATGTTATGGATGATACATGGTACAGGGTCAGGAGGGGCCGGGATGTCTGCAGTGTAATAATATCACATGTTATGGATGATACATGGTGCAGGGTCAGGAGGGGTCGGGATGTCTGCAGTGTAATAATATCACATGTTATGGATGATACATGGTACAGGGTCAGGAGGGGCCGGGATGTCTGCAGTGTAATAATATCACATGTTATGGATGATACATGGTACAGGGTCAGGAGGGGCCGGGATGTCTGCAGTGTAATAATATCACATGTTATGGATGATACATGGTACAGGGTCAGGAGGGGCCGGGATGTCTGCAGTGTAATAATATCACGTTATGGATGATACATGGTGCAGGGTCAGGAGGGGCCGGGATGTCTGCAGTGTAATAATATCACATGTTATGGATAATACATGGTGCAGGGTCAGGAGGGGCCGGGATGTCTGCAGTGTAATAATATCACATATTATGGATGATACATGGTACAGGGTCAGGAGGGGTCGGGATGTCTGCAGTGTAATAATATCACATGTTATGGATAATACATGGTACAGGGTCAGGAGGGGCCGGGATGTCTGCAGTGTAATAATATCACATGTTATGGATGATACATGGTACAGGGTCAGGAGGGGCCGGGATGTCTGCAGTGTAATAATATCACATGTTATGGATGATACAAGGTACAGGGTCAGGAGGGGCCGGGATGTCTGCAGTGTAATAATATCACATGTTATGGATGATACATGGTACAGGGTCAGGAGGGGTCGGGATGTCTGCAGTGTAATAATATCACATGTTATGGATGATACATGGTGCAGGGTCAGGAGGGGCCGGGATGTCTGCAGTGTAATAATATCACATGTTATGGATGATACATGGTACAGGGTCAGGAGGGGCTGGGATGTATGCAGTGTAATAATATCACATGTTATGGATGATACATGGTACAGGGTCAGGAGGGGTCGGGATGTCTGCAGTGTAATAATATCACATGTTATGGATGATACATGGTGCAGGGTCAGGAGGGGCCGGGATGTCTGCAGTGTAATAATATCACATGTTATGGATGATACATGGTACAGGGTCAGGAGGGGATGTTTGGGATGAAATTTTCCGTAATATTGGGTTGTTTACATTCAGCAATATAAGTTTTCCCCTTCCTCTGTATCTACAGTGTAGGATCATAGATAGGACCTCTGTGTTTTCTCATATAATAATAATAATAATAATAATAATAATAATAATAATAATAATACATTTTAATAAACCTTTCATTTCTTACTTCCTTCTTCTGTACATTACCTGGTTTCCCTTGTCTCCCGGCTTCCCTTCTGCTCCTGATAATCCTGGGGGTCCGGCCTCCCCCTAACAAATAACAGATCAATGTTACAGCACAAAGCAGACAGATACATTATATATTCATAATCTATAGCTACAATGTATCTTCCACAATATCAGACTCTGGGAAAGGAAAGTCATAATTGTACATAATGTAAGGGGCTCCAAGACTTGGCCCCAATTCAGATGGATCTCCGGTGTATCTGGTTCTGGGAAAGATGGGTGCACACTAAGATGTCTGCCATCACAGCTCCCATGTGATCCACAACACAACTTTCTCAGACCCTGAACGGCTCATGTATCAGATTAGTTGCAAATGTTTCTAGGAATGAAAATCCATTTACATGACTCAGGATTTGTAGGATCTAATCACATGGATCACCACAAGCCTCATCCGTATCTAATGTACTGAAGTCATAACAATAAAGCAGAAAAAAAGTATAAAAACAAGAGGAATAAAAAGAATTTTAATGAGAAGAGGCTGAAAAAAAAAAAGAAAACCACTACAAAAAAAGGAGAATAAAAAGAAAAATATAAAAAAAAAATATAATAAATAATAATAATAATAAATAATAATAATAATATTTAAAAGAAATAAAATAACAATAGTTACAAGAAATATAAAAATCGAAGGGAAAAAAAATTATTTGTATTATTAGTTTTGTAAATCATAATAAAAAGAAGAAAAAACTAAAAACATTCGCAGCACTTTTACCTTTTCTCCAGGTCGGCCCGATAGTCCTCTCTCCCCTGGTTGTCCCTATAAAATCAGAAATAGAAATATTTTATAAGAAATCCCTGAAAATTCAATAATAATATAATGCCGCCATATAGTGTCACCTAAGCAATTATTACAAATAAGTGTCTGCTGCCACCCAGTGGTCAGGTGTGTCATGACAGTCAGATGCACTGCACCTTGTTTCATTAGGGAGACACCACCACCCCATATCCCGGGTGTTTAGCCTGGTGCCCCCCAGGTGGCCTGGGCTGGTGAATGCCTGTTTCACATTGATCTGATGATAAGCAGGGGCCGCCATGGTGTCATGGTCATGGTGCTGTACTATAATCCAGTCTGTGTACTGTATGGTGGTAATAATAGTCATGGTGCGGTAGTATAATCCAGTCTGTGTACTGTATGGTGAGAGTAATGGTCATGGTGCGGTAGTATAATCCAGTCTGTGTACTGTATGGTGGTAATAATGGTCATGGTGCAGTAGTATAATCCAGTCTGTGTACTGTATGGTGAGAGTAATGGTCATGGTGCGGTAGTATAATCCAGTCTGTGTACTGTATGGTGGTAATAATGGTCATGGTGCAGTAGTATAATCCAGTCTGTGTACTGTATGGTGGTAATAATGGTCATGGTGCGGTAGTATAATCCAGTCTGTGTACTGTATGGAGGTAATAATGGTCATGGTGCGGTAGTATAATCCAGTCTGTGTACTGTATGGTGGTAATAATGGTCATGGTGCGGTAGTATAATCCAGTCTGTGTACTGTATGGTGGTAATAATGGTCATGGTGCAGTAGTATAATCCAGTCTGTGTACTGTATGGTGGTAATAATGGTCATGGTGCGGTAGTATAATCCAGTCCGTGTACTGTATGGAGGTAATAATGGTCATGGTGCTGTAGTATAATCCAGTCTGTGTACTGTATGGTGGTAATAATGGTCATGGTGCAGTAGTATAATCCAGTCTGTGTACTGTATGGTGGTAATAATGGTCATGGTGCGGTAGTATAATCCAGTCTGTGTACTGTATGGTGGTAATAATAGTCATGGTGCGGTAGTATAATCCAGTCTGTGTACTGTATGGTGGTAATAATAGTCATGGTGCGGTAGTATAATCCAGTCTGTGTACTGTATGGTGGTAATAATGGTCATGGTGCGGTAGTATAATCCAGTCTGTGTACTGTATGGTGGTAATAATGGTCATGGTGCAGTAGTATAATCCAGTCTGTGTACTGTATGGAGGTAATAATGGTCATGGTGCTGTACTATAATCCAGTCTGTGTACTGTATGGTGATAATAATGGTCATGGTGCAGTAGTATAATCCAGTCTGTGTACTGTATGGTGGTAATAATGGTCATGGTGCGGTAGTATAATCCAGTCTGTGTACTGTATGGTGGTAATAATGGTCATGGTGCGGTAGTATAATCCAGTCTGTGTACTGTATGGTGGTAATAATGGTCATGGTGCGGTAGTATAATCCAGTCTGTGTACTGTATGGTGGTAATAATAGTCATGGTGCGGTAGTATAATCCAGTCTGTGTACTGTATGGTGAGAGTAATGGTCATGGTGCGGTAGTATAATCCAGTCTGTGTACTGTATGGTGGTAATAATGGTCATGGTGCGGTAGTATAATCCAGTCTGTGTACTGTATGGTGGTAATAATGGTCATGGTGCGGTAGTATAATCCAGTCTGTGTACTGTATGGTGGTAATAATGGTCATGGTGCAGTAGTAAAATCCAGTCTGTGTACTGTATGGTGGTAATAATAGTCATGGTGCGGTAGTATAATCCAGTCTGTGTACTGTATGGTGGTAGTAATGGTCATGGTGCGGTAGTATAATCCAGTCTGTGTACTGTATGGTGGTAATAATGGTCATGGTGCAGTAGTATAATCCAGTCTGTGTACTGTATGGAGGTAATAATGGTCATGGTGCTGTACTATAATCCAGTCTGTGTACTGTATGGTGATAATAATGGTCATGGTGCAGTAGTATAATCCAGTCTGTGTACTGTATGGAGGTAATAATGGTCATGGTGCTGTACTATAATCCAGTCTGTGTACTGTATGGTGATAATAATGGTCATGGTGCAGTAGTATAATCCAGTCTGTGTACTGTATGGTGGTAATAATGGTCATGGTGCGGTAGTATAATCCAGTCTGTGTACTGTATGGTGGTAATTATAGTCATGGTGCGGTAGTATAATCCAGTCTGTGTACTGTATGGTGGTAATAATAGTCATGGTGCAGTAGTATAATCCAGTCTGTGTACTGTAGGGAGGTAATAATGGTCATGGTGCGGTAGTATAATCCAGTCTGTGTACTGTATGGTGGTAATAATGGTCATGGTGCGGTAGTATAATCCAGTCTGTGTACTGTATGGTGGTAATAATGGTCATGGTGCGGTAGTATAATCCAGTCTGTGTACTGTATGGTGGTAATAATGGTCATGGTGCAGTAGTATAATCCAGTCTGTGTACTGTATGGTGGTAATAATAGTCATGGTGCGGTAGTATAATCCAGTCTGTGTACTGTATGGTGGTAGTAATGGTCATGGTGCGGTAGTATAATCCAGTCTGTGTACTGTATGGTGGTAATAATGGTCATGGTGCGGTAGTATAATCCAGTCTGTGTACTGTATGGTGGTAATAATGGTCATGGTGCAGTAGTATAATCCAGTCTGTGTACTGTATGGTGGTAATAATGGTCATGGTGCGGTAGTATAATCCAGTCTGTGTACTGTATGGTGGTAATAATGGTCATGGTGCAGTAGTATAATCCAGTCTGTGTACTGTATGGTGGTAATAATGGTCATGGTGCGGTAGTATAATCCAGTCCGTGTACTGTATGGAGGTAATAATGGTCATGGTGCTGTAGTATAATCCAGTCTGTGTACTGTATGGTGGTAATAATGGTCATGGTGCAGTAGTATAATCCAGTCTGTGTACTGTATGGTGGTAATAATGGTCATGGTGCGGTAGTATAATCCAGTCTGTGTACTGTATGGTGGTAATAATGGTCATGGTGCAGTAGTATAATCCAGTCTGTGTACTGTATGGTGGTAATAATGGTCATGGTGCGGTAGTATAATCCAGTCTGTGTACTGTATGGAGGTAATAATGGTCATGGTGCGGTAGTATATTCCAGTCTGTGTACTGTATGGAGGTAATAATGGTCATGGTGCAGTAGTATAATCCAGTCTGTGTACTGTATGGAGGTAATAATGGTCATGGTGCTGTAGTATAATCCAGTCTGTGTACTGTATGGTGGTAATAATGGTCATGGTGCGGTAGTATAATCCAGTCTGTGTACTGTATGGTGGTAATAATGGTCATGGTGCAGTAGTATAATCCAGTCTGTGTACTGTATGGAGGTAATAATGGTCATGGTGCTGTACTATAATCCAGTCTGTGTACTGTATGGTGATAATAATGGTCATGGTGCAGTAGTATAATCCAGTCTGTGAACTGTATGGTGGTAATAATGGTCATGGTGCGGTAGTATAATCCAGTCTGTGTACTGTATGGTGGTAATAATGGTCATGGTGCGGTAGTATAATCCAGTCTGTGTACTGTATGGTGGTAATAATGGTCATGGTGCGGTAGTATAATCCAGTCTGTGTACTGTATGGTGGTAATAATGGTCATGGTGCGGTAGTATAATCCAGTCTGTGTACTGTATGGTGGTAATAATGGTCATGGTGCGGTAGTATAATCCAGTCTGTGTACTGTATGGTGGTAATTATAGTCATGGTGCGGTAGTATAATCCAGTCTGTGTACTGTATGGAGGTAATAATGGTCATGGTGCAGTAGTATAATCCAGTCTGTGTACTGTATGGTGGTAATAATGGTCATGGTGCGGTAGTATAATCCAGTCTGTGTACTGTATGGTGGTAATAATGGTCATGGTGCGGTAGTATAATCCAGTCTGTGTACTGTATGGTGGTAATAATGGTCATGGTGCGGTAGTATAATCCAGTCTGTGTACTGTATGGTGGTAATAATGGTCATGGTGCAGTAGTATAATCCAGTCTGTGTACTGTATGGTGGTAATAATAGTCATGGTGCGGTAGTATAATCCAGTCTGTGTACTGTATGGTGGTAATAATGGTCATGGTGCGGTAGTATACTCCAGTCTGTGTACTGTATGGTGGTAATAATGGTCATGGTGCGGTAGTATGATCCAGTCTGTGTACTGCATGGAGGTAATAATGGTCATGGTGCGGTAGTATAATCCAGTCTGTGTACTGTATGGTGGTAGTAATGGTCATGGTGCGGTAGTATAATCCAGTCTGTGTACTGTATGGTGGTAATAATGGTCATGGTGCGGTAGTATAATCCAGTCTGTGTACTGTATGGTGGTAATAATGGTCATGGTGCAGTAGTATAATCCAGTCTGTGTACTGTATGGAGGTAATAGTGGTCATGGTGCAGTAGTATAATCCAGTCTGTGTACTGTATGGTGGTAATAATGGTCATGGTGCGGTAGTATAATCCAGTCTGTGTACTGTATGGTGGTAATAATGGTCATGGTGCAGTAGTATAATCCAGTCTGTGTACTGTATGGTGGTAATAATGGTCATGGTGCAGTAGTATAATCCAGTCTGTGTACTGTATGGTGGTAATAATGGTCATGGTGCGGTAGTATAATCCAGTCTGTGTACTGTATGGTGGTAATAATGGTCATGGTGCAGTAGTATAATCCAGTCTGTGTACTGTATGGTGGTAATAATGGTCATGGTGCGGTAGTATAATCCAGTCCGTGTACTGTATGGAGGTAATAATGGTCATGGTGCTGTAGTATAATCCAGTCTGTGTACTGTATGGTGGTAATAATGGTCATGGTGCGGTAGTATAATCCAGTCTGTGTACTGTATGGTGGTAATAATGGTCATGGTGCGGTAGTATAATCCAGTCTGTGTACTGTATGGTGGTAATAATGGTCATGGTGCAGTAGTATAATCCAGTCTGTGTACTGTATGGTGGTAATAATGGTCATGGTGCGGTAGTATAATCCAGTCTGTGTACTGTATGGAGGTAATAATGGTCATGGTGCGGTAGTATACTCCAGTCTGTGTACTGTATGGTGGTAATAATGGTCATGGTGCGGTAGTATAATCCAGTCTGTGTACTGTATGGTGGTAATAATGGTCATGGTGCGGTAGTATAATCCAGTCTGTGTACTGTATGGTGGTAATAATGGTCATGGTGCAGTAGTATAATCTAGTCTCTGTACTGTATGGTGGTAATAATGGTCATGGTGCGGTAGTATACTCCAGTCTGTGTACTGTATGGAGGTAATAATGGTCATGGTGCGGTAGTATAATCCAGTCTGTGTACTGTATGGTGGTAATAATGGTCATGGTGCGGTAGTATAATCCATTCTGTGTACTGTATGGTGGTAATAATGGTCATGGTGCGGTAGTATAATCCAGTCTGTGTACTGTATGGTGGTAATAATGGTCATGGTGCAGTAGTATAATCCAGTCTGTGTACTGTATGGTGGTAATAATGGTCATGGTGCGGTAGTATACTCCAGTCTGTGTACTGTATGGAGGTAATAATGGTCATGGTGCGGTAGTATAATCCAGTCTGTGTACTGTATGGTGGTAATAATGGTCATGGTGCGGTAGTATAATCCAGTCTGTGTACTGTATGGTGGTAATAATAGTCATGGTGCGGTAGTATAATCCAGTCTGTGTACTGTATGGAGGTAATAATAGTCATGGTGCGGTAGTATAATCCAGTCTGTGTACTGTATGGTGGTAATAATAGTCATGGTGCAGTAGTATAATCCAGTCTGTGTACTGTATGGTGGTAATATTGGTTATGGTGCGGTAGTATAATCCAGTCTGTGTACTGTATGGTGGTAATAATGGTCATGGTGCTGTAGTATAATCCAGTCTGTGTACTGTATGGTGGTAATAATGGTCATGGTGCGGTAGTATAATCCAGTCTGTGTACTGTATGGAGGTAATAATGGTCATGGTGCAGTAGTATACTCCAGTCTGTGTACTGTATGGAGGTAGTAATGGTCATGGTGCGGTAGTATAATCCAGTCTGTGTACTGTATGGTGGTAATAATGGTCATGGTGCGGTAGTATAATCCAGTCTGTGTACTGTATGGTGGTAATAATGGTCATGGTGCGGTAGTATAATCCAGTCTGTGTACTGTATGGTGGTAATAATGGTCATGGTGCGGTAGTATAATCCAGTCTGTGTACTGTATGGTGGTAATAATGGTCATGGTGCAGTAGTATAATCCAGTCTGTGTACTGTATGGTGGTAATAATGGTCATGGTGCGGTAGTATAATCCAGTCTGTGTACTGTATGGTGGTAATAATGGTCATGGTGCGGTAGTATAATCCAGTCTGTGTACTGTATGGTGGTAATAATGGTCATGGTGCGGTAGTATAATCCAGTCTGTGTACTGTATGGTGAGAGTAATGGTCATGGTGCGGTAGTATAATCCAGTCTGTGTACTGTATGGTGGTAATAATGGTCATGGTGCGGTAGTATAATCCAGTCTGTGTACTGTATGGAGGTAATAATAGTCATGGTGCGGTAGTATAATCCAGTCTGTGTACTGTATGGTGGTAATAATGGTCATGGTGCAGTAGTATAATCCAGTCTGTGTACTGTATGGTGGTAATAATAGTCATGATGCGGTAGTATAATCCAGTCTGTGTACTGTATGGTGGTAATAATGGTCATGGTGCGGTAGTATAATCCAGTCTGTGTACTGTATGGTGGTAATAATGGTCATGGTGCGGTAGTATAATCCAGTCTGTGTACTGTATGGTGGTAATAATGGTCATGGTGCGGTAGTATGATCCAGTCTGTGTACTGTATGGAGGTAATAATGGTCATGGTGCGGTAGTATAATCCAGTCTGTGTACTGTATGGAGGTAATAATGGTCATGGTGCGGTAGTATAATCTAGTCTGTGTACTGTATGGTGGTAGTAATGGTCATGGTGTGGTAGTATAATCCAGTCTGTGTACTGTATGGTGGTAATAATAGTCATGGTGCAGTAGTATAATCCAGTCTGTGTACTGTATGGAGGTAGTAATGGTCATGGTGCGGTAGTATAATCCAGTCTGTGTACTGTATGGTGGTAATAATGGTCATGGTGCTGTAGTATAATCCAGTCTGTGTACTGTATGGTGGTAATAATGGTCATGGTGCGGTAGTATACTCCAGTCTGTGTACTGTATGGTGGTAATTATAGTCATGGTGCGGTAGTATAATCCAGTCTGTGTACTGTATGGTGGTAATAATGGTCATGGTGCAGTAGTATGATCCAGTCTGTGTACTGTATGGTGGTAATAATGGTCATGGTGCGGTAGTATAGTCCAGTCTGTGTACTGTATGGTGGTAATAATGGTCATGGTGCAGTAGTATAATCCAGTCTGTGTACTGTATGGTGGTAGTAATGGTCATGGTGCGGTAGTATAATCCAGTCTGTGTACTGTATGGAGGTAATAATAGTCATGGTGCGGTAGTATGATCCAGTCTGTGTACTGTATGGTGGTAATAATGGTCATGGTGCGGTAGTATAATCCAGTCTGTGTACTGTATGGAGGTAATAATGGTCATGGTGCGGTAGTATAGTCCAGTCTGTGTACTGTATGGTGGTAATAATGGTCATGGTGCGGTAGTATACTCCAGTCTGTGTACTGTATGGTGGTAATAATGGTCATGGTGCGGTAGTATACTCCAGTCTGTGTACTGTATGGAGGTAATAATGGTCATGGTGCAGTAGTATAATCCAGTCTGTGTACTGTATGGAGGTAGTAATGGTCATGGTGCGGTAGTATAATCCAGTCTGTGTACTGTATGGAGGTAATAATGGTCATGGTGCGGTAGTATACTCCAGTCTGTGTACTGTATGGTGGTAATAATGGTCATGGTGCGGTAGTATAATCCAGTCTGTGTACTGTATGGTGGTAATAATGGTCATGGTGCAGTAGTATAATCCATTCTGTGTACTGTATGGTGGTAATAATGGTCATGGTGCGGTAGTATAATCCAGTCTGTGTACTGTATGGAGGTAATAATGGTCATGGTGCGGTAGTATACTCCAGTCTGTGTACTGTATGGTGGTAATAATAGTCATGGTGCAGTAGTATGATCCAGTCTGTGTACTGTATGGTGGTAATAATGGTCATGGTGCGGTAGTATAATCCAGTCTGTGTACTGTATGGAGGTAATAATGGTCATGGTGCGGTAGTATAATCCAGTCTGTGTACTGTATGGTGGTAATAATAGTCATGGTGCAGTAGTATGATCCAGTCTGTGTACTGTATGGTGGTAATAATGGTCATGGTGCGGTAGTATAATCCAGTCTGTGTACTGTATGGAGGTAATAATGGTCATGGTGCGGTAGTATAATCCAGTCTGTGTACTGTATGGTGGTAGTAATGGTCATGGTGCTGTAGTATACTCCAGTCTGTGTACTGTATGGTGGTAATAATGGTCATGGTGCGGTAGTATAATCCAGTCTGTGTATTGTATGGTGGTAATAATGGTCATGGTGCGGTAGTATAATCCAGTCTGTGTACTGTATGGTGGTAATTATGGTCATGGTGCGGTAGTATAATCCAGTCTGTGTACTGTATGGTGGTAATAATGGTCATGGTGCAGTAGTATAATCCAGTCTGTGTGCTGTATGGTGGTAATAATAGTCATGGTGCGGTAGTATAATCCAGTCTGTGTACTGTATGGTGGTAATAATGGTCATGGTGCAGTAGTATAATCCAGTCTGTGTACTGTATGGAGGTAATAATGGTCATGGTGCGGTAGTATAATCCAGTCTGTGTACTGTATGGTGGTAATAATGGTCATGGTGCAGTAGTATAATCCAGTCTGTGTACTGTATGGTGGTAATAATAGTCATGGTGCAGTAGTATAATCCAGTCTGTGTACTGTATGGTGGTAATAATGGTCATGGTGCGGTAGTATAATCCAGTCTGTGTACTGTATGGTGGTAATAATAGTCATGGTGCAGTAGTATAATCCAGTCTGTGTACTGTATGCTGGTAATAATGGTCATGGTGCAGTAGTATGATCCAGTCTGTGTACTGTATGGTGGTAATAATGGTCATGGTGCGGTAGTATAATCCAGTCTGTGTACTGTATGGTGGTAATAATAGTCATGGTGCGGTAGTATAATCCAGTCTGTGTACTGTATGGTGGTAATAATGGTCATGGTGCGGTAGTATAATCCAGTCTGTGTACTGTATGGTGGTAATAATGGTCATGGTGCAGTAGTATAATCCAGTCTGTGTACTGTATGGTGGTAATAATGGTCATGGTGCGGTAGTATACTCCAGTCTGTGTACTGTATGGAGGTAATAATGGTCATGGTGCGGTAGTATAATCCAGTCTGTGTACTGTATGGTGGTAATAATGGTCATGGTGCGGTAGTATAATCCAGTCTGTGTACTGTATGGTGGTAATAATAGTCATGGTGCGGTAGTATAATCCAGTCTGTGTACTGTATGGAGGTAATAATAGTCATGGTGCGGTAGTATAATCCAGTCTGTGTACTGTATGGTGGTAATAATAGTCATGGTGCAGTAGTATAATCCAGTCTGTGTACTGTATGGTGGTAATATTGGTTATGGTGCGGTAGTATAATCCAGTCTGTGTACTGTATGGTGGTAATAATGGTCATGGTGCTGTAGTATAATCCAGTCTGTGTACTGTATGGTGGTAATAATGGTCATGGTGCGGTAGTATAATCCAGTCTGTGTACTGTATGGAGGTAATAATGGTCATGGTGCAGTAGTATACTCCAGTCTGTGTACTGTATGGAGGTAGTAATGGTCATGGTGCGGTAGTATAATCCAGTCTGTGTACTGTATGGTGGTAATAATGGTCATGGTGCGGTAGTATAATCCAGTCTGTGTACTGTATGGTGGTAATAATGGTCATGGTGCGGTAGTATAATCCAGTCTGTGTACTGTATGGTGGTAATAATGGTCATGGTGCGGTAGTATAATCCAGTCTGTGTACTGTATGGTGGTAATAATGGTCATGGTGCAGTAGTATAATCCAGTCTGTGTACTGTATGGTGGTAATAATGGTCATGGTGCGGTAGTATAATCCAGTCTGTGTACTGTATGGTGGTAATAATGGTCATGGTGCGGTAGTATAATCCAGTCTGTGTACTGTATGGTGGTAATAATGGTCATGGTGCGGTAGTATAATCCAGTCTGTGTACTGTATGGTGAGAGTAATGGTCATGGTGCGGTAGTATAATCCAGTCTGTGTACTGTATGGTGGTAATAATGGTCATGGTGCGGTAGTATAATCCAGTCTGTGTACTGTATGGAGGTAATAATAGTCATGGTGCGGTAGTATAATCCAGTCTGTGTACTGTATGGTGGTAATAATGGTCATGGTGCAGTAGTATAATCCAGTCTGTGTACTGTATGGTGGTAATAATAGTCATGATGCGGTAGTATAATCCAGTCTGTGTACTGTATGGTGGTAATAATGGTCATGGTGCGGTAGTATAATCCAGTCTGTGTACTGTATGGTGGTAATAATGGTCATGGTGCGGTAGTATAATCCAGTCTGTGTACTGTATGGTGGTAATAATGGTCATGGTGCGGTAGTATGATCCAGTCTGTGTACTGTATGGAGGTAATAATGGTCATGGTGCGGTAGTATAATCCAGTCTGTGTACTGTATGGAGGTAATAATGGTCATGGTGCGGTAGTATAATCTAGTCTGTGTACTGTATGGTGGTAGTAATGGTCATGGTGTGGTAGTATAATCCAGTCTGTGTACTGTATGGTGGTAATAATAGTCATGGTGCAGTAGTATAATCCAGTCTGTGTACTGTATGGAGGTAGTAATGGTCATGGTGCGGTAGTATAATCCAGTCTGTGTACTGTATGGTGGTAATAATGGTCATGGTGCTGTAGTATAATCCAGTCTGTGTACTGTATGGTGGTAATAATGGTCATGGTGCGGTAGTATACTCCAGTCTGTGTACTGTATGGTGGTAATTATAGTCATGGTGCGGTAGTATAATCCAGTCTGTGTACTGTATGGTGGTAATAATGGTCATGGTGCAGTAGTATGATCCAGTCTGTGTACTGTATGGTGGTAATAATGGTCATGGTGCGGTAGTATAGTCCAGTCTGTGTACTGTATGGTGGTAATAATGGTCATGGTGCAGTAGTATAATCCAGTCTGTGTACTGTATGGTGGTAGTAATGGTCATGGTGCGGTAGTATAATCCAGTCTGTGTACTGTATGGAGGTAATAATAGTCATGGTGCGGTAGTATGATCCAGTCTGTGTACTGTATGGTGGTAATAATGGTCATGGTGCGGTAGTATAATCCAGTCTGTGTACTGTATGGAGGTAATAATGGTCATGGTGCGGTAGTATAGTCCAGTCTGTGTACTGTATGGTGGTAATAATGGTCATGGTGCGGTAGTATACTCCAGTCTGTGTACTGTATGGTGGTAATAATGGTCATGGTGCGGTAGTATACTCCAGTCTGTGTACTGTATGGAGGTAATAATGGTCATGGTGCAGTAGTATAATCCAGTCTGTGTACTGTATGGAGGTAGTAATGGTCATGGTGCGGTAGTATAATCCAGTCTGTGTACTGTATGGAGGTAATAATGGTCATGGTGCGGTAGTATACTCCAGTCTGTGTACTGTATGGTGGTAATAATGGTCATGGTGCGGTAGTATAATCCAGTCTGTGTACTGTATGGTGGTAATAATGGTCATGGTGCAGTAGTATAATCCATTCTGTGTACTGTATGGTGGTAATAATGGTCATGGTGCGGTAGTATAATCCAGTCTGTGTACTGTATGGAGGTAATAATGGTCATGGTGCGGTAGTATACTCCAGTCTGTGTACTGTATGGTGGTAATAATGGTCATGGTGCGGTAGTATAATCCAGTCTGTGTACTGTATGGTGGTAATAATGGTCATGGTGCAGTAGTATGATCCAGTCTGTGTACTGTATGGTGGTAATAATGGTCATGGTGCGGTAGTATAATCCAGTCTGTGTACTGTATGGAGGTAATAATGGTCATGGTGCGGTAGTATAATCCAGTCTGTGTACTGTATGGTGGTAGTAATGGTCATGGTGCTGTAGTATACTCCAGTCTGTGTACTGTATGGTGGTAATAATGGTCATGGTGCGGTAGTATAATCCAGTCTGTGTATTGTATGGTGGTAATAATGGTCATGGTGCGGTAGTATAATCCAGTCTGTGTACTGTATGGTGGTAATTATGGTCATGGTGCGGTAGTATAATCCAGTCTGTGTACTGTATGGTGGTAATAATGGTCATGGTGCAGTAGTATAATCCAGTCTGTGTGCTGTATGGTGGTAATAATAGTCATGGTGCGGTAGTATAATCCAGTCTGTGTACTGTATGGTGGTAATAATGGTCATGGTGCAGTAGTATAATCCAGTCTGTGTACTGTATGGAGGTAATAATGGTCATGGTGCGGTAGTATAATCCAGTCTGTGTACTGTATGGTGGTAATAATGGTCATGGTGCAGTAGTATAATCCAGTCTGTGTACTGTATGGTGGTAATAATAGTCATGGTGCAGTAGTATAATCCAGTCTGTGTACTGTATGGTGGTAATAATGGTCATGGTGCGGTAGTATAATCCAGTCTGTGTACTGTATGGTGGTAATAATAGTCATGGTGCAGTAGTATAATCCAGTCTGTGTACTGTATGCTGGTAATAATGGTCATGGTGCAGTAGTATGATCCAGTCTGTGTACTGTATGGTGGTAATAATGGTCATGGTGCGGTAGTATAATCCAGTCTGTGTACTGTATGGTGGTAATAATAGTCATGGTGCGGTAGTATAATCCAGTCTGTGTACTGTATGGTGGTAATAATGGTCATGGTGCGGTAGTATGATCCAGTCTGTGTACTGTATGGTGGTAATAATGGTCATGGTGCGGTAGTATGATCCAGTCTGTGTACTGCATGGAGGTAATAATGGTCATGGTGCGGTAGTATAATCCAGTCTGTGTACTGTATGGTGGTAATAATAGTCATGGTGCGGTAGTATAATCCAGTCTGTGTACTGTATGGTGGTAATAATGGTCATGGTGCGGTAGTATGATCCAGTCTGTGTACTGTATGGTGGTAATAATGGTCATGGTGCGGTAGTATAATCCAGTCTGTGTACTGTATGGTGGTAATAATGGTCATGGTGCGGTAGTATAGTCCAGTCTGTGTACTGTATGGTGGTAATAATGGTCATGGAGCAGTAGTATAATCCATTCTGTGTACTGTATGGTGGTAATAATAGTCATGGTGCGGTAGTATGATCTAGTCTGTGTACTGTATGGTGGTAATAATAGTCATGGTGCGGTAGTATAGTCCAGTCTGTGTACTGTATGGTGGTAATAATGGTCATGGAGCAGTAGTATAATCCATTCTGTGTACTGTATGGTGGTAATAATAGTCATGGTGCAGTAGTATAATCCAGTCTGTGTACTGTATGGAGGTAATAATGGTCATGGTGCTGTAGTATAATCCAGTCTGTGTACTGTATGGAGGTAATAATGGTCATGGTGCGGTAGTATAATCCAGTCTGTGTACTGTATGGAGGTAATAGTGGTCATGGTGCGGTAGTATGATCCAGTCTGTGTACTGTATGGTGGTAATAATGGTCATGGTGCGGTAGTATAATCCAGTCTGTGTACAGTATGGTGGTAATAATGGTCATGGTGCGGTAGTATGATCCAGTCTGTGTACTGTATGGTGGTAATAATAGTCATGGTGCAGTAGTATAATCCATTCTGTGTACTGTATGGTGGTAATAATGGTCATGGTGCGGTAGTATAATCCAGTCTGTGTACTGTATAGTGGTAGTAATGGTCATGGTGCGGTAGTATAATCCAGTCTGTGTACTGTATGGTGGTAATAATGGTCATGGTGCAGTAGTATAATCCAGTCTGTGTACTGTATGGTGGTAATAATAGTCATGGTGCGGTAGTATAATCCAGTCTGTGTACTGTATGGAGGTAATAATGGTCATGGTGCGGTAGTATAATCCACTCTGTGTACTGTATGGAGGTAATAATGGTCATGGTGCTGTAGTATAATCCAGTCTGTGTACTGTATGGTGGTAATAATAGTCATGGTGCAGTAGTATAATCCAGTCTGTGTACTGTATGGAGGTAGTAATGGTCATGGTGCGGTAGTATACTCCAGTCTGTGTACTGTATGGTGGTAATAATGGTCATGGTGCGGTAGTATAATCCAGTCTGTGTACTGTATGATGGTAATAATGGTCATGGTGCGGTAGTATAATCCAGTCTGTGTACTGTATGATGGTAATAATGGTCATGGTGCGGTAGTATAATCCAGTCTGTGTACTGTATGGTGGTAGTAATGGTCATGGTGCGGTAGTATAATCCAGTCTGTGTACTGTATGGAGGTAATAATGGTCATGGTGCGGTAGTATGATCCACTCTGTGTACTGTATGGAGGTAAAAATGGTCATGGTGCGGTAGTATAATCCAGTCTGTGTACTGTATGGAGGTAATAATGGTCATGGTGCGGTAGTATGATCCACTCTGTGTACTGTATGGTGGTAATAATGGTCATGGTGCGGTAGTATAATCCAGTCTGTGTACTGTATGGAGGTAGTAATGGTCATGGTGCGGTAGTATAATCCAGTCTGTGTACTGTATGGTGGTAATAATGGTCATGGTGCAGTAGTATAATCCAGTCTGTGTACTGTATGGTGGTAATAATGGTCATGGTGCGGTAGTATAATCCAGTCTGTGTACTGTATGGTGGTAATAATGGTCATGGTGCGGTAGTATAATCCAGTCTGTGTACTGTATGGTGGTAATAATGGTCATGGTGCAGTAGTATACTCCAGTCTGTGTACTGTATGGTGGTAATAATGGTCATGGTGCAGTAGTATAATCCAGTCTGTGTACTGTATGGAGGTAATAATGGTCATGGTGCGGTAGTGTAATCCAGTCTGTGTACTGTATGGTGGTAGTGATGGTCATGGTGCAGTAGTATAATCCAGTCTGTGTACTGTATGGTGGTAATAATGGTCATGGTGCGGTAGTATAATCCAGTCTGTGTACTGTATGATGGTAATAATGGTCATGGTGCAGTAGTATAATCCAGTCTGTGTACTGTATGGAGGTAATAATGGTCATGGTGCGGTAGTATGATCCACTCTGTGTACTGTATGGAGGTAATAATGGTCATGGTGCGGTAGTATAATCCAGTCTGTGTACTGTATGGAGGTAATAATGGTCATGGTGCGATAGTATGATCCACTCTGTGTACTGTATGGTGGTAATAATGGTCATGGTGCGGTAGTATAATCCACTCTGTGTACTGTATGGTGGTAATAATGGTCATGGTGCAGTAGTATAATCCAGTCTGTGTACTGTATGGTGGTAATAATGGTCATGGTGCGGTAGTATAATCCAGTCTGTGTACTGTATGGAGGTAATAATGGTCATGGTGCGGTAGTATAATCCAGTCTGTGTACTGTATGGTGGTAATAATGGTCATGGTGCGGTAGTATAATCCATTCTGTGTACTGTATGGTGGTAATAATGGTCATGGTGCGGTAGAATAATCCAGTCTGTGTACTGTATGGAGGTAATAATAGTCATGGTGCGGTAGTATAATCCAGTCTGTGTACTGTATGGTGGTAATAATGGTCATGGTGCAGTAGTATAATCCAGTCTGTGTACTGTATGGTGGTAATAATGGTCATGGTGCGGTAGTATACTCCAGTCTGTGTACTGTATGGTGGTAATAATGGTCATGGTGCGGTAGAATAATCCAGTCTGTGTACTGCATGGAGGTAATAATGGTCATGGTGCGGTAGTATAATCCAGTCTGTGTACTGTATGGTGGTAATAATGGTCATGGTGCGGTAGTGTAATCCAGTCTGTGTACTGCATGGAGGTAATAATGGTCATGGTGCAGTAGTATACTCCAGTCTGTGTACTGTATGGAGGTAGTAATGGTCATGGTGCGGTAGTATAATCCACTCTGTGTACTGTATGGTGGTAATAATGGTCATGGTGCGGTAGTATAATCCAGTCTGTGTACTGTATGGTGGTAATAATGGTCATGGTGCGGTAGTATAATCCAGTCCGTGTACTGTATGGAGGTAATAATGGTCATGGTGCGGTAGTATAATCCAGTCTGTGTACTGTATGGTGGTAATAATGGTCATGGTGCGGTAGTATAATCCAGTCTGTGTACTGTATGGTGGTAATAATGGTCATGGTGCGGTAGTATAATCCAGTCTGTGTACTGTATGGTGGTAATAATGGTCATGGTGCGGTAGTATAATCCAGTCTGTGTACTGTATGGTGGTAATAATGGTCATGGTGCTGTAGTATGATCCAGTCTGTGTACTGTATGGTGGTAATAATGGTCATGGTGCGGTAGTAGAATCCAGTCTGTGTACTGTATGGTGGTAATAATGGTCATGGTGCGGTAGTAGAATCCAGTCTGTGTACTGTATGGTGGTAATAATGGTCATGGTGCGGTAGTATAATCCAGTCTGTGTACTGTATGGAGGTAGTAATGGTCATGGTGCGGTAGTATAATCCAGTCTGTGTACTGTATGGTGGTAGTGATGGTCATGGTGCGGTAGTATAATCCAGTCTGTGTACTGTATGGAGGTAGTAATGGTCATGGTGCGGTAGTATAATCCAGTCTGTGTACTGTATGGTGGTAGTAATGGTCTTGGTGCAGTAGTATAATCCAGTCTGTGTATTGTATGGTGGTAATAATGGTCATGGTGCGGTAGTATAATCTAGTCTGTGTACTGTATGGTGGTAGTAATGGTCATGGTGCAGTAGTATAATCCAGTCTGTGTACTGTATGGTGGTAATAATGGTCATGGTGCGGTAGTATAATCCAGTCTGTGTACTGTATGGTGGTAATAATGGTCATGGTGCGGTAGTATAATCCAGTCTGTGTACTGTATGGTGGTAATAATGGTCATGGTGCTGTAGTATAATCCAGTCTGTGTACTGTATGGTGGTAATAATGGTCATGGTGCGGTAGTATAATCTAGTCTGTGTACTGTATGGTGGTAGTAATGGTCATGGTGCGGTAGTATAATCCAGTCTGTGTACTGTATGGTGGTAATAATGGTCATGGTGCGGTAGTATAATCCAGTCTGTGTAGTGTATGGTGGTAATAATGGTCATGGTGCGGTAGTATAATCCAGTCTGTGTACTGTATGGTGGTAGTAATGGTCATGGTGCGGTAGTATAATCCAGTCTGTGTACTGTATGGTGGTAATAATGGTCATGGTGCGGTAGTATAATCCAGTCTGTGTACTGGATGGTGGTAATAATGGTCATGGTGCGGTAGTATGATCCAGTCTGTGTACTGTATGGTGGTAATAATGGTCATGGTGCAGTAGTATACTCCAGTCTGTGTACTGTATGGTGGTAATAATGGTCATGGTGCAGTAGTATAATCCAGTCTGTGTACTGTATGGAGGTAATAATGGTCATGGTGCGGTAGTATAATCCAGTCTGTGTACTGTATGGTGGTAATAATGGTCATGGTGCGGTAGTATAATCCAGTCTGTGTACTGTATGGTGGTAATAATGGTCATGGTGCGGTAGTATAATCCAGTCTGTGTACTGTATGGAGGTAATAATAGTCATGGTGCGGTAGTATAATCCAGTCTGTGTACTGTATGGTGGTAATAATGGTCATGGTGCAGTAGTATAATCCAGTCTGTGTACTGTATGGAGGTAATAATGGTCATGGTGCGGTAGTATAATCCAGTCTGTGTACTGTATGGTGGTAATAATGGTCATGGTGCGGTAGTATAATCCAGTCTGTGTACTGTATGGTGGTAATAATGGTCATGGTGCGGTAGTATAATCCAGTCTGTGTACTGTATGGAGGTAATAATAGTCATGGTGCGGTAGTATAATCCAGTCTGTGTACTGTATGGTGGTAATAATGGTCATGGTGCGGTAGTATAATCCAGTCTGTGTACTGTATGGAGGTAGTAATGGTCATGGTGCGGTAGTATAATTCAGTCTGTGTACTGTATGGTGGTAATAATGGTCATGGTGCGGTAGTATAATCCAGTCTGTGTACTGTATGGAGGTAATAGTGGTCATGGTGCAGTAGTATAATCCAGTCTGTGTACTGTATGGTGGTAATAATGGTCATGGTGCGGTAGTATAATCCAGTCTGTGTACTGTATGGAGGTAATAATGGTCATGGTGCGGTAGTATAATCCAGTCTGTGTACTGTATGGAGGTAATAATGGTCATGGTGCGGTAGTATAATCCACTCTGTGTACTGTATGGAGGTAATAATGGTCATGGTGCTGTAGTATAATCCAGTCTGTGTACTGTATGGTGGTAATAATGGTCATGGTGCAGTAGTATAATCCAGTCTGTGTACTGTATGGTGTTAATAATGGTCATGGTGCGGTAGTATACTCCAGTCTGTGTACTGTATGGTGGTAATAATGGTCATGGTGCGGTAGTATAATCCAGTCTGTGTACTGTATGGTGGTAATAATGGTCATGGTGCGGTAGTATAATCCAGTCTGTGTACTGTATGGTGGTAATAATGGTCATGGTGCGGTAGTATAATCCAGTCTGTGTACTGTATGGAGGTAATAATAGTCATGGTGCGGTAGTATAATCCAGTCTGTGTACTGTATGGTGGTAATAATGGTCATGGTGCGGTAGTATAATCTAGTCTGTGTACTGTATGGTGGTAGTAATGGTCATGGTGCGGTAGTATAATCCAGTCTGTGTACTGTATGGTGGTAATAATGGTCATGGTGCTGTAGTATAATCCAGTCTGTGTACTGTATGGTGGTAATAATGGTCATGGTGCGGTAGTATAATCCAGTCCGTGTACTGTATGGAGGTAATAAAGGTCATGGTGCGGTAGTATAATCCAGTCTGTGTACTGTATGGTGGTAATAATGGTCATGGTGCGGTAGTATAATCCAGTCTGTGTACTGTATGGTGGTAATAATGGTCATGGTGCGGTAGTATAATCCAGTCTGTGTACTGTATGGTGGTAATAATGGTCATGGTGCGGTAGTATAATCCAGTCTGTGTACTGTATGGTGGTAATAATGGTCATGGTGCGGTAGTATAATCCAGTCTGTGTACTGTATGGAGGTAATAATGGTCATGGTGCGGTAGTATACTCCAGTCTGTGTACTGTATGGTGGTAATAATGGTCATGGTGCGGTAGTATAATCCAGTCTGTGTACTGTATGGTGGTAGTAATGGTCATGGTGCGGTAGTATAATCCAGTCTGTGTACTGTATGGTGGTAATAATGGTCATGGTGCAGTAGTATGATCCAGTCTGTGTACTGTATGGTGGTAGTAATGGTCATGGTGCGGTAGTATACTCCAGTCTGTGTACTGTATGGTGGTAGTAATGGTCATGGTGCGGTAGTATAATCCAGTCTGTGTACTGTATGGTGGTAATAATGGTCATGGTGCAGTAGTATGATCCAGTCTGTGTACTGTATGGTGGTAGTAATGGTCATGGTGCGGTAGTATACTCCAGTCTGTGTACTGTATGGTGGTAATAATGGTCATGGTGCGGTAGTATAATCCAGTCTGTGTACTGTATGGTGGTAATAATGGTCATGGTGCGGTAGTATAATCCAGTCTGTGTACTGTATGGTGGTAATAATGGTCATGGTGCGGTAGTATAATCCAGTCTCTGTACTGTATGGTGGTAGTAATGGTCATGGTGCGGTAGTATAATCCAGTCTGTGTACTGTATGGTGGTAGTAATGGTCATGGTGCGGTAGTATAATCCAGTCTGTGTACTGTATGGTGGTAATAATGGTCATGGTGCGGTAGTATACTCCAGTCTGTGTACTGTATGGTGGTAGTAATGGTCATGGTGCGGTAGTATACTCCAGTCTGTGTACTGTATGGTGGTAATTATGGTCATGGTGCAGTAGTATAATCCAGTCTGTGTACTGTATGGAGGTAGTAATGGTCATGGTGCGGGAGTATAATCCAGTCTATGTACTGTATGGTGGTAATAATGGTCATGGTGCGGTAGTATAATCCAGTCTGTGTACTGTATGGTGGTAATAATGGTCATGGTGTGGTAGTATAGTCCAGTCTGTGTACTGTATGGTGGTAATAATGGTCATGGTGCGGTAGTATAATCCAGTCTGTGTACTGTATGGTGGTAATAATGGTCATGGTGCAGTAGTATAATCCAGTCTGTGTACTGTATGGTGGTAATAATGGTCATGGTGCGGTAGTATAGTCCAGTCTGTGTACTGTATGGTGGTAATAATGGTCATGGTGCAGTAGTATAATCCAGTCTGTGTACTGTATGGTGGTAATAATGGTCATGGTGCGGTAGTATACTCCAGTCTGTGTACTGTATGGTGGTAATAATGGTCATGGTGCGGTAGTATAATCCAGTCTGTGTACTGTATGGTGGTAATAATGGTCATGGTGCAGTAGTATAATCCAGTCTGTGTACTGTATGGTGGTAATAATGGTCATGGTGCAGTAGTATAATCCAGTCTGTGTACTGTATGGTGGTAATAATGGTCATGGTGCTGTAGTATAATCCAGTCTGTGTACTGTATGGTGAGAGTAATGATCATGGTGCGGTAGTATAATCCAGTCTGTGTACTGTATGGTGGTAATAATAGTCATGGTGCGGTAGTATGATCCAGTCTGTGTACTGTATGGTGAGAGTAATGGTCATGGTGCGGTAGTATAATCCAGTCTGTGTACTGTATGGTGGTAATAATGGTCATGGTGCGGTAGTATAATCCAGTCTGTGTACTGTATGGAGGTAATAATTGTCATGGTGCGGTAGTATAATCCAGTCTGTGTACTGTATGGTGGTAATAATGGTCATGGTGCTGTAGTATAATCCAGTCTGTGTACTGTATGGTGGTAATAATAGTCATGGTGCGGTAGTAGTATCCAGTCTGTGTACTGTATGGTGGTAATAATTGTCATGGTGCAGTAGTATAATCCAGTCTGTGTACTGTATGGTGGTAATAATGGTCATGGTGCTGTAGTATAATCCAGTCTGTGTACTGTATGGTGGTAATAATAGTCATGGTGCGGTAGTAGTATCCAGTCTGTGTACTGTATGGTGGTAATAATGGTCATGGTGCGGTAGTATAATCCAGTCTGTGTACTGTATGGTGGTAATAATAGTCATGGTGCAGTAGTATAATCCAGTCTGTGTACTGTATGGTGGTAATAATGGTCATGGTGCGGTAGTATAATCCAGTCTGTGTACTGTATGGTGGTAATAATAGTCATGGTGCGGTAGTATAATCCAGTCTGTGTACTGTATGGAGGTAATAATGGTCATGGTGCGGTAGTATAATCCAGTCTGTGTACTGTATGGAGGTAATAATGGTCATGGTGTGGTAGTATAATCTAGTCTGTGTACTGTATGGTGGTAGTAATGGTCATGGTGCGGTAGTATAATCCAGTCTGTGTACTGTATGGTGGTAATAATGGTCATGGTGCGGTAGTATAATCTAGTCTGTGTACTGTATGGTGGTAATAATAGTCATGGTGCGGTAGTAGTATCCAGTCTGTGTACTGTATGGTGGTAGTAATGGTCATGGTGCGGTAGTATAATCCAGTCTGTGTACTGTATGGTGGTAATAATGGTCATGGTGCGGTAGTATGATCCAGTCTGTGTACTGTATGGTGGTAATAATGGTCATGGTGCGGTAGTATACTCCAGTCTGTGTACTGTATGGTGGTAATAATGGTCATGGTGCAGTAGTATAATCCAGTCTGTGTACTGTATGGTGGTAATTATAGTCATGGTGCAGTAGTATAATCCAGTCTGTGTACTGTATGGTGGTAATAATGGTCATGGTGCAGTAGTATGATCCAGTCTGTGTACTGTATGGTGGTAATAATGGTCATGGTGCGGTAGTATAATCCAGTCTGTGTACTGTATGGTGGTAATAATAGTCATGGTGCAGTAGTATAATCCAGTCTGTGTACTGTATGGTGGTAATAATGGTCATGGTGCGGTAGTATAATCCAGTCTGTGTACTGTATGGTGGTAATAATAGTCATGGTGCGGTAGTATAATCCAGTCTGTGTACTGTATGGTGGTAATAATGGTCATGGTGCGGTAGTATAATCCAGTCTGTGTACTGTATGGTGGTAATAATGGTCATGGTGCGGTAGTATAATCCAGTCTGTGTACTGTATGGTGGTAATAATGGTCATGGTGCGGTAGTATAATCCAGTCTGTGTACTGTATGGTGGTAATAATAGTCATGGTGCGGTAGTATAATCCATTCTGTGTACTGTATGGTGGTAATAATGGTCATGGTGCAGTAGTATAATCCAGTCTGTGTACTGTATGGTGGTAGTAATGGTCATGGTGCGGTAGTATAATCCAGTCTGTGTACTGTATGGTGGTAATAATGGTCATGGTGCGGTAGTATAATTCAGTCTGTGTACTGTATGGTGGTAATAATGGTCATGGTGCGGTAGTATAATCCAGTCTGTGTACTGTATGGTGGTAATAATGGTCATGGTGCAGTAGTATAATCCAGTCTGTGTACTGTATGGAGGTAATAATGGTCATGGTGCGGTAGTATAATCCAGTCTGTGTACTGTATGGTGGTAATAATGGTCATGGTGCGGTAGTATACTCCAGTCTGTGTACTGTATGGTGGTAATAATGGTCATGGTGCGGTAATATACTCCAGTCTGTGTACTGTATGGAGGTAATAATGGTCATGGTGCAGTAGTATAATCCAGTCTGTGTACTGTATGGAGGTAGTAATGGTCATGGTGCGGTAGTATAATCCAGTCTGTGTACTGTATGGAGGTAATAATGGTCATGGTGCGGTAGTATACTCCAGTCTGTGTACTGTATGGTGGTAATAATGGTCATGGTGCGGTAGTATAATCCAGTCTGTGTACTGTATGGTGGTAATAATGGTCATGGTGCAGTAGTATGATCCAGTCTGTGTACTGTATGGTGGTAATAATGGTCATGGTGCTGTAGTATAATCCAGTCTGTGTACTGTATGGTGGTAATAATGGTCATGGTGCAGTAGTATAATCCAGTCTGTGTACTGTATGGTGGTAATAATGGTCATGGTGCGGTAGTATACTCCAGTCTGTGTACTGTATGGTGGTAATTATGGTCATGGTGCGGTAGTATAATCCAGTCTGTGTACTGTATGGTGGTAATAATAGTCATGGTGCAGTAGTATAATCCAGTCTGTGTACTGTATGGTGGTAATAATAGTCATGGTGCGGTAGTAGTATCCAGTCTGTGTACTGTATGGTGGTAATAATGGTCATGGTGCGGTAGTATGATCCAGTCTGTGTACTGTATGGTGGTAATAATGGTCATGGTGCGGTAGTATAATCCAGTCTGTGTACTGTATGGTGGTAATAATAGTCATGGTGCGGTAGTATAATCCAGTCTGTGTACTGTATGGTGGTAATAATGGTCATGGTGCGGTAGTATGATCCAGTCTGTGTACTGTATGGTGGTAATAATGGTCATGGTGCAGTAGTATAATCCAGTCTCTGTACTGTATGGTGGTAATAATAGTCATGGTGCGGTAGTATGATCCAGTCTGTGTACTGTATGGTGGTAATAATAGTCATGGTGCGGTAGTAGTATCCAGTCTGTGTACTGTATGGTGGTAATAATGGTCATGGTGCAGTAGTATGATCCAGTCTGTGTACTGTATGGTGGTAATAATAGTCATGGTGCGGTAGTAGTATCCAGTCTGTGTACTGTATGGTGGTAATAATGGTCATGGTGCGGTAGTATAATCCAGTCTGTGTACTGTATGGTGGTAATAATGGTCATGGTGCAGTAGTATAATCCAGTCTGTGTACTGTATGGTGGTAATAATAGTCATGGTGCGGTAGTATAATCCAGTCTGTGTACTGTATGGTGGTAGTAATGGTCATGGTGCGGTAGTATAATCCAGTCTGTGTACTGTATGGTGGTAATAATGGTCATGGTGCGGTAGTATAATCCAGTCTGTGTACTGTATGGTGGTAATAATGGTCATGGTGCAGTAGTATAATCCAGTCTGTGTACTGTATGGTGGTAATAATGGTCATGGTGCGGTAGTATAATCCAGTCTGTGTACTGTATGGTGGTAATAATGGTCATGGTGCAGTAGTATAATCCAGTCTGTGTACTGTATGGTGGTAATAATGGTCATGGTGCGGTAGTATAATCCAGTCCGTGTACTGTATGGAGGTAATAATGGTCATGGTGCTGTAGTATAATCCAGTCTGTGTACTGTATGGTGGTAATAATGGTCATGGTGCAGTAGTATAATCCAGTCTGTGTACTGTATGGTGGTAATAATGGTCATGGTGCGGTAGTATAATCCAGTCTGTGTACTGTATGGTGGTAATAATGGTCATGGTGCAGTAGTATAATCCAGTCTGTGTACTGTATGGTGGTAATAATGGTCATGGTGCGGTAGTATAATCCAGTCTGTGTACTGTATGGAGGTAATAATGGTCATGGTGCGGTAGTATAATCCAGTCTGTGTACTGTATGGTGGTAATAATGGTCATGGTGCGGTAGTATAATCCAGTCTGTGTACTGTATTGTGGTAATAATGGTCATGGTGCGGTAGTATAATCCAGTCTGTGTACTGTATGGTGGTAATAATGGTCATGGTGCAGTAGTATAATCTAGTCTGTGTACTGTATGGTGGTAATAATGGTCATGGTGCGGTAGTATACTCCAGTCTGTGTACTGTATGGAGGTAATAATGGTCATGGTGCGGTAGTATAATCCAGTCTGTGTACTGTATGGTGGTAATAATGGTCATGGTGCAGTAGTATAATCCAGTCTGTGTACTGTATGGTGGTAATAATGGTCATGGTGCGGTAGTATAATCCAGTCTGTGTACTGTATGGAGGTAATAATGGTCATGGTGCGGTAGTATAATCCAGTCTGTGTACTGTATGGTGGTAATAATGGTCATGGTGCGGTAGTATAATCCAGTCTGTGTACTGTATTGTGGTAATAATGGTCATGGTGCGGTAGTATAATCCAGTCTGTGTACTGTATGGTGGTAATAATGGTCATGGTGCAGTAGTATAATCTAGTCTGTGTACTGTATGGTGGTAATAATGGTCATGGTGCGGTAGTATACTCCAGTCTGTGTACTGTATGGAGGTAATAATGGTCATGGTGCGGTAGTATAATCCAGTCTGTGTACTGTATGGTGGTAATAATGGTCATGGTGCAGTAGTATAATCCAGTCTGTGTACTGTATGGTGGTAATAATGGTCATGGTGCGGTAGTATAATCCAGTCTGTGTACTGTATGGTGGTAATAATAGTCATGGTGCGGTAGTATAATCCAGTCTGTGTACTGTATGGAGGTAATAATAGTCATGGTGCGGTAGTATAATCCAGTCTGTGTACTGTATGGTGGTAATATTGGTTATGGTGCGGTAGTATAATCCAGTCTGTGTACTGTATGGTGGTAATAATGGTCATGGTGCTGTAGTATAATCCAGTCTGTGTACTGTATGGTGGTAATAATGGTCATGGTGCGGTAGTATAATCCAGTCTGTGTACTGTATGGAGGTAATAATGGTCATGGTGCAGTAGTATACTCCAGTCTGTGTACTGTATGGAGGTAGTAATGGTCATGGTGCGGTAGTATAATCCAGTCTGTGTACTGTATGGTGGTAATAATGGTCATGGTGCGGTAGTATAATCCAGTCTGTGTACTGTATGGTGGTAATAATGGTCATGGTGCGGTAGTATAATCCAGTCTGTGTACTGTATGGTGGTAATAATGGTCATGGTGCGGTAGTATAATCCAGTCTGTGTACTGTATGGAGGTAATAATGGTCATGGTGCGATAGTATGATCCACTCTGTGTACTGTATGGTGGTAATAATGGTCATGGTGCGGTAGTATAATCCAGTCTGTGTACTGTATGGTGGTAATAATGGTCATGGTGCGGTAGTATAATACAGTCTGTGTACTGTATGGAGGTAATAATGGTCATGGTGCGGTAGTATAATCCAGTCTGTGTACTGTATGGTGGTAATAATGGTCATGGTGCTGTACTATAATCCAGTCTGTGTACTGTATGGTGGTAATAATAGTCATGGTGCGGTAGTATAATCCAGTCTGTGTACTGTATGGTGAGAGTAATGGTCATGGTGCGGTAGTATAATCCAGTCTGTGTACTGTATGGTGGTAATAATGGTCATGGTGCGGTAGTATAATCCAGTCTGTGTACTGTATGGTGGTAATAATGGTCATGGTGCGGTAGTATAATCCAGTCTGTGTACTGTATGGTGGTAATAATGGTCATGGTGCGGTAGTATACTCCAGTCTGTGTACTGTATGGTGGTAATAATAGTCATGGTGCAGTAGTATGATCCAGTCTGTGTACTGTATGGTGGTAATAATGGTCATGGTGCGGTAGTATACTCCAGTCTGTGTACTGTATGGTGGTAATAATGGTCATGGTGCGGTAGTATAATCCAGTCTGTGTACTGTATGGTGGTAATAATGGTCATGGTGCGGTAGTATACTCCAGTCTGTGTACTGTATGGTGGTAATAATGGTCATGGTGCGGTATTATAATCCAGTCTGTGTACTGTATGGTGGTAATAATGGTCATGGTGCGGTAGTATAATCCAGTCTGTGTACTGTATGGTGAGAGTAATGGTCATGGTGCGGTAGTATAATCCAGTCTGTGTACTGTATGGTGGTAATAATGGTCATGGTGCGGTAGTATAATCCAGTCTGTGTACTGTATGGTGGTAATAATGGTCATGGTGCTGTAGTATAATCCAGTCTGTGTACTGTATGGTGGTAATAATAGTCATGGTGCGGTAGTATAATCCAGTCTGTGTACTGTATGGTGAGAGTAATGGTCATGGTGCGGTAGTATAATCCAGTCTGTGTACTGTATGGTGGTAATAATGGTCATGGTGCGGTAGTATAATCCAGTCTGTGTACTGTATGGAGGTAATAATGGTCATGGTGCGGTAGTATATTCCAGTCTGTGTACTGTATGGAGGTAATAATGGTCATGGTGCAGTAGTATAATCCAGTCTGTGTACTGTATGGAGGTAATAATGGTCATGGTGCTGTAGTATAATCCAGTCTGTGTACTGTATGGTGGTAATAATGGTCATGGTGCGGTAGTATAATCCAGTCTGTGTACTGTATGGTGGTAATAATGGTCATGGTGCGGTAGTATAATCCAGTCTGTGTACTGTATGGTGGTAATAATGGTCATGGTGCGGTAGTATAATCCAGTCTGTGTACTGTATGGTGGTAATAATGGTCATGGTGCGGTAGTATAATCCAGTCTGTGTACTGTATGGTGGTAATAATAGTCATGGTGCAGTAGTATAATCCAGTCTGTGTACTGTATGGTGGTAATAATGGTCATGGTGCGGTAGTATAATCCAGTCTGTGTACTGTATGGTGGTAATAATGGTCATGGTGCGGTAGTATAATCCAGTCTGTGTACTGTATGGTGGTAATAATGGTCATGGTGCGGTAGTATAATCCAGTCTGTGTACTGTATGGTGGTAATAATAGTCATGGTGCAGTAGTATAATCCAGTCTGTGTACTGTAGGGAGGTAATAATGGTCATGGTGCGGTAGTATAATCCAGTCTGTGTACTGTATGGTGGTAATAATGGTCATGGTGCGGTAGTATAATCCAGTCTGTGTACTGTATGGTGGTAATAATGGTCATGGTGCGGTAGTATAATCCAGTCTGTGTACTGTATGGTGGTAATAATGGTCATGGTGCAGTAGTATAATCCAGTCTGTGTACTGTATGGTGGTAATAATAGTCATGGTGCGGTAGTATAATCCAGTCTGTGTACTGTATGGTGGTAGTAATGGTCATGGTGCGGTAGTATAATCCAGTCTGTGTACTGTATGGTGGTAATAATGGTCATGGTGCAGTAGTATAATCCAGTCTGTGTACTGTATGGAGGTAATAATGGTCATGGTGCTGTACTATAATCCAGTCTGTGTACTGTATGGTGATAATAATGGTCATGGTGCAGTAGTATAATCCAGTCTGTGAACTGTATGGTGGTAATAATGGTCATGGTGCGGTAGTATAATCCAGTCTGTGTACTGTATGGTGGTAATAATGGTCATGGTGCGGTAGTATAATCCAGTCTGTGTACTGTATGGTGGTAATAATGGTCATGGTGCTGTAGTATAATCCAGTCTGTGTACTGTATGGAGGTAATAATGGTCATGGTGCGGTAGTATATTCCAGTCTGTGTACTGTATGGAGGTAATAATGGTCATGGTGCAGTAGTATAATCCAGTCTGTGTACTGTATGGAGGTAATAATGGTCATGGTGCTGTAGTATAATCCAGTCTGTGTACTGTATGGTGGTAATAATGGTCATGGTGCGGTAGTATAATCCAGTCTGTGTACTGTATGGTGGTAATAATGGTCATGGTGCGGTAGTATAATCCAGTCTGTGTACTGTATGGTGGTAATAATGGTCATGGTGCGGTAGTATAATCCAGTCTGTGTACTGTATGGTGGTAATAATGGTCATGGTGCGGTAGTATAATCCAGTCTGTGTACTGTATGGTGGTAATAATGGTCATGGTGCGGTAGTATAATCCAGTCTGTGTACTGTATGGTGGTAATAATAGTCATGGTGCAGTAGTATAATCCAGTCTGTGTACTGTATGGTGGTAATAATGGTCATGGTGCAGTAGTATAATCCAGTCTGTGTACTGTATGGTGGTAGTGATGGTCATGGTGCAGTAGTATAATCCAGTCTGTGTACTGTATGGTGGTAATAATGGTCATGGTGCGGTAGTATAATCCAGTCTGTGTACTGTATGGTGGTAATAATGGTCATGGTGCGGTAGTATAATCCAGTCTGTGTACTGTATGGTGGTAATAATGGTCATGGTGCGGTAGTATAATCCAGTCTGTGTACTGTATGGTGGTAATAATGGTCATGGTGCAGTAGTATAATCCAGTCTGTGTACTGTATGGTGGTAATAATAGTCATGGTGCGGTAGTATAATCCAGTCTGTGTACTGTATGGTGGTAGTAATGGTCATGGTGCGGTAGTATAATCCAGTCTGTGTACTGTATGGTGGTAATAATGGTCATGGTGCAGTAGTATAATCCAGTCTGTGTACTGTATGGAGGTAATAATGGTCATGGTGCTGTACTATAATCCAGTCTGTGTACTGTATGGTGATAATAATGGTCATGGTGCAGTAGTATAATCCAGTCTGTGAACTGTATGGTGGTAATAATGGTCATGGTGCGGTAGTATAATCCAGTCTGTGTACTGTATGGTGGTAATAATGGTCATGGTGCGGTAGTATAATCCAGTCTGTGTACTGTATGGTGGTAATAATGGTCATGGTGCGGTAGTATAATCCAGTCTGTGTACTGTATGGTGGTAATAATGGTCATGGTGCTGTAGTATAATCCAGTCTGTGTACTGTATGGTGGTAATAATGGTCATGGTGCAGTAGTATAATCCAGTCTGTGTACTGTATGGTGGTAATAATGGTCATGGTGCGGTAGTATAATCCAGTCTGTGTACTGTATGGTGGTAATAATGGTCATGGTGCGGTAGTATAATCCAGTCTGTGTACTGTATGGTGGTAATAATGGTCATGGTGCTGTAGTATAATCCAGTCTGTGTACTGTATGGTGGTAATAATGGTCATGGTGCAGTAGTATAATCCAGTCTGTGTACTGTATGGTGGTAATAATGGTCATGGTGCAGTAGTATACTCCAGTCTGTGTACTGTATGGTGGTAATAATGGTCATGGTGCGGTAGTATAATCCAGTCTGTGTACTGTATGGTGGTAATAATGGTCATGGTGCAGTAGTATAATCCAGTCTGTGTACTGTATGGTGGTAATAATGGTCATGGTGCGGTAGTATAATCCAGTCTGTGTACTGTATGGTGGTAATAATGGTCATGGTGCGGTAGTATAATCCAGTCTGTGTACTGTATGGTGGTAATTATAGTCATGGTGCGGTAGTATAATCCAGTCTGTGTACTGTATGGTGGTAATAATAGTCATGGTGCAGTAGTATAATCCAGTCTGTGTACTGTAGGGAGGTAATAATGGTCATGGTGCGGTAGTATAATCCAGTCTGTGTACTGTATGGTGGTAATAATGGTCATGGTGCGGTAGTATAATCCAGTCTGTGTACTGTATGGTGGTAATAATGGTCATGGTGCGGTAGTATAATCCAGTCTGTGTACTGTATGGTGGTAATAATGGTCATGGTGCGGTAGTATAATCCAGTCTGTGTACTGTATGGTGGTAATAATGGTCATGGTGCGGTAGTATAATCCAGTCTGTGTACTGTATGGAGGTAATAATGGTCATGGTGCGGTAGTATAATCCAGTCCGTGTACTGTATGGTGGTAATAATGGTCATGGTGCGGTAGTATAATCCAGTCTGTGTACTGTATGGTGGTAATAATGGTCATGGTGCGGTAGTATAATCCAGTCTGTGTACTGTATGGTGGTAATAATGGTCATGGTGCTGTAGTATAATCCAGTCTGTGTACTGTATGGTGGTAATAATGGTCATGGTGCAGTAGTATAATCCAGTCTGTGTACTGTATGGTGGTAATAATGGTCATGGTGCAGTAGTATACTCCAGTCTGTGTACTGTATGGTGGTAATAATGGTCATGGTGCGGTAGTATAATCCAGTCTGTGTACTGTATGGTGGTAATAATGGTCATGGTGCAGTAGTATAATCCAGTCTGTGTACTGTATGGTGGTAATAATGGTCATGGTGCGGTAGTATAATCCAGTCTGTGTACTGTATGGTGGTAATAATGGTCATGGTGCGGTAGTATAATCCAGTCTGTGTACTGTATGGTGGTAATTATAGTCATGGTGCGGTAGTATAATCCAGTCTGTGTACTGTATGGTGGTAATAATAGTCATGGTGCAGTAGTATAATCCAGTCTGTGTACTGTAGGGAGGTAATAATGGTCATGGTGCGGTAGTATAATCCAGTCTGTGTACTGTATGGTGGTAATAATGGTCATGGTGCGGTAGTATAATCCAGTCTGTGTACTGTATGGTGGTAATAATGGTCATGGTGCGGTAGTATAATCCAGTCTGTGTACTGTATGGTGGTAATAATGGTCATGGTGCAGTAGTATAATCCAGTCTGTGTACTGTATGGTGGTAATAATAGTCATGGTGCGGTAGTATAATCCAGTCTGTGTACTGTATGGTGGTAGTAATGGTCATGGTGCGGTAGTATAATCCAGTCTGTGTACTGTATGGTGGTAATAATGGTCATGGTGCGGTAGTATAATCCAGTCTGTGTACTGTATGGTGGTAATAATGGTCATGGTGCAGTAGTATAATCCAGTCTGTGTACTGTATGGAGGTAATAGTGGTCATGGTGCAGTAGTATAATCCAGTCTGTGTACTGTATGGTGGTAATAATGGTCATGGTGCGGTAGTATAATCCAGTCTGTGTACTGTATGGTGGTAATAATGGTCATGGTGCAGTAGTATAATCCAGTCTGTGTACTGTATGGAGGTAATAATGGTCATGGTGCGGTAGTATAATCCAGTCTGTGTACTGTATGGTGGTAATAATGGTCATGGTGCGGTAGTATAATCTAGTCTGTGTACTGTATGGTGGTAATAATGGTCATGGTGCAGTAGTATAATCCAGTCTGTGTACTGTATGGTGGTAATAATGGTCATGGTGCGGTAGTATAATCCAGTCTGTGTACTGTATGGTGGTAATAATGGTCATGGTGCAGTAGTATAATCCAGTCTGTGTACTGTATGGTGGTAATAATGGTCATGGTGCGGTAGTATAATCCAGTCCGTGTACTGTATGGAGGTAATAATGGTCATGGTGCTGTAGTATAATCCAGTCTGTGTACTGTATGGTGGTAATAATGGTCATGGTGCAGTAGTATAATCCAGTCTGTGTACTGTATGGTGGTAATAATGGTCATGGTGCGGTAGTATAATCCAGTCTGTGTACTGTATGGTGGTAATAATGGTCATGGTGCAGTAGTATAATCCAGTCTGTGTACTGTATGGTGGTAATAATGGTCATGGTGCGGTAGTATAATCTAGTCTGTGTACTGTATGGTGGTAATAATGGTCATGGTGCAGTAGTATAATCCAGTCTGTGTACTGTATGGTGGTAATAATGGTCATGGTGCGGTAGTATAATCCAGTCTGTGTACTGTATGGTGGTAATAATGGTCATGGTGCAGTAGTATAATCCAGTCTGTGTACTGTATGGTGGTAATAATGGTCATGGTGCGGTAGTATAATCCAGTCCGTGTACTGTATGGAGGTAATAATGGTCATGGTGCTGTAGTATAATCCAGTCTGTGTACTGTATGGTGGTAATAATGGTCATGGTGCAGTAGTATAATCCAGTCTGTGTACTGTATGGTGGTAATAATGGTCATGGTGCGGTAGTATAATCCAGTCTGTGTACTGTATGGTGGTAATAATGGTCATGGTGCAGTAGTATAATCCAGTCTGTGTACTGTATGGTGGTAATAATGGTCATGGTGCGGTAGTATAATCCAGTCTGTGTACTGTATGGAGGTAATAATGGTCATGGTGCGGTAGTATACTCCAGTCTGTGTACTGTATGGTGGTAATAATGGTCATGGTGCGGTAGTATAATCCAGTCTGTGTACTGTATGGTGGTAATAATGGTCATGGTGCGGTAGTATAATCCAGTCTGTGTACTGTATGGTGGTAATAATGGTCATGGTGCAGTAGTATAATCTAGTCTGTGTACTGTATGGTGGTAATAATGGTCATGGTGCGGTAGTATACTCCAGTCTGTGTACTGTATGGAGGTAATAATGGTCATGGTGCGGTAGTATAATCCAGTCTGTGTACTGTATGGTGGTAATAATGGTCATGGTGCGGTAGTATAATCCATTCTGTGTACTGTATGGTGGTAATAATGGTCATGGTGCGGTAGTATAATCCAGTCTGTGTACTGTATGGTGGTAATAATGGTCATGGTGCAGTAGTATAATCCAGTCTGTGTACTGTATGGTGGTAATAATGGTCATGGTGCGGTAGTATACTCCAGTCTGTGTACTGTATGGAGGTAATAATGGTCATGGTGCGGTAGTATAATCCAGTCTGTGTACTGTATGGTGGTAATAATGGTCATGGTGCGGTAGTATAATCCAGTCTGTGTACTGTATGGTGGTAATAATAGTCATGGTGCGGTAGTATAATCCAGTCTGTGTACTGTATGGAGGTAATAATAGTCATGGTGCGGTAGTATAATCCAGTCTGTGTACTGTATGGTGGTAATAATAGTCATGGTGCAGTAGTATAATCCAGTCTGTGTACTGTATGGTGGTAATAATAGTCATGGTGCGGTAGTATAATCCAGTCTGTGTACTGTATGGTGGTAATAATGGTCATGGTACTGTAGTATAATCCAGTCTGTGTACTGTATGGTGGTAATAATGGTCATGGTGCGGTAGTATAATCCAGTCTGTGTACTGTATGGAGGTAATAATGGTCATGGTGCAGTAGTATACTCCAGTCTGTGTACTGTATGGAGGTAGTAATGGTCATGGTGCGGTAGTATAATCCAGTCTGTGTACTGTATGGTGGTAATAATGGTCATGGTGCGGTAGTATAATCCAGTCTGTGTACTGTATGGTGGTAATAATGGTCATGGTGCGGTAGTATAATCCAGTCTGTGTACTGTATGGTGGTAATAATGGTCATGGTGCGGTAGTATAATCCAGTCTGTGTACTGTATGGTGGTAATAATGGTCATGGTGCAGTAGTATAATCCAGTCTGTGTACTGTATGGTGGTAATAATGGTCATGGTGCGGTAGTATAATCCAGTCTGTGTACTGTATGGTGGTAATAATGGTCATGGTGCGGTAGTATAATCCAGTCTGTGTACTGTATGGTGGTAATAATGGTCATGGTGCGGTAGTATAATCCAGTCTGTGTACTGTATGGTGAGAGTAATGGTCATGGTGCGGTAGTATAATCCAGTCTGTGTACTGTATGGTGGTAATAATGGTCATGGTGCGGTAGTATAATCCAGTCTGTGTACTGTATGGAGGTAATAATAGTCATGGTGCGGTAGTATAATCCAGTCTGTGTACTGTATGGTGGTAATAATGGTCATGGTGCAGTAGTATAATCCAGTCTGTGTACTGTATGGTGGTAATAATAGTCATGATGCGGTAGTATAATCCAGTCTGTGTACTGTATGGTGGTAATAATGGTCATGGTGCGGTAGTATAATCCAGTCTGTGTACTGTATGGTGGTAATAATGGTCATGGTGCGGTAGTATAATCCAGTCTGTGTACTGTATGGTGGTAATAATGGTCATGGTGCGGTAGTATGATCCAGTCTGTGTACTGTATGGAGGTAATAATGGTCATGGTGCGGTAGTATAATCCAGTCTGTGTACTGTATGGAGGTAATAATGGTCATGGTGCGGTAGTATAATCTAGTCTGTGTACTGTATGGTGGTAGTAATGGTCATGGTGTGGTAGTATAATCCAGTCTGTGTACTGTATGGTGGTAATAATAGTCATGGTGCAGTAGTATAATCCAGTCTGTGTACTGTATGGAGGTAGTAATGGTCATGGTGCGGTAGTATAATCCAGTCTGTGTACTGTATGGTGGTAATAATGGTCATGGTGCTGTAGTATAATCCAGTCTGTGTACTGTATGGTGGTAATAATGGTCATGGTGCGGTAGTATACTCCAGTCTGTGTACTGTATGGTGGTAATTATAGTCATGGTGCGGTAGTATAATCCAGTCTGTGTACTGTATGGTGGTAATAATGGTCATGGTGCAGTAGTATGATCCAGTCTGTGTACTGTATGGTGGTAATAATGGTCATGGTGCGGTAGTATAGTCCAGTCTGTGTACTGTATGGTGGTAATAATGGTCATGGTGCAGTAGTATAATCCAGTCTGTGTACTGTATGGTGGTAGTAATGGTCATGGTGCGGTAGTATAATCCAGTCTGTGTACTGTATGGAGGTAATAATAGTCATGGTGCGGTAGTATGATCCAGTCTGTGTACTGTATGGTGGTAATAATGGTCATGGTGCGGTAGTATAATCCAGTCTGTGTACTGTATGGAGGTAATAATGGTCATGGTGCGGTAGTATAGTCCAGTCTGTGTACTGTATGGTGGTAATAATGGTCATGGTGCGGTAGTATACTCCAGTCTGTGTACTGTATGGTGGTAATAATGGTCATGGTGCGGTAGTATACTCCAGTCTGTGTACTGTATGGAGGTAATAATGGTCATGGTGCAGTAGTATAATCCAGTCTGTGTACTGTATGGAGGTAGTAATGGTCATGGTGCGGTAGTATAATCCAGTCTGTGTACTGTATGGAGGTAATAATGGTCATGGTGCGGTAGTATACTCCAGTCTGTGTACTGTATGGTGGTAATAATGGTCATGGTGCAGTAGTATAATCCAGTCTGTGTACTGTATGGTGGTAATAATGGTCATGGTGCAGTAGTATAATCCATTCTGTGTACTGTATGGTGGTAATAATGGTCATGGTGCGGTAGTATAATCCAGTCTGTGTACTGTATGGAGGTAATAATGGTCATGGTGCGGTAGTATACTCCAGTCTGTGTACTGTATGGTGGTAATAATGGTCATGGTGCGGTAGTATAATCCAGTCTGTGTACTGTATGGTGGTAATAATGGTCATGGTGCAGTAGTATGATCCAGTCTGTGTACTGTATGGTGGTAATAATGGTCATGGTGCGGTAGTATAATCCAGTCTGTGTACTGTATGGAGGTAATAATGGTCATGGTGCGGTAGTATAATCCAGTCTGTGTACTGTATGGTGGTAGTAATGGTCATGGTGCTGTAGTATACTCCAGTCTGTGTACTGTATGGTGGTAATAATGGTCATGGTGCGGTAGTATAATCCAGTCTGTGTATTGTATGGTGGTAATAATGGTCATGGTGCGGTAGTATAATCCAGTCTGTGTACTGTATGGTGGTAATAATGGTCATGGTGCAGTAGTATAATCCAGTCTGTGTGCTGTATGGTGGTAATAATAGTCATGGTGCGGTAGTATAATCCAGTCTGTGTACTGTATGGTGGTAATAATGGTCATGGTGCAGTAGTATAATCCAGTCTGTGTACTGTATGGAGGTAATAATGGTCATGGTGCGGTAGTATAATCCAGTCTGTGTACTGTATGGTGGTAATAATGGTCATGGTGCAGTAGTATAATCCAGTCTGTGTACTGTATGGTGGTAATAATAGTCATGGTGCAGTAGTATAATCCAGTCTGTGTACTGTATGGTGGTAATAATGGTCATGGTGCGGTAGTATAATCCAGTCTGTGTACTGTATGGTGGTAATAATAGTCATGGTGCAGTAGTATAATCCAGTCTGTGTACTGTATGCTGGTAATAATGGTCATGGTGCAGTAGTATGATCCAGTCTGTGTACTGTATGGTGGTAATAATGGTCATGGTGCGGTAGTATAATCCAGTCTGTGTACTGTATGGTGGTAATAATAGTCATGGTGCGGTAGTATAATCCAGTCTGTGTACTGTATGGTGGTAATAATGGTCATGGTGCGGTAGTATGATCCAGTCTGTGTACTGTATGGTGGTAATAATGGTCATGGTGCGGTAGTATGATCCAGTCTGTGTACTGCATGGAGGTAATAATGGTCATGGTGCGGTAGTATAATCCAGTCTGTGTACTGTATGGTGGTAATAATAGTCATGGTGCGGTAGTATAATCCAGTCTGTGTACTGTATGGTGGTAATAATGGTCATGGTGCGGTAGTATGATCCAGTCTGTGTACTGTATGGTGGTAATAATGGTCATGGTGCGGTAGTATAATCCAGTCTGTGTACTGTATGGTGGTAATAATGGTCATGGTGCGGTAGTATAGTCCAGTCTGTGTACTGTATGGTGGTAATAATGGTCATGGAGCAGTAGTATAATCCATTCTGTGTACTGTATGGTGGTAATAATAGTCATGGTGCGGTAGTATGATCTAGTCTGTGTACTGTATGGTGGTAATAATAGTCATGGTGCGGTAGTATAGTCCAGTCTGTGTACTGTATGGTGGTAATAATGGTCATGGAGCAGTAGTATAATCCATTCTGTGTACTGTATGGTGGTAATAATAGTCATGGTGCAGTAGTATAATCCAGTCTGTGTACTGTATGGAGGTAATAATGGTCATGGTGCGGTAGTATAATCCAGTCTGTGTACTGTATGGAGGTAATAATGGTCATGGTGCTGTAGTATAATCCAGTCTGTGTACTGTATGGAGGTAATAATGGTCATGGTGCGGTAGTATAATCCAGTCTGTGTACTGTATGGAGGTAATAGTGGTCATGGTGCGGTAGTATGATCCAGTCTGTGTACTGTATGGTGGTAATAATGGTCATGGTGCGGTAGTATAATCCAGTCTGTGTACAGTATGGTGGTAATAATGGTCATGGTGCGGTAGTATGATCCAGTCTGTGTACTGTATGGTGGTAATAATAGTCATGGTGCAGTAGTATAATCCATTCTGTGTACTGTATGGTGGTAATAATGGTCATGGTGCGGTAGTATAATCCAGTCTGTGTACTGTATAGTGGTAGTAATGGTCATGGTGCGGTAGTATAATCCAGTCTGTGTACTGTATGGTGGTAATAATGGTCATGGTGCAGTAGTATAATCCAGTCTGTGTACTGTATGGTGGTAATAATAGTCATGGTGCGGTAGTATAATCCAGTCTGTGTACTGTATGGAGGTAATAATGGTCATGGTGCGGTAGTATAATCCACTCTGTGTACTGTATGGAGGTAATAATGGTCATGGTGCTGTAGTATAATCCAGTCTGTGTACTGTATGGTGGTAATAATAGTCATGGTGCAGTAGTATAATCCAGTCTGTGTACTGTATGGAGGTAGTAATGGTCATGGTGCGGTAGTATACTCCAGTCTGTGTACTGTATGGTGGTAATAATGGTCATGGTGCGGTAGTATAATCCAGTCTGTGTACTGTATGATGGTAATAATGGTCATGGTGCGGTAGTATAATCCAGTCTGTGTACTGTATGATGGTAATAATGGTCATGGTGCGGTAGTATAATCCAGTCTGTGTACTGTATGGTGGTAGTAATGGTCATGGTGCGGTAGTATAATCCAGTCTGTGTACTGTATGGAGGTAATAATGGTCATGGTGCGGTAGTATGATCCACTCTGTGTACTGTATGGAGGTAATAATGGTCATGGTGCGGTAGTATAATCCAGTCTGTGTACTGTATGGAGGTAATAATGGTCATGGTGCGGTAGTATGATCCACTCTGTGTACTGTATGGTGGTAATAATGGTCATGGTGCGGTAGTATAATCCAGTCTGTGTACTGTATGGAGGTAGTAATGGTCATGGTGCGGTAGTATAATCCAGTCTGTGTACTGTATGGTGGTAATAATGGTCATGGTGCAGTAGTATAATCCAGTCTGTGTACTGTATGGTGAGAGTAATGGTCATGGTGCGGTAGTATAATCCAGTCTGTGTACTGTATGGTGGTAATAATGGTCATGGTGCAGTAGTATAATCCAGTCTGTGTACTGTATGGTGGTAATAATAGTCATGGTGCGGTAGTATAATCCAATCTGTGTACTGTATGGTGGTAATAATGGTCATGGTGCGGTAGTATAATCTAGTCTGTGTACTGTATGGTGGTAATAATGGTCATGGTGCAGTAGTATAATCCAGTCTGTGTACTGTATGGTGGTAATAATGGTCATGGTGCGGTAGTATAATCCAGTCTGTGTACTGTATGGTGGTAATAATGGTCATGGTGCGGTAGTATAATCCAGTCTGTGTACTGTATAGTGGTAATAATGGTCATGGTGCGGTAGTATAATCCAGTCTGTGTACTGTATGGTGGTAATAATGGTCATGGTGCAGTAGTATAATCCAGTCTGTGTACTGTATGGTGGTAATAATGGTCATGGTGCGGTAGTATAATCCAGTCTGTGTGCTGTATGGTGGTAATAATGGTCATGGTGCGGTAGTATAATCCAGTCTGTGTGCTGTATGGTGAGAGTAATGGTCATGGTGCAGTAGTATAATCCAGTCTGTGTACTGTATGGTGGTAATAATGGTCATGGTGCGGTAGTATAATCCAGTCTGTGTGCTGTATGGTGAGAGTAATGGTCATGGTGCAGTAGTATAATCCAGTCTGTGTACTGTATGGTGGTAATAATGGTCATGGTGCAGTAGTATAATCCAGTCTGTGTACTGTATGGAGGTAATAATAGTCATGGTGCGGTAGTATAATCCAGTCTGTGTACTGTAGGGAGGTAATAATGGTCATGGTGCAGTAGTATAATCCAGTCTGTGTACTGTATGGTGGTAATAATGGTCATGGTGCAGTAGTATAATCCAGTCTGTGTACTGTATGGAGGTAATAATAGTCATGGTGCGGTAGTATAATCCAGTCTGTGTACTGTATGGTGGTAATAATGGTCATGGTGCGGTAGTATAATCCAATCTGTGTACTGTATGGTGGTAATAATGGTCATGGTGCGGTAGTATAATCCAGTCTGTGTACTGTATGGAGGTAATAATGGTCATGGTGCGGTAGTATAATCCAATCTGTGTACTGTATGGTGGTAATAATGGTCATGGTGCGGTAGTATAATCCAGTCTGTGTACTGTATGGTGGTAATAATGGTCATGGTGCGGTAGTATAATCCAATCTGTGTACTGTATGGTGGTAATAATGGTCATGGTGCGGTAGTATAATCCAGTCTGTGTACTGTATGGTGAGAGTAATGGTCATGGTGCAGTAGTATAAGGTTATTTGGGTGTCACTTACCCGAGGTCCGGTAAGTCCTGGTGCTCCGTCCAAGCCGCGTTCTCCCTGCTCCCCCTACAATCAGATGTAAGCGATTATACAATGTCCAGAATTACAGCCTTTCCCTGGGGACTGACAGGTTATCTATGCAGCGCCCCCTACAGGACACACAGGGGCAGAGTTACTTACCTGGTCCATTCGCGATCCAGCGGCGCGTTGTCTGAACAGGATTCGGGTCCGGACGGGATTTATGATGGCAGTTCCTCCGCCGTCCACCAGGTGGCGCTGCTGCGCTGAAAAGCATCGGAACGCACCGGAATACACCGAGCTGGACCAGGTGAAGGTAAGCGCTTCCCAAGCGACACATTTTCGGTTTTTAAATGCGATGGTTTTTTCGAATACGTCGGGTTTTCGTTTGTCCACGCCCCCCAATTTCCGTCGCGTGCATGCCAGCGCCGATGCGCCATAATCTAATCGCGTGCACCAAAATCCCGGGGCAATTCAGGTACAATCGGCGCAAATCGGAAATATTCGGGTAACACGTCGGGAAAACGCGAATCGGGCCCTTAATAAATGACCCCCACAGAGTGTACCCTTCCCTTTTATATCATGATTTACTATAAGGAACGTCCACAATCTCACTCGGATTTTACCTTTGGTCCAGGTTTTCCTTCCACTCCATCAGTTCCATCTTTTCCGGGTGATCCCTAAAAAATATTTATAATAAATAGAAAAAAATATTAGATATTTCCCATTATTTCTCTAGTCTGCTCTGTGCGCCATCTAGTGGACAGCTGGTACATGGCAGTATGTATAATGTACCTGCAGATAATTGCTAGTATTATTATAAGAGCTACTACCTGCACTACTATCAGTACTTTATACATTGTATGTACTACTCCTAGTATTATATGTGCACTATATACCCATAGCATACACACACTTCATCCATATACACCGATCCTACATTACTGTCCTCTATGATCCATATACTTACAGGGGGTCCAAGTTTTCCAGGTTTTCCAGGAAATCCTATTTCTCCAGGCAATCCCTGAAACCATGAAGAAAGATGCATAATATAGTGTGACCCCGGGTGTAGAGCAGCCCCCCACCCCCACCCCCACCCGTGTTCTAGTAATAGACTCTAATACAACCTGTAGTTTATGTCACAAAAGTGGAAGAGAAGGTCATAAAGGATTCACTACATCGCACACAGTCTACTATACAGGGGATACACTGCTCTGCTGCTGTACTATACAGGGGATACACCGCTCAGCTGCTGTACTATACAGGGGATACACTGCTCTGCTGCTGTACTATACAGGGGATACACTGCTCTGCTGCTGTACTATACAGGGGATACACCGCTCAGCTGCTGTACTATACAGGGGATACACTGCTCTGCCGCTGTACTATACAGGGGATACACTGCTCTGCTGCCGTACTATACAGGGGACACACTGCTCTGCTGCTGTACTATACAGGGGATATACTGCTCTACTGCTGCACTATACCGGGGATATACTGCTCTACTGCTGTACTATACAGGGGATATACTGCACTGCTGCTGTACTATACAGGGGATACACTGCTCTACTGCTGTACTATACAGGGGATACACTGCTCTGCTGCTGTACTATACAGGGGATACACTGCTCTGCTGCTGCACTATACCGGGGATACACTGCTCTGCTGCTGTACTATACAGGGGATACACTGCTCTGCTGCTGTACTATACAGGGGACACACTGCTCTGCTGCTGTACTATACAGGGGATACACTGCTCTGCTGCTGTACTATACAGGGGATACACTGCTCTGCTGCTGTACTATACAGGGGATACACTGCTCTGCTGCTGTACTATACAGGGGATACACTGCTCTGCTGCCGTTCTATACAGGAGATACACTGCTCTACTGCTGTACTATACAGGGGATGCACCGCTCTGCTGCTGTACTATACAGGGGATACACTGCTCTGCTGCTGTACTATACAGGGGATACACTGCTCTGCTGCTGTACTATACAGGGGATACACTGCTCTGCTGCTGTACTATACAGGGGATACACTGCTCTGCTGCTGTACTATACAGGGGATACACTGCTCTGCTGCTGTACTATACAGGGGATACACTGCTCTGCTGCTGTACTATACAGGGGATACACAGCTCTGCTGTTGTACTATACAGGGAATGCACTGCTCTGCTGCTGTACTATACAGGGGATACACTGCCCTGCTGCTGTACTATACAGGGGATACACTGCTCTGCTGCTGTACTATACAGGGGATACACTGCCCTGCTGCTGTACTATACAGGGGATACACTGCTCTGCTGCTTTACTATACAGGGGATACACTGCTCTGCTGCTGTACTATACAGGGGGTACACCGCTCTGCTGCTGTACTATACAGGGGATACACCGCTCTGCTGCTGTACTATACAGGGGATACACTGCTCTCCTGCTGTACTATACAGGGGATACACTGCTCTGCTGCTGTACTATACAGGAGAGACAATGCTCTGCTGCTGTACTATACAGGGGGTACACTGCTCTGCTGCTGTACTATACAGGAGATACACTGCTCTGCTGCTGTACTATACAGGGGACACACTGCACTGCTGCTGTACTATACAGGGGATACATGCTCTGCTGCTGTACTATACAGGGGATACACTGCTCTGCTGCTGTACTATACAGGGGATACACTGCTCTGCTGCTGTACTATACAGGGGACACACTGCACTGCTGCTGTACTATACAGGGGATACACTGCTCTGCTGCTGTACTATACAGGGGATACACGGCTCTGCTGCTGTACTATACAGGGGATACACTGCTCTGCTGCTGTACTATACAGGGGATACACTGCTCTGCTGCTGTACCATACAGGGGATACACTGCTCTGCTGCTGTACTATACAGGGGATATACTGCACTGCTGCTGTACTATACAGGGGATATACTGCACTGCTGCTGTACTATACAGGGGGATACACTGCTCTGCTGCTGTACTATACAGGAGATACACTGCACTGCTGCTGTACTATACAGGAGATACACTGCACTGCTGCTGTACTATACAGGGGATACACCGCTCAGCTGCTGTACTATACAGGGGATACACTGCTCAGCTGCTGTACTATACAGGGGATACACTGCTCTGCTGCTGTACTATACAGGGGATACACTGCTCTGCTGCTGTACTATACAGGGGATACACTGCTCTGCTGCTGTACTATACAGGGGATACACTGCTCTGCTGCTGCACTATACAAGGGATACACATCTCTGCTGCTGTACTATACAGGGGATACACTGCCCTGCTGCTGTACTATACAGGGGATACACTGCCCTGCTGCTGTACTATACAGGGGATACACTGCTCTGCTGCTTTACTATACAGGGGATACACTGCTCTGCTGCTGTACTATACAGAGGATACACTGCACTGCTGCTGTACTATACAGGGGATACACTGCTCTGCTGCTGTACTATACAGGGGATACACTGCTCTGCTGCTGTACTACACAGGGGATACACTGCTCTGCTGCTGTACTATACAGGGGGTACACCGCTCTGCTGCTGTACTATACAGGGGATACACTGCTCTGCTGCTGTACTATACAGGGGATACACTGCTCTGCTGCTGTACTATACAGGGGATACACTGCTCTGCTGCTGTACTATACAGGGGATACACTGCTCTGCTGCTGTACTATACAGGGGATACACTGCTCTGCTGCTGTACTATACAGGGGATACACTGCTCTGCTGCTGTACTATACAGGGGATACACTGCTCTGCTGCTGTACTATACAGGAGATACACTGCTCTGCTGCTGTACTATACAGGGGATACACTGCTCTGCTGCTGTACTATACAGGGGATACACTGCTCTGCTGCTGTACTATACAGGAGATACACTGCTCTGCTGCTGTACTATACAGGGGATACACTGCTCTGCTGCTGTACTATACAGGGGATACACTGCTCTGCTGCTGTACTATACAGGGGATACACTGCTCTGCTGCTGTACTATACAGGGGGATACACTGCTCTGCTGCTGTACTATACAGGGGATACACTGCTCTGCTGCTGTACTATACAGGGGATACACAGCTCTGCTGTTGTACTATACAGGGAATGCACTGCTCTGCTGCTGTACTATACAGGGGATACACTGCCCTGCTGCTGTACTATACAGGGGATACACTGCTCTGCTGCTGTACTATACAGGGGATACACTGCCCTGCTGCTGTACTATACAGGGGATACACTGCTCTGCTGCTTTACTATACAGGGGATACACTGCTCTGCTGCTGTACTATACAGGGGATACACTGCTCTGCTGCTGTACTACACAGGGGATACACTGCTCTGCTGCTGTACTATACAGGGGGTACACCGCTCTGCTGCTGTACTATACAGGGGATACACCGCTCTGCTGCTGTACTATACAGGGGATACACTGCTCTCCTGCTGTACTATACAGGGGATACACTGCTCTGCTGCTGTACTATACAGGAGAGACAATGCTCTGCTGCTGTACTATACAGGGGGTACACCGCTCTGCTGCTGTACTATACAGGAGATACACTGCTCTGCTGCTGTACTATACAGGGGACACACTGCACTGCTGCTGTACTATACAGGGGATACATGCTCTGCTGCTGTACTATACAGGGGATACACTGCTCTGCTGCTGTACTATACAGGGGATACACTGCTCTGCTGCTGTACTATACAGGGGACACACTGCACTGCTGCTGTACTATACAGGGGATACACTGCTCTGCTGCTGTACTATACAGGGGATACACGGCTCTGCTGCTGTACTATACAGGGGATACACTGCTCTGCTGCTGTACTATACAGGGGATATACTGCTCTGCTGCTGTACTACACAAGGGATACACTGCTCTGCTGCTGTACTATACAGGGGATACACCGCTCTGCTGCTGTACTATACAGGGGATACACTGCACTGCTGCTGTACTATACAGGGGGATACACTGCTCTGCTGCTGTACTATACAGGGGATACACTGCTCTGCTGCTGTACTATACAGGGGATACACTGCTCTGCTGCTGTACTATACAGAGGATACACTGCACTGCTGCTGTACTATACAGGTGATACACTGCTCTGCTGCTGTACTATACAGGGGATACACTGCTCTGCTGCCGTACTATACAGGGGATACACTGCTCTGCTGCTGTACTATACAGGGGATACACTGCTCTGCTGCTGTACTATACAGGAGATACACTGCTCTGCTGCTGTACTATACAGGGGATACACTGCTCTGCTGCTGTACTATACAGGGGATACACTGCTCTGCTGCTGTACTATACAGGGGATATACTGCTCTGCTGCTGTACTACACAAGGGATACACTGCTCTGCTGCTGTACTATACAGGGGATACACCGCTCTGCTGCTGTACTATACAGGGGATACACTGCACTGCTGCTGTACTATACAGGGGGATACACTGCTCTGCTGCTGTACTATACAGGGGATACACTGCTCTGCTGCTGTACTATACAGGGGATACACTGCTCTGCTGCTGTACTATACAGAGGATACACTGCACTGCTGCTGTACTATACAGGTGATACACTGCTCTGCTGCTGTACTATACAGGGGATACACTGCTCTGCTGCTGTACTATACAGGGGATACACTGCTCTGCTGCTGTACTATACAGGGGGTACACCGCTCTGCTGCTGTACTATACAGGGGATACACTGCTCTCCTGCTGTACTATACAGGGGATACACTGCTCTGCTGCTGTACTATACAGGAGAGACAATGCTCTGCTGCTGTACTATACAGGGGGTACACCGCTCTGCTGCTGTACTATACAGGGGATACACAGCTCTGCTGTTGTACTATACAGGGAATGCACTGCTCTGCTGCTGTACTATACAGGGGATACACTGCCCTGCTGCTGTACTATACAGGGGATACACTGCTCTGCTGCTGTACTATACAGGGGATACACTGCCCTGCTGCTGTACTATACAGGGGATACACTGCTCTGCTGCTGTACTATACAGGGGATACACTGCTCTGCTGCTGTACTATACAGAGGATACACTGCACTGCTGCTGTACTATACAGGTGATACACTGCTCTGCTGCTGTACTATACAGGGGATACACTGCTCTGCTGCTGTACTATACAGGGGATACACTGCTCTGCTGCTGTACTATACAGGGGATACACTGCTCTGCTGCTGTACTATACAGGAGATACACTGCTCTGCTGCTGTACTATACAGGGGATACACTGCTCTGCTGCTGTACTATACAGGGGATACACTGCTCTGCTGCTGTACTATACAGGAGATACACTGCTCTGCTGCTGTACTATACAGGGGATACACTGCTCTGCTGCTGTACTATACAGGGGATACACTGCTCTGCTGCTGTACTATACAGGGGATACACTGCTCTGCTGCTGTACTATACAGGGGGATACACTGCTCTGCTGCTGTACTATACAGGGGATACACTGCTCTGCTGCTGTACTATACAGGGGATACACAGCTCTGCTGTTGTACTATACAGGGAATGCACTGCTCTGCTGCTGTACTATACAGGGGATACACTGCCCTGCTGCTGTACTATACAGGGGATACACTGCCCTGCTGCTGTACTATACAGGGGATACACTGCTCTGCTGCTGTACTATACAGGGGATACACTGCCCTGCTGCTGTATTATACAGGGGATACACTGCTCTGCTGCTGTACTATACAGGGGATACACTGCTCTGCTGCTGTACTATACAGAGGATACACTGCACTGCTGCTGTACTATACAGGTGATACACTGCTCTGCTGCTGTACTATACAGGGGATACACTGCTCTGCTGCTGTACTATACAGGGGATACACTGCTCTGCTGCTGTACTATACAGGGAGTACACCGCTCTGCTGCTGTACTATACAGGGGATACACTGCTCTCCTGCTGTACTATACAGGGGATACACTGCTCTGCTGCTGTACTATACAGGAGAGACAATGCTCTGCTGCTGTACTATACAGGGGATACACTGCTCTGCTGCTGTACTATACAGGGGATACACTGCTCTGCTGCTGTACTACACAGGGGATACACTGCTCTGCTGCTGTACTATACAGGGGGTACACCGCTCTGCTGCTGTACTATACAGGGGATACACCGCTCTGCTGCTGTACTATACAGGGGATACACTGCTCTCCTGCTGTACTATACAGGGGATACACTGCTCTGCTGCTGTACTATACAGGAGAGACAATGCTCTGCTGCTGTACTATACAGGGGGTACACCGCTCTGCTGCTGTACTATACAGGAGAAACACTGCTCTGCTGCTGTACTATACAGGGGACACACTGCACTGCTGCTGTACTATACAGGGGATACATGCTCTGCTGCTGTACTATACAGGGGATACACTGCTCTGCTGCTGTACTATACAGGGGATACAATGCTCTGCTGCTGTACTATACAGGGGATACACTGCTCTGCTGCTGTACTATACAGGGGATACACTGCCCTGCTGCTGTACTATACAGGGGATACACTGCTCTGCTGCTTTACTATACAGGGGATACACTGCTCTGCTGCTGTACTATACAGGGGATACACTGCTCTGCTGCTGTACTACACAGGAGATACACTGCTCTGCTGCTGTACTATACAGGGGGTACACCGCTCTGCTGCTGTACTATACAGGGGATACACCGCTCTGCTGCTGTACTATACAGGGGATACACTGCTCTCCTGCTGTACTATACAGGGGATACACTGCTCTGCTGCTGTACTATACAGGAGAGACAATGCTCTGCTGCTGTACTATACAGGGGGTACACCGCTCTGCTGCTGTACTATACAGGAGATACACTGCTCTGCTGCTGTACTATACAGGGGACACACTGCACTGCTGCTGTACTATACAGGGGATACATGCTCTGCTGCTGTACTATACAGGGGATATACTGCTCTGCTGCTGTACTATACAGGGGATATACTGCTCTACTGCTGTACTATACAGGGAATATACTGCTCTACTGCTGTACTATACAGGGGATACACTGCTCTACTGCTGTACTATACAGGGGATACACTGCTCTGCTGCTGTACTACACATGGGAAACACTGCTCTGCTGCTGTACTATACAGGGGATATACTGCTCTGCTGCTGTACTACACATGGGAAACACTGCTCTGCTGCTGTACTATACAGGGGACACACTGCACTGCTGCTGTACTATACAGGGGATACACTGCTCTGCTGCTGTACTATACAGGGGATACACTGCTCTGCTGCTGTACTATACAGGGGATATACTGCTCTGCTGCTGTACTATACAGGGGATACACTGCTCTGCTGCTGTACTATACAGGGGATACACTGCTCTGCTGCTGTACTATACAGGGGATATACTGCTCTGCTGCTGTACTACACATGGGAAACACTGCTCTGCTGCTGTACTATACAGGGGATACACCGCTCTGCTGCTGTACTATACAGGGGATACACTGCACTGCTGCTGTACTATACAGGGGGATACACTGCTCTGCTGCTGTACTATACAGGAGATACACTGCACTGCTGCTGTACTATACAGGGGATACACTGCTCTGCTGCTGTACTATACAGGAGATACACTGCACTGCTGCTGTACTATACAGGGGATACACTGCTCTGCTGCTGTACTATACAGGTGATACACTGCTCTGCTGCTGTACTATACAGGGGATACACTGCTCTGCTGCTGTACTATACAGGGGATACACTGCTCTGCTGCTGTACTATACAGGGAGTACACCGCTCTGCTGCTGTACTATACAGGGGATACACTGCTCTCCTGCTGTACTATACAGGGGATACACTGCTCTGCTGCTGTACTATACAGGAGAGACAATGCTCTGCTGCTGTACTATACAGGGGATACACTGCTCTGCTGCTGTACTATACAGGGGATACACTGCTCTGCTGCTGTACTACACAGGGGATACACTGCTCTGCTGCTGTACTATACAGGGGGTACACCGCTCTGCTGCTGTACTATACAGGGGATACACCGCTCTGCTGCTGTACTATACAGGGGATACACTGCTCTCCTGCTGTACTATACAGGGGATACACTGCTCTGCTGCTGTACTATACAGGAGAGACAATGCTCTGCTGCTGTACTATACAGGGGGTACACCGCTCTGCTGCTGTACTATACAGGAGATACACTGCTCTGCTGCTGTACTATACAGGGGACACACTGCACTGCTGCTGTACTATACAGGGGATACATGCTCTGCTGCTGTACTATACAGGGGATACACTGCTCTGCTGCTGTACTATACAGGGGATACAATGCTCTGCTGCTGTACTATACAGGGGACACACTGCACTGCTGCTGTACTATACAGGGGATACACTGCCCTGCTGCTGTACTATACAGGGGATACACTGCTCTGCTGCTGTACTATACAGGGGATACACTGCCCTGCTGCTGTACTATACAGGGGATACACTGCTCTGCTGCTTTACTATACAGGGGATACACTGCTCTGCTGCTGTACTATACAGGGGATACACTGCTCTGCTGCTGTACTACACAGGAGATACACTGCTCTGCTGCTGTACTATACAGGGGGTACACCGCTCTGCTGCTGTACTATACAGGGGATACACCGCTCTGCTGCTGTACTATACAGGGGATACACTGCTCTCCTGCTGTACTATACAGGGGATACACTGCTCTGCTGCTGTACTATACAAGAGAGACAATGCTCTGCTGCTGTACTATACAGGGGGTACACCGCTCTGCTGCTGTACTATACAGGGGGATACACTGTTCTGCTGCTGTACTATACAGGGGATACACTGCTCTGCTGCTGTACTATACAGGGGATACACTGCTCTGCTGCTGTACTATACAGGAGATACACTGCACTGCTGCTGTACTATACAGGGGGATACACTGCTCTGCTGCTGTACTATACAGGGGACACACTGCTCTGCTGCTGTACTATACAGGGGATACACTGCTCTGCTGCTGTACTATAGAGGGGATACACTGCTCTGCTGCTGTACTATACAGGGGGATACACTGCTCTGCTGCTGTACTATACAGGGGGATACACTGCTCTGCTGCTGTACTATACAGAGAATACACTGCTCTGCTGCTGTACTATACAGGGGATACACTGCTCTGCTGCTGTACTATACAGGAGATACACTGCTCTTCCGCTGTACTATACAGGGGATACACTGCTCTGCTGCTGTACTATACAGGGGATACACTGCTCAGCTGCTGTACTATACAGGGGATACACTGCTCTGCTGCTGTACTATACATGGGATACACTGCTCTGCTGCCGTACTATACAGGGGATACACTGCTCTGCTGCTGTACTATACATGGGATACACTGCTCTGCTGCCGTACTATACAGGGGATACACTGCTCTGCTGCCGTACTATACAGGGGATACACTGCTCTGCTGCTGTACTATACAGGGGGATACACTGCTCTGCTGCTGTACTATACAGGGGATACACTGCTCTGCTGCTGTACTATACAGGGGATACACTGCTCTGCTGCTGTACTATACAGGGGATACACTGCTCTGCTGCTGTACTATACAGGGGATACACTGCTCTGCTGCTGTACTATACAGGGGATACACTGCTCTGCTGCTGTACTATACAGGGGATACACTGCTCTGCTGCTGTACTATACAGAGGATACACTGCTCTGCTGCTGTACTATACAGGGGATACACTGCTCTGCTGCTGTACTATACAGGGGATACACTGCTCTGCTGCTGTACTATACAGGGGATACACTGCTCTGCAGCTATACTATACAGGGAATACACTGCTCTGCTGCTGTACTATACAGGGGGTACACTGCTCTGCTGCTGTACTATACAGGGGGATACACTGCTCTGCTGCTGTACTATACAGGGGATACACTGCTCTGCTGCTGTACTATACAGGGGATACACTGCTCTGCTGCTGTACTATACAGGGGATACACTGCTCTGCTGCTGTACTATACAGGGGATACACTGCTCTGCTGCTGTACTATACAGGGGGATACACTGCTCTGCTGCTGTACTATAGAGGGGATACACTGCTCTGCTGCTGTACTATACAGGGGATACACTGCTCTGCTGCTGTACTATACAGGGGATACACCGCTCTGCTGCTGTACTATACAGGGGATATACTGCTCTATTGCTGTACTATACAGGGGATACACTGCTCTGCTGCTGCACTATACCGGGGATACACTGCTCTGCTGCTGTACTATACAGGGGATACACTGCTCTGCTGCTGTACTATACAGAGGATACACTGCACTGCTGCTGTACTATACAGGGGATACACTGCTCTGCTGCTGTACTACACAGGGGATACACTGCTCTGCTGCTGTACTATACAGGGGGTACACCGCTCTGCTGCTGTACTATACAGGGGATACACCGCTCTGCTGCTGTACTATACAGGGGATACACTGCTCTCCTGCTGTACTATACAGGGGATACACTGCTCTGCTGCTGTACTATACAGGAGAGACAATGCTCTGCTGCTGTACTATACAGGGGGTACACCGCTCTGCTGCTGTACTATACAGGAGATACACTGCTCTGCTGCTGTACTATACAGGGGACACACTGCACTGCTGCTGTACTATACAGGGGATACATGCTCTGCTGCTGTACTATACAGGGGATACACTGCTCTGCTGCTGTACTATACAGGGGATACACTGCACTGCTGCTGTACTATACAGGGGATACACTGCTCTGCTGCTGTACTATACAGGGGATACACTGCTCTGCTGCTGTACTATACAGGGGGATACACTGCTCTGCTGCTGTACTATAGAGGGGATACACTGCTCTGCTGCTGTACTATAGAGGGGATACACTGCTCTGCTGCTGTACTATACAGGGGATACACCGCTCTGCTGCTGTACTATACAGGGGATACACTGCTCTGCTGCTGTACTATACAGGGGATACACTGCTCTGCTGCTGTACTATACAGGGGATACACTGCTCTGCTGCCGTACTATACAGGGGATACACTGCTCTGCTGCTGTGCTATACAGGGGATACACTGCTCTGCTGCTGTACTATACAGGGGATACACTGCTCTGCTGCCGTACTATACAGGGGATACACTGCTCTGCTGCTGTGCTATACAGGGGATACACTGCTCTGCTGCTGTACTATACAGGGGATATACTGCTCTGCTGCTGTACTATACAGGGGATACACTGCTCTGCTGCCGTACTATACAGGGGATACACTGCTCTGCTGCCGTACTATACAGGGGATACACTGCTCTACTGCTGTACTATACAGGGGATACACTGCTCTGCTGCTGTACTATACAGGGGATACACTGCTCTGCTGCTGTACTATACAGGGGATACACTGCTCTGCTGCTGTACTATACAGGGGATACACTGCTCTGCTGCTGTACTATACAGGGGATACACCGCTCTGCTGTACTATACAGGGGATACACCGCTCTGCTGTACTATACAGGGGATACACTGCTCTACTGCTGTACTATACAGGGGATACACTGCTCTGCTGCTGTACTATACAGGGGATACACTGCTCTGCTGCTGTACTATACAGGGGATACACTGCTCTGCTGCTGTACTACACAGGAGATACACTGCTCTGCTGCTGTACTATACAGGGGGTACACCGCTCTGCTGCTGTACTATACAGGGGATACACCGCTCTGCTGCTGTACTATACAGGGGATACACTGCTCTGCTGCTGTACTACACAGGAGATACACTGCTCTGCTGCTGTACTATACAGGGGGTACACCGCTCTGCTGCTGTACTATACAGGGGATACACCGCTCTGCTGCTGTACTATACAGGGGATACACTGCTCTCCTGCTGTACTATACAGGGGATACACTGCTCTGCTGCTGTACTATACAGGAGAGACAATGCTCTGCTGCTGTACTATACAGGGGGTACACCGCTCTGCTGCTGTACTATACAGGAGATACACTGCTCTGCTGCTGTACTATACAGGGGATACACTGCTCTCCTGCTGTACTATACAGGGGATACACTGCTCTGCTGCTGTACTATACAAGAGAGACAATGCTCTGCTGCTGTACTATACAGGGGGTACACCGCTCTGCTGCTGTACTATACAGGAGATACACTGCTCTGCTGCTGTACTATACAGGGGACACACTGCACTGCTGCTGTACTATACAGGGGATACATGCTCTGCTGCTGTACTATACAGGGGATACACTGCTCTGCTGCTGTACTATACAGGGGATACACTGCTCTGCTGCTGTACTATACAGGGGATATACTGCTCTGCTGCTGTACTACACATGGGAAACACTGCTCTGCTGCTGTACTATACAGGGGACACACTGCACTGCTGCTGTACTATACAGGGGATACACTGCTCTGCTGCTGTACTATACAGGGGATACACTGCTCTGCTGCTGTACTATACAGGGGATATACTGCTCTGCTGCTGTACTATACAGGGGATACACTGCTCTGCTGCTGTACTATACAGGGGATACACTGCTCTGCTGCTGTACTATACAGGGGATATACTGCTCTGCTGCTGTACTACACATGGGAAACACTGCTCTGCTGCTGTACTATACAGGGGATACACCGCTCTGCTGCTGTACTATACAGGGGATACACTGCACTGCTGCTGTACTATACAGGGGGATACACTGCTCTGCTGCTGTACTATACAGGAGATACACTGCACTGCTGCTGTACTATACAGGGGATACACTGCTCTGCTGCTGTACTATACAGGAGATACACTGCACTGCTGCTGTACTATACAGGGGGATACACTGTTCTGCTGCTGTACTATACAGGGGATACACTGCTCTGCTGCTGTACTATACAGGGGATACACTGCTCTGCTGCTGTACTATACAGGAGATACACTGCACTGCTGCTGTACTATACAGGGGGATACACTGCTCTGCTGCTGTACTATACAGGGGGATACACTGCTCTGCTGCTGTACTATACAGGGGACACACTGCTCTGCTGCTGTACTATACAGGAGATACACTGCCCTGCTGCTGTACTATAGAGGGGATACACTGCTCTGCTGCTGTACTATACAGGGGGATACACTGCTCTGCTGCTGTACTATACAGGGGACACACTGCTCTGCTGCTGTACTATACAGGAGATACACTGCTCTGCTGCTGTACTATAGAGGGGATACACTGCTCTGCTGCTGTACTATACAGGGGGATACACTGCTCTGCTGCTGTACTATACAGGGGGATACACTGCTCTGCTGCTGTACTATACAGAGAATACACTGCTCTGCTGCTGTACTATACAGGGGATACACTGCTCTGCTGCTGTACTATACAGGAGATACACTGCTCTTCCGCTGTACTATACAGGGGATACACCGCTCTGCTGCTGTACTATACAGGGGATACACTGCACTGCTGCTGTACTATACAGGGGATACACTGCTTTGCTGCTGTACTATACAGGGGATACACTGCTCTGCTGCTGTACTATACAGGGGATACACTGCCCTGCTGCGGTACTATACAGGGGATACACCGCTCTGCTGCTGTACTATACAGGGGATACACTGCTCTACTGCTGTACTATACAGGAGATACACTGCTCTGCTGCTGTACTATACAGGGGGATACACTGCTCTGCTGCTGTACTATACAGGGGATACCGTGCTCTGCTGCTGTACTATACAGGGGATACACTGCTCTGCTGCTGTACTATACAGGGGATACACTGCTCTGCTGCTGTACTATACAGGGGATACACTGCTCTGCTGCTGTACTATACAGGGGATACACTGCTCTGCAGCTATACTATACAGGGAATACACTGCTCTGCTGCTGTACTATACAGGGGGTACACTGCTCTGCTGCTGTACTATACAGGGGGATACACTGCTCTGCTGCTGTACTATACAGGGGATACACTGCTCTGCTGCTGTACTATACAGGGGATACACTGCACTGCTGCTGTACTATACAGGGGATACACTGCTCTGCTGCTGTACTATACAGGGGATACACTGCTCTGCTGCTGTACTATACAGGGGGATACACTGCTCTGCTGCTGTACTATAGAGGGGATACACTGCTCTGCTGCTGTACTATAGAGGGGATACACTGCTCTGCTGCTGTACTATACAGGGGATACACCGCTCTGCTGCTGTACTATACAGGGGATACACTGCTCTGCTGCTGTACTATACAGGGGATACACTGCTCTGCTGCTGTACTATACAGGGGATACACTGCTCTGCTGCCGTACTATACAGGGGATACACTGCTCTGCTGCTGTGCTATACAGGGGATACACTGCTCTGCTGCTGTACTATACAGGGGATACACTGCTCTGCCGCTGTACTATACAGGGGATCCACTGCTCTGCTGCCGTACTATACAGGGGATACACTGCTCTGCTGCTGTACTATACAGGGGATACACTGCTCTGCTGCCGTACTATACAGGGGATACACTGCTCTGCTGCCGTACTATACAGGGGATACACTGCACTGCTGCCGTACTATACAGGGGATACACTGCTCTGCTGCTGTACTATACAGGGGGATACACTGCTCTGCTGCCGTACTATACAGGGGATACACTGCTCTGCTGCTGTACTATACAGGGGATACACTGCTCTGCTGCCGTACTATACAGGGGATACACTGCTCTGCTGCCGTACTATACAGGGGATACACTGCTCTGCTGCTGTACTATACAGGGGGATACACTGCTCTGCTGCTGTACTATACAGGGGATACACTGCTCTGCTGCCGTACTATACAGGGGATACACTGCTCTGCTGCCGTACTATACAGGGGATACACTGCACTGCTGCCGTACTATACAGGGGATACACTGCTCTGCTGCTGTACTATACAGGGGGATACACTGCTCTGCTGCCGTACTATACAGGGGATACACTGCTCTGCTGCTGTACTATACAGGGGATACACTGCTCTGCTGCCGTACTATACAGGGGATACACTGCTCTGCTGCCGTACTATACAGGGGATACACTGCTCTGCTGCTGTACTATACAGGGGGATACACTGCTCTGCTGCTGTACTATACAGGGGATACACTGCTCTGCTGCTGTACTATACAGGGGATACACTGCTCTGCTGCTGTACTATACAGGGGATACACTGCTCTGCTGCTGTACTATACAGGGGATACACTGCTCTGCTGCTGTACTATACAGGGGATACACTGCTCTGCTGCTGTACTATACAGGGGATACACTGCTCTGCTGCTGTACTATACAGGGGATACACTGCTCTGCTGCTGTACTATACAGGGGAAACACTGCTCTGCTGCTGTACTATACAGGGGGATACACTGCTCTGCTGCTGTACTATACAGGGGGATACACTGCTCTGCTGCTGTACTATACAGGGGATACACTGCCCTGCTGCTGTACTATACAGGGGATACACTGCTCTGCAGCTATACTATACAGGGAATACACAGCTCTGCTGCTGTGCTATACAGGGGATACACTGCTCTGCTGCTGTACGATACCGGGGATACACTGCTCTGCTGCTGTACTATACAGGGGATACACTGCTCTGCTGCTGTACTATACAGGGGATACACTGCTTTGCTGCTGTACTATACAGGGGATACACTGCTCTGCTGCCGTACTATACAGGGGATACACTGCTCTGCTGCTGTACTATACAGGGGATACACTGCTCTGCTGCTGTACTATACAGGGGATACACTGCTCTGCTGCTGTACTATACAGGGGGTACACTGCTCTGCTGCTGTACTATACAGGGGGATACACTGCTCTGCTGCTGTACTATACAGGGGATACACTGCTCTGCTGCTGTACTATACAGGGGATACACTGCACTGCTGCTGTACTATACAGGGGATACACTGCTCTGCTGCTGCACTATACAGGGGATACACTGCTCTGCTGCTGTACTATACAGGGGGATACACTGCTCTGCTGCTGTACTATAGAGGGGATACACTGCTCTGCTGCTGTACTATAGAGGGGATACACTGCTCTGCTGCTGTACTATACAGGGGATACACCGCTCTGCTGCTGTACTATACAGGGGATACACTGCTCTGCTGCTGTACTATACAGGGGATACACTGCTCTGCTGCTGTACTATACAGGGGATATACTGCTCTGCTGCTGTACTATACAGGGGATACACCGCTCTGCTGCTGTACTATACAGGGGATACACTGCTCTGCTGCTGTACTATACAGGGGATACACCGCTCTGCTGCTGTACTATACAGGGGATACACTGCTCTGCTGCTGTACTATACAGGGGATACACTGCTCTGCTGCTGTACTATACAGGGGATACACTGCTCTGCTGCTGTACTATACAGGGGATACACTGCTCTGCTGCTGTGCTATACAGGGGATACACTGCTCTGCTGCTGTACTATACAGGGGATATACTGCTCTGCTGCTGTACTATACAGGGGATACACTGCTCTGCCGCTGTACTATACAGGGGATCCACTGCTCTGCTGCCGTACTATACAGGGGATACACTGCTCTGCTGCTGTACTATACAGGGGATACACTGCTCTGCTGCTTTACTATACAGGGGATACACTGCTCTGCTGCTGTACTATACAGAGGATACACTGCACTGCTGCTGTACTATACAGGGGATACACTGCTCTGCTGCTGTACTACACAGGGGATACACTGCTCTGCTGCTGTACTATACAGGGGGTACACCGCTCTGCTGCTGTACTATACAGGGGATACACTGCTCTGCTGCTGTACTATACAGGGGATACACTGCTCTGCTGCTGTACTATACAGGGGATACACTGCTCTGCTGCTGTACTATACAGGGGGATACACTGCTCTGCTGCTGTACTATACAGGGGATACACTGCTCTGCTGCTGTACTATACAGGGGATACACTGCTCTGCTGCTGTACTATACAGGGGATACACTGCTCTGCTGTTGTACTATACAGGGAATGCACTGCTCTGCTGCTGTACTATACAGGGGATACACTGCCCTGCTGCTGTACTATACAGGGGATACACTGCTCTGCTGCTGTACTATACAGGGGATACACTGCCCTGCTGCTGTACTATACAGGGGATACACTGCTCTGCTGCTTTACTATACAGGGGATACACTGCTCTGCTGCTGTACTATACAGGGGATACACTGCTCTGCTGCTGTACTACACAGGAGATACACTGCTCTGCTGCTGTACTATACAGGGGGTACACCGCTCTGCTGCTGTACTATACAGGGGATACACCGCTCTGCTGCTGTACTATACAGGGGATACACTGCTCTCCTGCTGTACTATACAGGGGATACACTGCTCTGCTGCTGTACTATACAGGAGAGACAATGCTCTGCTGCTGTACTATACAGGGGGTACACCGCTCTGCTGCTGTACTATACAGGAGATACACTGCTCTGCTGCTGTACTATACAGGGGACACACTGCACTGCTGCTGTACTATACAGGGGATACATGCTCTGCTGCTGTACTATACAGGGGATACACTGCTCTGCTGCTGTACTATACAGGGGATACACTGCTCTGCTGCTGTACTATACAGGGGATATACTGCTCTGCTGCTGTACTACACATGGGAAACACTGCTCTGCTGCTGTACTATACAGGGGACACACTGCACTGCTGCTGTACTATACAGGGGATACACTGCTCTGCTGCTGTACTATACAGGGGATATACTGCTCTGCTGCTGTACTATACAGGGGATATACTGCTCTGCTGCTGTACTATACAGGGGATACACTGCTCTGCTGCTGTACTATACAGGGGATACACTGCTCTGCTGCTGTACTATACAGGGGATATACTGCTCTGCTGCTGTACTACACATGGGAAACACTGCTCTGCTGCTGTACTATACAGGGGATACACCGCTCTGCTGCTGTACTATACAGGGGATACACTGCACTGCTGCTGTACTATACAGGGGGATACACTGCTCTGCTGCTGTACTATACAGGAGATACACTGCACTGCTGCTGTACTATACAGGGGATACACTGCTCTGCTGCTGTACTATACAGGAGATACACTGCACTGCTGCTGTACTATACAGGGGGATACACTGTTCTGCTGCTGTACTATACAGGGGATACACTGCTCTGCTGCTGTACTATACAGGGGATACACTGCTCTGCTGCTGTACTATACAGGAGATACACTGCACTGCTGCTGTACTATACAGGGGGATACACTGCTCTGCTGCTGTACTATACAGGGGACACACTGCTCTGCTGCTGTACTATACAGGGGATACACTGCTCTGCTGCTGTACTATAGAGGGGATACACTGCTCTGCTGCTGTACTATACAGGGGGATACACTGCTCTGCTGCTGTACTATACAGGGGGATACACTGCTCTGCTGCTGTACTATACAGAGAATACACTGCTCTGCTGCTGTACTATACAGGGGATACACTGCTCTGCTGCTGTACTATACAGGAGATACACTGCTCTTCCGCTGTACTATACAGGGGATACACTGCTCAGCTGCTGTACTATACAGGGGATACACTGCTCTGCTGCTGTACTATACAGAGGATACACTGCTCTGCTGCTGTACTATACAGGGGATACACTGCTCTGCTGCTGTACTATACATGGGATACACTGCTCTGCTGCCGTACTATACAGGGGATACACTGCTCTGCTGCTGTACTATACATGGGATACACTGCTCTGCTGCCGTACTATACAGGGGATACACTGCTCTGCTGCCGTACTATACAGGGGATACACTGCTCTGCTGCTGTACTATACAGGGGGATACACTGCTCTGCTGCTGTACTATACAGGGGATACACTGCTCTGCTGCTGTACTATACAGGGGATACACTGCTCTGCTGCTGTACTATACAGGGGATACACTGCTCTGCTGCTGTACTATACAGGGGATACACTGCTCTGCTGCTGTACTATACAGGGGATACACTGCTCTGCTGCTGTACTATACAGGGGATACACTGCTCTGCTGCTGTACTATACAGGGGATACACTGCACTGCTGCTGTACTATACAGGGGATATACTGCTCTACTGCTGTACTATACAGGGGGACATACTGCTCTGCTGCTGTACTATACAGGGGATACACTGCTCTGCTGCTGTACTATACAGGGGATACACTGCTCTACTGCTGTACTATACAGGGGATACACTGCTCTGCTGCTGTACTATACAGGGGATACACTGCACTGCTGCTGTACTATACAGGGGATACACTGCTCTGCTGCTGTACTATACAGGGGATACACTGCTCTGCAGCTATACTATACAGGGAATACACTGCTCTGCTGCTGTACTATACAGGGGGTACACTGCTCTGCTGCTGTACTATACAGGGGGATACACTGCTCTGCTGCTGTACTATACAGGGGATACACTGCTCTGCTGCTGTACTATACAGGGGATACACTGCTCTGCTGCTGTACTATACAGGGGATACACTGCTCTGCTGCTGTACTATACAGGGGATACACTGCTCTGCTGCTGTACTATACAGGGGGATACACTGCTCTGCTGCTGTACTATAGAGGGGATACACTGCTCTGCTGCTGTACTATACAGGGGATACACTGCTCTGCTGCTGTACTATACAGGGGATACACCGCTCTGCTGCTGTACTATACAGGGGATATACTGCTCTATTGCTGTACTATACAGGGGATACACTGCTCTGCTGCTGCACTATACCGGGGATACACTGCTCTGCTGCTGTACTATACAGGGGATACACTGCTCTGCTGCTGTACTATACAGAGGATACACTGCACTGCTGCTGTACTATACAGGGGATACACTGCTCTGCTGCTGTACTACACAGGGGATACACTGCTCTGCTGCTGTACTATACAGGGGGTACACCGCTCTGCTGCTGTACTATACAGGGGATACACCGCTCTGCTGCTGTACTATACAGGGGATACACTGCTCTCCTGCTGTACTATACAGGGGATACACTGCTCTGCTGCTGTACTATACAGAAGAGACAATGCTCTGCTGCTGTACTATACAGGGGGTACACCGCTCTGCTGCTGTACTATACAGGAGATACACTGCTCTGCTGCTGTACTATACAGGGGACACACTGCACTGCTGCTGTACTATACTGGGGATACATGCTCTGCTGCTGTACTATACAGGGGATACACTGCTCTGCTGCTGTACTATACAGGGGATACACTGCACTGCTGCTGTACTATACAGGGGATACACTGCTCTGCTGCTGTACTATACAGGGGATACACTGCTCTGCTGCTGTACTATACAGGGGGATACACTGCTCTGCTGCTGTACTATAGAGGGGATACACTGCTCTGCTGCTGTACTATAGAGGGGATACACTGCTCTGCTGCTGTACTATACAGGGGATACACCGCTCTGCTGCTGTACTATACAGGGGATACACTGCTCTGCTGCTGTACTATACAGGGGATACACTGCTCTGCTGCTGTACTATACAGGGGATACACTGCTCTGCTGCCGTACTATACAGGGGATACACTGCTCTGCTGCTGTGCTATACAGGGGATACACTGCTCTGCTGCTGTACTATACAGGGGATACACTGCTCTGCTGCCGTACTATACAGGGGATACACTGCTCTGCTGCTGTGCTATACAGGGGATACACTGCTCTGCTGCTGTACTATACAGGGGATATACTGCTCTGCTGCTGTACTATACAGGGGATACACTGCTCTGCTGCCGTACTATACAGGGGATACACTGCTCTGCTGCCGTACTATACAGGGGATACACTGCTCTACTGCTGTACTATACAGGGGATACACTGCTCTGCTGCTGTACTATACAGGGGATACACTGCTCTGCTGCTGTACTATACAGGGGATACACTGCTCTGCTGCTGTACTATACAGGGGATACACCGCTCTGCTGCTGTACTATACAGGGGATACACTGCTCTGCTGCTGTACTATACAGGGGATACACTGCTCTGCTGCTGTACTATACAGAGGATACACTGCTCTGATGCTGTACTATACAGGGGATACACTGCTCTGCTGCTGTACTATACAGGAGATACACTGCTCTGCTGCTGTACTATACAGGGGATACACTGCTCTGCTGCTGTACTATACAGGGGATACACTGCTCTGCTGCTGCACTATACAGGGGATACACTGCTCTGCTGCTGTACTATACAGGGGATACACCGCTCTGCTGTACTATACAGGGGATACACCGCTCTGCTGTACTATACAGGGGATACACTGCTCTACTGCTGTACTATACAGGGGATACACTGCTCTGCTGCTGTACTATACAGGGGATACACTGCTCTGCTGCTGTACTATACAGGGGATACACTGCTCTGCTGCTGTACTATACAGGGGATCCACTGCTCTGCTGCCGTACTATACACGGGATACACTGCTCTACTGCTGTACTATACAGGAGATACACTGCTCTGCTGCTGTACTATACAGGGGATACACTGCTCTGCTGCTGTACTATACAGGGGATACACTGCTCTGCTGCTGTACTATACAGGAGATACACTGCACTGCTGCCGTACTATACAGGGGGATACACTGCTCTGCTGCTGTACTATACAGGAGATACACTGCACTGCTGCCGTACTATACAGGGGATACACTGCTCTGCTGCCGTACTATACAGGGGATACACTGCTCTGCTGCCGTACTATACAGGGGATACACTGCACTGCTGCCGTACTATACAGGGGATACACTGCTCTGCTGCTGTGCTATACAGGGGATACACTGCTCTGCTGCTGTACTATAGAGGGGATACACTGCTCTGCTGCCGTACTATACAGGGGATACACTGCTCTGCTGCTGTACTATACAGGGGATACACTGCTCTGCTGCCGTACTATACAGGGGATACACTGCTCTGCTGCCGTACTATACAGGGGATACACTGCTCTGCTGCTGTACTATACAGGGGGATACACTGCTCTGCTGCTGTACTATACAGGGGATACACTGCTCTGCTGCTGTACTATACAGGGGATACACTGCCCTGCTGCTGTACTATACAGGGGATACACTGCTCTGCTGCTGCACTATACAGGGGATACACATCTCTGCTGCTGTACTATACAGGGGGTACACTGCTCTGCTGCTGTACTATTTTTCAGGGGGATACACTGCTCTGCTGCTGTACTATACAGGGGATACACCGCTCTGCTGCTGTACTATACAGGGGATACACTGCTCCGCTGCTGTACTATACAGGGGATACACTGCTCTGCTGCTGTACTATACAGGGGATACACTGCTCTGCTGCTGTACTATACAGGGGGATACACTGCTCTGCTGCTGTACTATACAGGGGATACACTGCTCTGCTGCTGTACTATACAGGGGATACACTGCTCTGCTGCTGTACTATACAGGGGATACACTGCTCTGCTGCTGTACTACACAGGGGATCCACTGCTCTGCTGCCGTACTATACAGGGGATACACTGCTCTACTGCTGTACTATACAGGAGATACACTGCACTGCTGCTGTACTATACAGGGGATACACTGCTCTGCTGCCGTACTATACAGGGGATACACTGCTCTGCTGCCGTACTATACAGGGGATACACTGCACTGCTGCTGTACTATACAGAGGGATACACTGCTCTGCTGCTGTACTATACAGAGGGATACACTGCTCTGCTGCCGTACTATACAGGGGATACACTGCTCTGCTGCTGTACTATACAGGGGATATACTGCTCTACTGCTGTACTATACAGGGGATACACTGCTCTGCTGCTGTACTATACAGGGGATACACTGCTCTGCTGCTGTACTATACAGGGGATACACTGCTCTGCTGCCGTACTATACAGGGGATACACTGCTCTGCTGCCGTACTATACAGGGGATACACTGCTCTGCTGCTGTACTATACAGGGGGATACACTGCTCTGCTGCTGTACTATACAGGGGATACACTGCTCTGCTGCTGTACTATACAGGGGATACACTGCTCTGCTGCTGTACTATACAGGGGATACACTGCTCTGCTGCTGTACTATACAGGGGATACACTGCTCTGCTGCTGTACTATACAGGGGATACACTGCTCTGCTGCTGTACTATACAGGGGATACACTGCTCTGCTGCTGTACTATACAGGGGATACACTGCTCTGCTGCTGTACTATACAGGGGATACACTGCTCTGCTGCTGTACTATACAGGGGATACACTGCTCTGCAGCTGTACTATACAGGGGGATACACTGCTCTGCTGCCGTACTATACAGGGGATACACTGCTCTGCTGCTGCACTATACCGGGGATACACTGCTCTGCTGCTGTACTATACAGGGGATACACTGCTCTGCTGCTGTACTATACAGGGGATACACTGCTCTGCTGCTGTACTATACAGGGGATACACTGCTCTGCTGCTGTACTATACAGGGAATACACTGCTCTGCTGCTGTACTATACAGGGGGTACACTGCTCTGCTGCTGTACTATACAGGGGGATACACTGCTCTGCTGCTGTACTATACAGGGGATACACTGCTCTGCTGCTGTACTATACAGGGGATACACTGCTCTGCTGCTGTACTATACAGGGGATACACTGCTCTGCTGCTGTACTATACAGGGGATACACTGCTCTGCTGCTGTACTATACAGGGGGATACACTGCTCTGCTGCTGTACTATAGAGGGGTTACACTGCTCTGCTGCTGTACTATACAGGGGATACACTGCTCTGCTGCTGTACTATACAGGGGATACACCGCTCTGCTGCTGTACTATACAGGGGATATACTGCTCTACTGCTGTACTATACAGGGGATACACTGCTCTGCTGCTGTACTATACAGGGGATACACTGCTCTGCTGCTGTACTATACAGGGGATACACTGCTCTGCTGCTGTACTATACAGGGGATATACTGCTCTGCTGTACTATACAGGGGATACACCGCTTTGCTGCTGTACTATACAGGGGATACACTGCTCTGCTCCTGTACTATACAGGGGATACACTGCTCTGCTGCTGTACTATACAGGGGATACACTGCTCTGCTCCTGTACTATACAGGGGATACACTGCTCTGCTGCTGTACTATACAGGGGACACACTGCACTGCTGCTGTACTATACAGGGGATACATGCTCTGCTGCTGTACTATACAGGGGATACACTGCTCTGCTGTACTATACAGGGGATACACTGCTCTGCTGCTGTACTATACAGGGGATACACTGCTCTGCTGCTGTACTATACAGGGGATACACTGCTCTGCTGCTGTACTATACAGGGGATACACTGCTCTGCTGCTGTACTATACAGGGGGTACACTGCTCTACTGCTGTACTATACAGTGGATACACTGCTCTGCTGCTGTACTATACAGGGGATATACTGCTCTGCTGCTGTACTATAAAGGGGATACACTGCTCTGCTGCCGTACTATACAGGGGATACACTGCTCTGCTGCTGTACTATACAGGGGGATACACTGCTCTGCTGCCGTACTATACAGGGGATACACTGCTCTGCTGCTGTACTATACAGGGGATACACTGCTCTGCTGCCGTACTATACAGGGGATACCGTGCTCTGCTGCTGTACTATACAGGGGATACACTGCTCTGCTGCTGTACTATACAGGGGGATACACTGCTCTGCTGCCGTACTATACAGGGGATACACTGCTCTGCTGCTGTACTATACAGGGGATACACTGCTCTGCTGCCGTACTATACAGGGGATACCGTGCTCTGCTGCTGTACTATACAGGGGATACACTGCTCTACTGCTGTACTATACAGGGGATATACTGCCCTACTGCTGTACTATACAGGGGATACACTGCTCTGCTGCTGTACTATACAGGGGATACACTGCTCTGCTGCTGTACTATACAGGGGATACACTGCTCTACTGCTGTACTATACAGGGGATACACTGCTCTGCTGCTGTACTATACCGGGGATACACTGCTCTGCTGCTGTACTATACAGGGGATACACTGCTCTACTGCTGTACTATACAGGGGATATACTGCTCTACTGCTGTACTATACAGGGGATACACTGCTCTGCTGCTGTACTATACAGGGGATACACTGCTCTGCTGCTGTACTATACAGGGGATACACTGCTCTGCTGCTGTACTACACAGGGGATACACTGCTCTGCTGCTGTACTATACAGGGGATACACTGCTCTGCTGCTGTACTATACAGGGGATACACTGCTCTACTGCTGTACTATACAGGGGATACACTGCTCTGCTGCTGTACTATACAGGGGATACACTGCTCTGCTGCTGTACTATACAGGGGATATACTGCTCTACTGCTGTACTATACAGGGGATACACTGCTCTGCTGCTGTACTATACAGGGGATATACTGCTCTGCTGCTGTACTATACAGGGGATACACTGCTCTGCTGCTGTACTATACAGGGGATACACTGCTCTGCTGCTGTACTATACAGGGGATATACTGCTCTGCTGCTGTACTATACAGGGGATACACTGCTCTGCTGTTGCACTGTGTTGGTTGGATAAATGAGGGTTATGGTTATTTTTGCTTTGTGGCCAGTTTGTTGTTTAGGCTCAAAACTGCAGCAAAAACTACAAAACAAAAACTAGTGATAAGTGAGACATGTGGCCCATAGAATTGAATGGTGGTACAGGTACAGGTACAGGAGCAGCGGCGTAACTGTAGGGATAGCTGATATAGCAGCTTCTATGGGGCCCACATTGTTAGGGGGCCCAGTATCTGGGGTAATGGGTTTGCATTGGGTGTGTGTATGCAGCAAGTGCGTGTTGTGTATATACTGCATGTCTGTAAATGGTATTATATGTATGTGTGTATTTGATGTATGTTTGTAAATGATGTGTATATACTATATATTTGTGTATATGTGATGAGTATATGCTGTATGTCAGTGTATATGATGCATGTGTGTACTGTATATAGTATATCGTATTGTATGTATGTGTGTATATACTGTGTGTGATTGTAACTTACTCATGTGAATATACAAATATGTATTCTTTTTTAGGGGAAAGGGGGCCCTATTCAGAAGTCTGCTATGGGGCCCAGGTCTGCTTTGGGGAGGTCTTCTATGGGTCGCAGGTCTGCTATGGGGCCCGGTTCTGCTATGGGGCCAGGGTCTGCTATGGGGCCCAGGTTTGCTATGGGGCCCGGGACTGCTATGGGGCCCGGGACTGCTATGGGACCAGGGTCTGCTATGGGGCCAGGTCTGCTATGAGGCCCCGGTCTGCTATGAGGCCCCGGTCTGCTATGGGGCCAGGGTCTGCTATGGGGCCCTGGTCTGCTATGGGGCCCTGGTCTGCTATGGGGCCCAGGTCTGCTATGGGGTCCAGGTCTGCTATGGGCCAGGGTCTGCTATGGGGACAGGGTATGCTATGGGGCCAGGGTCTGCTATGGGGCCAGGGTCTGCTATGGGGCCCCGGTCTGCTATGGGGCCCAGGTCTGCTATGGGCCCCCTGGTCTGCTATGGGCCCCCGGTCTGCTATGGGGCCCTGGTCTGCTATGGGGCCCTGGTCTGCTATGGGGCCCTGGTCTGCTATGGGGCCCTGGTCTGCTATGGGGCCCAGGTCTGCTATGGGGCCAGGGTCTGCTATGGGTCCAGGGTCTGCTATGGGGACAGGGTCTGCTATGGGGCCAGGGTCTGCTATGGGTCCAGGGTCTGCTATGGGGAGGTCTGCTATGGGGCCCAGGTCTGCTCTGGGGCCCAGGTCTGCTATGCGGAAGTCTGTGAATGATGACCTACCCCCAGATAAATAGGTAAAAAGGCTGTGATTATTAATAGCCTTTATTCTTTCTATATTGTTTGGATGTTGCTGTATTATATCAGGACGGGATATAAGATTGATCGCTTCCCTTGGATGGCAGGAATATTGGCGCGGCACAACGCGGATGAGATGATTGCTTTATTGATTTACAAATTCATGTAAATTCTCCGCGTGGCGTCTGGTAATTCTCTGGTTCGCGTCCAGGTTGCTCCGAGTTTCTTTGCCAAATGAACTAATGATTGAGATAATTCTCATTATCCTCCAGTGTTAGAGGAGATAATTGAAAATATAAGCGATGGCTCGGGTCCTCTGCGGCTTCTATATCAGTGATACAATGTCCTGCCTGCCTGGGACTGGTGGTGATGTCATCATCTGTGATGTCATAGCTGTATTGTGATGTCACCAGGTCAAGTCATTTTTCTTATTATTTTCATTACACTCTTACAGAATAGGGTTAGTGCTAAACCTCTCCCTAAGAAAATCTACTTACCTGGAGGCCAAGAGGTCCCTCAGGTCCAACAGGTCCTGGTGGTCCCGGAGGTCCCTGAAATAGCAGGAGGTGACATGTTACACTGTTACAATTACTTGTGTTCTAGATTGTTACTTTCCCAGTATGAAAATCCAGCTGTGTAATTAATGCGTAATTAATGGCACCACTAGAGGGAGCACTTTGGTGCAGTTACTCACTTCAATACAGCTGCCAGCTGTGGGGGGGCAGTTGTATACAGATGTTTGCAAGTAGTACAATCCCCCTATTGGTGGCTCATGGTAAATGTTATGACCTTTAACATGGAGCCACACATGGTGCACATGTTCTAATACTTTACACATCGCTGCCGGTATTCAATGTATTGACCTCCATGATGTATAATGTGTGTCACCAGTCAATAAATCGGTATTAGATAATGATACAAACAATAACAGCATTTATATCTATCAAATAACACACAAATACAAGAAGGAAACAAAATGACAAAGGAATTGGTAGAGATGTCATTTCCTTTTTTACCACAAGGGGGAGCAAACGCTCAAGATCAAGACCTACTTTACAAGGGGATTTTACAAAGTTCCTATGAAACCTTTAGAAACTTTTTCGATCCCTCTTATTGGTTTAGGACAGTGATGGCGAACCTATGGCACGGGTGCCAGAGGCGGCACTCAGAGCCCTTTCTGTGGGCACCCAGGCCATCGCCCCAGCACCAGACAGGACTCAAAGAATCTTCCTGCAGTTCCAAGCAACTTAAAAGAGGCTGCTTTCAGTCATATTTTGATATTTACTTTGCTACCTGGGACTGTAGGAAGAGGGGGAATGAGTAGACAGGGCCAAATTATCTTTGGAGGACCTCCTGATGGACCACAATTTTCTCTGTACAGAGGGACACTGGAAAGAAGCTAAAATGATGAAACTTTTCCATCTTTCTACTGTGTTGCTGTCCTCAGGAGGCCAATATGATTGAAAGTTGTGGAACAGGGAGCAATAGGTTACTGCTTTAATTTTTGGTTGGCACCTCGCAATAAATAAGGAGGGTTTTGGGTTGCAGTTTGGGCACTCGGCCGCTAAAAGGTTCGCCATCACTGGCTTAGGATATCCCTCTGCTCCCTTGTGGGATGGGAATAACCCAGGGTCTATCTATACCCCCTTCCATATTTTCTGGCTATGATAAGCCAAATTTACCAGGATTGGTGGTAATAGTTAGGCAATCCCTATAATTAGAGCGGTATCAGCTCCCTGCTACACCAGTGTCAGACAAGCAACATTTCTAAATCTTAAAAACTCCTTCACTGTATCTGGGTCCCATCACATCTCCCGACCGTCCCAGAGTCAGCGGGAAAATCCCAGGTTCCAGATGTTGTGGCACTTCTTCTACCAGTCCTTTCTACCAAACCGATATGTGGGGAGTAAAGGGTTACTTATCACTTCCATATTACGTTCCTGGTTCTCTCACCTCGGGTCCTTGGATGCCATCTACACCAGGTAAACCCCCTTCTCCTTTTTCACCCTGGAAAGACAAAGTAACAAAATCAATAAAACGGTCACAGTTAATAAAAATAAGTGAAGCTGTAATGTCCCACAGGTCAGGCCCCTGCTAAATCCTGCACCAAGATACATTACTGTAACAGTCTGGAGAGGGCCAGCTCTACAGTACCAGCTTCAAGCCATAGCACCTTCACCTTTAAGGCTGGGTCATCCCTTTAAGAGCCTTCATCCCCCTTTATCTATGTCCTCTATGAGATATCCTGTAGTAATCTCAGACTGGCATTTTCATCAGGTTTCCCGACTATTTCTGATTTGCACCGCATTTAAAAGGGGTCTTTGGCGCACGCGATTGGATTGTGTCACATCGGCGCCGGCTTGCATGCGACACAAATTGGGGGGCTGGCCATCGGACAACCCGACTGATTTGGGAGAATCAGAAGGAGAGTTCTACCATCTCTAAATAGAGGCCCTTGTCTTGGTTCATTGTTTCTTTCTCCTAAGATTTCCACAGAACTTATTGCTGTTATTGGGGCTCATTTACTAAGGGTCCGAATGCCGCACTTTCGTCGGGGTTCCCCAATATTTCTGTTTTGCACCGAATTGCCCCGGGATTTTGGTGCACGCGATCGGATTTTGGCGCATCGGCATCTTGTGTTGCAAGATCAAGCACTCACATGCACTGGGAAGAAGAAGGTGAACTCCGGTGGACCTCGGCACAGCAGTGACACAGGAATGAACTCGGACACACGACCTTAGTGAATCGCACCGGACCCGAATCCATGTCGGACAACGCACTGCAGGATTGCGACGCGACTGGTTAAGTAAATCTGCCCCATTATTGTGTTGCAGATGCAGGAGAGCCGATGTGGCTTTCTGGAAATGGATCCAGTCTTCTTACATCCTCAGGATCACATCATCTCACTACAGCTAGCCAAGCGGACAGCCCTGCTTGTCCTCAGAATTGGGAACTCTGCACAGCCTGTCATCTGCTGCTAATTGTCTTCTACCTGTGGTTCTCCTAACAAAGTTATCGTGAGTTTACATCATCTCCATTATCCGTGTGAGTCCTTGGCTAAGCATCATAAGGCATCATAAGACTCCCTTTCACTTTCTGCCATGACCCGTCACCTACACCGGGAGTTCCTCAGAGGAAAGCATATAGCCATGCAGTACCCCCCTACCCTTCTTGCTTTAGTGGCTACTCCTGCCAGGGGTGGGTGAGGCCTACACTAAGGCTTTGCTACCATAACATCTGCAGCTACGGCACAACCGAGCCCGCCACTCCGTATCTAGTATACAGCGGCCCCCATATATGGAGGTTTCAAACCCCCTTAGTATGAACACTATAAGGAATTTCCACCCCTGTCGGGTCCTTAAATAGCATGGACCAATTGAGGGACTTTTAAGGGTATACTTTTGTCACGAGTTCCCCAGCGATCCTTGTCACGAATCGCTGGGTTGTGCCCAGTCCCAATTGTGACAACTTTCTTCAAGTGATGAAGGTTAGAGCTCCTCCACCTAAATTAGGGTTCATCTTCTTGGTTATCATGGAGACATTTCAGCATTGGGAGGTTTCCTGACTTGGAGGAGACCATAGATACTAACAAACCCTCAGCCGGGTCCTTGGCACATAAAGGTAGGAGGACATTTCCATCTCCTTTCTCCCGGTGACGCCTAGTAACGGTGTTCATTACAGCACTGCCATAAAGCAGATGAGGCGGTGCGCGCCATTACTGCTGTCAGATCCTTCCACCTCCTCCACAGCGAGAGAATCATTTCATGTGCAGAAAACGTACAAAGAAGAAAAAATCCCCCCGACAACTTCCGAGACGAGAGACTTTCCACTCCAATAGCTGGATTGAAATTCATTCGTCTTATCTGTTGAGCGCAGGACGTTCCGTGAAGGCGACTCGACAGAATTACGGCGGCTCTTAATTAGTAAAGATATTTCTGCCGCGGCTCAGGTGATACAAGACATTAATGAAGCCATAAAATGTAACTGTCTGGGAATTACAAAGAACAGACGGCAAGCGATACATTGTAACGCTACAGGGTGACGGCCGCCGCGCTGTAGTACACAACGCGGGGAGAGATCATTGAGGAGGATGGAGTGTTACAAGGCTACATGGGAAATATATGCTAATTAGCTCTCCTCCAGGAGGAAGAAATCCGTCTCTCTTGTGCCACCTATAGGAAGCCACCGTCATACATCACTGTCACACAACTCTGCGGCCCCAACTGTAGGGAGCAATAGACATAGGGGGTCATTTACTAAGGGACCGATTCGCGTTTTCCCGACGTGTTACCCGAATATTTCCGATTTGCGACAATTTTCCCTGTATTGCTCCGGGATTTTGGCGCACGCGATCGGATTATGGCACATCGCCGCCGGCATGCACGGGACGGAAATCGGGGGCGTGGCCGAACGAAAACCCAACAGATTCAGAAAAACCGCCGCATTAAAAAAAAAAAAATGTTGCGGGACTCGCGCTTACCTTCACCAGGTATAGGCCGGTGAATTTCAGTGCATTCCGGCGGGCCACGGGGAACTTCAGCGCAGCAGCGCCACCTGGTGGACGTCGGAGGAACTGCCTTAGTGAATCGCCGGAAGACCCGAATCCACCACAGAGAACGCGCCGCTGGATCGCGAATGGGCCGGGTAAGTAAATCTGCCCCATAGAGTTATTGGGGCTTATTTATCATTGGTTTTCCTGGGCTTTTTTGGTGTATAAAAAGTCTCAAAGTAGTCAAATGAAGGGTTTTTGAGACTTTTCACTGCTAAAAAGTCTTACGGGGCTATTTCCACCTCTTCATTAATCTGGTCTAAACCTAGAACTACTGCTAGTGCATCACCGTGCAAAGCCAGAGGCATGACTTCAGACTCATAAAAAGTCTCTAACTTTCTCCAGTCCCTGCTGGTGGATGTGCTGAGACTTTTTATGCATTTTGAGACTTTTTTGGGGACTTTTTTTTTTAAATAAATCCCAGACAGAAAATAGACCATAAGGACATTTATTAAAGGGCCAAAGCCACTTCCATGAATCTGATGGGCAGAAAAATACAAAAATAGACATAGAACTGTCCCAGGGAGCCTAATGATAAACAACCCCCATGATGTCTATGGAAAGTAAGATCAAATAAGATCGTGGGGGTCATTTACTAAGGGCCCGATTCACGTTTTCCCGACGTGTTACCCGAATATTTTTGATTTGCGCCGATTGTACCTGAATTGCCCCGGGATCGTGGCGCACGCGATCGGATTGTGGCGCATCGGCGCCGTCATGCGCACGACGGAAATCGGGGGGCGTGTCCGAACGAAAACCGAAAAAGTGTCGCTTGGGGACCGCTTACCTTCACCTGGTCCGAGGTGGTGTATTCCGGCGCGATGAGATGACTTTCAGCGCAGCAGCGCCACCTGGTGGACGGCGGAGGAACTACCTTCATAAATCCCGGCCGGACCCGAATCCTGTGCAGAGAACGCGCCGCTGGATCGCAAATGGGCGAGGTAAGTAAATCTGCCCCCTTGTGTCTGGTCTGGGGTCTGGATTATTTCAGGAGACTGATCTGTGAGTCGCAATTGTTTGATGGGTCTAATTCAGTCTGAATTATTTTACAGGTCTGGTGGGATCTGAAAACCTACTAATGGGGAATCGGACCCTAAGAGGTCCGGTGTCAGGTAATAATTACTCTCTTACTCTCTAATATAAATCTCTGGACCAAGGTCTAAATTTATATTAGGTTTTTTTAGATTTAGAGGACCAAATTCATACAAGGGACTGGTCTAGGGGGTAAATAAACTTGTGGCCACGGTCTGAATTGATTTAGAGGTTTGGTCCAAGGTGTGAATTCATTTGGAGACTGGAGCGATAGATTAAAACGAGGTCACCTGCTTGTAGAGATGAGCCAATCACTGAAGATTTAAAAAAAAAAAAAATCATTTACAGGCAGTCCCCCGAGTTACGTATAAGATAGGTTCCTTGGGTTTGTCCTTAAAGGTCTCTGCCACTAGTCCTGTCACCTCTACCTGTTGGAGCAGCTCACAAGGATCCCATCCCAGTCTTTATCTAGTTATTTCATACATTAATCATTGTAAAATCATCTATTCTTTATCATGTAAATGAGGCTGGTCACATGGTCAGAGGCAGTGATGTCACCCCTGTTACCCCTCCCCTCTCATCCCCTGCTCATGTCTGTGTGTAATGTATAGTAAAGCATGCTGCATCCTCCTAATACACAGAGACACAGACATCAGCTACACAAGTGCCTGACATGTTCTGCTATAACACGGCTGCAGCCTGGAGCTGTTGTATCTCTCCTATACACACACACAGGCTGCAGGGGGCGTGGCCACCATCAAGCACATGGAGCAGCCATTACATGGAGCAGCTGTCAGTCAAGCACCGGGGGTGTGGCTGTGCCTCCCACTCATGAATAAGCTGGACAGCTGAATATGCTAATGACTCATTGGACATCTCACAGGTCATTTGCATACAGCTTTAGGACCTCATTGCTTAGGGTTACAGGCATGTAGAGGGACAATGAAGGGATAGAGGCAATGCTCTCTAATGGGAGTTTATGAAAATATATTTACCGTAGTTTAGGGGGTTATTTTGCATGGCGGGTTCTCTTTAAGTTGAATTTGTATGTAAGTCATTACTGTATATTTTAGAATTGTAGCTCCAGACCAATTTTTTTTGTGCCAGTCACAATTGGACCAAGAATTATCAATAAATCTTCATTACAGACACTTTACAGCTGATCACTGCAGTCTGGGATTATAGTAACATTCAGAGAGGTCACAGGGGGCAGAGGGGTCCATCTTTAACTAGGGGGCGTCTGTAAGTCGAATCTCCTAAAGTAGGGGACCACCTGTATTTTAAACACATTTTTTAAAAATAAAAGGTCCTTTCTTAATTCCTTCATTTTCTATTTAAGAAAAAATCTAAATGAAAAAAATCATATAAAATGACTGGATGGAGGTTTTTTTTTTATAGCTTAGAAAACTAGAGGGGCTTTATACTGATTCCAAGGACATTCCGAAGCAAATCAGAAATTTGATTGATACCGCGTCTACAAATCATCAAGTTGATTGGCTCATCAATTGTTGGGGGTCAGACCCAGGGGCATAACTACAGGGGTAGCAGCCATAAAAGCCGCTATGGGGCCCGCAGTGTCAGGGGGCCCAGCACCAGAACTGACACACTAAAGAATAGAGGTTGTGCACCATTATATACATATTGGGGCAGATTTACTTACCCGGCCCATTCGCGATCCAGCGGTGCGTTCTCTACGCTGGATTCGGGTCCGGCTGGGATTTATTAAGGTAGTTCCCCCGACGTCCACCAGGTGGCGCTGCTGCGCTGAAAAGCATCGGAACGCACTGGAGTTCACCGGCTCGGGCTGAGTGAAGGTAAGTGCAAGCTCCGCGACAGATTTTTATTTTTTTTAATGCGGCGGTTTTTCCGAATACGTCGGGTTTTCGTTCGGCCACGCCCCCCGATTTCGGACGCGTGCATGCCGGCGCCGATGCGCCACAATCCGATCGCGTGCGCCAAAATCCCGGGGCAATTCAGGGGAAATCGGCGCAAATCGGAAATATTCAGGTTACACGTCGGGAAAACGTGAATCGGGCCCTTAGTAAATGATCCCCATTATATACACATTGTACAGCATAATATGTATATACAGTAATAGGGCACATCCTCCACAGGACACAGCACTAATCTGCAGCTCAGATAAGAAATGTCGGGGTAGAGGGAGGGGAAAGCAGAAGGACAGGACAAGGGATCTCTCATCTCTAATTCCTGCCATGTACTTACAGATATTGGCAGATATTGGGACGGATCTGTGTAAGTATAGAAACATGTATATATGGGATATGTGGGGCCCCATTCAGAAGTCTGCTATGAGGCCCTATGTATCCTCGTTACGCCCCTGGTCAGAGTAGGTAGGAAAGGAAAGGATTGCCTAACCATCCACATTGTGGTGAACTTTGGGGCCAGACCCCTAAATCTCATTATGTTATGACATATCCTATATTACCCTATAGTATTCTCAGGTGGGAAAACTCCTTTAACCCTTTACTAGTCCATTTGTTTTCCAGACGTAATTCTGAATTAATTCAGGAAGTTTTTTTTCCCCCAGTGATGTTGTGGTACACGATCGGCAAGTAAAGGCGGCAGCTGTTCAGTAACCGAATCTTTTTGTTCGATGCAAGATAAACATCCCCAAACAATTTGCCTCTTTGCCATCTTTCCCTGTTTGCCTGGAAGGGACTGGGAGCCTCGGGCAATGATCCTGCTAATCCGGCTGTCTAGATGCTAATCGATCCAGGTCCATGCTATTGAGCCTGGCCCGCTCCCTCCGCCCGGCCCTGGCACACGCGGCTGGCGGGGGCGGCATCAAGGCTTTGAATCTGTTCCAAGGAGAACAAGTAAAATGAGACGCCCCGAGGCGGCTTCACTGTGTGATGGACGGAGGAGAAAGTTCAATCACAACAAAAAAATTGAAAAAATTATGTAAACTGCTTGATCTGGACTTAAAGTCGTTACATTATCTCTTCTGGGGCAAATCTGGAGGAGCAGGCGATGGTCTCCAGCCGGTTCCCCAAACCCCAACACAACAGAGATCCTCGTAGTTACATGCACAGATATCACTACACATCAATATTCATGTTCTAGGAGGATATTTTACCCATACAAGATGGTTTATACATGTCATCTGTTCTCACCCTTTGTCCTTCAAGTCCTGGAAGCCCCGGACTTCCCGTAGGTCCCTCTGGACCCTGGAATGAGAAATTATGAGTCATTACTTACAAGCTGTGATGTTCGAACTTGCACCTGTAGTTGTAGTAATAGCAGTAGTTGGTCTTAAGGTCAATGAACCCAATGGGCTGCTCCTCCATTCATGGGACGGCCAGAGGTAACCAGGGGCCATACTTGGAGCTCACATCTCAGGGGTCTTTGAGGTCAGACAGCTGTAGTTGTAGTAATACCAGTAGTTGGTCTTAAGGTCAATGAACCTAGTGGTCTGCTGCTCCATTCATGGGACGGCCAGAGGTAACCAGGGGCCATACTTGGAGCTCACATCTCGGGGGTCTTTGAGGTCAGACGGCTGTAGTTGTAGTAATACCAGTAGTTGGTCTTAAGGTCAATGAACCCAGTGGTCTGCTGCTCCATTCATGGGATGGCCAGAGGTAACCAGGGGCCATACTTGGAGCTCACATCTCGGGGGTCTTTGAGGTCAGACGGCTGTAGTTGTAGTAATAGCAGTAGTTGGTCTTAAGGTCAATGAACCCAGTGGGCTGCTGCTCCATTCATGGGACGGCCAGAGGTAACCAGGGGCCATACTTGGAGCTCACATCTCGGGGGTCTTTGAGGTCAGACCCCTCTAGTCTTATGGTGGCCATGTACCTTAGGGGATTGTTTGAGAAACCTAATTATATTGGTGAGACTCAATAACTCAACAACCAAATAACATCGCCTTGAGTCTGTAGAACAGGATCAGTAAGTTTATATCCTGACACTGGTGGCAAATCGAGAAGACCTTGAACATGCAAGATGGTGGATAAGTCCTGCCGAAGTAACAAGACTTCAACACATTAAATGTGTCCCATCTGGAATATCTAATGGCACGTCCAACAATCACCCCACGTTGTATGGCCAGACAACAGGTTAGCTGTTCCTCTTGACTATCCTATGTACATGCACACTCGCCAGGGATGTCTAGCAGCAGATCCTCTCCCATGAGATGGAGGAAGGTTGGGGACACAACTGATACTGATTACCTATCCTATAGATTCATATAAAAGATATCAGTATAACTACAAATAATGGATCCCTCTGTCCCAGCTGATTGGACACCTACCGTACCATGTTCCAATGGAGCGTCAGTAACTACCTCATTGAGAATCTACGAGACTGAGATACGGTAGACATCTGAAAACCGACTTGGAATGAAGCAGCTGCACTATTTTGTAATTGGTGTTGGGTCCAATGGTCAGACCCCCAGTGACCCACATTGATCAAGTACAAGTGATATTCAAAAAGCCCCTTTAAGTAAACCCCATAAAACTAGTAATATTCTTTCTACATTAGCTGTGTCTTACCGGTGGTCCGGGCTGCCCGATGAGACCTTGGGGGCCACGTGGTCCGGGTATTCCCTGTAAGCAGAAGGCACATATTTTGTATATTTTTGTGCTTTGGGATCAGCTGTGATCGGCTCAATGTCCTGAAACCACTTTAAGCAACTCCGTGCCACGAATATTATGTTATTTTGACAGATTTTTACATAAATTACACATAATCATATATATTGTGCTAATACAAAGTGCAATAATAAAATGCACAACGTGTTTCCTACCTGTTCTCCCTTCAGTCCTTCCATCTGAACCTACGATACAAACAAGAGGCCACATTACAGGAGTCTTTTCATATAAAAAAAATTACTGAAAACATAATTTTTTTAAAAATGGTCTTACAACATTCCCTGGTAATCCTGGGGGCCCCCCTTCACCCTTTTCACCCTAAAGAAAAGAAGAGAATTGGGTTACATTTTGAACATGTGACAACATAAGTTTTATGTATATAATTACTAAGAAATACAATCGATTTATATTTAATAATAATATAAAAATAATATTTTAAAGATAGCAAAAATATTTACATTCTTTTATCCATTTTGGAGGAAAATGGATGACAAACTGATGCTCGAGGGGTCAGTCCTGTGTCCAAGGGCACTGGGCACCGGTCTGTAGCTTTGTAAGTCCAAGAGGTAAGTGGTACCATTGAAGGGATGAACAGTCACAACACGCTAGCCCCGATACACAGGAGAGGAGCTAAGTCCCTGATTGGTGTTGGTCTTAGTGATGGGATCTCCAGGAGATTGGGGGTCCAGTGTACTCCCGCTCTACCCCGGATGAACAATGCAGACAGTTGCACATGTAACCTACTAGTGGTCCCGTCCATTGCCCTAGTACCTGAGCCAAGGTTCCTAGAAGCAGTCCTAGTCCCATATTATGGGATACCACTACCTGCTAATTACCCATGTTTGACACATGGCACATTCCCTGATTATTGACTTGATGAAAGTTCCCTGTTTGCCTACGACTGGCACTGATCCATTCAGAAACTTTTTCTCCAGCTCCAACCCTGGACCATTCCTGAATATTCATATTGGGGGTCATTTACTAAGGGCCCGAATCTGGGGCAGATTTACTTACCCGGTCCGTTCGCGATCCAGCAGCGCGTTCTCTGCGCTGGATTCGGGTCCGGCCGGGATTCATCAAGGTAGTTCCTCCGCCGTCCACCAGGTGGCGCTGCTGCGCTGAAAAGCATATGAATGCGCTGGAGTTCACCGAGTTGGGCTGAGTGAAGGTAAGCACGTCCCAAGCGTCCCAAGCGACACATGCGCCACAATCCGATCGCGTGCGCCAAAGTCCTGGGGCAATTCAGGGGAAATCGGCGCAAATCGGAAATATTCGGGTAACACGTCGGGAAACCGCGAATCGGGCCCTTAGTAAATGACCCCCATTGTCTGTATAATTCCCAGACACATTCTGCTTCATATTCTATTATTCAGATTAAAATCTTGTAAATTACATTTGTTTGTTTTATATGCACAAAACTGACATCATGTGGTAAGAAAAAGTTGTAGCCTTTGAAGAAATGTAAGCGGCACCGCCATGGGGTCCACACTCACCCTCTCTCCTTTTGGCCCCTTTAGACCTGGTAATCCAATGCTGCCTTTTTCACCCTGCAATAACCAAGATAAAGAAAGATGAGTGATGAACGTTGATGTTTATGTTACTGTAAATTGCAGAAATGATGCAACATTCAAAAATGACAAATTATTTTAGGAACACACTAACATTTATCAGTGAAGGAATAACATCACTTACGTCTTTTCCGTCCGGACCGGGCTTTCCAGGAAACCCATCGATACCTCTGTCACCCTAGAAGATAAAAGATGACAGATCTGAAATAAAATTACTAGTGAAAGTCTCCATTAATATTAGATGCATATTGAGGGATATAACTAGACATGTAGTAAAGGGGGTAACGCGGCTTTCTTGGAATCTACTTTAGGCCAGGACAATAGGAAATAAAGTAACTTCCCTTGCTTTGGCTCCCTGAACCCCGGGGGCCATTATCTACTAAGTCACGTGACAGACCTGACGGGGCTAGAAGTGTCCATGGTCATATGATCCCAACAGCCAATCAGCGTTTGCAGAGGTCACAGACTCAGGACTGGTAATGTCACTTTTAAGTTTCACTGTTGCTACTTCTGTGACTTCTGTGGCCATGAGAAATGGGGAACCTGTCCCATCATTTTGGCTGCCCCATACCACTCCTGGACCCCTCCCCACCATGTTCTACCATCATTACTACCAGGGGCGTAACTTTGGGGGTGCAGAGGTTGCAGTCGCACCCGGGCCCAAGAGGTTTAGGGGGCCCTTATGGTGTCACTTTCCCATATGAGAAGACTAGTACTATAAACCATACGTTATAGTCGGGGCCCGGCACAGACTTTGCACTGGGGCCCATCAGCTTCTAGTTACACCACTGATTACTACCACACTGTATATGATCTTTTGGACCCCCTTAGCTTCCCACCTAGACTGATCCGATTTTGGGGGATCACATGACCTAATCACAAGCCTTTGCTTTATAAGAGCGGGGGCCCACGAACACCCCTCGAGGACATCCATTACGTGGGTGAGATTCCCTCTATATGGATGGTTACCACCATGTGATGCCAGGTCCCCAGGGCTTTCTGCTTCCATCATCACGAGATTAGATTAGGATGGAATTAGATTTGTGTGTTGTGGATCTAATGAATATTGGATGGGTTCTGGGCAAAGTATGAAAATATTCCATCAGCCTCATTATTAATCCGGTCTCCAGGAGGCTGAGAAGAGCTGCCGATGCGGCACTGGACTCGGATCCAGTTTGTAGGACCCTATAAATGACCAGGGAAGAGTTTGTATAATTAGGAACCTGATGGGGAAAATGGTTTAAATTAGGGGATGTAGTTATTGTCATCGTCAGAAAGCAGAGGAGAAGGGGGGCAAACCGATCTAAGTTTTTAAGGATAAGGAAGAGCAGATCTATAAGACCCCAGAACACACATGATTTCTTATATTCTTATTGATGCCACACCCTAAACTTTCAGTCACTCTTCAGTAACGGTCCAGCCACAGTGCAGGACATAATGGAGCAGATTTACTTACCCGGTCCATTCGCGATCCAGCGGTGCGTTCTCTGCGGAGGATTCGGGTCTTCCGGCGATTCACTAAGGCAGTTCCTCCGACGTCCACCAGATGTCGCTGCTGCGCTGAAGTCCGCCGAGACCCGCCGAGGGCTGCCGGAATGCACCATCCTATACCTGGTGAAGGTAAGTGCAAGTCCTGCGACACTTTTTTTTTTTTTTTTAAATGTGACGGTTTCTCCGAATCCGTCGGGTTTTCGTTCAGCCACGCCCCCCCCCATGTCCGTCGCGTGCATGCCGCTGATGCGCCACAATCTGATCGCGTGCGCCAAAATCCTGGGGCAATACAGGGAAAATTGCTGCAAAACGGAAGAATTTGCGTAACCTGCCGGTAAAACGCGATTCGGGCCCTTAGTAAATGACCCCCAATTTTAATCTCATATACATTGCCACAGTGTAATCCCATGTACAGAGCCTGTCACCATGCAACGACCACATACGATGGTGCCAGGGTGTCATTTCTTTCCCCCAAAAAACATCAAAAATGTTGCCTTTATATAATCAACTAAAGCCTTGAGTTACCCCAATACCAATGGGATACAACAAAATGAACTCCAGGTTCTTTGTTAGGAATTGTATAAGCAACTGAGCACTTAGTGACAGGGAGCCCCAATACTGGGATATTGAGGTGCATGTCCTCCCCTGTGACAGTTACATCAGCAGCGTCCAGGAAGGAGATTCACGTAGTGACAAATGGAAGATGTAGCAGAGTCATCGCTTCTATTCTCAATGTTTTAAAGGCAGAAATTAATTTCCGGCCCGGTGATGTGTGACGGCGCAAAAATCCTATGCTCCGCTCTCCTCCTCCGAGGTGTCCTGCTGATCATTGGGAGAGATGTGTGATAGCGCAATAATCCGATGCTCCGCTCTCCTCCTCCGAGGTGTCCGCAGATCATTGGGAGAGATGTGTGACGGCGCAAAAATCCTATGCTCCGCTCTCCTCCTCCGAGGTGTCCTGCAGATCATTGGGAGAGATGTGTGATAGCGCAATAATCCGATGCTCCGCTCTCCTCCTCCGAGGTGTCCTGCAGATCATTGGGAGAGATGTGTGATAGCACAATAATCCAATGCTCCGCTCTCCTCCTCCGAGGTGTCCTGCAGATTATTGGGAGAGATGTGTGATAGCGCAATAATCCGATGCTCCGCTCCCCTCCTCCGAGGTGTCCTGCTGATCACTGGGAGAGATGTGTGATAGCGCAATAATCCGACGCTCCGCTCTCCTCCTCCGAGGTGTCCTGCAGATCATTGGGAGAGATGTGTGATAGCGCAATAATCCGATGCTCCGCTCTCCTCCTCCGAGGTGTCCTGCAGATCATTGGGAGTGATGTGTGATAGCGCAATAATCCGATGCTCCGCTCTCCTCCTCCGAGGTGTCCTGCAGATTATTGGGAGAGATGTGTGATAGCGCAATAATCCGATGCTCCGCTCTCCTCCTCCGAGGTGTCCTGCAGATCATTGGGAGAGATGTGTGATAGCGCAATAATCCGATGCTCCGCTCTCCTCCTCCGAGGTGTCCTGCAGATCATTGGGAGAGATGTGTGATAGCGCAATAATCCGATGCTCTGCTCTCCTCCTCCGAGGTGTCCTGCAGATCATTGGGAGAGATGTGTGATAGCGCAATAATCCGATGCTCCGCTCTCCTCCTCCGAGGTGTCCTGCTGATCATTGGGAGAGATGTGTGACGGCGCAATAATCCGCTGCTCCGCTCTCCTCCTCCGAGGTGTCCTGCAGATCATTGGGAGAGATGTGTGATAGCGCAATAATCCGATGCTCCGCTCCCCTCCTCCGAGGTGTCCTGCAGATCATTGGGAGAGATGTGTGATAGCACAATAATCCAATGCTCCACTCTCCTCCTCCGAGGTGTCCTGCAGATTATTGGGAGAGATGTGTGATAGCGCAATAATCCGATGCTCCGCTCCCCTCCTCCGAGGTGTCCTGCTGATCACTGGGAGAGATGTGTGATAGCGCAATAATCCGACGCTCCGCTCTCCTCCTCCGAGGTGTCCTGCAGATCATTGGGAGAGATGTGTGATAGCGCAATAATCCGATGCTCCGCTCTCCTCCTCCGAGGTGTCCTGCTGATCATTGGGAGAGATGTGTGATAGCGCAATAATCCGATGCTCCGCTCTCCTCCTCCGAGGTGTCCTGCAGATCATTGGGAGTGATGTGTGATAGCGCAATAATCCGATGCTCCGCTCTCCTCCTCCGAGGTGTCCTGCAGATCATTGGGAGAGATGTGTGATAGCGCAATAATCCGATGCTCCGCTCTCCTCCTCCGAGGTGTCCTGCAGATCATTGGGAGAGATGTGTGATAGCGCAATAATCCGATGCTCCGCTCTCCTCCTCCGAGGTGTCCTGCAGATCATTGGGAGAGATGTGTGATAGCGCAATAATCCGATGCTCTGCTCTCCTCCTCCGAGGTGTCCTGCAGATCATTGGGAGAGATGTGTGACGGCGCAATAATCCGATGCTCCGCTCTCCTCCTCCGAGGTGTCCTGCAGATCATTGGGAGAGATGTGTGATAGCGCAATAATCCGATGCTCTGCTCTCCTCCTCCGAGGTGTCCTGCAGATCATTGGGAGAGATGTGTGATAGCGCAATAATCCGATGCTCCGCTCTCCTCCTCCGAGGTGTCCTGCAGATCACTGGGAGAGATGTGTGACGGCGCAATAATCCGATGCTCCGCTCTCCTCCTCCGAGGTGTCCTGCTGATCATTGGGAGAGATGTGTGACGGCGCAATAATCCGATGCTCCGCTCTCCTCCTCCGAGGTGTCCTGCAGATTATTGGGAGAGATGTGTGATAGCGCAATAATCCGATGCTCTGCTCTCCTCCTCCGAGGTGTCCTGCAGATCATTGGGAGAGATGTGTGATAGCGCAATGATCCGATGCTCCGCTCTCCTCCTCCGAGGTGTCCTGCTGATCACTGGGAGAGATGTGTGATAGCGCAATAATCCGACGCTCCGCTCTCCTCCTCCGAGGTGTCCTGCAGATCATTGGGAGAGATGTGTGATAGCGCAATAATCTGATGCTCCGCTCTCCTCCTCCGAGGTGTCCTGCAGATTATTGGGAGAGATGTGTGATAGCGCAATAATCCGATGCTCTGCTCTCCTCCTCCGAGGTGTCCTGCTGATCACTGGGAGAGATGTGTGATAGCGCAATAATCCGACGCTCCGCTCTCCTCCTCCGAGGTGTCCTGCAGATCACTGGGAGAGATGTGTGATAGCGCAATAATCCGATGCTCTGCTCTCCTCCTCCGAGGTGTCCTGCAGATCATTGGGAGAGATGTGTGATAGCGCAATAATCCGATGCTCCGCTCTCCTCCTCCGAGGTGTCCTGCTGATCATTGGGAGAGATGTGTGACGGCGCAATAATCCGATGCTCCGCTCTCCTCCTCCGAGGTGTCCTGCAGATCATTGGGAGAGATGTGTGATAGCGCAATAATCCGATGCTCTGCTCTCCTCCTCCGAGGTGTCCTGCAGATCATTGGGAGAGATGTGTGATAGCGCAATAATCCGATGCTCCGCTCTCCTCCTCCGAGGTGTCCTGCAGATCACTGGGAGAGATGTGTGACGGCGCAATAATCCGATGCTCCGCTCTCCTCCTCCGAGGTGTCCTGCTGATCATTGGGAGAGATGTGTGACGGCGCAATAATCCGATGCTCCGCTCTCCTCCTCCGAGGTGTCCTGCAGATTATTGGGAGAGATGTGTGATAGCGCAATAATCCGATGCTCTGCTCTCCTCCTCCGAGGTGTCCTGCAGATCATTGGGAGAGATGTGTGATAGCGCAATGATCCGATGCTCCGCTCTCCTCCTCCGAGGTGTCCTGCTGATCACTGGGAGAGATGTGTGATAGCGCAATAATCCGACGCTCCGCTCTCCTCCTCCGAGGTGTCCTGCAGATCATTGGGAGTGATGTGTGATAGCGCAATAATCCGATGCTCCGCTCTCCTCCTCCGAGGTGTCCTGCAGATTATTGGGAGAGATGTGTGATAGCGCAATAATCCGATGCTCCGCTCTCCTCCTCCGAGGTGTCCTGCAGATCATTGGGAGAGATGTGTGATAGCGCAATAATCCGATGCTCCGCTCTCCTCCTCCGAGGTGTCCTGCAGATCATTGGGAGAGATGTGTGATAGCGCAATAATCCGATGCTCTGCTCTCCTCCTCCGAGGTGTCCTGCAGATCATTGGGAGAGATGTGTGATAGCGCAATAATCCGATGCTCCGCTCTCCTCCTCCGAGGTGTCCTGCTGATCATTGGGAGAGATGTGTGACGGCGCAATAATCCGCTGCTCCGCTCTCCTCCTCCGAGGTGTCCTGCAGATCATTGGGAGAGATGTGTGATAGCGCAATAATCCGATGCTCTGCTCTCCTCCTCCGAGGTGTCCTGCAGATCATTGGGAGAGATGTGTGATAGCACAATAATCCAATGCTCCACTCTCCTCCTCCGAGGTGTCCTGCAGATTATTGGGAGAGATGTGTGATAGCGCAATAATCCGATGCTCCGCTCCCCTCCTCCGAGGTGTCCTGCTGATCACTGGGAGAGATGTGTGATAGCGCAATAATCCGACGCTCCGCTCTCCTCCTCCGAGGTGTCCTGCAGATCATTGGGAGAGATGTGTGATAGCGCAATAATCCGATGCTCCGCTCTCCTCCTCCGAGGTGTCCTGCTGATCATTGGGAGAGATGTGTGATAGCGCAATAATCCGATGCTCCGCTCTCCTCCTCCGAGGTGTCCTGCAGATCATTGGGAGTGATGTGTGATAGCGCAATAATCCGATGCTCCGCTCTCCTCCTCCGAGGTGTCCTGCAGATTATTGGGAGAGATGTGTGATAGCGCAATAATCCGATGCTCCGCTCTCCTCCTCCGAGGTGTCCTGCAGATCATTGGGAGAGATGTGTGATAGCGCAATAATCCGATGCTCCGCTCTCCTCCTCCGAGGTGTCCTGCAGATCATTGGGAGAGATGTGTGATAGCGCAATAATCCGATGCTCTGCTCTCCTCCTCCGAGGTGTCCTGCAGATCATTGGGAGAGATGTGTGATAGCGCAATAATCCGATGCTCCGCTCTCCTCCTCCGAGGTGTCCTGCTGATCATTGGGAGAGATGTGTGACGGCGCAATAATCCGATGCTCCGCTCTCCTCCTCCGAGGTGTCCTGCAGATCATTGGGAGAGATGTGTGATAGCGCAATAATCCGATGCTCTGCTCTCCTCCTCCGAGGTGTCCTGCAGATCATTGGGAGAGATGTGTGATAGCGCAATAATCCGATGCTCCGCTCTCCTCCTCCGAGGTGTCCTGCTGATCATTGGGAGAGATGTGTGACGGCGCAATAATCCGATGCTCCGCTCTCCTCCTCCGAGGAGTCCTGCAGATTATTGGGAGAGATGTGTGATAGCGCAATAATCCGATGCTCTGCTCTCCTCCTCCGAGGTGTCCTGCAGATCATTGGGAGAGATGTGTGATAGCGCAATGATCCGATGCTCCGCTCTCCTCCTCCGAGGTGTCCTGCTGATCACTGGGAGAGATGTGTGATAGCGCAATAATCCGACGCTCCGCTCTCCTCCTCCGAGGTGTCCTGCAGATCATTGGGAGAGATGTGTGATAGCGCAATAATCTGATGCTCCGCTCTCCTCCTCCGAGGTGTCCTGCAGATTATTGGGAGAGATGTGTGATAGCGCAATAATCCGATGCTCTGCTCTCCTCCTCCGAGGTGTCCTGCTGATCACTGGGAGAGATGTGTGATAGCGCAATAATCCGACGCTCCGCTCTCCTCCTCCGAGGTGTCCTGCAGATCACTGGGAGAGATGTGTGATAGCGCAATAATCCGATGCTCTGCTCTCCTCCTCCGAGGTGTCCTGCAGATCATTGGGAGAGATGTGTGATAGCGCAATAATCCGATGCTCCGCTCTCCTCCTCCGAGGTGTCCTGCTGATCATTGGGAGAGATGTGTGACGGCGCAATAATCCGATGCTCCGCTCTCCTCCTCCGAGGTGTCCTGCAGATCATTGGGAGAGATGTGTGATAGCGCAATAATCCGATGCTCTGCTCTCCTCCTCCGAGGTGTCCTGCAGATCATTGGGAGAGATGTGTGATAGCGCAATAATCCGATGCTCCGCTCTCCTCCTCCGAGGTGTCCTGCAGATCACTGGGAGAGATGTGTGACGGCGCAATAATCCGATGCTCCGCTCTCCTCCTCCGAGGTGTCCTGCTGATCATTGGGAGAGATGTGTGACGGCGCAATAATCCGATGCTCCGCTCTCCTCCTCCGAGGTGTCCTGCAGATTATTGGGAGAGATGTGTGATAGCGCAATAATCCGATGCTCTGCTCTCCTCCTCCGAGGTGTCCTGCAGATCATTGGGAGAGATGTGTGATAGCGCAATGATCCGATGCTCCGCTCTCCTCCTCCGAGGTGTCCTGCTGATCACTGGGAGAGATGTGTGATAGCGCAATAATCCGACGCTCCGCTCTCCTCCTCCGAGGTGTCCTGCAGATCATTGGGAGAGATGTGTGATAGCGCAATAATCTGATGCTCCGCTCTCCTCCTCCGAGGTGTCCTGCAGATCACTGGGAGAGATGTGTGATAGCGCAATAATCTGATGCTCCGCTCTCCTCCTCCGAGGTGTCCTGCAGATCATTGGGAGAGATGTGTGATAGCACAATAATCCGATGCTCCGCTCTCCTCCTCCGAGGTGTCCTGCTGATCATTGGGAGAGATGTGTGATAGCGCAATAATCCGATGCTCTGCTCTCCTCCTCCGAGGTGTCCTGCAGATCATTGGGAGAGATGTGTGATAGCGCAATAATCCGATGCTCCGCTCTCCTCCTCCGAGGTGTCCTGCAGATCACTGGGAGAGATGTGTGACGGCGCAATAATCCGATGCTCCGCTCTCCTCCTCCGAGGTGTCCTGCTGATCATTGGGAGAGATGTGTGACGGCGCAATAATCCGATGCTCCGCTCTCCTCCTCCGAGGTGTCCTGCAGATTATTGGGAGAGATGTGTGATAGCGCAATAATCCGATGCTCTGCTCTCCTCCTCCGAGGTGTCCTGCAGATCATTGGGAGAGATGTGTGATAGCGCAATGATCCGATGCTCCGCTCTCCTCCTCCGAGGTGTCCTGCTGATCACTGGGAGAGATGTGTGATAGCGCAATAATCCGACGCTCCGCTCTCCTCCTCCGAGGTGTCCTGCAGATCATTGGGAGAGATGTGTGATAGCGCAATAATCTGATGCTCCGCTCTCCTCCTCCGAGGTGTCCTGCAGATTATTGGGAGAGATGTGTGATAGCGCAATAATCCGATGCTCCGCTCCCCTCCTCCGAGGTGTCCTGCTGATCACTGGGAGAGATGTGTGATAGCGCAATAATCCGACGCTCCGCTCTCCTCCTCCGAGGTGTCCTGCAGATCACTGGGAGAGATGTGTGATAGCGCAATAATCCGATGCTCTGCTCTCCTCCTCCGAGGTGTCCTGCAGATCATTGGGAGAGATGTGTGATAGCGCAATAATCCGATGCTCCGCTCTCCTCCTCCGAGGTGTCCTGCTGATCATTGGGAGAGATGTGTGACGGCGCAATAATCCGATGCTCCGCTCTCCTCCTCCGAGGTGTCCTGCAGATCATTGGGAGAGATGTGTGATAGCGCAATAATCCGATGCTCTGCTCTCCTCCTCCGAGGTGTCCTGCAGATCATTGGGAGAGATGTGTGATAGCGCAATAATCCGATGCTCCGCTCTCCTCCTCCGAGGTGTCCTGCAGATCACTGGGAGAGATGTGTGACGGCGCAATAATCCGATGCTCCGCTCTCCTCCTCCGAGGTGTCCTGCTGATCATTGGGAGAGATGTGTGACGGCGCAATAATCCGATGCTCCGCTCTCCTCCTCCGAGGTGTCCTGCAGATTATTGGGAGAGATGTGTGATAGCGCAATAATCCGATGCTCTGCTCTCCTCCTCCGAGGTGTCCTGCAGATCATTGGGAGAGATGTGTGATAGCGCAATGATCCGATGCTCCGCTCTCCTCCTCCGAGGTGTCCTGCTGATCACTGGGAGAGATGTGTGATAGCGCAATAATCCGACGCTCCGCTCTCCTCCTCCGAGGTGTCCTGCAGATCATTGGGAGAGATGTGTGATAGCGCAATAATCTGATGCTCCGCTCTCCTCCTCCGAGGTGTCCTGCAGATCACTGGGAGAGATGTGTGATAGCGCAATAATCTGATGCTCCGCTCTCCTCCTCCGAGGTGTCCTGCAGATCATTGGGAGAGATGTGTGATAGCACAATAATCCGATGCTCCGCTCTCCTCCTCCGAGGTGTCCTGCAGATCATTGGGAGAGATGTGTGATAGCGCAATAATCTGATGCTCCGCTCTCCTCCTCCGAGGTGTCCAGCTGATCACTGGGAGAGATGTGTGATAGCGCAATAATCCGATGCTCCGCTCTCCTCCTCCGAGGTGTCCTGCAGATCATTGGGAGAGATGTGTGATAGCGCAATAATCCGATGCTCCGCTCCCCTCCTCCGAGGTGTCCTGCTGATCACTGGGAGAGATGTGTGATAGCGCAATAATCCGACGCTCCGCTCTCCTCCTCCGAGGTGTCCTGCTGATCACTGGGAGAGATGTGTGATAGCGCAATAATCTGATGCTCCGCTCTCCTCCTCCGAGGTGTCCTGCAGATCATTGGGAGAGATGTGTGACGGCGCAATAATCCGATGCTCCGCTCTCCTCCTCCGAGGTGTCCTGCAGATCATTGGGAGAGATGTGTGATAGCGCAATAATCCGATGCTCCGCTCTCCTCCTCCGAGGTGTCCTGCAGAGCATTGGGAGAGATGTGTGATAGCGCAATGATCCGATGCTCCGCTCTCCTCCTCCGAGGTGTCCTGCTGATCACTGGGAGAGAAGTGTGACGGCGCAATAATCCGATGCTCCGCTCTCCTCCTCCGAGGTGTCCTGCTGATCATTGGGAGAGATGTGTGACGGCGCAATAATCTGATGCTCCGCTCTCCTCCTCCGAGGTGTCCTGCTGATCATTGGGAGAGATGTGTGATAGCGCAATAATCCGATGCTCCGCTCTCCTCCTCCGAGGTGTCCTGCTGATCACTGGGAGAGATGTGTGATAGCGCAATAATCCGATGCTCCGCTCTCCTCCTCCGAGGTGTCCTGCAGATCATTGGGAGAGATGTGTGATAGCGCAATAATCCGACGCTCCGCTCTCCTCCTCCGAGGTGTCCTGCTGATCATTGGTAGAGATGTGTGATAGCACAATAATCCGATGCTCCGCTCTCCTCCTCCGAGGTGTCCTGCAGATCATTGGGAGAGATGTGTGATAGCGCAATAATCCGATGCTCCGCTCTCCTCCTCCGAGGTGTCCTGCTGATCATTGGGAGAGATGTGTGATAGCACAATAATCCGATGCTCCGCTCTCCTCCTCCGAGGTGTCCTGCAGATCACTGGGAGAGATGTGTGATAGCGCAATAATCCGATGCTCCGCTCTCCTCCTCCGAGGTGTCCTGCAGATCATTGGGAGAGATGTGTGATAGCGCAATAATCCGATGCTCCACTCTCCTCCTCCGAGGTGTCCTGCAGATCATTGGGAGAGATGTGTGATAGCGCAATAATCCGATGCTCCGCTCTCCTCCTCCGAGGTGTCCTGCTGATCACTGGGAGAGATGTGTGATAGCGCAATAATCCGGTGCTCCGCTCTCCTCCTCCGAGGTGTCCTGCAGATCATTGGGAGAGATGTGTGATAGCGCAATAATCCGATGCTCCGCTCTCCTCCTCCGAGGTGTCCTGCAGATCATTGGGAGAGATGTGTGATAGCGCAATAATCCGATGCTCCCGCTCCCCTCCTCCGAGGTGTCCTGCAGATCATTGGGAGAGATGTGTGATAGCGCAATAATCCGACGCTCCGCTCTCCTCCTCCGAGGTGTCCTGCAGATCATTGGGAGAGATGTGTGATAGCGCAATAATCCGATGCTCCGCTCTCCTCCTCCGAGGTGTCCTGCAGATCATTGGGAGAGATGTGTGATAGCGCAATAATCCGATGCTCCCGCTCTCCTCCTCCGAGGTGTCCTGCAGAGCATTGGGAGAGATGTGTGATAGCGCAATAATCCGATGCTCCGCTCTCCTCCTCCGAGGTGTCCTGCTGATCATTGGGAGAGATGTGTGATAGCGCAATAATCCGATGCTCCGCTCTCCTCCTCCGAGGTGTCCTGCTGATCATTGGGAGAGATGTGTGATAGCGCAATAATCCGACGCTCCGCTCTCCTCCTCCGAGGTGTCCTGCAGATCATTGGGAGAGATGTGTGATAGCACAATAATCCGATGCTCCGCTCTCCTCCTCCGAGGTGTCCTGCTGATCACTGGGAGAGATGTGTGATAGCGCAATAATCCGATGCTCCGCTCTCCTCCTCCGAGGTGTCTTGCAGATCATTGGGAGAGATGTGTGATAGCGCAATAATCCGATGCTCCGCTCTCCTCCTCCGAGGTGTCCTGCAGATCATTGGGAGAGATGTGTGATAGCGCAATAATCCGATGCTCCGCTCTCCTCCTCCGAGGTGTCCTGCTGATCATTGGGAGAGATGTGTGATAGCGCAATAATCCGATGCTCCCGCTCTCCTCCTCCGAGGTGTCCTGCTGATCACTGGGAGAGATGTGTGATAGCGCAATAATCCGATGCTCCGCTCTCCTCCTCCGAGGTGTCCTGCTGATCACTGGGAGAGATGTGTGATAGCGCAATAATCCGATGCTCCGCTCTCCTCCTCCGAGGTGTCCTGCAGATCATTGGGAGAGATGTGTGATAGCACAATAATCCGATGCTCTGCTCTCCTCCTCCGAGGTGTCCTGCAGAGCATTGGGAGAGATGTGTGATAGCGCAATAATCCGATGCTCCGCTCTCCTCCTCCGAGGTGTCCTGCTGATCACTGGGAGAGATGTGTGATAGCGCAATAATCCGATGCTCCGCTCTCCTCCTCCGAGGTGTCCTGCTGATCACTGGGAGAGATGTGTGATAGCGCAATAATCCGATGCTCCGCTCTCCTCCTCCGAGGTGTCCTGCTGATCACTGGGAGAGATGTGTGATAGCGCAATAATCCGATGCTCTGCTCTCCTCCTCCGAGGTGTCCTGCAGATCACTGGGAGAGATGTGTGATAGCTCAATAATCTGATGCTCCGCTCTCCTCCTCCGAGGTGTCCTGCTGATCATTGGGAGAGATGTGTGATAGCGCAATAATCCGATGCTCCGCTCTCCTCCTCCGAGGTGTCCTGCAGATCACTGGGAGAGATGTGTGATAGCGCAATAATCCGATGCTCCGCTCTCCTCCTCCGAGGTGTCCTGCAGATCATTGGGAGAGATGTGTGATAGCGCAATAATCCGATGCTCCACTCTCCTCCTCCGAGGTGTCCTGCAGATCATTGGGAGAGATGTGTGATAGCGCAATAATCCGATGCTCCGCTCTCCTCCTCCGAGGTGTCCTGCTGATCACTGGGAGAGATGTGTGATAGCGCAATAATCCGGTGCTCCGCTCTCCTCCTCCGAGGTGTCCTGCAGATCATTGGGAGAGATGTGTGATAGCGCAATAATCCGATGCTCCGCTCTCCTCCTCCGAGGTGTCCTGCAGATCATTGGGAGAGATGTGTGATAGCGCAATAATCCGATGCTCCCGCTCCCCTCCTCCGAGGTGTCCTGCAGATCATTGGGAGAGATGTGTGATAGCGCAATAATCCGACGCTCCGCTCTCCTCCTCCGAGGTGTCCTGCAGATCATTGGGAGAGATGTGTGATAGCGCAATAATCCGATGCTCCGCTCTCCTCCTCCGAGGTGTCCTGCAGATCATTGGGAGAGATGTGTGATAGCGCAATAATCCGATGCTCCCGCTCTCCTCCTCCGAGGTGTCCTGCAGAGCATTGGGAGAGATGTGTGATAGCGCAATAATCCGATGCTCCGCTCTCCTCCTCCGAGGTGTCCTGCTGATCATTGGGAGAGATGTGTGATAGCGCAATAATCCGATGCTCCGCTCTCCTCCTCCGAGGTGTCCTGCTGATCATTGGGAGAGATGTGTGATAGCGCAATAATCCGACGCTCCGCTCTCCTCCTCCGAGGTGTCCTGCAGATCATTGGGAGAGATGTGTGATAGCACAATAATCCGATGCTCCGCTCTCCTCCTCCGAGGTGTCCTGCTGATCACTGGGAGAGATGTGTGATAGCGCAATAATCCGATGCTCCGCTCTCCTCCTCCGAGGTGTCTTGCAGATCATTGGGAGAGATGTGTGATAGCGCAATAATCCGATGCTCCGCTCTCCTCCTCCGAGGTGTCCTGCAGATCATTGGGAGAGATGTGTGATAGCGCAATAATCCGATGCTCCGCTCTCCTCCTCCGAGGTGTCCTGCTGATCATTGGGAGAGATGTGTGATAGCGCAATAATCCGATGCTCCCGCTCTCCTCCTCCGAGGTGTCCTGCTGATCACTGGGAGAGATGTGTGATAGCGCAATAATCCGATGCTCCGCTCTCCTCCTCCGAGGTGTCCTGCAGATCATTGGGAGAGATGTGTGATAGCACAATAATCCGATGCTCTGCTCTCCTCCTCCGAGGTGTCCTGCAGAGCATTGGGAGAGATGTGTGATAGCGCAATAATCCGATGCTCCCGCTCTCCTCCTCCGAGGTGTCCTGCAGATCATTGGGAGAGATTGAGGCTCCCAATCACTCTCTGAATCACGGCACTTCTGGATCTGGATTTTCTTGACTTTTTGGAATTAGTTTGTAGCGATTTTGCAGAGCGGATCGTAAGATTAGGCCGAGAGGAGTTAATGGCTTATTGATATTTCATAAGGAGAAGTTAATTCTATTATCGTATTTTAAATAAAGGAAAAGACAGAAAAAAATGGACGTTAATGAAGTCTGTTATGGAAATGTATTGTAATCATCAGCCTCATCGACCTTCAGGAGTGTAATTATACTACATGGATGTAGCAGAGCTGAGGATGGGGGGAGATAGAAATGTAGTACTGTACAGGGGGGTGGGAGATGACCTACAATCCAAGAAGACCACAAGAAGGGAAGAAGGAAAGAGAAGGGAAATAGAAGGGAAAGGAAAGGGAAATAGAAGGGGAAGGGGATGGAAAAGGATAGGGAAGGGAAAGGGAAGGGGAAGAAAATGGAAGGGAAAGGGAAGCGAAAGGAAAGGGAAGGGGCATGAAATGGAAGGGAAAGGGAAGGGAAAGGAAAGGGAAATAGAAGGGGATGGAAAAGGAAAGGGAAGGGAAAGGGAAGGGGAATGAAATGGAAGGGAAAGGGAAAGGAAGGGAAATGAAATTGAAGGGAAAGGGAAGGGGGGAGGCAGGGGAAGGAAAGGGGAAGGGGGAGGGAAAAGGAAGGGAAATGGAAGGGGGAGGGAAAGGGAAGGAGAAAGGGGAGGGAAAGGGAAGGGGAAGTGGGAGGGAAAAGGGAAGGGGAAGGAAATGGAAGGGAAGGGAAAGGAAAGGGAAGAGGAAGGATGAGTGAAAAGGAAGGGAAAGGGAAGTGGAAGGGGGAGGGAAAGGGAAGGAAATGCAAAGGGGAGGGAAGAAAAGGGAATGGGAAGGGGACGGGGGAGGGAAAAGGAAGGAAAAGGGATAGGGAAAGGGAAGGAGAAGGGAAGGGAAAGGAAGTTTGCATGGCTTCATTAGCTGTCACCTTATGGTGAAAAGTTTATATATATTTTTTAAATGAAACAGATATTTGTAACTTGCAGAAGAAAGTGGTAAGTAGCCGTTTCTATATTTCTAATAATAAAGCAGATAAAAGGAAGTTTCGGCTGGTGACTCAGCCCCCCCTGACTCCTCTCCCCCGTTCTGCACCAGAGGAGGCATCGATAATGGACGGGGCACAGCTGTGTGGCGACACAGAAAGTATCCGAGCCGCCCCGGAGGCGCACGGGGACCGGATCATTCTGACTTCTCAACAAATTATGATCTCAAAGAACATCCAAATTTAGCTCTGGAAAATTAAAGGTAGGGAATCTCATGGTTTCATCCTGCAGACCACAGCCAGCGTTATGTATTGTCCCTGAAGAGATGTGTAATCAGATTTGTGTGTATTCTGTTAGTAGCAGCAGGACTGTGATATATGGATTTATATTCCAGGATTGTAGATTGTCCAAGTGGTGTGTCCTTACACTGCTGTGCTCTGTGCTCTCTGCAGTCAGTGTTAGGAATTGTCCCTGGAGAGATGTGTAATCAGACCTTCATGTAGGTCTTTAGTAGCAGCAGTACTGTTAAATATGTATTTATATTTCAAGAATGTAGCTTGTCCAAGTGCACTGAGTGGTGTATCCTTACACTGCTGTGCTCTGTATTCTCTGCAGTCAGTGTTAGGAATTGTCCCTGGAGATGTGTATAACCAGACCTTCATGTAGGTCTTTAGTAGCAGCAGGACTGTGAAATATGTATTTACTTTTCAAGAATGTAGCTTTTCCAATTGCACTAGGGGTGTTCTCTCACACTGCTCTGTATTCTCTGCAGCCAGGGTTATGTATTATCCTTGGAGAGATGTGTAATCAGACCTTTGTATATGTTGTTAGTAGCAGCAGGACTGTGATTTATGGATTAATATTCCAGGATTGTAAATCTGTGCTGTACAATCCCTACATCAATAGTCTATGTTACAACAGATGAACCCGCTCCTGGATGTCACATGAATGGGACGTATAGATTGTATCTATGTTCTAAAGTTCTATGAGACGTGAAGAAGATTAATTTCTATATATGAAACTTTTAATAATTAAAATATACTTTCAAAATTAAATAGAAGTGATGGATTATAAAAACACGACAACTTTCTTCAAAAACAGCGCCACCCCCGAGTACAGGATCAATGTGCTCCTGCACCTCAGTCTCATTCACTCAACCTATGGACACATTTCGGAAGCTTTATATAAGTGACTGGTAACAGTGGTCACCGGTACTGCAAGGGTTAATTTAGTTTTTTTTCTAAAGTAACAATTTAAAGGGATCATTTTGAGTCAGACTTCCCCTTTAAATCTTCCCGGTGCCACCCTCCTACATCACCCGGGGTCTATCATTAGAGCTTGAGGTCAGAGTAACAATCATACGATTCCTTCTATACAAGTTCTATGGGAAATTCTTTCATTAAGTTGATTCATTTTTGCCGCCCACTACTCTCCTCATCATCCGCGGATTACTCACTCAGCATCGGGATCACTGAGACAGCATATAAGAGAATGGTGGAGATACAGACCGCATTGTAATGGTGGGTTACATTCACCCTTTTGTAAGGAACATTTTACCTTTCAGGACACAAGAAAAGCTGAGTGACAACCACAGGGGAGCTGTACCTCTTCTTCATAGAACAACTTCTCTCTATATGGATCCCCAATCCCTTTTATCAATGTGATGCTATAATGATGAGCTATTCCCAAACTTTTTGAATAACCTCTGATAGTATTGTGGTGTCATTACCAGATGTACCACCAGGGGGCAGTAGTGATCTGCAGATTTTTATTGACAACATAATGAAACAAAGTAATTTATTTAATTGAATTGTTTAACTCAATCAGATATTCCGACATCTGCGAATTAAGATGAATTCATAGGAGTTTATACTTCGTCCTGCAGTTATTTCTATTGCGGCCCCTGATTTTGGTACTAATTTAGTTAAAGTTAAATTTGTATGTAAGTTGGAACTGTGACTTTTATAAAAGAAAAAAAAATGTTTTCCCTGTGACAATTGGATTTTCAAAGTTTTTTGCTGTAATGGGACCAAGGATTATCAATAAAGCTTCATTACAGACACCTTACAGCTGTTCATTGCAGTCTGGGACTATAGTAACATCCAGAGAGGTCACCAGAGGTCACAGAGAGGTCATTAGAGGTCACAGGGGGCAGAGAGGTCAGTCTGTAACTAGGGGTCATCTGTAAGTTGGGTGTCCTTAAGGGACCGTCTGTACATACAATAACTAAGCCATCAATGAAAAATAAAACTCTATAAAATCTCCCTTTTTGAAATGAAATTCTTGCAATACCCCTCCTGACCACTGGGTGTGCTGTAAAAGGGAAACATTTCCAAGACGGAAGGTTTATCCCAGCAAATATAGTAACAAATTGCCTAGTGGTAGCAATGATTACTACATCATTTTACAATCTTTTGCTTTGTTTATAGCAGAAAATATAAATATCATTTAATACATTTTAAAGGGAACCCGTCACCAAATTGTACCCCATTAAATTCCCAGCCCGCTCAGGTCGGGTATGAAATGTTTTTTTTTAGAATTCCCTTTTTTATATGAAATCTTCCCAATTTACATATCAAAAATCTCTCCAAAATTCAGGCAAATATGACTCATTTTCACATAAGATGAGTCAAGTTTTGTGGCTGTAGTGGGGGGATCACTTCAGACGCATCTATCTTCTGTTCTATAGCACCTACAAAAACGCTACTGGTGTCATATTAAAGATACGAATCTCATCCTTGAGATCCCAGACTTTAGAGCTACAGAACCAGAGATACAGACAGCTAAATACATGCATTGGAAATGAAAGCTGCAGATAAATATCCAGTTCTTACCTATGTTTTAACTGCTTGTATCTCTAGTTCTGTAGCTCACAGAGACATAAGCCTGAATGATCAGAATGATGAGATTATCTTATCTTTAATATGACACCCGTAGCAGATTTCCAGGTGCTATAGAACTGAAGATAGGGCTTTCTGAAATGACGCTTCCCTTGTAATCACTAAACTTGACTCATCTCATATGCAAATGAAGCGAGAAGAGTCATATTTGCCTGACTTTGCTGGAGATTTTGTAAATTGTTGAGAATTCACATAAAAGAGGGACATACCGCACCTGAGGGGACTGGTAGTTTCCAGATACCTTTAAATAAATACATTATTTGAATAAATAATATGAATAAACAATTGAAATAAATAAATATTTGCTCCCATTGGATGTAACATCTGTGATACTTTGTGTTCTTTCCCCTCCCCCGGGACCAATTATAACTGTGCCCATAATTCACCCTATAAAACCTCTAAACCTCGTAAGGTCAGGAGCTAATTTACCAAATTGAGAAAAAATTACGTCTATAAATCAGCCGTAATTTACATAAAAATTTCCATCCAGCAGATCGGGTTCGTCCGGCGCCGTCAATCCATCACCCTCCCTAATGAATACGTATCAGACAATAATTCTGTATTAAATTGTATTAATGTACCAACCGCGGATAATTCTATTTGCGGAGAGTTATTTCCCAGGTGTCTACGGCAAAGCAAGGGGGGGGGGGATTGCCGCTGCGCTTCCAGCACTCCATTTATATCCTTCCCTGGTGATAATGGTCTATCCTTACCCTATTATAATGGGTGAAGGGGGTTCACATACTTTTAGGAACCAATTTCCCTCTTATTGGTTAATGAGAAATGAAAATGTTTCTCGGAGAAATCTGAAGCCGTGCCGTAACGCGTAGAGAGAATAATCAAATCCACGGCATCGGAACATATTTCATCGTCGCTTAATGGTCTCCCTGCAGGTTCATCGTAATTTATTAGGGAGTAAGGAAAGTGCCGGAGTGTAATGAGGTCTGGGGAAACGAGGGTCCCGGAACGACACAGAGATATATGGATCACTCTAGATATGGATCGTGGAGGGGGGGCGGTCAGGTTTGGTTCTGAGTGATTAGTCTGGTAATGGGAACTACAGTCAAAAGATTAAGGGACTGGACAGGAAGATAAAGGCGGAGGAATGGGGAGGGTGCACCTAAACTGTCTATACAATGACTTCTCCCGCCCCCTATAGTAGTGATATATAAGGGAATGTTTTAGTAAAAACGTTCTCCATGCAGTGTCTCACACCCATCAGGTGTGTAGAGACATTATTTTTAAGTGTCACTGCCGCCCATCTTTTTTTTGCAGGTGGTGCTGCCTGAGGCAAGAGACTCAACTCACCTCATGGTTGGTGCACCCCTAAGCTTTGGAAATTTTGGGGGACATTTGAGCCACTACATCGAGGAAGTCTTTGATTTGGCACCCACAGGGTTAGACAGCCCATAACAGTGATAACACATGTACCTCTCATCTAGTTATCAGTGCCCAGTATGTTACTAAAGTCAACTCTTGTATGTGATTTACAATCTTGGAGCACCCAAGGACACCTTGCTCAAGAAGCAAATATTTTGTCTCCAAGACCACCCCCATCAGCAGCGGGTTCACAAGCCATGAGGCGCGTTGAGTATCTTGCCTCAGGCAACATCACCTGCAGCAAGGTAGGGGGCAGCATCAGGGGTGCAAAGCAGGACCTGACACTCGCATATAGTGTCTCCTCACACTGGATGTAATGGATGTATGAGGTTTTGGGCCGGAGCACTACTAAGTAATGGGCTGATGGACCTCATGGCTGCCAAATAATATAGTTAAAGGAAATCTACCACCGCTAAGTCCATTATGCCTAAATAAGTGAGAAGTACAATGGTCGCACATGCCCAGTACCACTTTTGGCAACGCCCATTCTTGTGATTAGGCCCCCAATGATCAAAAAAAATCCACTTTAAAGATATATAGTTTGGGAAACTTAGTATGAAGTTGTGATTTCCAAACTTAAAGAGAATATTTGGCCTAGATATATAAGGCCATATAGGGGATACTCAATGAGTAGAGTCAGGGGGAACACTGAGAACGCTGGGGCACCCCATTCTTGTGGACAGATCACTGGTCCCCCCACTGGTTAAGGATTACCCTTTACCTAACACCTAATTTGGCCATATTAGATGGTTATTGGTTAAGTATTTGTTGAGACCCCCGCATACATGCAGTAATAATAATGGGTCATCATTTGAATATTTCTTCCCCCAAAACATTTCAATGATTAATAATTATCTTATGAACTAGATTTTATATTGCGTCGCTTCCTACCTTGTCTCCGCGGCCTCCCTTCTCACCTCGTTCCCCTGGTAAACCCTTAAAAATCAAAAAGAAAAAAATTGCTCAATCATAGACAAAAACAGGACATCCTGGTATCTGGTCACTACTGTAGAAACACTGGAGTGAAAGGTTTGGGGCTTTAGTTATGACCTATTACTTACAGGGGAACCCGCTGGTCCGGGGCCTCCAGGTGGTCCTCTTGGTCCTACCAAACCCTGTGAAATAAGGATGAGAAATATTATATATAGGAAAAATAGAAGAAAACACCATGAGGTCTCCATCACAACTCCTAATACAATGGGACCTCCATCTAAACACCATGAGGCCTCCATCACATCTCCTAATACAATGGGACCTCCATCAGGCATCCAAACACCATAGAGCTTGCATCTTAATTTCAAATACCTTGGGATATCCATCACATGTCCAAACACTATGAGGTCTCCATCACACCTCAGATCACCATGGGCCCTCCATCATACCTCCAAACACTATGAGGTCTCCATCACACCTCAGATCACCATGGGCCCTCTATCACATGTCCAAACACCATGAGGTCTCCATCACATCTCCTAATACAATGGGACCTCCATCTAAACACCATGAGGCCTCCATCACATCTCCTAATACAATGGGACCTCCATCAGGCATCCAAACACCATAGAGCTTGCATCTTAATTTCAAATACCTTGGGATATCCATCACATGTCCAAACACTATGAGGTCTCCATCACACCTCAGATCACCATGGGCCCTCCATCATACCTCCAAACACTATGAGGTCTCCATCACACCTCAGATCACCATGGGCCCTCTATCACATGTCCAAACACTATGAGGTCTCCATCACACCTCAGATCAGCATGGGCCCTCCATCATACCTCCAAACACTATGAGGTCTCCATCACACCTCAGATCACCATGGGCCCTCCATCACATGTCCAAACACTATGAGGTCTCCATCACACCTCAGATCACCATGGGCCCTCCATCACATGTCCAAACACTATGAGGTCTCCATCACACCTCTGATAACCAAGGGCCCTCCATCATACATCCAAACACTATGAGGTCTCCATCACACCTCAGATCACCATGGGGCCTCCATCATACCTCCAAACACTATGAGGTCTCCATCACACCTCAGATCACCATGGGCCCTCCATCATACCTCCAAACACTATGAGGTCTCCATCACACCTCAGATCACCATGGGCCCTCCATCATACATCCAAACACTATGAGGTCTCCATCACACCTCAGATCACCATGGGGCCTCCATCATACCTCCAAACACTATGAGGTCTCCATCACACCCCAGATCACCATGGGCCCTCCATCATACCTCCAAACACTATGAGGTCTCCATCACACCTCAGATCACCATGGGCCCTCCATCATACCTCCAAACACTATGAGGTCTCCATCACACCTCAGATCACCATGGGCCCTCCATCATACATCCAAACACTATGAGGTTTCCATCACACCTCAGATCACCATGGGGCCTCCATCATACCTCCAAACACTATGAGGTCTCCATCACACCCCAGATCACCATGGGCCCTCCATCATACATCCAAACACTATGAGGTCTCCATCACACCTCAGATCACCATGGGCCCTCCATCATACCTCCAAACACTATGAGGTCTCCATCACACCTCTGATGACCAAGGGGCCTCCATCATACCTTCAAACACTATGAGGTCTCCATCACACCTCAGATCACCATGGGGCCTCCATCATACCTCCAAACACTATGAGGTCTCCATCACACCTCAGATCACCATGGGCCCTCCATCATACCCCCAAACACTATGAGGTCTCCATCACACCTCTGATGACCAAGGGGCCTCCATCATACCTCCAAACACTCTTGAGCCTCCATCCCACTTCTGATGACCATGGGGCTTCCATCATATCTCTACATCACACCATGGGACACCTATCATACATCCAAACACTATCACATCTCTGATCACCATGTGGCCTTCATCCCACCACCAAACACCAAGGGGCTTGCATCACATCTTCAAACATCCTTGGGCACCCATCAAACATCCAAACACTATGGGGTGTCCATTTCACTTCTGATCATCATGAAGCCTCTATCACACCTCGAAACTCTTAAGACACCCATAGTGTCCAAACCCTGTGGGCCTCCATCACATCTCTAATCCCCATCAGGCCTCCATCACACCTCTACAAACCATGGGTCCATCACAACCTCCAATAATCATGGGACCCTCTTCACACACCCTAATACAATGGGGCCTCCATCACACCTCTAGTACAAACCTTGGCAGGTCCTTACTACTTATTTTAGCACATAAGTTGCTACTATAAGGGGCGCTGTCCAGCATATTTGCTTCAGCGCTCTACGATATAGTATAATGTGTCCAACCGCAGTATAACGGTATCTGAGAACCATATGGCAACATTTAATAAACACTGTACAATATTTCTATTCCAGCTCTGTCCTGCGGTATTATTTCACCACTATATCGCAATATTCTTAGGGCACGGTATTGCTGTATCATGTGGCCATTATTCGGTGCTCTTATTATGGCGCTGTATAGCAGTATTATTACATCACTGTATGGCGGTATTATTTCAGAACTACATAGTCATATTCTTAGGGCACTGTGTGGCGATACTAGTATTAGTCTGATGTTCTATATCTATACTCTTAGCACGGTATAGTGATGTTCTTAGGGCACGTGGACTTTATAAGGTTCTATTATCACAGCACCATATAGCAGTAGTATTAAATCACTGTATGGCGGTATTATTTCAGCACTACATAGCATTATTCTTATTGCTGTATCATATGGTCATTATTTGGTGCTATTATCACGGCACCGTATAGCAGTATTATTAAATCACTGTATGGCGGTATTATTTCAGAAGGATATAGTCATATTCTTAGGGCACTGTGTAGCTATAGTAGTATTAGTCTGATGTTGTATATCTATACTTTTAGTGCGGTATAGTGATGTTCTTAGGGCACAGTATGGCAGTATCACGTGGACTTTATAAGGTTCTATTATCACGGCACCGTATAGCAGTATTATTACATCACTGTATGGCGGTATTATTTCAGAACTATATAGTCACATTCTTAGGGCACTGTGTAGCGATACTAGTATTATTCTGATGCTGTATATCTATACTCTTAGCACGGTATAGTGATGTTGGGCACAGTATGGCAGTATCACGTGGACTTTATAAGGTTCTATTATCCCGGCACCGTATAGCAGTATTATCAATCACTGTATCATTTTAGAATAACTTGTTGTTTATTTCATATACAATGTAACTTCTTTGCCATTGAATCTATCATTACTGGTTCTCTGTCTGGTTGTTCTACGAGATTCTTTCATAGCTGATGTTTATGCCCCCGGTTGACCACATTTGGGGGCTTCTGGGTCTATGACGCCCCTAACCCTGGTTCGGTCGACCACTGGTTCTGAGTAAATGATGTATCTTATATCAATATTTGGATGAGGAAGATAATGGGGGAATGATGGATGTCAGACCCCGGGGAGGAGCCGCTACAAAGTAATAGAAATGATGGTAAAATACTAATCATTTATAAGTTATTATTACTTTATTATTATTACATTTCTATTATTTTGTATCGGCTCCTCCCCGGGGTCCTACATCCATCCCCCCCCGCCACCCCCCCCCCCCGATCACCGTCCTCATCCAAATACTGGTATCGGATTCATCACTTCCTCTCCGGTTCAGCGCGGTTCCTCCAGCAGAGACAGTGACTGCTCGGCCGCTCCGTTTAATAATGGATCCCTTCAATTTTGCGCCTTGTGTTTGAAAAATCCGATTCTTTTTTAGTTATTGATCGGAGGAGATGAAGGTAAAATCAAATCTTGGGTCTAATTAAGGCGCGAGCACGGACAATGCGCAGGAGTTAAACCCATCGCTCCCGCTGCCATCGTCTGAATCAATTCTACATTCATTAGCGGAAAAAAAACAAAAAGACATAAAACAGCGGGAAACCGATGCCGAAAACTTCTTCCATGGAGCCCCAGGGGCTGAATTTTCCTGTTTGCATTAGTTCTGTACATAATATTGTTTTATCATTCTCTGTTAACCCCTCAAGGACGGCGGAAACTTATGTTTTTTTTTTTGTTTGTTTTTTTTTTACTCTCATCTTTCCAAAAACTGTAACTTTTTCGGTTTTCATTTCTCTTGTTTATACTTTGGTGGGTGGAGCTGTGCAAGGGGCCGTTTTATGCAGAATCTCCAGTTTTTTATTGATGTCAATTTGGAAAAGGTCCAGTGGAGGATAAAGTATTTAGTCAGCGCCAATTGTGCAGGGGGTGCCTAGTACACACTACACAGGACACTGCACATAGTACACACTGCACATAGTACACACTACACATAGTACACACTACACAGGACACTGCACATAGTACACACTGCACATAGTACACACTACACAGGACACTGCACATAGGACACACTACACAGGACACTGCACATAGTACACACTGCACATAGTACACACTGCACACAGTACACACTACACAGGACACTGCACATAGTACACACTACACATAGTACACACTACACATAGTACACACTGCACATAGTACACACTGCACATAGTACACACTACACATAGTACACATTACACATAGTACACACTACACAGGACACTGCACACAGTACACACTACACAGGACACTGCACATAGTACACACTACACATAGTACACACTACACATAGTACACACTGCACATAGTACACACTGCACATAGTACACACTGCACATAGTACACATTACACATAGTACACACTACACAGGACACTGCACATAGTACACACTGCACATAGCACATCCTGCACCCAGTACACACTGCACATAGTACACACTACACAGAACACTGCACATAGTACACACTGCACATAGTACACACTACACAGGACACTGCACATAGTACACACTGCACATAGTACACACTGCACATAGTACACACTGCACATAGTACACAGGACACTGCACATAGTACACACTGCACATAGTACACACTACACAGGACACTGCACATAGTACACACTACACAGGACAATGCACATAGTACACACTGCACATAGTACATCCTGCACCCAGTACACACTGCACATAGTACACACTACACAGAACACTGCACATAGTACACACTACACAGGACACTGCACATAGTACACACTGCACATAGTACACACTGCACATAGTACACACTACACAGAACACTGCACATAGTACACACTACACAGAACACTGCACATAGTACACACTACACAGGACACTGCACATAGTACACACTACACAGGACACTGCACATAGTACACACTGCACAGGACACTGCACATAGTACACACTGCACAGGACACTGCACTTAGTACACACTACACAGGACACTGCACATAGTACACACTACACAGGACACTGCACATAGTACACACTGCACATAGTACACATTGCACATAGTGTACACACTGCACAGGACACTGCACATAGTACACAGGACACTGCACATAGTACACAGGACACTACACATAGTACACAGGACACTACACATAGTACACACTACACAGGACACTGCACATAGTTCACACTGGACATAGTACACACTGCACATAGTACACAGGACACTACACATAGTACACAGGACACTACGCATAGTACACAGGACACTGCACATAGTACACACTGCACATAGTACACACTACACAGGACACTGCACATAGTTCACACTGGACATAGTACACACTACACAGGGCACTGCACATAGTACACACTACACAGGACAATGCACATAGTACACACTACACAGGACACTGCACATAGTACACACTACACAGGACACTGCACATAGTACACACTGCACAGGACACTGCACATAGTACACACTGCACAGGACACTGCACTTAGTACACACTACACAGGACACTGCACATAGTACACACTACACAGGACACTGCACATAGTACACACTGCACATAGTACACATTACACATAGTGTACACACTGCACAGGACACTGCACATAGTACACAGGACACTGCACATAGTACACACTGCACATAGTACACACTGCACATAGTACACATTGCACATAGTGTACACACTGCACAGGACACTGCACATAGTACACACTGCACAGGACACTACACATAGTACACAGGACACTACACATAGTACACACTACACAGGACACTGCACATAGTTCACACTGGACATAGTACACACTGCACATAGTACACAGGACACTACACATAGTACACAGGACACTACGCATAGTACACAGGACACTGCACATAGTACACACTGCACATAGTACACACTACACAGGACACTGCACATAGTACACACTACACATAGTACACACTACACAGGACACTGCACATAGTTCACACTGGACATAGTACACACTCATAAGTCGCTGAGCATAGACCAAGGCAAGGACTGCAGTCAATTTGCACCAACACTTGTGTCTAAACAGTAAGTCCCAAATCATGAATTCAGTCGTATTCTGAGGAGAAGTCTTTGCAAATAATGCATTTGGTGAAAGCAGGGACTATGTCACAGGGACTTGTCCTATTGTCCTAACATACAGTAGACAAAAAAACAAGGATACAGCACCCCCATAGTCTTTATCCTTAATATATAATACTATTTTGCACGGTCCATCACAGCATCACGGAGGATGTCCATACAGGTTCCTAAGCAGCGTCATACTGGGGTCCTTGGTTCCATCAGATAAGATGATTCGGGGGTCTAGTCTCCCATTAACCCAAAAAGAAATAGATCCCAGTAGCTGCCAGGTTGTGTTGTCCTCTGCTGGACTCTTAGGACCCCTTCTTGTGTTAGAGCATAGGCTCCCTGGAGGGTCCTCCGGAGCACTGGTGGCCCAGTCCAACATTGTTCCTAAACTTTTATCCGCTGTGTAATATGGGATGGGTTGGAATTAGAGATGAGTGAATTTCCTGAAACTCTAACTCTTTAGCGTCAACCATTTGCCTTTGGTCCTTAGGTTTGATTTGGTCCAAATAAATTCAGGTTTATTTCAAAAGTTCCCTCTGAAAAGTTGTGAATGTGTCTTACGACAACTCTTTCAAGTGTTTTTTACACCAAGACAATCAAAGTGAAACAACAAGGAAAAGTGAGGGCACCGGGGAGGGTTAGAGCTTCTTGACCCCTAATAGGGTGACCCATACCTAAAACCATGTTAGGGGTCAATGGCCTAATTCCTAGGGCTCTCCTGCTGGGACTTTGTAAGGTTCCTCATGATAATTCTGGCAAGTCAGACACTTGACCATCTGACACACCGGCCCAGTGGTACCTGTTCCACTTCTGCTTCTACAAAGTCCTGAAACTCAGACCTGACCCAGAACCCAGACGTTTTCTGGTGTATTGGGGCTCATTTACTTACCCGGTCCAGTCGCAATCCCGTGGTGCGTTGTCTGACGAGGATTTGGGTCTGCCGAGATTCACCAAGGTCCGATATACAGCAGGTGTCCGCCGGAGTTCACCTGCTTCTTCCTGGTGCATGTGAGAGCTTGATCTTGCGACACATTTCGTTTTTTAAATTCCGCGGCTTTTCCAAATCCGTCGGGTTGTCCGACGGCCACGCCCCCGATTTCTGTTGCGTGAAAGCCGAAATCTGATCGCGCGCCAAAATCCCGAAGGAATCCGCCGCAAAACTGAGAAATTCGGGAAACCCATCGGAAATGCGGCCGCGGAGCCCTTAGTAAATGAGCCCCGTTGTGTTTCTGAAGTTTCAGATTTGTCTAATACTAAATCTTGGGAAACTCAGAATTTTTTGGATTCATACCAAATGGTCGGGGGGAAAGTGATGGACGTCTCCTAATAGGACACAGATGACCCGGGAAAGTAAAGGAAAACCTTGCGATGTGGTCACCATTTCTGTTGGTAAATCAGTCGGAGCGATGGGAGTCAGACCCAAGCAATTTGTAGAAATCCCATCCCCGTGGTGGGTCAGTATCAAAGTCCTCCCCCAAAAACCTCTACATGATGTACTGTGCCCGTGTACGGAAAGAAAGGAGAGCACTATAAATCAATCAGGGGAGAATATTGTCTAACGAAGATGTCGCCAGTATCTTCAATCATCCCCCTGATTACCAGGAAAACCTATCCACGACCTGACTCACCTGTGGCCCTGGTGGCCCCGCAAGTCCAACTTCACCCTGTTCTCCTCTGTCACCCTAAAAAATAACAGAAGAGAAAGAATCATTGTCAGAGATGAGCAGTGGGACAATTAAAAAGGCAAATTTGCTCCAGAACGGAGATCATTGGGGCACATTTACTATGGACCTTGCGCCAGTTTTCTGTCGGACTTTGCACGCTCTTTCTATTGCTAACTGCTTACACAGGTATTTAAGAAGTGTCTGTATTGAAGGGGGTGTCCGGTACTCAGTCGGCAGAATTGTGTTGTAAGCCCCATGTTAAAGGTGCACCAAACAAAAGTGGTGCCCTCTGTCGGAGCAGTGCAGGGGGAGCCAGATTCGTGAAGAACCAGCGCCAGAAATCCTGAATCTGCACTATACACAGGACACTGCACAAAGTACAGACTGCACTGCTCTTAGTAAATGTGTCCCAATGTCACTGTGCTGTCACCTATAGGCAGCTTCATTATTTTACTGAATAGGTAAGTATAGGTGGCGCTAGTGAGACGGTTACATTCCTTATATAGACAAGCTAAAAAAAAAACAAAAGAAATCTGGCAGCTCCATCATCTACCGTCTCCTGTTTGCTAATTTGCTGCCAAGTTTCTTTCAGAACTTTGAAGTCCAATTTAGTCCTTTTGTTATGCAACATCCGCAAAACCTCCATCCACCAATCTGCTGCCACCTGGCTCAGAACCAGCACTCACATTGACCCATAATCTAAAATCAGCCGGAAGAAGAAAAGCAACAAATGCAATAAACATCATAAAGCAGATGTGATACAATTACCCGCTCTCCTTTGGCTCCTTCTCTGCCGATTGGACCCGGAGGCCCAAAGGACCCCTGAAATACAACGTGAGCTGCTGTAAGAAACTCTGGATACTTAGTAACAGTAAAGAAATACATAAACCTTGTATCAATTATAGTCCAAGGGGATTACCAAAATCCATCAATACTGAGCACCCAGCTTAAAAGAAAAAATAGAAAGGAAAAAAAAAAACTAAAAAAAAAAATTTCCTCATCTTTCTGGAGAAGTTCTCCAGGACTTCCAGGAGACCAGAAGTGATGAGAGAACCTCCACACTAAAGATGGGGATTGGCTCATCCATCACTTGCACAATGTGACATCATCACTTCCAGTCCAATGGGATCGCAGAGCTGTCTTACATCATAAGTCTGCCTTCCAATGAGAATAGGGGGCTCCTCATATTTTGGCCACGCCCATGGTGTAACAGGAAGCAAATTAGCATAATTATCTGCAGGTTCTTGAACCAAGTGATTGAGCAGTCAAAACGACATTTAGCAATTATAAGACAGACAGGCCGTTACCTTCTCTCCTCTCTCGCCTTTAATTCCTTGAAGTCCTCGGACTCCGACCTCTCCCTGAAACGTGAGAATTGATTGGATATCAGATATACAAACATCACATGGATGAGGATTGTCCTGTTACATCACTTGTAGACATCTTATACGTATTTTACATAGCGTTAAGATTGGTGGAGGCCCATGGGCCCAAATTCTGGTGGGGGCCCCCACTGAATGCAGCCCAGACAGTGGTACACATTGATATATAATAAATATTCTAAACATTCTCCTACTTACATGTTATCCTGTCTGCTAGCCTGGCTGGTATAGTGGCAGTGCTAGTAGTACTGACTACTAGTCCTAGTCCCCAAGCCAGTCCCACAGGAAAATTCTTCCCTGTTCTCTCTCTACCTCTTACAGATCACTCAGTGGGTGGGAGAAGGTCTAAAAGTGCACTGCATGCAGAATTAAACTTACTTAGGTGAGCTGTGTGGATATGATCTCAATGACAGAGCCAATGAGTCACTGTCACCACGTGAAGGCAGGGAGAGGGCGCAGGTGTTTCATGGCGCCACGGACCTCTGCGTGTCGCTCCCAGAGACAGTCAGCTGACTATCAGACATTGCAGTTGTGGGACCCATTTTTGGTAAAGTGGTGGGGGCCCTGGGGCACTCACCCCTGTAGCCATTCCCATAATCCAGCCCTGATTCACCAGATAAATTACAACAATTAATACTCCGCTCCGCTATATGAATGCGGATTTTTGTCAACTGTCAAGCATCTGTATTGAGCAGGATTTGAGTAGTTATATTCTTGTACATAGGAGGCAGTATTATAGTAGTTATATTCTTGTACATAGGGGGCAGTATTATAGTAGTTATATTCTTGTACATAGGGGCAGTATTATAGTAGTTATATTCCTGTACATAGGGGGCAGTATTATAGTAGTTATATTCTTGTACATCGGGGGCAGTATTATAGTAGTTATATTCTTGTACATAGGGGGCAGTATTATAGTAGTTATATTCTTGTACATAGGGGGCAGTATTATAGTAGTTATATTCTTGTACATAGGGGGCAGTATTATAGTAGTTATATTCTTGTACATAGGGGGCAGTATTATAGTATTTATATTCCTGTACATAGGGGGCAGTATTATAGTAGTTATATTCTTGTACATAGGGGGCAGTATTATAGTAGTTATATTCTTGTACATAGGGGACAGTATTATAGTAGTTATATTCTTGTACATAGGGGGCAGTATTATAACAGTTATATTCTTGTACATAGGGGCAGTATTATAACAGTTATATTCTTGTACATAGGGGCAGTATTATAGTAGTTATATTCCTGTACATAGGAGGCAGTATTATAGTAGTTATATTCCTGTACATAGGGGGCAGTATTATAGTAGTTATATTCTTGTACATAGGGGGCAGTATTATAGTAGTTATATTCTTGTACATAGGGGACAGTATTATAGTAGTTATATTCTTGTACATAGGGGGCAGTATTATAACAGTTATATTCTTGTACATAGGGGCAGTATTATAACAGTTATATTCTTGTACATAGGGGCAGTATTATAGTAGTTATATTCTTGTACATAGGGGACAGTATTATAGTAGTTATATTCTTGTACATAGGGGACAGTATTATAACAGTTATATTCTTGTACATAGGGGCAGTATTATAGTAGTTATATTCTTGTACATAGGGGGCAGTATTATAGTAGTTATATTCTTGTACATAGGGGGCAGTATTATAACAGTTATATTCTTGTACATAGGGGCAGTATTATAGTATAGTAGTCTTGTACATAGGGGGCAGTATTATAGTAGTTATATTCCTGTACATAGGTGGCAGTATTATAGTAGTTATATTCTTGTACATAGGGGGCAGTATTATAGTAGTTATATTCTTGTACATAGAGGGCAGTATTATAGTAGTTATATTCCTGTACATAGGTGGCAGTATTATATTAGTTATATTCTTGTACATAGGGGGCAGTATTATAGTAGTTATATTCTTGTACATAGGGGGCAGTATTATAGTAGTTATATTCCTGTACATAGGGGGCAGTATTATAGTAGTTATATTCTTGTACATAGGGGGCAGTATTATAGTAGTTATATTCTTGTACATAGGGGGCAGTATTATAGTAGTGATATTCCTGTACATAGGGGGCAGTATTATAGTAGTTATATTCTTGTACATAGGGGGCAGTATTATAGTAGTTATATTCCTGTACACAGGGGGCAGTATTATAGTAGTTATATTCTTGTACATAGGGGGCAGTATTATAGTAGTTATATTCTTGTATATAGGGGTAGTATTATAGTAGTTATATTCTTGTACATAGGGGGCAGTATTATAGTAGTTATATTCTTGTACATAGGGAGCAGTATTATAGTAGTTATATTCCTGTACATAGGGGGCAGTATTATAGTAGTTATATTCCTGTACATAGGGGCAGTATTATAGTAGTGATATTCCTGTACATAGGGGGCAGTATTATAGTAGTTATATTCTTGTACATAGGGGGCAGTATTATAGTAGTTATATTCCTGTACATAGGGGGTAGTATTATAGTAGTTATATTCTTGTACATAGGGGGCAGTATTATAGTAGTTATATTCTTGTACATAGGGGTCAGTATTATAGTAGTTATATTCCTGTACATAGGGGGCAGTATTATAGTAGTTATATTCTTGTACATAGGGGGCAGTATTATAGTAGTTATATTCTTGTACATAGGGGGCAGTATTATAGTAGTTATATTCTTGTGTATAGGGGCAGTACTATAGTAGTTATATTCCTGTACATAGGGGGCAGTATTGTAGTAGTTATATTCTTGTACATAGGGGGCAGTATTATAGTAGTTATATTCCTGTACATAGGGGGCAGTATTATAGTAGTTATATTCTTGTACATAGGGGGCAGTATTATAGTAGTTATATTCTTATACATAGGGGGCAGTATTATAGTAGTTATATTCCTGTACATAGGAGGCAGTATTATAGTAGTTATATTCTTGTACATAGGAGGCAGTATTATAGTAGTTATATTCTTGTACATAGGGGTCAGTATTATAGTAGTTATATTCCTGTACATAGGGGGCAGTATTATAGTAGTTATATTCTTGTACATAGGGGGCAGTATTATAGTAGTTATATTCTTGTACATAGGGGGCAGTATTATAGTAGTTATATTCTTGTACATAGGGGGCAGTATTATAGTAGTTATATTCTTGTGTATAGGGGCAGTATTATAGTAGTTATATTCTTGTACATAGGGGGCAGTATTATAGTAGTTATATTCTTGTACATAGGGGGCAGTATTATAGTAGTTATATTCCTGTACATAGGAGGCAGTATTATAGTAGTTATATTCTTGTAGATATGGGCAGTATTATAGTAGTTATATTCTTGTACATAGGGGGCAGTATTATAGTAGTTATATTCTTGTAGATATGGGCAGTATTATAGTAGTTATATTCTTGTAGATATGGGCAGTATTATAGTAGTTATATTCTTGTACATAGGGGGCAGTATTATAGTAGTTATATTCCTGTACATAGGAGGCAGTATTATAGTAGTTATATTCCTGTACATAGGGGGCAGTATTATAGTAGTTATATTCTTGTACATAGGGAGCAGTATTATAGTAGTTATATTCTTGTACATAGGGGGCAGTATTATAGTAGTTATATTCTTGTACATAGGGGGCAGTATTATAGTAGTTATATTCCTGTACATAGGAGGCAGTATTATAGTAGTTATATTCCTGTACATAGGGGGCAGTATTATAGTAGTTATATTCTTGTACATAGGGGGCAGTATTATAGTAGTTATATTCTTGTACATAGGAGGCAGTATTATAGTAGTTATATTCTTGTACATAGGGGGCAGTATTATAGTAGTTATATTCCTGTACATAGGGGGCAGTATTATAGTAGTTATATTCCTGTACATAGGGGGCAGTATTATAGTAGTTATATTCCTGTACATAGGGGGCAGTATTATAGTAGTTATATTCTTGTACATAGGAGGCAGTATTATAGTAGTTATATTCTTGTACATAGGGGGCAGTATTATAGTAGTTATATTCCTGTACATAGGGGGCAGTATTATAGTAGTTATATTCTTGTACATAGGGGGCAGTATTATAGTAGTTATATTCTTGTACATAGGGGGCAGTATTATAGTAGTTATATTCTTGTACATAGGAGGCAGTATTATAGTAGTTATATTCTTGTACATAGGGGGCAGTATTATAGTAGTTATATTCCTGTACATAGGGGGTAGTATTATAGTAGTTATATTCTTGTACATAGGAGGCAGTATTATAGTAGTTATATTCTTGTACATAGGGGACAGTATTATAGTAGGTATATTCTTGTACATAGGAGGCAGTATTATAGTAGTTATAAAGCAGTTTTTTAGTAACAATATGACTTTAGAGATAGTTTTGCAGCAGTTTGCGCTCCGTGGTGGATTCTTTAGCAGCTGCTTTGATATTATTTCATGGAGAAGTTAGCAGCGAGCACTTTCTCTCTGAACCACAATTCTTGGCAGTAGACAGGTCAATCTCCTGAACTGCCGGCATTCATGACTAATTTCTTGTCTTCTATAAAATTTGAAGACCATCCAATAATTTATGGGAATTTTTCATTTAATGCTAAATATTAAATCAGAACCAATCATAACAATTCATTTCTCCAAGGCTTCTTCTTCTACATCCCTGCGAATCATTGATACTTTTTAATCTAGATATGAAACTTCTTCATATTGGCTGCTTTCTATTGGCCAAACATTTTGCTCTTGAATATCCAATGCACATGATTCCATCTTCAAGTCCCGAAATTTAGAATCAGGACACATTCTCCAGCTGATTTCAGCCAATCCAGTTTTCAAGCATACAATTATTTTTTAAAGATAAATGACAACAATTACAAGTAGTTATATCCTTGTACATAGGAGCATCAACTTTGAAAAAGGGGGTTCAATTCTCCAGAATGAATAGACTGGAAGGTGAAATAAGCCTCCTTGTTATATGGCTACAGGGCAGCCTTAGGCTACATTCACACGACCGCAGGGGGACTTATGTATGGGTCCAAGCTTGCGGCCGTACATACGTTCCCCACAGCCCGGCAATGGGCGCAAGCGGCACTTTACTGCTCCATACACGGAGAAAAGATAGGACATGTCCCATCTATCCCCGTGTTATGGCACCGAGCACCGTGGATCTCCATGGAGAGGTGAAATGTCACCCCTCCTACTCTCCATGGAACCAGACGTATGCCCCCCCCAGGGCCGGATTAAGGTTGGTGGGGGCCCCTGGGCGCAAAATCTGGTGGAGGCCCCCACTCAGTGCAGCGTGCATACACGTCCTCCTGCTCACTATCCACTATCCCCGCAGTAACACTGCTACATACAGCCGCCTCGTCCCCAGTAACACAGCTACATACAGCCGCCTTGCCCCCAGTAACACAGCTACATACAGCACCTCGCCCACAGTAACACAGCTACATACAACTGCCTCACCCCCAGTAACACAGCTACATACAGCCGCCTCGTCCCCAGTAACACAGCTACATACAGCCGCCTCGCCCCCAGTAACACAGCTACATACAGCCGCCTCGCCTCCAGTAACACAGCTACATACAGCCGCCTCACCCCCAGTAACACAGCTACATACAGCCGCCTCGTCCCCAGTAACACAGCTACATACAGCCGCCTCGCCCCCAGTAACACAGCTACATACAGCCGCCTCGCCCCCAGTAACACAGCTACATACAGCCGCCTCACCCCCAGTAACACAGCTACATACAGCCGCCTCACCCCCAGTAACACAGCTACATACAGCCGCCTCTCCCCCAGTAACACATCTACATACAGCCGCCTCTCCCCCAGTAACACAGCTACATACAGCCGCCTCGCACCCAGTAACACAGCTACATACAGCCGCCTCGCACCCAGTAACACAGCTACACACAGCCGCCTCGCACCCAGTAACACAGCTACATACAGCCGCCTGGCCCCCAGTAACACAGTTACATACAGCCGCCTCGTCCCCAGTAACACAGCTACATACAGCCGCCTCACCCCCAGTAAACAAGCTACATACAGCCGCCTCACCCCCAGTAACACAGCTACATACAGCCACCTCACCCCCAGTAACACAGCTACATACAGCCGCCTTGCCCCCAGTAACACAGCTACATACAGCCGCCTCGCACCCAGTAACACAGCTACATACAGCCGCCTGGCCCCCAGTAACACAGCTATATACAGCCGCCTGTACCCCAGTAACATAGCTACATACAGCCGCCTCACCCCCAGTAACACAGCTACATACAGCCGCCTCACCCCCAGTAACATAGCTACACACAGCCGCCTAACCCCCAGTAACACAGCTACACACAGCCGCCTCACCCCCCCGTAACACAGCTATACACAGCCGCCTCATCCCCAGTAACACAGCTACATACAGCCGCCTCACCCCCAGTAACACAGCTACATACAGCCGCCTCGTCCCCAGTAACACAGCTACATACAGCCGCCTCGTCCCCAGTAACACAGCTACATACAGCCGCCTCGTCCCCAGTAACACAGCTACATACAGCCGCCTCATCTCCAGTAACACAGCTACATACAGCTGCCTCACCCCCAGTAACACAGCTACATACAGCTGCCTCACCCCCAGTAACACAGCTACATACAGCCGCCTCATCCCCAGTAAAACAACTACATACAGCAACCTGGCCCCCAGTAACACAGCTACACACAGCCGCCTGGCCCCCAGTAACATAGCTACATACAGCCGCCTCACCCCCAGTAATACAGCTACATACAGCCGCCTCACCCCCAGTAACACAGCTACACACAGCCGCCTCACCCCCAGTAACACAGCTACACACAGCCGCCTCACCCCCAGTAACACAGCTATACACAGCCGCCTCATCCCCAGTAACACAGCTACATACAGCCGCCTCACCCCCAGTAACACAGCTACATACAGCCGCCTCACCCCCAGTAACACAGCTACATACAGCCGCCTCACCCCCAGTAACACATCGTATCTACCTTCACCCCTACCAGACATCCAGTCCCGCAGTTTATACAATTACACACATTTATACACTGATATATCCACACCTTTATATATACACACATAAAGTTCTACACTGGTATGCTTGCACCCATATATATACAAGTATACACACACATTTATGTACCCATATACATTTATACACTAATATACAGAGTATACACAAACTCATAAAGTATATACACACATACAGTATATATATATCACACATACGGCATACACATTATATACAATATATATACTGTATATACTCGAGTATAAGCCGACCCGAGTATAAGCCGAGACCCCTAATTTTACCACAAAAAACTGGGAAAACCTATTGACTCGAGTATAAGCCGAGGGTGGGAAATGCTTCGGTCACAGACCCCCCAGTATATAGCCAGCCAGCCCCCAGTAGTATACAGCCCAGCCAGCCCCCAGTAGTATACAGCCCAGCCAGCCCCCAGTAGTATACAGCCCAGCCAGCCCCCAGTAGTATACAGCCCAGCCTGCCCCCAGTAGTATACAGCCCAGCCTGCCCCCAGTAGTATACAGCCCAGCCTGCCCCCAGTAGTATACAGCCCAGCCTGCCCCCAGTAGTATACAGCACAGCTGTGCCCCCAGTAGTATACAGCACAGCCGTGCCCCCAGTAGTATACAGCACAGCCGTGCCCCCAGTAGTATACAGCACAGCCGTGCCCCCAGTAGTATACAGCACAGCCGTGCCCCCAGTAGTATACAGCACAGCCGTGCCCCCAGTAGTATACAGCACAGCCGTGCCCCCAGTAGTATACAGCACAGCCGTGCCCCCAGTAGTATACAGCACAGCCGTGCCCCCAGTAGTATACAGCACAGCCGTGCCCCCAGTAGTATACAGCACAGCCGTGCCCCCAGTAGTATACAGCACAGCCGTGCCCCCAGTAGTATACAGCACAGCCGTGCCCCCAGTAGTATACAGCACAGCCGTGTCCCCAGTAGTATACAGCACAGCCGTGCCCCCAGTAGTATACAGCACAGCCGTGTCCCCAGTAGTATAGAGCCGTGCCCCCAGCAGAATAAAAAAATAAAGTTATATACTCATCGTGCGTCCCGATGCGCAGCGCTGCTCCCCCGATGTCATCGCGGCTCCTATTCTTGCTTCAGCTTGCTGTGCGCCGTCTTGTTCTTCTCGCGGGCGGCGCCTAGTATGACGCGCCGCTGCTGACGTCATACTAGGCGCCGCCCGCGAGAAGAGCATGGCGGCGCCCAGCACGCTGAAGGAAGAACAGCCGGGAAGCCAGAAGAGGAGCCGCGATGACATCGGGGGAGCAGCGATGCGCATCGGGGCCACCGGAGGGTGAGTATATAAGTTTATTATTTTTTTAGTCAATTTATTGACTCGTGTATAAGCCGAGGGGACATTTTTCAGCACATTTTTTGTGCTGAAAAACTCGGCTTATACACGAGTATATACGGTATATAAACACATACAGTATACACTGACCATATATACATATACATGCAGTATAAAAACACCATATACACACATGCTGCATATACATACAGAATATACACACATACAGCAAATACACGCACATTCAGTATATACAGCATTTACACACACACACATTCAGTATACAGAGCATATACATACATACCATATACACAGCATATAAACATAAACATACATCATATATACATATCTATATATATGTGCATATATTTAAATGTGCACATATATATGCTTGTACAAATATATGCGTGTATAAATACAGTATATTCATCTATACACAGTATTTACATATATACACAGTAGATGAATATATACACATATACACAGTATATACAAATATACACTTTATATACACAGTAGAATCATATATACACAGTATATAAATATATAGACAGTAGATGCATATATACACATATACACAGTAGATGCATATATACAGGGCCGGATCATAGGCGGGGCTCCCGGGGCTCGAGCCCAGGGGCCCCCACCATCTTGCCCCCCCAGGGGGCCCCCACCAGATAGCACCCCCGTGCCTCACTTCCTGAGCAAAATCTCCCTGAAGCCCGGCCGCGGAACAAGAGACTACCACCTGCCCGCCCCCCCAGCACAGGTCACCGCCTCCCCAGCACAAGTCACCACCTCCCCACCCACACATCCGCTTGCATGGTCGACCGCCCCCGGCTATTCCCCTGCAAGGCCGAGCCACACACCCCCGGCACAGTTGACCGCCTCCACGCCCGCATAGCCGGACCACCATGCAGCCCCGCTAGTACTCATGCCGCCCCTGCGCGAAAAAGCACCCGCCCTCCGCAACTCCTAGCCTACGCCGCCGGAAAACGCACACGTCCGAACACGGACCCCCCATCCTTCCCCCCGGCCGCACAAGCAATAGCACTCCCGGCGCCACCCGCAACTCCTCCCCACGCTGGAAAAAGCACCTGCCCGAACACCGCCCCGGCCGAACAAGCAACCCCGCTAGTACTCCCATTGAGCCGTCCTCCGCTCCACGCCCCCCCTGCCGGAACATCCAGCCATCCTCCGCTCAGAAGGCCCCCCCCCCCCCCGCTGGAGAATCGAGCCGTCCTCCGCTCCACGCGCCCCCCCCCCCCCCATCGCTGGAACATCGAGCCGTCCTCCGCTCAGAAGGCTCCCCCCCCCCCCCCGCTGGAACATCGAGCCGACCTCCGCTCCACGCGAACTGTATACTACTGGGGGCAGGCTGGGCTGTATACTACTGGGGGCAGGCTGGGCTGTATACTACTAAGGGCAGGCTGGGCTGTATACTACTGGGGGCAGGCTGGGCTGTATACTACTGGGGGCAGGCTGGGCTGTATACTACTGGGGGCAGGCTGGGCTGTATACTACTGGGGGCAGGCTGGGCTGTATACTACTGGGGGCTGGCTGGGCTGTATACTACTGGGGCCTGGCTGGGCTGTATACTACTGGGGGCTGGCTGGGCTGTATACTACTGGGGGCTGGCTGGGCTGTATACTACTGGGGGCTGGCTGGCTATATACTGGGGGGTCTGTGACCAATGCATTTCCCACCCTCGGCTTATACTCGAGTCAATAGGTTTTCCCAGTTTTTTGTGGTAAAATTAGGGGTCTCGGCTTATACTCGGTTCGGCTTATACTCGAGTATATACAGTATATATATTGTATATAATGTGTATGCCGTATGTGTGATATATATATACTGTATGTGTGTATATACTTTATGAGTTTGTGTATACTCTGTATATTAGTGTATAAATGTATATGGGTACATAAATGTGTGTGTATACTTGTATATATATGGGTGCAAGCATACCAGTGTAGAACTTTATGTGTGTATATATAAAGGTGTGGATATATCAGTGTATAAATGTGTGTAATTGTATAAACTGCGGGACTGGATGTCTGGTAGGGGTGAAGGTAGATACGATGTGTTACTGGGGGTGAGGCGGCTGTATGTAGCTGTGTTACTGGGGGTGAGGCGGCTGTATGTAGCTGTGTTACTGGGGGTGAGGCGGCTGTATGTAGCTGTGTTACTGGGGATGAGGCGGCTGTGTATAGCTGTGTTACTGGGGGTGAGGCGGCTGTGTGTAGCTGTGTTACTGGGGGTGAGGCGGCTGTATGTAGCTGTATTACTGGGGGTGAGGCGGCTGTATGTAGCTATGTTACTGGGGGCCAGGCGGCTGTGTGTAGCTGTGTTACTGGGGGCCAGGTTGCTGTATATAGTTGTTTTACTGGGGATGAGGCGGCTGTATGTAGCTGTGTTACTGGGGGTGAGGCAGCTGTATGTAGCTGTGTTACTGGAGATGAGGCGGCTGTATGTAGCTGTGTTACTGGGGACGAGGCGGCTGTATGTAGCTGTGTTACTGGGGACGAGGCGGCTGTATGTAGCTGTGTTACTGGGGGCCAGGCGGCTGTATGTAGCTGTGTTACTGGGGGTGAGGCGGCTGTATGTAGCTGTGTTACTGGGGATGAGGCGGCTGTGTATAGCTGTGTTACGGGGGGTGAGGCGGCTGTGTGTAGCTGTGTTACTGGGGGTGAGGCGGCTGTGTGTAGCTGTGTTACTGGGGGTGAGGCGGCTGTATGTAGCTGTGTTACTGGGGGTGAGGCGGCTGTATGTAGCTATGTTACTGGGGTACAGGCGGCTGTATATAGCTGTGTTACTGGGGGCCAGGCGGCTGTATGTAGCTGTGTTACTAGGTTCGAGGCGGCTGTATGTAGCTGTGTTACTGGGGGCAAGGCGGCTGTATGTAGCTGTGTTACTGGGGGTGAGGTGGCTGTATGTAGCTGTGTTACTGGGGGTGAGGCGGCTGTATGTAGCTTGTTTACTGGGGGTGAGGCGGCTGTATGTAGCTGTGTTACTGGGGACGAGGCGGCTGTATGTAGCTGTGTTACTGGGGGCCAGGCGGCTGTATGTAGCTGTGTTACTGGGTGCGAGGCGGCTGTGTGTAGCTGTGTTACTGGGTGCGAGGCGGCTGTATGTAGCTGTGTTACTGGGTGCGAGGCGGCTGTATGTAGATGTGTTACTGGGGGAGAGGCGGCTGTATGTAGATGTGTTACTGGGGGAGAGGCGGCTGTATGTAGCTGTGTTACTGGGGGTGAGGCGGCTGTATGTAGCTGTGTTACTGGGGGTGAGGCGGCTGTATGTAGCTGTGTTACTGGGGGCGAGGCGGCTGTATGTAGCTGTGTTACTGGGGATGAGGCGGCTGTATGTAGCTGTGTTACTGGGGGTGAGGCGGCTGTATGTAGCTGTGTTACTGGGGGCGAGGCGGCTGTATGTAGCTGTGTTACTGGGGGCGAGGCGGCTGTATGTAGCTGTGTTACTGGGGGCGAGGCGGCTGTATGTAGCTGTGTTACTGGGGATGAGGCGGCTGTATGTAGCTGTGTTACTGGGGGTGAGGCAGTTGTATGTAGCTGTGTTACTGTGGGCGAGGTGCTGTATGTAGCTGTGTTACTGGGGGCGAGGCGGCTGTATGTAGCTGTGTTACTGGGGACGAGGCGGCTGTATGTAGCAGTGTTACTGCGGGGATAGTGGATAGTGAGCAGGAGGACGTGTATGCACGCTGCACTGAGTGGGGGCCTCCACCAGATTTTGCGCCCAGGGGCCCCCACCAACCTTAATCCGGCCCTGCATATATACACAGTATATACACATATAGACAGTAGATGCATATATACACAGTATATAAATATATAGACAGTAGATGCATATATACACATATACACAGTATATACATATATACACATATACACAGTATATACATATATACACACAATATACATCATATATACACACAGATAAATAAATATGTAATGTATACTTACCATTTTAGGGTGTTCGGCTGTCCCGTGAGGGCGGTGTTTGGGGGGGGGGGGTCTGCGGACGGCTGCTTGTTCCAGCGGACGGACGGGGGTAGGGCTGGCATCGGGGGCCGTGCGGAGGATGACAGCTTGCTCGGGGGTGGGGGGGGTGGTGGAACGGAGACGACTTCTTGCTCTGGCAGCGGGGGGGGGGGGGGAGCTGGGGGGGGTTCGCGTGGAGCGGAGCTCGGCTCGATGTTCCAGCGGGGGGGGGGGTTGGGGAGCCTTCTGAGCGGAGGACGGCTCGATGTTCCAGCGATGGGGGGGGGGCGCGTGGAGCGGAGGACGGCTCGATGCTCCAGCGGGGGGGGCCTTCTGAGCGGAGGATGGCTGGATGTTCCGGCGGGGGGGCGCGTGGAGCGGAGGACGGCTCAATGGGAGTACTAGCGGGGTTGCTTGTTCGGCCGGGGCGGTGTTCGGGCAGGTGCTTTTTCCAGCGTGGGGAGGAGTTGCGGGTGGCGCCGGGAGTGCTATTGCTTGTGCGGCCGGGGGGAAGGATGGGGGGTCCGTGTTCGGACGTGTGCGTTTCCCGGCGGCGGAGGCTAGGAGTTGCGGAGGGCGGGTGCTTTTTCGCGCAGGGGCGGCATGAGTACTAGCGGGGCTGCATGGTGGTCCGGCTATGCGGGCGTGGAGGCGGTCAACTGTGCCGGGGGTGTGTGGCTCGGCCTTGCAGGGGAATAGCCGGGGGCGGTCGACCATGCAAGCGGATGTGTGGGTGGGGAGGCGGTGACTTGTGCTGGGGAGGCGGTGACCTGTGCTGGGGGGGCGGGCAGGTGGTAGTCTCTTGTTCCGCGGCCGGGCTTCAGGGAGATTTTGCTCAGGAAGTGAGGCACAGGGGTGCTATCTGGTGGGGGCCCCCTGGGGGGGCAAGATGGTGGGGGCCCCGGGGCTCGAGCCCCGGGAGCCCCGCCTATGATCCGGCCCTGGCCCCCCCCCCCCCCCCCTGGACATAGCCATGCGCGCACATGTTCATGTAAATGCAGCCTCAGACTCAGAGAGAATGAACGGAGAGGACAGTGTTTATGCTTAAGCTGCTGCATAATTCATTAAGGGGTAAGAGGACCACCATAATTACGATTATGGAGGTGCCAAAGGTTGGGTCCCAAAAAATAAGCATATTTTCCAACAATCTTGTTGGAAAATATAAAATCTTTGGAAGACCCCATTAAGCTCCAACTTCCTTGATTCTTTGGAGTTCTTACAGATTTTCCTCAAAGTCCCATTAAGATGAAGTCACTTTAGAAATGAACCCAACCGGGCGACGTGTCACTCAGAACATCTTGAGATGATCAACGTTTTGCTCAGAGATGGAGTATTTACAATCCTTGATGTGAACACGTTGTACACTTCATTGTGTGGCGCTTCCCTGATTTCCCCCGGGTCCTATTTGTAAATGAAAATCTGATACATGACTCATGTTGTTTAGGATCTGAGCCAACATTATTTAGCGGTTATTTCTGCCGCTGCCTACACATCAATCATCGTTCCGATCCTCGAAAAACACAAATGACTCGTAAATGTAAATGCAACTTTAGGCTTTACATATAGCGAGGTGTAAACGCTTGAAATGGATGATAATAGAATCCGAAAGTCAGGAAAAACAATTAGATGAGGGCTTAAAAATGTCATGATCGTTGAGGTATTGTTTGTGCTTTCTATGGACCAAACTTCCAAAATAGGTAGAGAAGATAAATGGAGGTACATACACATGATGCTAAAGACCCTTACACATAGTATATGAAAATTGGCAAAATTTACCAGTTTTGGGCTTGACCGACCATCCAATATATTTGGGGCTACCTGGTTCTCACCTGGTTCTCACCTGATTCTCCTTAGAGGCACTAGTTGGTGGTTCCCATAAACATTATGCTAAAGCCCCCTACACATGAGATAAAAATTAGTAAAATCCATAGATTTTTGGATGTTGTTGGTCAACTGTCTAATTGTAAGGGGTTACCTGACTCTCTTCCCTGATTCTCCTTCTATCACAGATATAGGAGGACATTAGGATTTATCATCGTGGCATGTAAAGGGACAATTTTGTTGTTTTGGAGCCAGATGGTAGTGACCAAACCATGTGGATGGGCACTATATGAGGGAGTCTTGAGAAATAGCTGTTGGCTAAAATCTTAGAGTACATCTAAGAAGACCAATTCCCACTGGTAGAACATCTACCATAGTGGCTGTGGTGGGGCACACAAAGACGGAACCTTAGACATTCGGCTCGGTGGCAACCAACTCTTTGTGTGACCTCTGGGGGGGCCAAGCTAAAAGTTTTCTGTAGGTGACCAAATTATTATAGTTATGCCCCAGCCAACACTTTCTGCGACCTCTGGGTGTCCAAGCCAAAATTTTTCTGTAGGTGCCCAAATTCTTCTAGTTATGCCCCAGCCAACTCTTTCTGCGACCTCTGGGGGGGCCAAGCCAAAAGTTTTCTGTAGGTGCCCAAATGATTCTAGTTATGCCCCAGCCAACTCTTTCTGCGACCTCTGGGGGGCCAAGCTAAAATTTTTCTGTAGGTGCCCAAATTCTTCTTGTAATGCCCCAGCCAACTCTTTCTGCGACCTCTGGAGGGCCAAGCTAAAAGTTTTCTATGGGTTCCCGAATTCTTCTAGTTATGCCCCAGCCAACTCTTTCTGCGACCTCTGGGGGGCCAAGCCAAAAGTTTTCAGTAGGTGCCCAAATTATTCTAGTTATGCCCCAGCCAACTCTTTCTGCGACCTCTGAGGGGCCAAGCCAAAAGTTTTCAGTAGGTGCCCAAATTATTCTAGTTATGCCCCAGCCAACTCTTTCTGCGACCTCTGAGGGGCCAAGCCAAAAGTTTTCTACGGGTTCCCAAATTCTTCTAGTTATGCCCCAGCCAACTCTTTCTGCGACCTCTGGGGGGCCAAGCTAAAAGTTTTCTATGGGTTCCCGAATTCTTCTAGTTATGCCCCAGCCAACTCTTTCTGCGACCTCTGGGGGGCCAAGCTAAAAGTTTTCTACGGGTTCCCAAATTCTTCTAGTTATGCCCCAGCCAACTCTTTCTGCGACCTCTGAGGGGCCAAGCCAAAAGTTTTCTACGGGTTCCCAAATTCTTCTAGTTATGCCCCAGCCAACTCTAACTTTTTGCAACCTTGAATAGTTGTCGTTCCCCCGTCTCCACTCTAATTATTTTTGGATCGTTATCGTAGAAATTTGAGACAAGTATATTAAGATTTTACTTTATATAAATATCATCTATTCTAATGTGTTTGGGGAAGAAAAACGTGCAAAATCTACCGTGAAAATATTATTCTAAATAGCTGTTAATTGTCAGCAGGTGCGAGGAGAAATTTGCTGGAAACTTGGTAAAAATATCCGTCTCATTAATCCAACAGGTGCCAATTTTGCATTTGTTCTTTGAGACTAATCAGGTCTATAAATATGAGAAGAATTTGTCAAAAATAACCAAAATCTTAGGGATTAGAATTTAGGGACTCAGATAAACGTAACTTTTTTTGAAAAAAGTTTTTTTTAATGTAGCGGTATAGCAAGTACCCCAAGACTGATCCTTTGGCAAATATATTGTATGATTAGAACCCTATGGATACATTTGTCAAGTGGGCCTCCTTTTTCATGAGGAGCCCACCAACCCATCCCCCCCCACAAATCCTTACACTTTGGGATGGTCTTTTGCATCTATTTGTGGTCATTTAGGACAATGAGGCCATGAAGAGATTTTAATGGCCCCGACCACCTTGACCACCTGACTATCAAGTGCAAAGATGCAAATTTTGGAAATCAGAGAGTAATACATTGGAGGGATCTGTGAATTTTCAACAATTTTAAATTTCTGGTGGTCCAAATTGACAAAATCTTTGAACATTATTTTAAGATTTTTTTTTTGGTAAATAACTTAAAACTTTGGCACAGTTTTCTTACCTGATCACCTTTCTCTCCTTTGATTGATATGACTTTTCCCTGTAATATTTAAAAACAGAGAGTTCACAATTTTTTGATTTGCTACTAAAAACCAACAAAACTTTGGTGGAGAGTTAAATTTACCAATTTCAAGTAACAGGCTCTAGATTTTAAGAACAAGTTATTAAGACCTAGTTCCAACCCTGGATCATATGGTTGGCACAGGACTAGCTCCACTTCCACCTTTCCCGATTCCCCTTTATGATGAACACCGTGGGAGACGAGAGTCTCGGTTGTGACTCAACAGTGAAAAAGATGGGATTGTCTTTGAGTGCAATGAGTGAGTCTTTAAGGACCAAGAATTTTACATCATAGTAGGGAACAGAGAGAAGAGGGATGAAGAGGAGGGATTTGGCTCTGGCCTGCGGATTATGTGACCCGGTGAGGGAACCTGTCCAAAAATGAAGGCTTAAAAACTTAAATTTTGCTATTTTTGACATAAGTATCTAGAGGGAAGATCGAGTAAAAGTGCAAATTTTATTATATTTCTAACAAACTAATATTAACAATGGGGGCGGGTCGAGATAACCTGGGGGCGGGTTGAGATAACCTGGGGGCGGGTTGAGATAACCTGTGGTTCCTTAAATGTTCCCTTATTCTATTTGGGAAGATATCGAAGAAGAATCCTCATATCTTGTCTCTTGTAGAGACAAAGACCACCCCTTGCTCTGGATTCCTACAATACACATACAACCCACTAAATTGTATGGGTCGGTAATACTCAACTTCTCCTGCGGAGGCACTGTAGTCATTTAGAACTCATTTAGAGCTCATATATGAATACAATGAAATTATTTCTAAAGATAGGTATAAAAAAAATCATTATAAAAATTCCAGATACTTACAGCTTCCCCTTTTTCTCCTTTTGGACCTGAAGGTCCTATTGGCCCCTGACTTCCGGTGTCACCCTTAGGGTCATCAAAAAGAAATGAATTACCAAATAAATAATTGACTGATTGAATCTTATTATTTACTGAATTTTACAGAATAAACGGATATAAATATAAATGTTTAGGTAAAAAAGTTTTCCCCAAAAATAAACCTTACTTAAATATTGCTCTTATTCTAAAAAGGACGACCCCGCACCAATCCATGGAGTAAGTCTGAGGGTTGAGTTACAATATTGGACACAACCTGACAACAGGGGGGGCTCTGTTTTAGCAGCCATTTCTTTTACATTCCGTTAAGCCCATAAATAACAAAAATCAAAAATTTCAAAAACCTCTTCCTATCAATCAAGCTCCGTTAATTTTCAGAATTTGCGATTCTTTTCAATTCCAGATTGTCTTCTTCCATTTTTTTGGGCATTTTTGGAAATCCTGAAGCATCATGTGACTATAAGTTATGGATACTGGTAACAGAGAACTTGAGTCAAGAGTAAAAGATGACCTCTGTATACAGCTGTACTCACCTTAGGGCCCATGGGACCTATTGGTCCTGGAAGGCCAATGTCCCCCTAAATATAAGACACATGCAAATTAGTAGTTGACATGCAGGCGGGACACAACACACATACAATGTGAAACCACCTTACCTTCTCTCCGAAAGGGCAGTGTGAGCAGTTAAGGGTGCTCTCCGTGCCCCTGTGCTCCGGAATAGTGGGGGTGGTTATAACTGGCGGAGGCTCGGTGACCACACTGACCACACACTAGAAGGAGGAAAGATAGATGCCAGTCACCATGTTGGTCACCAGCTAAACCTATGGTGACCTGTAAACTACCCCTAACCCAAATGTTGGATGTTTGAGCATCATATACCACCAGGGTCAACTGTGTGCTCACCCCCCGGGGTCATGCCATTCTTAAGACCAATGAAATAGTAATCAAAACCGCCTAGTAGTCGGGTAGGCAAAACCTACCTCCACTGGAGGCAGCCCGTTTATGGCCCCTATGTTTTATCTAAAGAGCATTTGGTACGTTGAGGACCTTGTGGTGCCACCAATAGGGTTAGGTGCCTGTTAGGTTGTAGCCCGTTATCACATTATAATGGGCTACAACGGCCACTCTCTACAGATGTAATGTCTCACCGGGCCACTGGGAATATCACAGCAGGTCTCGAGCTCGGCGTGGCGCGAGTCACAGTATATGACGATCCGCTGAAGATCAAACTGAAAGACAAGCAAACCAAACAATGCATCAGTGACATTCAGTCCTATCCTTCTGTCTGGAGTGCTGCCGTTTCCATTTGGTTTACCATTGAAGGACCTATTGCCCGGTCTAGTATGTTTGTTGAGCTGCTTAGGTTTTCTTTTTGTATTTATCTCTTTATCTATAGAGCAGCTCTCTACCGAATGACAAAATAACAGAATGTATTTCCCGTGATATTTTCATAACTCACATCCACAGGGACGCTGTCGTACAGACGTTTGCCGATCACGGTCTTCCCCTGGATGTCGATGTTTTCCCGTTCCTCGATGGGTAGTGTCATGACCAGCTTGCAGTCGATGTACAGGGTGACGGTCCTCGCTTGCACACTAAGAGCGATCTTATGCCAGTTCCGATCAAACAGTTCACCGACTTGGCCACTACGGAAACTGGCCCTGACTGCGTCCTTCGTGACTCCCACCGAGCTGTACTCCAAGGCCTTGTTCTCTCCATCGAGTCTCAAGGACACCTGTGAGGAAGGAGTAAAATAGCTACAAGTATCAATCCAGGACAACTGGGGCATTGACCATTGATATTCATTATTGGCTCCAACCTCAAAAATATCTTGGGAACTTTTGCCATGTTTTCGACTACCTCTTTTAATAGCAGTACCCAATAGTGTGGGACTGAGCTTCTTTGGACATACCCTTTATCATCCCCAAGGAAATAGACACTAAGAGCCTCCAATTTAGCTTGTATTCCACTTGAGTTCTGAGTATTGGGTTAGAACTGAGCTCACCATCCACTCCGATGGACCATTACAACACAAGAACGGTTGTAAAACAGCAATTTGCATTCTTCTACCAGGAACAGAATCTAAGGGGACTCATTGGGTCTCAAAGGCTTAAAGAATCTGTGACCAAGTAACGGTTTGGTAGTGCCCCCTTTAATCATCTCCATGCTGTGTACAAGGAGACCTTATCTGTCACGACTGCAGTCAATGACTGTTGTCTTCTACTGTATGCTATGAGCTCCCCCCGGTGGCAGTAACGGACAGAAAGAATTTTATAGTTCAGTTGTTTTCCTAGATTCTAAATCTTTATTCAATTTTTTAGAACCTTCCATTAAAAAACTGTTCTTTGACTCTCAACCCATAACACTTTTGGATTTTAAGGGTTATACATTGTATTACCTGTGGGATCCCGTACTTGTCTATAATTTGCCAGATGTACCAATCTTCCCTCCTGGAGGCTTTCCTGAATCTAAAGGTGGTCACAAACGCGTATTCATCTGGTAAACCTTGTGGGAATATGTCCCTGTGGGAAAAGGTAAAAAATATCAGGTTACAGGACTTGATTTTTTTCAGAACGTAGAGGGAACATGACATATCTTATACCCCAACAAGTAATGGGTGAGGGGACCAGAATATGGCGGCCATCTTAAAAGAAAGGATCAGGTTTCAGATCACAAAATATAAGAATTGTCTCAGAACTCCATCAGATTTGTAATGTCCCTTGTGGTTCAAAGTTATCTATACAGGCACTGCAACAACAACTGGGAGCGTCCATGTGATACACAATTGTGTGACATAATGCTGCTGCTCTGTGTGATAACTTAAGGTGATTACATTCTACATAATAACTAACCAAAACCAACATTTCTCAAACTTAAATCTTCTTCTATTACAAAGGATTGGGAAGTAAGAGTTCTCCTTATGGGAACTTGCCAATCAAAGGGATTTTCCCATGAAAGAAAAGACTCAAGTGTGTGGACGGGGACTCTCTAAGCAGACACTTCAAGATCCCTGTGTGCTATGAGATGCTGTGTGCTGGCAATGTGCTTAGATTATCAGGGTACAGGGTTTATCTACACTTTTATTTATCTTCTGAACATTCTATTAGTATCTGACACAAAGAGAGAGATGAGACAGATCAGGGATGAGAGAAGATGAGATAAATGAGATGGATATAAAACACAATGACACTCTCAGCTCTGCTAACTCACCTTTTCAATAAAATACAGCATCAGCTCTATTATAAAGAGCTTATCTGTCTGTATCTTGTAGAGTAAGTCTCTGCACACCGCTGCTTACTAACAGCAAGTGCCTGTGTCTGAGCCGGTCTTGTAATGCAAAGGGAGAGGCAGGAGGCAGAGAGCACTGCAGTGTGCAGATAGGAGAAGCTATTCATGAGGAGGATCCGACCATAGTCAGAAGATCTATGGTCAGATACAGAGACAACCAAAATTGTATTCAGCACTGATAGAGACAGGTTGGAATTATAGCTGTGAAATGCTGGATTTTTCTTAATAACAGGGAATTAGAGAATGTGTTATTATGTTGTCCTGAGTATATTTAAGAATTTTTCCTTCTTGGGAATACCCCTTTAAGGCCACCTTGCAGGCAAGTGGAGACTTATAGCCATTGATGTCCCATTAGGGGATTCTGAAAAATATCCAAATAAGTTTTCTAGGATGGGATAAGGAAAACATAGCCTCCTTAGCATCAAGCATGACTCTCAGGAAGCCCAAGGGCAGGATAAAAGTCAAACCAGTATATACTGCCAACTGTAGACAGCACTGTTTCGATGAGGTAGCGTCCGCTAAGTACAGCATGATGAACTGGTTTAGCCGAATGAGAGACTTTTGACTAGGGCCGGGAAGAAAGAATTCTCTGTACTTTACCAATGAAGGCCGCCTTGCAGGTGTGTGGAGACTTACAGCTATTGAGACTTTACCAATGAAGGCCGCCTTGCAGGTGTGTGGAGACTTACAGCTATTGAGACTTTACCAATGAAGGCCGCCTTGCAGGTGTGTGGAGACTTACAGCTATTGAGATTCCACTGGGGGATTCTATTAAGAAGAAAATTCTGCATTGTGATATACAGTCTTGTATCGAGGACCTCTGACACTGAACTGAGTGCTGAAACTCTCAAGAGGGGGGGTTATTGCGCCTATTCCACCCTCTACTTTGGTTGGGTGTGGTGCAGGGCCGTTCAATGGGCTGATGCAGGAAGGGGAAATTTGTCATGTCTGTCCATTATCCCATTTCCAAGATATTCCCATTTTAATCTATATGCTAATGAGGCAGTTGGTGCACTCAAAATGTGCCCTTAGCACCCGGGGCACTGTTAGTCCTGCCTAAATCTCTTTTAGTGTCGTCCGATGGTCTTACAAGACAAATCCCCCACTTATCTGACAGAGAGGGGAGTGATCCAGGCAGGAATATCAGTGCTCCTGGTGCTAAGGACATGTCTCGGGTTCACCAACTACCTCATTAGCATACGGATTAAGATAGGAATATCACAAAAACTGGACTTCCTTTAAAGTCTGGACTTCACAGATGACATCAGAAACTAACTCCATGACATGTGGGTCACTGTGACATCATAAGTGTTTCAGTGTGTAATCACAAGCGCAGTGCCACCCTGAAATCACCCACGAGTCATGTGATGTCACAGTCTACGACATCACAAATAAGTTTCCGACCGCTGTGACATCACACTTCTGCTGCTGTGACTTCTGCTGTGTGTTTTAATCGGGAATCTTCCTTTGTAGGTCATAGAGGTTAAACTCCTGCTCATAATTGTTCCTCGGAGCTTCCCGTAGAAGTCGGGACATAAAGAATATGCACAATACATAACACAAGGGAGACATCCGCATGCCGGCCATATCTGTGGATCGGTTGGTCGGTGACATCACTTGCCGGCCTTCTATTTATTTTGGAAATCTTGATGACCAAACCGCCGTGACATCGCAACTTTTTATACTTTTTTACGTTTTTAACTATTTTTCTATTTCTATTTTATTATTTTTTTTAATCATTTGAATGATTGATGTTTATGTTCTTGGGAAGTTTTATTCAAACTTTTTTATTTTATTTTATTTTTTTACAAATCCCTGAAATATGTGTTTAAACATCCAGTGAGGGAGAGGTCAGGGGGATATTTCCTCTAAACTTCTGTAGGATTTCTTTTGTCTGTGTCTTTTTCTCTTCTCATTTTACGCATATATTAACATTTGACTTTCCTTCCGCCTGGCACACAATAAATGGGGCACGGTCAGTGTTTTGTGATGGGGAATTAGGTGGGAGTGAAGGAATCTGGCATTGACTCCGTTATTTTGTGATATGAATTGGGGAGCGTTGCCCTTGGCTCAAATACTAGAAATCATAGTGTGTCAATTGAGGTCGTTGTCTGGGACAATCGGCCAAGGTCAAGCTTGAGGAGCCTTGAGATGACCAGGTCCTTCAAGGAACATTTCACTAGTCAATTGTGCCAGATTGTCCGCAACAGGAAATCAGACATAACTTTACGCTTGTGGCCCTCAAACAAAACTCCCTAATAGGTTTCCCAGTTTGGAGGTGTCAATCATTATGTAGTCTTATCACCTTCAGCTTGGTGCCAACCTGGCATTGAGCTGGAGACTTGCGTCAATAGAGATAGATTGGTTAGTGGAGAATGAGGTCTGGCTATGATTCCAGAAACAAGGATCCCATTCTAATAAGTGGATGGAATTTAGTCTAACATCTGATCAACGTGTGGTTCAAACCTAACAATGAGCTGAAGACCTGGGTAACCAGAAACGGACTGAAAGGAGCTAAATCTGACCACCGAACCCCCTTGATCCCAGAAACAAGGATCCTATTTCCCTGCCTGAATTGGATCCAATTGCTGAATCCACCAAATAAAATTTGGTGCAAACTGGACATTAAGCTGAAGAAGTAGGTAACCTGAGATAGAATGAAAGGTAGGAACTGGGGCCTGACTGCTTGGACCCCCCAATGGTCTCCTTATTCCCGATATTGAATAGAGTGGTGCCAACCTGACATTAGGTTGAAGACTTCAGTAACCAAAGATGGTTGGAAAGAAACTGAATCTCACTGTTCAAACCTCCTCATCTGCAACAGCCTAAAGCGGATAGAAAGGCACCAACCTGGTATTGGGATGAAGACCTGAGGAACAAGAGACAGACTGGTTGTTTCTGCCCTAGGAAACCTCCACCAATCACAGAACAAGAAGTCCTGATTCCATGCCCCATTGGAGTATGGTGGGACCCCTGTCTTTATGATAGGTGGTATTCTCTACAGGCAGAGCTCTACTGCACAACAAGCCGTCCCTTGTCCTCTGGATGTAAATCTCTTATGGATAATGTGAGGCACTTACTCAGTTCTCTGCACGATGGGGAATGTCCCGAGGCGCACGTAGGAGCTCTGCACCCCGCTCTCTCTCCCTCCGACCACGTCCTTTATATTAAATAATTCCATGAGGTCAAAACCTGAAACAAGAGAAGATAGAGAACAGATCGATCCACAGTCCAGGACAAGAAAAGCTCCACAGAAGGAAGGAAGAAACTGGGTCTCTGGAGCCACCTAGATTTTTCTAGAGCTCCATACATAACTCTACCTATCCATCATCCAGTGGCATAATGTGAAGCCGATGACCCCAATCCAAAGTCTATAATGTATGGTTTATAGAACTAGTCTTCTCTTATGGAAAAGTGACACCTTATAGACCCCCTAAGCTTCTTGGACCCGTCTATCTATCTATCTCATATGTATGTATCTATCTATCTATCTCATATGTATCTATCTATCTATCTATCTATCTCCTATCTATCTCCTATCTATCTATCTCATATGTATCTATCTATCTATCTCATATGTATCTATCTATCTATCTATCTCATATGTATCTATCTATCTATCTATCTATCTCCTATCTATCTATCTCATATCTATCTATCTCATATGTATGTATCTATCTATCTATCTATCTATCTATCTATCTCCTATCTATCTCATATGTATCTATCTATCTATCTATCTATCTATCTCCTATCTATCTCTCTATCTATCTATCTCCAATATATCTATCTATCTATCTATCTATTTATCTATCTATCTCCTATCTATCTCCTATCTATCTATCTATCTATCTCCTATCTATCTATCTCCTATCTATCTATCTATCTCATATCTATCTCATATCTATCTATCTCATATCTATCTCATATCTATCTATCTATCTATCTCCTATCTATCTATCTCCTATCTATCTCCTATCTATCTATCTATCTCCTATCTATCTATCTATCTATATATCTCCAATATATCTATCTATCTATCTATCTCATATCTATCTCCTATCTATCTATCTATCTCCTATCTATCTCCTATCTATCTATCTATCTATATATCTCATATCTATCTATCTCTATTTATCTATCTATTTTTCTATCTCATATTCTCATCTTTTTATCTATCAAAATAGGAATAAATCTAATGTAATGTAACAATGTTGTCTGCGCTATTTGTAGTCTTACAATTATTTGCTGTCTCTGGATTTGCTCTGGGGCTACATTTCTTCTTGGAATGACTGAGGCTCCTGACCTCTGCTCTGCTGTGAAGGTCGCGCTCCAGGATACATATGGATATTACTCATTTCCCTAAGTTCTGTCCTGTTATGCAGGGACCGGGCCCCGCCATCAATCATGTGACTCCCGGGCCCCCGCCATCAATCATGTGACTCCCGGGCCCCCGCCATCAATCATGTGACTCCCGGGCCCCGCCATCAATCATGTGACTCCCGGGCCCCCGCCATCAATCATGTGACTCCCGGGCCCCGCCATCAATCATGTGACTCCTGGGCCCCGGCGCTGAGCACGGAGGGTCCTTCCTATAAAGGGTTTGGTGGTTTATGCAAAACTGAATTAATGTCGGGATAATTAGAACATATGGTGAATGTAGATCTCCTCCGGGTCCATTTATCTATATTCCTTTCCTTAATGTACAAGGAAAGGTCCGGATAATGGAAGGGGAATTAATGGGATTCACCAAAAAATTATAGAAAAGCTGAAAACTAGAAGTACATCTTCCTTCCTCTAGGTGGAGCTCTAACATACTGTACTGTATATATGTGTGTGCTCTATGGTGCTCATAGAAGGTGTTTCCAGGTCACAGCGCTCCATGTGGCCAGACAGGGTATTACAAGCATATATCCCATTGTATAGGATGAACTCCCATTAATGCATTGAATAGATGCCATTTTTTATGTAAGCGCTACAGTGCAGTATTATGATATGTTTCTTCTTTACATGGCGGTATTATGTAAGCATTATATGAGCACTGTTTGGCACCATTATGTTATTACTGATTGGTAGTTTTAGGTAAGCACCATATGGCAGCATTTGTTAGTAATGACTGGTATTGTAATGTCTCTGTTACTATGTACAGTATTATTGGATGTGCACTATGTGGCAGTACTACGAAGCCAATATCTTCACAATGTGGCACGTTATCACTCTAAGCAGCGTATGGCAGCATTATGTGACACCATTCTGCACATCAGCTTTATATAGCGTATATCTGTATACTATATGGCATTTTCAGTCCACATTATATGGAAGTTTTATAGTAACGCTGCAGTGTGCTGTATGTCTGCACTAGTATACGGGCACTGTATGGTGGTGTTATATCATCATTACCATGCACAGACATGGAGAGATGTGTGATCAGACCTTTTTATATGTTGTTAGTAGCAGCAGGACTGTGAAATATGGATTTATATTCCAGGATTGTACAGGAGTGTGCACCGGAGTGTGTCCTCACACAGCTGTGATCTTTTCTTTGCAAATTGAACAGCCCCACAACCCCCATCCCTCTGTTCTGTGGTGCAGTTTTAATATTGAGCCAGATATCACAGTCCTGCTGCTATTAACAACATACACAAAGGTCTGATTACACATCTCTCCAGGGACAATAGCTAACACTGGCTGCAGAAAGCACCGATCACAGGAGAGTGAGGACACAACCCCAGTGAATTTAGAGATGCTGTAATCCTGGAATATAAATGCACATATAACAGTCCTGCTGCTACTAACAACATACACAAAGGTCTGATTACACATCTCTCCAGGGACAATAACACTGGCTGCAGAGAGCACAGATCACAGGAGAGTGAGGACACAACCCCAGTGAATTTAGAGATGCTGTAATCCTGGAATATAAATGCATACATCACAGTCCTGCTGCTACTGACAACATACACAAAGGTCTGATTACACATCTCTACCTGGACAATACCCAACATTTGGCTTCAGAGAACACAGAGAACAGCAGTGGAAGGACATGCCCCCTGTGCACTTGGAGAAGCTACAATCCTGGAATATAAGTGCATATATCACAGTCCTGCTGCTACTTACAACAAACACAAAGTTCTGATTACGTATCTCTGCAGGGAAAATATCTAACACTGGCTGCAGAGAACACAGATAACAGCAGTGTGAGGACACCACCCAGTACACATAAATATGCTACAATCCATAAATCCACAGTCCTGCTGCTACTAACAACATACAGAAATATCTCATCACACATCTCTCCAGAGACAATACCTAATACTGGCTGCAGAGAGTACACAACACAGCAGTGTGAGGATACATCTGAAGTGCAAATTCAGAAGCTACAATCCTGGAATATGAATCCATCTATCACAGTCCTGCTTCTAGTGACATCATACATAAAGGTCTGATTACACGTCACTCCAGGGGCAATACTAAACACTGGCTGCAGAAAGCACAGAGCACAGCAGTGTAAGGACATGCCCCCAGTGCACTTAGAGAAGCTACAATCCTGTAATATAAATCCATATATCACAATCCTGCTGCTACTAACAACATACAGAAAGATCTGATCACACACTTCTCCAGGGACAATACCTCACCCTGGCTGCCACTGTGTTATAGCTATAGCGCCATCTAGTGGACATCCAGTCTAGTCTCTCTTTTAGGCACGGATACTGTAGATATGTTTGTGTTTTTTTTAAATTTTAATTAAAAATAAATTTTTTTGCATTTCTTCTCTATTTTCTCTCCAGAAATCCTGGTGCAGACACTGAACGTGGTATAAGACGAGAGTCACGTTCTATATCCACTGGTGTCCAGATGGTTCATTCCCTATTTATAGTCCCCACTTATTTCTGGATATTACCCTCCATCATATCAATCCTCCTGCTGAGAAACATTGGGATGAATGTGTAAGAAGTCACGATCAGGTCCCCCGGGGGCAATTATCGGCTCCTCTGTCTAATACTGACTGTAATGAAGGAGTCAGATCTCCCGTCACTCGTGTATCTACTGACAGATTATCCGGGGTAGGTAATACATGACGGACGACGCATATTACAGCTCATTCGTTATGTCATTTTCTATTCATTTGCATAATTAGTAATTTGGTGACTAATCACCAGGCATTGGAAGATTTAAAGGGACGGATCACTATTTACATTGGCAACGTTGGTTTACAACCTTAAAGGGTTTGTCCACTTTGATGCTTTGTTTTTATACAATTTTCCAGTATACTTTCTGTTTTCTAGATCTCTGCTTGCTGTCATTCTATACAAAGTATCTATGTTTACTTTTGCTGGATACAAATCTGTCCATGGTCATGTGATGTCACACAGGTGCAGCTGTGTGACCATGGACACATTTCTATCCACTGGAAGTAAACATAAAAAGCTTTCTATTGAAGGACAGCAAGCAGAGATCCTGAAAACCAGGAGGAATTGATACTAAACTACATTGGAAAATTGTATAACTTTTCCTTACACAAGCCATATCAATTATGTGCTGAAAGTGGACAACCCCTTTAAGATTTACATTCAACTTTACTTGGTCAATCAGGAGGAGTCCTGTTTCTATAGGAATATAACCGCCCACTGTACGGAATGGGGGTGGAGCTTATGCAGATATCGCTAAGTGGGAATTCTGGGAGGATTAGTGGGCATGCTCTGAGCTAAATGGCAGCACCCATGAGCCAGATCAATTTTAATGTGACCCACAACTTTGAGTGCGATTGGTCCCAGCAGTGATCAGGGTTTTACTGGCAGGGGTGATTGAGCCGGACCAGTACCAGTACCCAGACTTCTAATAAACTCCAGGGTCAGGTCTGGGGAACCGAACCGGCAAAGCTCGGTATGACACAATCCATATCAATTATGTGCTGAAAGTGGACAACCCCTTTAAGATTTACATTTAACTTTAATTGGTCGATCAGTAGGAGTCCTGTTTCTATAGGAATATAACCGCCCACTGTACGGAATGGGGGTGGAGCTTATGCAGATATCCCTAAGTGGGAATTCTGGGATGATTAGTGGGAATGCTCTGAGCTAATGGGGACATGTCCTACAAATGGGGATATTTGGGGGGACGGCGGCTCCGGATTGATTGGACTTTATACAGATCTCTTTGTCTAGATAAAAACTGGACAGTAAATCACAGGTAAAAACACAAATAAGACAAGAAAATTAGAATATTTATTGTAGTTCTATACATTACATTACTGTGTTACATATCCTGTTTATATTTGGATTATTATTTGTATACATTGTAATATTCTGTTTTGATATTATTTTTATGAGAACTTTGACATTAACCTCTTACCCCCCCCCCCCCCCCCCCCCCCCGTATATATTCTGCTACTTTATTGTCCCGCGTGAAGATGAATTGGAGAGCTGAATTAAAACATCGGCAGATCCTTCTTATAGAAATATATTGCTTTCAGTTTTGTTTAGACAAAATGTATATGGAGGGGCGGAATAAGACCACCATGGGCCCGGGGCTGTAGGAATATTAGGGCCCCTACAAGTCTGGAATCGCTTCCTACATCTGGTACTAGAATCAGCTTCTTGGGGAATGGAGGAGGAGTCCCTTCTACTGCTTTTATTCGATGGTTTCAGGACCTTTGGAGGACCTTCAAAAGGTCCTAAAACAGCTCTTGTGTACATGTGTATTGAGAGCAGGAACAGATGTAGGAGGATTTCATGGGTGATGGTCATTCTCAGTATAAAATATGGTGGGTAGTTTGGAAAGCCATGAGCCACTTAGAAGACTTGGGCCCCCGGGCAACTGCCCAAACTGCCTGCATTATAATCCACTACTGTGTATACATAAGACCCAATAAAATTGAATTGTAAAAAAAAATGATATATATTATTATTATTATTATTATTATTATTTGTAGCAGTATTCTGCAGAATCATAGATCCACTGTGATAAAGTAACAATCATGATAATTATTTATACTAAGTTTATGTAAATATTATTGCTGTTTGTTATTTTCACGATTATTATTTCTATAAGTCTATTATTATCAAAAATGTTTGAATGATTACTATTATTATTATTAGTATTATCATTATTATGTCTAATATCATCATTATCATTATTATTATTATTATTATTATTATTATCGTTATTATTATTATTATTATTATTATTATCGTTATTATGTCTAATATCATCATTATTATTATTATTATTATCGTTATTATTATTATTATTATTATTATTATCGTTATTATGTCTAATATCATCATTATTATTATTATTATTATTATCGTTATTATGTCTAATATCATCATTATGATTACTTTTATTATTGCTCTATGACACATATGGCAGACGTTATATATTACCTGGAATTTCATCTTTTTCTCCGTTCTTGTGTTTAAATCGATCGCCCTGGACCTTCACGTTTGGACAAAGGACGTCTGAAAACAAAAGATTTATACAGATTATAAAACAGTATCAGACTAACACCATAATAATCCATGTACATCCTCCCCTTCCTGTACTTCTGCTACTATGGGAGGTGCTGGGTGACGGCCGGATCTGGTCCTCAGCTCCGGAGAGCGCACACTCCAGATCTCCTGATGGGCTCATATCTCACCCCATACCGAGTTACATCTCTCGTAGGACCAGTATAATGAGCCTGACACGGAGGGGGATTTACAGTAACGAAACGATGAGAAAGTTTTTTACAATGTATTTACATTCTCCAGACCTAGACCCTTGAAGGAAATCTACCATCAGAATCCATCATGATAAACCAGGGAACATCTAGTCGTAGATCCATAGATATATTTGTTATCCATGGCCGCCTTCCTTCTAAAATCAACTTTTAAAATTATGCTAACGAATCAGAAAGTCTCATGGGGGTGTTACCAGAGCCCCTCCATGCTGTAGATTCACAGCCTGTTACACAGTTTCCCCTCTCCTTCCGCTGCTCTCACAGCACTCTCTCTGCCTGATGTATTATCACACAGTGGAAGGGAGAATTGCTCCTGCACAGTGTAACAGCCTGTGAAACTGCTGCACATAGGGGCTCTGGTAACATCCCAAGAGCCCTTCTGGTTCATTAGTATTGAACCCACCTCCCAATTATAATGTCCCTTATTTCATCACACTGACTTTTAAAATTCCTTTATTGTGGTCCTTACACTGACCCATTACAGGGACCTGTGATCACAGCAGCATCGGCATCTCTAATCATGTCTGTTTCTAGGAGCCCCTCCCGTAAGGGCTACAATGCTGTTCAGTATTAACGCTTTCAGTACAGGACAGTAGATATGATGACATTAGAGCACAGTAGTCTCTCAGGAAGGGAGGGGGCTCTTAGCAGCATAGGTGACAATAGATTCCTATGCTGCTGTGAGCACAGAACCCGTAGACCGTACAATATGGAAAATACATCTGATATATGGGTCCTATATTTCCTGGACTGAATGTTCTTCAGCCTCATAGAAAAAAATCCCAATTCCATCCTGGTCTGTGCACACTCCGGCTTATTACAAGGCAATGATTGATTTTTCCACTTATGATTAGGGATAAGTGGACCCACAAACACGGACCAGAACCATGACCCCCCAATCACGTGTGTTAACTGTTTCAATGTGGCCATCAAAGTTATTGTCAGCATCTAAATTGATGTGGCGCGTGCGCACCGGTACCGACGTGTCGGCACATTGCGAGTAACAAATTTGGGGGGAATCCGTGTTCCCTATGACATCACTGGGGAGCGATGATCTTCCCCAAAATGGCAGCAAGTACGAGTCAGATCAATTTTGATGTGCAAATTTGCGACTTTGAGTGCGATTGGTCCCATCAGTGATCGGGGTGTTACCGGCAGGGGTGATTGAGCCGGACCAGAACCAGTACCCAGACTTCTAATAAACTCCAGGGTCAGGTCCGGCAAAGTTGGTTATGAACCTGAACTTTTCTGTTCGAGTCCGCTCAACCTTTACTTACAATGATATCTTAACAACCGTGACATAAAGCCAGAAGATCCCTTTAAGAACCACTTCATGTCCCATTGCCAATCAGACATCTATTTACGGACGGAGAACCCCTTTAATTGCCGGGCTCAGCGCCGCTTCCTCCGCCCTCCCAGGATATTTATTGCGCTTCGCTCTTCATTCCGGGGTATTTTTAGAGTTTTCCATTAAACCTCTGAACACTTGGGTATGATTTGTACAGTGCGACAACCTAGTCCCAATTAAAGGGGGCGGCAGATAACGGCTCGTGGCGCCTTTAATGACTCCCTTCGCTGTGAGCTGTGATAGACTGGAGGAAATGACTCTGATTGAAAGTTTAACATCAGTTGAGATAATGAGGAGATGATTCCTGTTCCAGGGACTAATAGGCGCTGGCAGGCGAGAGTATTGGCAGCTCCTGCCCCCCAAAGCTATTTCCAGGGGTCCCACTAAAGGAGCAGCTGCAGCAGATGTCCCTGTCTGTCACCATAAACCGGAGCGCTGCGCACAATCCTTACATTTCTATACACACATGTATATACTCTGTCACTCTTCTTATCCCAGGTGGTGTCAAAGATCTGCCCTAGTAGCTGCTGACCCCATGGGGGAGAGATTAGAGACCCCTGGTCCTGCCGTCCCCTCCCCTGCTGCGCTCCCGGCTCTGCTGTATATTGTGGATGATGTGCAGTATTATATACATGTTATACCGTACAATGTGCAGCATAATATATATATATAATAGTGCACATCCTCCATTCTTTATAGTGACAAGTCAGGTGCCGGGCCCCCTGACACTGCGGGCCCCATAGCAGCGGCTTTGGCTGTAATGATGCTCCTGATGGAGATCCTGGAAGTCGCACATGAGGGTTTGTTACTGTATAAAGTCTAGATATAATAGCAGCAGCTGTCACCCCTCTGGCTCTGAGCAAGATGAAGAAAGATTACGGCCCAAAAGCCTGACTCAGAGCCCCCCAAATTTTCATCAGTTGTTTGGCATGCTTTGTGCAGCGCTGCGTAATCTGTACAACCTATAGAAATAAAGAATTATTATTATCAGTAGTAGTAGTAATATTATTATCATGGCCAAAAGCACTACTTCATCCGACCAGTAGGTGTCACTGCAACAAATACAATGAATGATGTCAGGCGCTGCACCCTAGAAGCTGGTACTGAAGGGTGCAGAGAAAGGGTTAAATCTGAATACCATCATTTTTTACCTTTTTAATGAACAATTGAATAAGAACAAGAAAATAATAAGAGAATTGTTGGAAACATTGTACAGATGTGGCGTTGATTTGTCATAAATCGTGTAAGGGACATGGGGGCGATGTTGCACTGAAGCCTATAGAGAATATTGTCACTGGAGGTGGTGAACAGCGGTACTGCAGGTGGTAAAAGTTATTAATAGATTTACTTTAAAATTCCCCAAAAGTCTAAATACCCTGGTTAACATCACAATTTAGTTATATTATAATATTTATGACTGTATTTTGCATAAACAGGCCAGGTCATCATTATAGATTTGCATCCTGGCACGTGACCAGGGTGGGTACCAGTGAGGAGATCAATAATATTTTGGACAGTTCCTTTAAGGGGCCATGAAGGACCTTCCACTCCTCGTAGTAGCTGGGGTCCTGTCATAGATAATGCTATGGGGCCCGGCAGCTGGGAGTTTGTGATGGGCCCTATAGGAAGAGCCTGGGTGGTTGTCTCCTTGGTGCCCCCTAATCCATCCATGAGATGCAAAGTGACAAGAAATCCTCCTAATCAGGACAAACACCACGGACAATAGATAATCGCATCCCCTTCCCCTTTGTCTTCTCTCCTCCCCCCGACGCTTCCCTTTGTATAAGAAGCCGCGTCCGCTCCTCACAAGACGCTGCCCCTCCACCAGAAGAATCTACTCCCCTCCTTACCCCGTGTATTGTCACAGATCTGTCACATTGTATCATAAGGAGAATTACAGAGCAGCTCCGGGGAAAGGGCGGAATATTCTACTAATGTGACGTCCTGTATAATGGAACAAGTGCAACAATGTAACTTCTAGGCCACATTTATTACTGACATGCGCCTAAATTCTTAATAAAAAAATGGTTCCCGCCTACCGAGCCATAAAGACAGACTCCACAGGCAACTTCTGATAAACGTGAGCCATAGAGAATAAAATATAACATAGTATATTATGCTCCAGTGCAACATGGTATAGTATAATCATATAGTAAAACATTGGGGGGCATCGGACTGTCGGCATTGGAGATCAGTCTCCGGAAACCACAGCCCCATGTATAAAAGTGACGCACGGCTGTAAGTAAATAATGGTTAGACGGTAATAATCAGTCGTGCGCCATAAAAATGCCAACATCAATGAGATGTGCGCCAAAATCTTACATGGACTGCGCCTTAATTTTGCTCTCTGACCATTTTTTCCCTGGTTTATTGTGCGCCAAAAATTGTGCCTAAAAATGCAGACAAAATACACATAAATGCCACAGATAATGTGGAAAAGTTAGGCCACGCCCACTTGCGCCAAAAAAAGACAGAGGAGTCGGGATAGTCGGAAACATCTGTTCTTTCTGGCGCAAACTCATTATAAATGATCCACAACGATTATGCGCCTAAAAAAAACGAAAGATCCCGGCCTTTTTTAGGCACAGATACGATAATACATGTCCCCCATGTATAAAGTATCAAGTGCTACAATGTAACGTTTAAGGTGGGAAAGTATAACATAATGGGGCTCATTTACTAAGGGTCCGTCGGATGCATTTTCATTGGGTTTCCAGACGATTTCCGTTTTGCTCCGAATTGCCCGAGGATTTTGCCAAATGCAATCAGACAACCCGACGTATTCGAACAAACCGCGGAATTTAAAATTGGAATTGTGTCGCAAGATCAAGCACTCACAGGCAACCGGGAGGAAGAAGGTGAACTCCGGCGGATCTTAACGAGGAAGCGACACATGAAGGAAATTGGACGCACGACCTTAGTGAATCGCAGCAGCTCCGAATCCTTGTCGGACAACGGATCATGGGATCGCGACAGGACCTGGTAAGTAAATCTGCCCAATTTTATCTATTCAAATGCCTATATGGGCTGACAAATGGCAGGTGAGGTTTAATGTAGATAAGTGTAATGTTATGCACTTGGGTCAAAGAAATGAAAATGAAAATTATGTGTTAAATGATAAATTTCATGGTGAAACTGATAGAGAAGAAGACTAGTGGTTACTGGTAAACTTAATTTTAGAGACCAGAATCAGGTGGCTGCTGCTAATACAAAGAAAATTATGGGATTTATTAAAAGAGGAATAGATTTTCATGATAAGGATGTAGTTTTGCCCTTATACAAATCCCTGGTCAGACCACACATGGAATATTGGGGCAGATTTACTTATCCGGTCCATTCGCGATCCAGTGGCGCGTTCTCTGAACAGGATTCGGGTCCGGACGGGATTTATGAAAGTAGTTCCTCCGCCGTCCACCAGGTGGCGCTGCTGCGCTGAAAATCATCTGAACGCACCGGAATACACCGAGCTGGACCAGGTGAAGGTAAGCGCTTCCCAAGCGACACATTTTCGGATTTTAAATGCGGCGGTTTTTCCGAATACGACAGGTTTTTGTTCGGCCACGCCCCCCGATTTCCGTCGCGTGCATGCCAGTGCCGATGTGCCACAATCCGATCCCGTGCGCCAAAATCCCGGGGCAATTCAGGTACAATCGGCGCAAATCGGAAATATTCGGGTAACACGTCGGGAAAACGCAAATCGGGCCCTTAGTAAATGACCCCCATTGTGTACAGTTTTGGGCACCAATGTATAAAAAGGATATAGAAGAGCTGGAACGGGTGCAGAGGACAGCAACCAGAATTATTAGGGGAATGCAGGAACTAGTATACAATGACAGATTCCAAACTTTGGGATTATTAAAGTTTAGATAAAAGACGGCTGAGGGGAGACCTCATTACAATGTACAAATACCTGAACGGACAGTACAAGGATCTCTCCAAAGATCTTTTTATACCTAGGCCTGTGACCAGGACAAGGGGGCATCCTCTACGCCTACAGGAGAGGCGATTCTACCATCACCATAGACAGGGGGCGTCCTCTACGCCTAGAGGAGAGGAGGTTCTACCATCACCATAGACAGGGGGCATCCTCTACACCTAGAGGAGAGGAGGTTCTACCATCACCATAGACAGGGGGCATCCTCTACACCCAGAGGAGAGGAGGTTCTACCATCACCATAGACAGGGGGCATCCTCTACACGTAGAGGAGAGGTGGTTCTAGCATCACCATAGACAGGGGACATCCTCTACACCCAGAGGAGAGGAGGTTCTACCATCACCATAGACAGGGGACATCCTCTACACCTAGAGGAGAGGTGGTTCTAGCATCACCATAGACAGGGGGCATCCTCTGCGCCTAGAGGAGAGGAGGATCTACCTTCACCATAGACAGGGGGCATCCTCTACACCTAGAGGAGAGGTGGTTCTAGCATCACCATAGACAGGGGGCATCCTCTGCGCCTAGAGGAGAGGAGGTTCTACCATCACCATAGACAGGAGGCATCCTCTACACCTAGAGGAGAGGAGGTTCTACCATCGCCATAGACAGGGGGTGTCCTCTACACCTAGAGGGGAGGAGGTTCTACCATCACCATAGACAGGGGGCATCCTCTACGCCAAGAGGAGAGGAGGTTCTACCATCACCATAGACAGGGGACATTCTCTACACCTAGAGGAGAGGAGGTTCTACCATTACCATAGACAGGGGGCATCCTCTTCACCTAGAGGGATGGAGGTTCTACCATCACCATCGACAGGGGACATCCTCTACACCTAGACGAGAGGAGGTTCTACCATCACCATAGACAGGGGGCATCCTCTACACCTAGAGGAGAGGAGGTTCTACCATCACCATAGACAGGAGGCATCCTCTACACCTAAAGGAGAGGAGGTTCTACCATCACCATAGACAGGGGACATCATCTACACCTAGAGGAGAGGAGGTTCTACCATCACCATAGACAGGAGACATCCTCTACACCTAGAGGAGAGGAGGTTCTACCATCACCATAGACAGGAGGCATCCTCTACACCTAAAGGAGAAGAGGTTCTACCATCACCATAGACAGGGGGCATCCTCTACACCTAGAGGAGAGGAGGTTCTACCATCACCATAGACAGGGGGCATCCTCTACACCTAGAGGAGAAGAGGTTCTACCATCACCATAGACAGGGGGCATCCTCTACACCTAGAGGAGAGGAGGTTCTACCATCACCATAGACAGGGGGCATCCTCTACACCTAGAGGAGAGGAGGTACTACCATCACCATAGACAGGGGGCATCCTCTACACCAAGAGGAGAGGAGGTTCTACCATCACCATAGACAGGAGGCATCCTCTACACCTAGAGGAGAGGAGGTTCTACCATCACCATAGACAGGAGGCATCCTCTACACCTAGAGGAGAGGAGGTTCTACCATCACCATAGACAGGGGGCATCCTCTACACCTACAGGAGAGAAGGTTCTACCATCACCATAGACAGGAGACATCCTCTACACCTAGAGGAGAGGAGGTTCTACCATCACCATAGACAGGGGGCATCCTCTACACCTAGAGGAGAGGAGGTTCTACCATCACCATAGACAGGGGGCATCCTCTACACCTAGAGGAGAGGAGGTTCTACCATCACCATAGACAGGGGACATCCTCTACACCTAGAGGAGAGGAGGTTCTACAATCACCATAGACAGGAGGCATCCTCTACACCTAAAGGAGAGGAGGTTCTACCATCACCATAGACAGGGGGCATCCTCTACACCTAGAGGAGAGGAGGTTCTACCATCACCATAGACAGGGGGCATCGTCTACACCTAGAGGAGAGGAGGTTCTATCATCACCATAGACAGGGGGCATCCTCTACACCTCGAGGAGAGGAGGTTCTACCATCACCATAGACAGGGGGCATCCTCTACACCTCGAGGAGAGGAGGTTCTACCATCACCATAGACAGGGGGCATCCTCTACACCTAGAGGAGAGTAGGTTCTACCATCACCATAGACAGGGGGCATCCTCTACACCTAGAGGAGAGAAGGTTCTATCATCACCATAGACAGGGGGCTTCCTCTACACCTAGAGGAGAGGAGGTTCTACCATCACCATAGACAGGGGGCATCCTCTACACCTAGAGGAGAGGAGGTTCTACCATCACCATAGACAGGGGGCATCCTCTACACCTAGAGGAGAGGAGGTTCTACCATCACCATAGACAGGGGACATCCTCTACACCTAGAGGAGAGGAGGTTCTACAATCACCATAGACAGGAGGCATCCTCTACACCTAAAGGAGAGGAGGTTCTACCATCACCATAGACAGGGGGCATCCTCTACACCTAGAGGAGAGGAGGTTCTACCATCACCATAGACAGGGGGCATCGTCTACACCTAGAGGAGAGGAGGTTCTATCATCACCATAGACAGGGGGCATCCTCTACACCTCGAGGAGAGGAGGTTCTACCATCACCATAGACAGGGGGCATCCTCTACACCTAGAGGAGAGGAGGTTCTACCATCACCATAGACAGGGGGCATCCTCTACACCTAGAGGAGAGAAGGTTCTATCATCACCATAGACAGGGGGCTTCCTCTACACCTAGAGGAGAGGAGGTTCTACCATCACCATAGACAGGGGGCATCCTCTACATCTAGAGCAGATGACTTCCCTATGCCATGACGTGGCCATAGAGATAGTGTTATACCACGAGCCCTCCATCGCAGCAGCCCTAATACCCCATGTCATGGCGGCCCTATGTCACCCCGTACTACTAACCCCATCATACATACAACCCCCATTGTGTTCTCTGAAGAACCTCTGCTCATAGAAATCAAGAGAAAAAGAAATATTAAGAAGCTTCTACTGTTCTCTGCCAAATTGTATCAAAGCTGAGCAGCTGCAGACACGGAGCCGCGGCGGGGGCTATTTATACTGCAGGGTCCGAAACTGGGAATTTGCCTTTCAGGGATATTTATAAGAGCAGCAGCTGGAGTCTAATTGTTACCTGCACGAGGTCAGAACTTTCACTGTATCTCCAGCTGTAAATATCATAGAGAACACGACACTGGATATTACTGCGCGTCATATATTCCCCCAAACCAGAGTAACATCCTGTATTATACTCCAGAGCTGCACTCACTATTCTGCTGCTGGAGGAGTCACTGTGTACATACATGACATTACTTATCCTGTACTGATCCTGAGTTACATCCTGTATTATACTCCAGAGCTGCACTCACTATTCTGCTGCTGGAGGAGTCACTGTGTACATACATGACATTACTTATCCTGTACTGATCCTGAGTTACATCCTGTATTATACCCCAGAGCTGCACTCACTATTCTGCTGCTGGTGCAGTCACTGTGTACATACATGACATTACTTATCCTGTACTGATCCTGAGTTACATCCTGTATTATACTCCAGAGCTGCACTCACTATTCTCCTGCTGGTGCAGTCACTGTGTACATACATGACATTACTTATCCTGTACTGATCCTGAGTTACATCCTGTATTATACCCCAGAGCTGCACTCACTATTCTGCAGATGGAGTCACGGAGTACAGACATGAAATTACTGTGAGATTTTCACGTATTGTTACTCCTCTTATAACATTATTTTTAGGTGAGGGAGATCTCCGGAGTCCATGATACAACTTGTCTGTTCTTCACGTGACAACCTGTCAGAGGTTAGGATTATTGTATCACATTTTTGAGGATTTTCTTTTACATTTTGTAGCGATGTTTGAGCTTAGAAGGAAGAAGCAATAACAAATTCCGAGATAAATTGCTCGTCATGGGGGCAGCCAGACAAGTGGGGCCTCCGCAGGAATGTGCGTTTATGCCGCCATCACCAGTTTCACTTAATTTGTTTTTTCTACAGATAAAATCATGACAGAGAAATCTTAATCTTTTTGAGAGGGAAAAGAGAGAATCTTGTTTTAATAAAAAAATTCAGAGATAAAGAAAGTGAAAGATCTGGCGCCTTCTGTGCCGCGGTATCAAAGGAGAAGCAGCACCTTGTGTAACAACGTTCTGCACCATTCACTACTGGGGTTGGCTCAAGCTTTGATGGTACACCCAATCGACAGCACAGGAAATTATTTGCAGATTATTGGGGGATCCCGAAATGGAGACTTTAATCTCCCATCTGAATGGAGTAGAACGTCCTCCATCTACAGTCCTTATAACTGGTGGAGACAACCTGCACCAGCATTCAGGAGGAAAAGTAAAAGAGAGAAGCAAAGGAAGGACAGATACAAAGAAGGGAAGGAGAACGAAGAAGATAGAGGTACAAGGTGGAGGTAAAAGAAATAATAGGAGGCAATGAGAAGAAAGAGAGGAGCAAAAGAAAGAAGACGTAAGGAAGAGAAGGGACACGTGATGGATGAGAAACAATGTAGGAGAAGGAGAGGAAGAAGAAAAGAATGAAACAGAAGTGTAAAAAGGAAATGAAGGTGCAGAATTACAAGGTGGAGAGAAGGGGGGAGGAGAAGAACATGGTAACAATGGAGACAAGGAGAAAAAGTGGACTAAGAAAAAAGTGTAGAATTACAAAGACGAAGAAAACTTGAAGAAAGAGATGAGAAGGAAGAAGAATGTTAAATACATTAAGAAGGGTGGAGATAAAGGCTGTCAGAACTCTCTGATTGGGTTCTGATTGCAGGATTCTGAGCTTATGAGCCACACTCAGGGCTGCCTTGCAGTATCTGTTCACTGGAAAGTTGGATGGTTCATTCTCGGGAATTGTGTTAGACTCAGCTTTGGGTTGATTAATACAGTGGAAAAGTGAGTCATCTGCTGGGCGGCTTCCAGGAACTGGATAAAGGGCTTATCCTCAGTTCACTCAGTGCTGGTTATACTTTCCCTTGTCACCTGTACAACTACTGTCTATTTCTGTTTTTCTGGATCTGAAACCCAAAACCTATACCTGAGCCTGTATCCTGTTCGAGCTAGTAACCTGAACCGCAGCCTGATCTGGAACCCCCTGTACCTGAGCATGTATCCGGCCTGATCTGGAATGCTTTATCCTTACTGATCTTGAACCCTGAACCCCAATCTGATCTGGAACCCCGGAATCTGTAACTGAGACTGTTCTCTGAACCCTGAGCTTGTACTCAGAACCCCATTCCTGAGCCTGTACCCTGATTCTGAGTCTCTTTCCTGATACTCTTGTATCGGCATATTTCTCAGTCCTAACAAAAGTAGAGAATGGAGAAGAGAAGGTAGAGCGAAAGTGAAAGAAAAGTAGATAGAGAAGGAGAAAACCGGAAAGTGAATAAGAAGGAAATATAGAGGAGAGGAAGAAGGAGAGGACAAAGGAGAAGAAGGAAAGGAGTAAGGAAGAAGAAGGGGTGAGAACTGAGTAGGAAGAAAGGAAAGAGGAAGAGGAGGAAACCCAGAAGGAAAAGGGAGAGAAAAAAGTAGCTGAAGAGGAAACAAAACCACCCACCGAATTTTATACTGAGAAGCACCTTCACCCATGAAATCCTCGTACATCTCTTCCATCCTCCGCTCCCCAACAAGCTGATTCTAGTACCAGATGTAGGGAGTGATTTTCAGACTTGTAGGAGCTATAATATTTATACAGCTCAGGACCAGGGCAGAAAAGAAATAAAATATGGAGGAAAAAGAAAAGGAGAAGGGAGTAAAGAAGGAGGAGTTATGATGGAGAATGAAGAAAGAAAAAAAGAAGGAAGGAGGAAGGGGAGAAACGACAAAGAAATCTTAGATTGAAAATCAAAAATATTTTATAGGACATCTACCACCATCTGCAGCGCTTGTGGGATGAACAGTATATGAATTTTTACTACGGGGGCCGGGCATAATTGATTAGTGGGCGGAGCCAGTAAGCACTCGGCTGACATAGGCCGGAGCACCTCCCGTTCATTACCATAATTTTATAAAGTGAATTTCTTGGATAAAGGGATCTTACAAAGGATAAGAAAAGCAGTGGCCACTACCCCCTAAGGTAACGAGCCTGACATTGGGGACCGTCCAGTAAATCTGGTGGTAGATGTCCTTGAAAAGAGTAAAATAACATTAGGTCCATCTGTGATGGGGTCACGACCTCCAGGTCCAACACGACGGCCATTCCATGTAATCCGGGGAGGTGAAGTTTTCTTTCCTCTCCTCTTATTTCTAGCTTCTTCTTCTAGTTCATGTAATGAATTTCTCATTGTAGACCGGTGGAGCAGAACTCTTCCTCGCGGCCCCGCATAAGTAATGAGGCGTGGGACCGGCGTCTGTACACAAGCCGCTGCTGCCAAGTGCCGTATTGATCGGCGTCAGAGGAAGATGTACACGAGAAGCCTGACCTTTAGCAAATAGTTAGCAGAAATAATCTGCCCGACTCCTGGGTCTTTATTAGATGTCTAATAGAGCAAATCGTTGGTTTTGGACGAGCCCCCCGGGTGCTGGTCTTCAGGGGATACTCCGCTCCTGTACTAACATTAGGGATGCATCAGTGGCGTCAGGTCCCAGCTGACGGCAGATATGACGCCAGAACCTCGACAGGCGGGAAATCTCCATTGCATTTCTCCGTGTTAAACTCCATCTTTAATTTGTCTTCCCTCTTAAGAGCGCGTCAGGAAGTCATGTATCGAGCTCTCACACACGGTCCAGGGATTTAGACATCTGTTCTTTAATTCCATTCGATGCCTCGGCTGCTTCACATTTACTTCATTATTTCTTTCCAGGAAGTTTTCGGAGATTTACTAGTTGTGTTCATTTATGGAAGTTATGGAAGTTACAGAATATCTTAATCTTAATTATGGTAGCATCATCAGTAGTTGGGTTTATACTGGGTGGACAATCTAGTCCAATGTTCCAGTAGTGGTGGCCAGACCATGGTTGATTCCACCAATTTCCAACACTACAACCTCCACTTGGTTTTTCCCATTGGACCATGATTGAGCAACCCTATGAACAAGCGAAAGGGTAGAGAGGAAGTAACGGCATGAAAATTTCCTACATTCACTCCACTATTACTATAACCATTGGTACAGATGACAGAGGTTGCGCCGCCACACAAGACCTGACCAAACTGGGATCCTTAAGTCTTGAAAAGGTCCACAGCAACCCACTATAGGATACATTGGTTGGACCATAAGTGGCATATCCTAGCTAATAAAAAGACCATGTGACCTCACTACACTCATTGTGACATCACTATCCAATCAGCGGCTGACCTAATAAATAGACCATGCGACCTCATTGCACTCCTTGTGACCTCGCAAACTGTTCCATAGGCTGTGTGACCTCACTGAATTCATTATGACATCATCATTTGACCGGGGGCCGACTTGCTGACGTAAGAAAAGGGAGAATGGAAGCTTTAGTTGGACCCATCCATAGTTAGCAAAATGACTTGGCACAATTGGTGTCTATAAGTCCTACCCCATAAAACAGGTTGGAATTCATACCCCTACTTTTTGGGGGGGGGGTGGTCCATCTTTAGGATTTAATAACTTAGGGCATGTCTAATCTCCTGGGAATGTTTCAGAAAATGTAGGAATTTTGACTGGTATGCCTTATATATTTGCATTTGTGCCCCATGCCCTATTAGTGTCTATCCAATAAGGATATGAAGTTGAGGGATTTTTAGGGGTTCATGTAAGGTGACTATTGGGTAGCAGGTGCTGATTGAGGCTCTATACATCAGTAAGACCCGTACTGTCCTTGTGGCAGCCTGGACATCATCTGCCAGCAGAGCACCACCACACTTAGCGCCACCAACTATGGAGTAAGTGGAGATGACACCACCTGTGGTTATCGCGCCCTCAGACATTTCCTGCCTTTGTAGTCAGAAAAGAGAAAACATTTGACGGGAGGGAGGAGAAGAGACCCAAACCTGTAATTCTGCCTCCACCATCACAAACCAATCATTCTACACAATAATTACTACTCCGGGCCATTCTGTGGTCGGCTCCACCACTGTTCCTTCTTTACTGTAAGAAACCATAAAAAAGGGAGCAATGTCCTACAAATGTATGAGATTTAAAAATATTACGTGTCTCATCTGTCCAAAAAAACATATGAAAAGACAGAAGGACTGGCTGCAATACCGAGCACAGCCTCAGAGCAGGTGTGGCGCTGTTTTTGGAAAATAACAAGCCATGGGCCACATGTATCACTCGTTTTTTCTGTTGTTTTTGCGCCTTTTCATTCAGGCGCACCGTTTTTGCGCCATTTTTGCTGCGCCTAATGATATTCATCACTTGCAACGTTTTCATTTAGGCGTAAAAACGGGTGCAAAAACACTCCAGCCCGAAGGTGGCGTTATCTGAGAAGAAAGCACTGAGCCCCTGTGCAGAAGAGCTCATTTCTAGCAGCAAAGCTCAGCCAGACACTGGAACATATAATAGATACAATTAGATACATTACAGACAGGAGCTGCAGACTCTATTTACAGTTCATCACCTTCTATTTACTAAATATTCTGCAAACGCTGAGCTCACAGCAAGAGCAAGAGAAGTTTGCAGAACTTTTCAGAATGTTGCAGATACGACATACAAGTGTCCCCCCATGTAATTCTGCACAGTATCACCAGTGTATCTGAGGGGGATACTGTGCAGAATTACAGGGGTGCAGCAGGAGACCAGCACTGGGGGATCCCCTCCAGGAGAAGCCACTGCTGAGGAGGTCACTGGGTGCTGGGTGTCACACACCTGGGTGCTGCTGTGAGTGTTATCTTCATTCTGGGCTGTGGGAGAAGCAGAGAGGAGCTTGTAGCAGGATCACATGTAAGTGCCCAAATCTAACATTGCGCCTAAACTGCGCCTAAACTGTGATAAAGTAAAGTGATTAATAAGAGGCAGAAAATATACTTATCACAGATGGTTGTAGCTTGTGATAATTCTGGCAAAACAGTGCGCCAGAATTTAGGCGCAACTACTACACTTAGGCGCACAAAAGTGATAAATGTGGCCCTATGTTTTTTTAGCTCCTTTAAGAGTTACGGGAAAAGGCATAAATTTAAATGTATCAAGGTAGAAAAACATGGCTGCTTTATAACAAACCGTGCCACAGCATTACCGACGCTTTACTTAGTATTCCAGCTCGAGACCATGGACTTTACTAGACGGAAGGTGCAATACCACACACCATCTAAGTGAGTAACTTTAAGCTTTTCAAGTACATGATTTCAGTGGGGAATTCTTCTGGTGAGGACATCTATGAATGGTTGGAATGCGAAAAGTTATTTGCTGCTCAGTAGTCCATAACTTCTTACATTAGGAGAATATGAAGTGAGAAGAAAGTGGACAGGTTGTAACAAGTGATGAGAGATGACTAAAGTCTCACTGCTCTGAGCAGACGCAGATAAGGTGACACATGAGAAGGTCCATGTTATCCCGAGTATTCTCCACATTCCTGCAAGGGAGAACATGACATCTTGACCACCTTGGTTTTACTGACCCTCAACTAATGAGGGTCCAATAGTTTGTAGGACTGGAAGGAGTCTAGTTGTTCTCATAGTCTGTAGGACTATGACTGTTCTCAGGATCAGTGGATCGGAGAGTTGGTCGGAGCCCAGTAGTTCATAGGATCAGTTAAAAAAGTCACTTGGGTCTGTGGAGTCCACTACTTCTCAGAATCAGTGGGTATCTGAAGATTCCAAGGATTAGTGTTATTATCATTGGGAGAATAGTGATTTTGTGGATCTGTGACCGTATTATGAGTCAAAGAACCAAAAAAGTCCAGTAGTTGTCCAATAAATCTCAGAATTAAAGACAGTCATCACCAATAGCAAGCTCCACCCAACAGGATCAGGGAAATCAAGTGGTCCTCAACGTCTGGGAAAGTCAATGGTTCTCAGGATCATTAGGAGTCCAGTGGTCCTAAAGATTAGTATAAATCTACTAGTTGTAGAGGTTCAGTGGATAAGAGTAGTGGTTTGGGGGGGATTAGGAAAGTTCAGTGGTTCTCTGTATCATTGAGTATCCAAAGGTTTCCACAGTTAGTGACAGTCCGGCAGTTCTCAGGATTGGAGAAAGTCTAGTGGTTCTCAGGGTCGAAAGAGTCAAGTGGTTCTCAGAATTAGTAAAAGTCTAGTGGTTATCAGGTTTGAAGGAGTCAAGTAGTTATCAGGATTATAAAAAGTCTAGTCTAGGTCTCAGGGTTTAAAGACTCAAGTGGTTCTCAGTATCAGTGGGTAGCCAAAGGTTTTCAAGATTAGTGAGAGTCCAGTAGTTCTCAGGATTGGTGAAAGTCTAGTGGTTCTCAGGGTTGAAGGAGTCAAGTGGTTCTCAGGATCAGTAAGTATCCAAAGATACTCAAGAGTCCAGTGGTCATCAGGATTGGTTAGTCTTGAGGTTCAGAGTTGAGGAAGTCAAGTGGTTCTCATCACCTGGTCGGTCGAAGCCGTGTAGGTTTTGTGATCATTAATTGATGTTCCCCTAATTTTGATTGTACACAAGACAGATTGATTTTTTGGCTCTTATCATCACAGATTTTTAGGATCGATTATTTATCGATTATTTATCGATTATGTATTTATAGATATATGTATTTATCGATTGTTTATATAGACGTATTATCGTTCTTACAATTTATATGTTCTTTTTAAATCGTATTTGCTATATCTTAGAAAAAATACTATGTATAAATCCCGCCTATTTATATAGATGAAATGTACTTTTTACCAATAGAATATTGGGAGGGTTCCGTACATGAACGGAAAAACCCCGAACTTTGACCCCCGGTAGGTCACGTGATCATGATCACGTACTTCCCATTTTTTTGTTTTTTTTTCCCTCTAACATGGTAAGCTATAAGTCTGTTGGATTTCTTCTTTACACCATGCCTGATGAAAGCCCTAGTCCAGGGCTGAAACGCGTCGCACTGCATTTTTAATACGTTTTGTATATGTTCATTTTATAAGAAAAAAATTTTTAGTAACAATAAAAGAGATTCCTTTATCCATTGGATCTCTATGCCTGCTGTTTGCACCAAGCGCCTTCCTAAACCTCTCTTCGGGCTCTTCCTCCAGATTTTTAGGATTGCTCGGGGGTTGCATTGTGCTCATGATAACTGAAGGCTCAAAGCTCGTAATTTGTGGGGTTACAAAAGTTTATTGTTATTGGTGGTGCTCCAGATTATTGGTATCTTAGTGAGTCTCAGAATTGGTGGAACTTTGTTAGTTGTTGGGATCAGTGACTGTTCAATGGTCCTCAGGGTCAGTGAGGGTCATGTATTCCTATGGGCTAGTTAGTGTCTGATGGTTCTCGAAGACTCTGTGAATACAATGTTCTCCTAGATTTGTAATTATTTAATGGTTTCTGCATCAGTGGATTATTAACGCTAAGTAATACCTGACCATGGTCTACTTATACATTATACCTTTCTAAAGACGGACATTGATGCCATATTATAAAGTTCAGAATGGTGGTTGTCCTCCATACATACTCGTGCTACACAACCTCACCACAGATCCAAGGATTTTAGTTGCTTCACTTACTCCAAGCATGAGCTTCCGAGTTTCTCGAAATTATCTGTCATTTCTGATGTCCACCCAGTGGCGAATTGTGAGAATTTCACTGCACGTGTCCTAATGAGACGGCGAGATAAATCTAGTATTGAAGCCTGTAGAAGCCCTCGGGAGTGTGCAGTGGGGTCAGGAGGTAACATCTCGCCCCTTGGAAGTGATTCGGCTTAGGTTTCTACTTCCCAGGACTCAGATGCTGTGATTTCTCTGCCAAGAAGCTTCTCTGAGACTCGTGTAACACTAGAACTATAATTTCACATAAAAATAACTCAGGCCAAACCACAAGGTCTCCGCTCCCCGGCAGAGGAACCGGCGCTGCCACCGATATGTGTCTGAGGTGCTGGATGGGAGCGACCGCAGGAACAACAGGAAAAGGCAAATACAAACAAAAACAATTTCACAAACTGATTTCATGCGACTAAACATCTCGTAACAATGAAGGAAAAAATGTCATCCGTTCATGGACACAGAGAAGAAAGAAGAACTGTCAATCAATAAAATAAATGTGTACGAAAAAAAATAGTACGAAAAAATCTTCTGGCGCTAATAACTTTTATATAATTTGGGGTACGGAGCTGAGTGAGGTGTCATTTATTACAAGATGAGCCGACGTTTCCATTGCTACCATTTTGAGGACTATGTGACCTTTACATCAGTTTTTATACCATTTTTCATGTGATGTAAAATGGTGTAAAAGTCGCAATTCAGACATTTGGGCGCTATTTTCCGTTATGGGGTTCACCCTCCGGCAATAGCCAGTTTTATAATTTGATAAGTCGGGCATTTTGTGTTGCGGCGATACCTATTGGGGCTCATTCACTAAGGGTCCACGGAGCGCATTTTCGTCGGGATTCCCGACGATTTCCGTTTTGCGCTACATCACACACGGGGATTCTGTTGCATCGGCGCCAGCTTGCACAGAAATCGGGAGGCGTGGCCGTCGGACAACCCGACGGATTTGGACAAAGTGCAAGATTTAACATTTAGAATTGTGTCACAAGACACACAACTACAAGCACCGGGAAGAAGAAGGTGAACTCCGGCGGACCTTGGAGGGGAAGCGACAGATGCAGGAACTCAGGTGCACGATCTTCATGAATCGCGCCGGACTTCATCCTCGTCGGACCGTCCGAACCGGGGATCGCGACAGGACCAGTTAAGTAAATTTGCCCCATTGTGTTTCTGATTTTTTACTGTTTATTACTTTTATATCTGTTCTAGGGAAAGGGGGTGATTAGAATTTTTAGTTATTTTTACATTTGTAATTAATTTTTCAGTTTTTTTTTAACTATTTTTCAGACCCTCTAGGGCACATAAACCCTAGAGGGTCTGATCGTTCATACCATATGCTGCACTACTACTGTATTGTAGTATATTGCACTTTTATACAGTATTAATTGCAATAAGCCACTGGCTCATTGTAACGAAACTGCAGAAACCAGACAGCCTCCCGTCTGACGAAGACCTGAGCCTGTTATGGTAAACCAATCACCGCCCCTGATGACATCACAGGGAGCGACGATCGGAACAAAGATGGTATCATAATTAGTTGTTACATTTTGCTCCTCTTAGCAGAAAAAGGTATGCTGCTGGCCCTTTAATCAGTCCTGTGAAGATGGCCGCAGGTCACATGTCCACATCACATGTCCTGCACCTACCTGGGCAGGTCATGTGATCAGCACTACGTTTGGCTGTAGCCGGTTGGTTGCGGTGCATCCAGTATGGCCGGTGTGTGGTGAGACGTCATCTCTGTGCGGTAATGTGCAGTGATGGCAGATTCTCATAGTATCATAGTTGCCATAACAGTCTCGGGTCTTCGTCAGACGGGAGGCTGTCTGGTTTCTGCAGTTTCGTTACAATGCGCCAGTGGCTCATTGCAATGAATACTGTATAAAAGTGTAGTATACTACAAAACAGTAGTAGTGCAGCATATGGTATGAACGATCAGACCCTCTAGGGTTTATGTGCCCTAGAGGGTATGAAAAATAGTAGAAAAAAAAGCTGGAAAATTAATTAAAAATGTAAAAATAACTAAAAATTCTAATTATCCCCTTTCCCTAGAACAGATATAAAAGAATAAACAGTAAAAAATCACAAACATTTTATCATAGTATGTAAGGCCGGAAAAAATTCTATCAGGTCCAAACTTTAAGAATTAAACAAATGTTTTTTCCCCATAACCCATGATATTTTTGCTCTTTAGAAAGGTATCTGGGGCTCTCCCGTGAACATGTACAAAGTGTCCGCCATAACAACCTCCTGCGGCAGAGTGTTCGAGAGAGTAGAACCTCCTCTCCTCTATGTGGCAGGTAATGCTGCGCTGAAGTATCTGGAGCTTCTGGGAAGGTATTTTGTGATTTATCATCAAACAATACTGGAGGAGTTTAGCGGTGGAAGGTAGTTGTGCTTCACTGTACTGCTGAATCTAGAGGGTGCTGCAGGGGAGTATAGCTGTACTCTGATATTGTATCTATTGAGTGCTGATGGGGAGATATATTGTGCTGCACGGTGATATTTATGGAGTGTAACTGGGTAATCTAGTGTCCTGTATTTTGGTTCGGTATTTATGAAGTGCTGCTGGGGAGGTATATTGTCCTGTATTGTAGTATTTATGGAGTACTGCTGGGGAGGTATATTGTCCTGTATTGTAGTATTTATGGAGTACTGCTGGGGAGGTATATGATCCTGTATTGTAGTATGTATGGAGTGCTGCTGGGGAGGTATATTGTCCTGTATTGTAGTATATATGGAGTGCTGCTGGGGAGGTTTATTGTCCTGTATTGTAGTATTTATGGAGTACTGCTGGGGAGGTATATTGTCCTGTATTGTAGTATGTATGGAGTGCTGCTGGGGAGGTATATTGTCCTGTATTGTAGTATGTATGGAGTGCTGCTGGGGAGTTATATTGTCCTGTATTGTAGTATGTATGGAGTGCTGCTGGGGAGGTATATTGTCCTGTATTGTAGTATGTATGGAGTGCTGCTGGGGAGTTATATTGTCCTGTATTGTAGTATGTATGCAGTGCTGCTGGGGAGGTATATTGTCCTGTATTGTAGTATTTATGGAGTGCTGCTGGGGAGGTATATTGTCCTGTATTGTAGTATTTATGGAGTGCTGCTGGGGAGGTATATTGTCCTGTATTGTAGTATTTATGGAGTGCTGCTGGGGAGGTATATTGTCCTGTATTGTAGTATTTATGGAGTGCTGCTGGGGAGGTATATTGTCCTGTATTGTAGTATATATGGAGTGCTGCTGGGGAGGTATATTGTCCTGTATTGTAGTATTTATGGAGTGCTGCTGGGGAGGTATATTGTCCTGTATTGTAGTATTTATGGAGTACTGCTGGGGAGGTATATTGTCCTGTATTGTAGTATGTATGGAGTGCTGCTGGGGAGGTATATTGTCCTGTATTGTAGTATTTATGGAGTGCTGCTGGGGAGGTATATTGTCCTGTATTGTAGTATTTATGGAGTACTGCTGGGGAGGTATATTGTGCTGTATTGTAGTATTTATGGAGTGCTGTTGGGGAGGTATATTGTGCTGTATTGTAGTATGTATGGAGTGCTGCTGGGGAGGTATATTGTCCTGTATTGTAGTATGTATGGAGTGCTGCGGGGGAGGTATATTGTCCTGTATTGTAGTATTTATGGAGTGCTGCTGGGGAGGTATATTGTCCTGTATTGTAGTATGTATGGAGTGCTGCTGGGGAGGTATATTGTCCTGTATTGTAGTATGTATGGAGTGCTGCTGGGAAGGTATATTGTCCTGTATTGTAGTATTTATGGAGTGCTGCTGGGGAGGTATATTGTCCTGTATTGTAGTATTTATGGAGTACTGCTGGGGAGGTATATTGTCCTGTATTGTAGTATGTATGGAGTGCTGCTGGGGAGGTATATTGTCCTGTATTGTAGTATGTATGGAGTGCTGCTGGGGAGGTATATTGTCCTGTATTGTAGTATTTATGGAGTGCTGCTGGGGAGGTATATTGTCCTGTATTGTAGTATTTATGGAGTGCTGCTGGGGAGGTATATTGTCCTGTATTGTAGTATTTATGGAGTGCTGCTGGGGAGGTATATTGTCCTGTATTGTAGTATTTATGGAATGCTGCTGGGGAGGTATATTGTCCTGTATTGTAGTATATATGGAGTGCTGCTGGGGAGGTATATTGTCCTGTATTGTAGTATGTATGGAGTGCTGCTGGGGAGGTATATTGTCCTGTATTGTAGTATGTATGGAGTGCTGCTGGGGAGGTATATTGTCCTGTATTGTAGTATTTATGGAGTGCTGCTGGGGAGGTATATTGTCCTGTATTGTAGTATTTATGGAGTACTGCTGGGGAGGTATATTGTGCTGTATTGTAGTATTTATGGAGTGCTGTTGGGGAGGTATATTGTGCTGTATTGTAGTATGTATGGAGTGCTGCTGGGGAGGTATATTGTCCTGTATTGTAGTATGTATGGAGTGCTGCTGGGGAGGTATATTGTCCTGTATTGTAGTATTTATGGAGTGCTGCTGTGGAGGTATATTGTCCTGTATTGTAGTATTTATGGAGTGCTGCTGGGGAGGTATATTGTCCTGTATTGTAGTATATATGGAGTGCTGCTGGGGAGGTATATTGTCCTGTATTGTAGTATGTATGGAGTGCTGCTGGGGAGGTATATTGTCCTGTATTGTAGTATGTATGGAGTGCTGCTGGGGAGGTATATTGTCCTGTATTGTAGTATTTATGGAGTGCTGCTGGGGAGGTATATTGTCCTGTATTGTAGTATTTATGGAGTACTGCTGGGGAGGTATATTGTGCTGTATTGTAGTATTTATGGAGTGCTGTTGGGGAGGTATATTGTGCTGTATTGTAGTATGTATGGAGTGCTGCTGGGGAGGTATATTGTCCTGTATTGTAGTATGTATGGAGTGCTGCTGGGGAGGTATATTGTCCTGTATTGTAGTATTTATGGAGTACTGCTGGGGAGGTATATTGTCCTGTATTGTAGTATGTATGGAGTGCTGCTGGGGAGGTATATTGTCCTGTATTGTAGTATTTATGGAGTGCTGCTGGGGAGGTATATTGTCCTGTATTGTAGTATGTATGGAGTGCTGCTGGGGAGGTATATTGTCCTGTATTGTAGTATTTATGGAGTGCCGCTGGGGAGGTATATTGTCCTGTATTGTAGTATTTATGGAGTGCTGCTGGGGAGGTATATTGTCCTGTATTGTAGTATTTATGGAGTGCTGCTGGGGAGGTATATTGTCCTGTATTGTAGTATTTATGGAGTACTGCTGGGGAGGTATATTGTGCTGTATTGTAGTATTTATGGAGTGCTGTTGGGGAGGTATATTGTGCTGTATTGTAGTATGTATGGAGTGCTGCTGGGGAGGTATATTGTCCTGTATTGTAGTATGTATGGAGTGCTGCTGGGGAGGTATATTGTCCTGTATTGTAGTATTTATGGAGTACTGCTGGGGAGGTATATTGTCCTGTATTGTAGTATTTATGGAGTGCTGCTGGGGAGGTATATTGTCCTGTATTGTAGTATTTATGGAGTGCTGCTGGGGAGGTATATTGTCCTGTATTGTAGTATATATGGAGTGCTGCTGGGGAGGTATATTGTCCTGTATTGTAGTATTTATGGAGTGCTGCTGGGGAGGTATATTGTCCTGTATTGTAGTATTTATGGAGTACTGCTGGGGAGGTATATTGTCCTGTATTGTAGTATTTATGGAGTGCTGCTGGGGAGGTATATTGTCCTGTATTGTAGTATTTATGGAGTGCTGCTGGGGAGGTATATTGTCCTGTATTGTAGTATATATGGAGTGCTGCTGGGGAGGTATATTGTCCTGTATTGTAGTATTTATGGAGTGCTGCTGGGGAGGTATATTGTCCTGTATTGTAGTATTTATGGAGTACTGCTGGGGAGGTATATTGTCCTGTATTGTAGTATTTATGGAGTGCTGCTGGGGAGGTATATTGTCCTGTATTGTAGTATGTATGGAGTGCTGCTGGGGAGGTATATTGTCCTGTATTGTAGTATTTATGGAGTGCTGCTGGGGAGGTATATTGTCCTGTATTGTAGTATTTATGGAGTGCTGCTGGGGAGGTATATTGTCCTGTATTGTAGTATTTATGGAGTACTGCTGGGGAGGTATATTGTGCTGTATTGTAGTATGTATGGAGTGCTGCTGGGGAGGTATATTGTCCTGTATTGTAGTATGTATGGAGTGCTGCTGGGGAGGTATATTGTCCTGTATTGTAGTATATATGGAGTGCTGCTGGGGAGGTATATTGTCCTGTATTGTAGTATTTATGGAGTGCTGCTGGGGAGGTATATTGTCCTGTATTGTAGTATTTATGGAGTACTGCTGGGGAGGTATATTGTCCTGTATTGTAGTATTTATGGAGTACTGCTGGGGAGGTATATTGTCCTGTATTGTAGTATGTATGGAGTGCCGCTGGGGAGGTATATTGTGCTGTATTGTAGTATGTATGGAGTGCTGCTGGGGAGGTATATTGTCCTGTATTGTAGTATGTATGGAGTGCTGCTGGGGAGGTATATTGTCCTGTATTGTAGTATGTATGGAGTGCTGCTGGGGAGGTATATTGTGCTGTATTGTAGTATGTATGGAGTGCTGCTGGGGAGGTATATTGTGCTGCACTGTGTCACTGTATTTATTGAGTGCTGCTGTGGATGTGGATGTTGGTCTGTGTAAAAACTTTGTGCACATAAATGGTAAAAGTTGCAATTTTTAATGCAATTTTAATGCAATTTTTTATTCTATTCCCACGTGGAGTTTGGTAGACTTACTTTTTAGGACACCAAGGATCACATAGGACCCACCCCTCCTTACATGAGGACCTCCTTGAGTACACAAACTCATTTCAATTAACTGATTCTTTGGCGGCTCTGTAGCACCAGTGTCTGATGACATTTTTCTCCAACCCACAGGAAACATTATCCACTTCACATCCTCTTGATATTTGGACTATTATCGGCCCTGCCCCCTGCGCCCCCCTCCATGTCATCCGTCTGCCTGGACTGGTAACACAAGGGGTCTCCCAGACTGCAGAAGGGTCCGGCCGCTGTGCTATCTGCATATGAAGTGCTGCTAATTGGGCGGCTGGCACAGAGCTGGCAGCTGCCTGACACGGAAGCGAAGGGGATTATCGGGGGTTGTACTCGTCATCGCTGGATTATGAGATAAAGAGTGGAGGTCAATGATTTACTAGGGAACATTGTCAGTAGTGGGGTCCCTGGAGAGATGTGTAATCAGACCTCTGTGTATGTTGTTAGTAGCAGCAGGACGGTGAAATATGGATTTATACTCCAGGATTGTAGCTTCTCCCAGTGCACTGGGGGATTGTCCTCACACTGCTGTGCACCGTGCACTCTGTAGCTAGTGTTAGGTATTGTCCCTGGAGAGATGTGTAATCAGACCTTTGTATGTGTTGGTAGTAGCAGCGGGACTGTGAACTATGGATCTATATTCCATGATTGTAGTTTCTTCAACTTGTTGGGGGTATGTCCTGACACTTCTTTCCTCTTGGCTCTCTGCACTGAGCATTGCGATGACTTAAAGGGGTTTTCCAGAATTCCTCGAGAATTATACAAGAAGAGGGCAGCATATTGTGTAGGGGGCACTAAGGAGGTATTATATTATATTTGGGGGTATGGGTACTCTAGGTCAGAGGTCCCCAACCTTTTTTGCACCAGGGACCGGCTTTAAGCTAGACCAGTTTTCCATGGTCCGGTGGGGGTGGGGGCGGGGCTTTGGTCATATGGGGTGGGGTTATGGAGGGGTGGAGCTTAGTTCATACTTATCATATAATTATGACATTTATAATGACCTGACGTCATATCTAGCTTTCCATTAGCATCCAGAGCCCCTCCAACTCGCAGCTAGCAGGAGGGGAAGGAGCGCTGGACACACATGACCTGCTTGTCCCTGCTCCTGCCTGAGCACATTCTGCGAGTAGCAGCAGTGTACATTGAGCGTCAGTGTATACAGTGCTACACACTGAACACCGGTACCGGGAGCCGTGTCACTGACCAGGCGCAAGGCAACGGAGCTAGCTGTCAGCGGCGCCGCGGACCAGCTGATAAACTCCAACGGCCCGGTCCTGGTCCACGAACCGGCGGTGGCAGAAAGACGCCTCATGCCTCTCCACTTTTGTCGCACGTTCCTTGTACAAAAAGTGGGAGAAATATGTTTTGTGTGCAGCAGTGGCAAATAAGACCTCTTATTCCAGGATTGTTGCTGGACTTGGAATTTGTCCACACACTCTTTGTCCTCTTTTGCTGTAGCAGGCCTTTGGTTGAATAATACGGAAGTAAATCAGAGTAGAGAGGAGGAGCTTTGAAGGGGTTGTACAAGATGAGGAAAACATGGCTTCTCTCTTACAAAAACAGTGCCACACTTGGCCACAGGCTGTGTATGGTACTGCAGCATAGCCCCTTCATGTTACTGTCAATATCAGACACAATCCAAGGACAGAGATATCGTCTGTAACTGTAACTGGACACCTAAAGATCAGAAAGGGGAAAATGTTTCCTTACAGGGATTTTCCATAAGCAAAAAGTGACTTCCTTTGGTTCACTGAGGCCACTGATTGGCCGGAGCAGGTTCCAGACGACTGTTGTGACACTTATAGAACACTCAAAGAATTCTAGAAAACGCTGTTAAGTCATCTCATTGCTCAGTGCAGAGAGCCAGGAGCAAAGCAGTGTCAGGACATAAAAGAAAGAGCTAGGAGAAATTACAATGAAGGAATATAGACCCACATTTCACAGTCCTGCTGCTACCAACAAAATACACAAACATCTAGTTACACATCTCTCCAGGGACAATGGGGCACATTTACTAAGGGTCCGCAGCCGCGAATCCGTCGGGTTTTTCCCGAATATTTCCGCTTTGCGCTGTATTTCACGGGATTGTGGCGCACGCGATCGATTTTTGGCGCAATCGCGCCGACTTTCACGCGACAGAAAATCGGGGGGCGTGGCCACTGGACAACCCGAAGGATTCGGACAAACCGCGGAATTTAAAAAGCCATTTGTGTCGCAAGATCAAGCACTCACATACACCAGAAAAAGCAGGTGAACTCCGGCGGACCTCGGCGCAGCAGCACGTACCTTAGTGAATCCCGGCCGGACCTGAATCAACGTCGGAGAACCCGCCGCTGGATCGCGACTGGACCGGGTAAGTAAATGTTCCCCAATATCTCACACTGGGTGCAGAAAGCACAGAGCACAGCAGTGTGAGGACAAGCCCCCAGTGCACTTGGAGGAGCTACAATCCTGGATTTTAAATAAAGTGTAAGTCTCTGCAGCTCATACAAAGATCGTGGCTGTGGGGAAATGATCTCTACGTACTCTAGGACCCTTAATCCGGACTAGATTTAGGTCGCCCCTCCTGCTTCAGAGAGGAGGCTCTGTTTGCCTAATTCCAGTCTTAAATGGGGTTTTCCGCCTCCATTAAACTTTACCCCAATCCCGGGATAGTTATTCTGACAGCTGTAACCCTAGATGCCCCCACTTCATTCCTTGTATTTTTATATTGTTATAATCTCTTGTGATATTTTGGACCTGCTTAGATTTCATCTCTGCCCCTATAACACGGCCATAGACATCGCTGGTATTCAGCCGCCAGAAATAACGTCTCGCCCCAATGAGCAGCCGGTAACCCGAGAGATCCGACAGGAATAGGAGCCGCAGCCCGGACAGCACGGAGCCGACACATCGACAGTCTGGATATGACGACCTGTAAATCCATTAATATCCCCGGATATTTATGACACGTTGTACATCACAGAACCCTATAAAGAGACCCGAATGTTCTGTGGGCCCAGATACTGGAGTCCTCACACACCTAAAGTCTACCTTATTCCTGTACATGGGGGGCAGTATTATAGTAGTTATATTCTTGTACATAGGGGGCAGTATTATAGTAGATATATTCCTGTACATAGGGGGCAGTATTATAGTAGTTATATTCTTGTACATAGGGGGCAGTATTATAGTAGTTATATTCTTGTACATAGGGGCAGTATTATAGTAGTTATATTCCTGTACATAGGGGTCAGTATTATAGTAGTTATATTCTTGTACATAGGGGGCAGTATTATAGTAGTTATATTCTTGTACATAGGGGGCAGTATTATAGTAGTTATATTCTTGTACATAGGGGCAGTATTATAGTAGTTATATTCCTGTACATAGGGGTCAGTATTATAGTAGTTATATTCTTGTACATAGGGGCAGTATTATAGTAGTTATATTCTTGTACATAGGGGGCAGTATTATAGTAGTTATATTCCTGTACATAGGGGGCAGTATTATAGTAGTTATATTCTTGTACATAGGGGCAGTATTATAGTAGTTATATTCTTGTACATCGGGGGCAGTATTATAGTAGTTATATTCTTGTACATAGGGGGTAGTATTATAGTAGTTATATTCTTGTACACAGGGGGCAGTATTATAGTAGTTATATTCTTGTACAAATGGGGCAGTATTATAGTAGTTATATTCTTGTACATAGGGGGCAGTATTATAGTAGTTATATTCTTGTACACAGGGAGCAGTATTATAGTAGTTATATTCTTGTACACAGGGAGCAGTATTATAGTAGTTATATTCCTGTACATAGGGGGCAGTATTATAGTAGTTATCTTCTTGTACATAGGGGGCAGTATTATAGTAGTTATATTCTTGTACATGGGGGCAGTATTATAGTAGTTATATTCTTGTACATAGGGGGCAGTATTATAGTAGTTATCTTCTTGTACATAGGGGGCAGTATTATAGTAGTTATATTTTTGTACATAGGGGACAGTATTATAGTAGTTATATTCCTGTACATAGGGGGCAGTATTATAGTAGTTATATTCCTGTACATAGGGGGCAGTATTATAGTAGTTATATTCTTGTACATAGGGGCAGTATTATAGTAGTTATATTCTTGTACATAGGGGGCAGTATTATAGTAGTTATATTCCTGTACATAGGGGGCAGTATTATAGTAGTTATATTCTTGTACATAGGGGCAGTATTATAGTAGTTATATTCTTGTACATCGGGGGCAGTATTATAGTAGTTATATTCTTGTACATAGGGGGTAGTATTATAGTAGTTATATTCTTGTACACAGGGGGCAGTATTATAGTAGTTATATTCTTGTACAAATGGGGCAGTATTATAGTAGTTATATTCTTGTACATAGGGGGCAGTATTATAGTAGTTATATTCTTGTACACAGGGAGCAGTATTATAGTAGTTATATTCTTGTACACAGGGAGCAGTATTATAGTAGTTATATTCCTGTACATAGGGGGCAGTATTATAGTAGTTATCTTCTTGTACATAGGGGGCAGTATTATAGTAGTTATATTCTTGTACATGGGGGCAGTATTATAGTAGTTATATTCTTGTACATAGGGGGCAGTATTATAGTAGTTATCTTCTTGTACATAGGGGGCAGTATTATAGTAATTATATTCTTGTACATAGGGGGCAGTATTATAGTAGTTATATTCTTGTACCTAGGGGGCAGTATTATAGTAGTTATATTCTTGTACATAGGGGTAGTATTATAGTAGTTATATTCTTGTACATATGGGGCAGTATTATAGTAGTTATATTCTTGTACATAGGGGGCAGTATTATAGTAGTTATATTCCTGTACATAGGGGCAGTATTATAGTAGTTATATTCTTGTACATAGGGGGCAGTATTATAGTAGTTATATTCTTGTACATAAGGGGCAGTATTATAGTAGTTATATTCTTGTACATAGGGGGCAGTATTATAGTAGTTATATTCTTGTACATAGGGGGCAGTATTATAGTAATTATATTCTTGTACATAGGGGGCAGTATTATAGTAGTTATATTCTTGTACATAGGGGGCAGTATTATAGTAGTTATATTCTTATACATAGGGGGCAGTACTATAGTAGTTATATTCTTGTACATAGGGGGCAGTATTATAGTAGTTATATTCCTGTACATAGGGGGTAGTATTATAGTAGTTATATTCTTGTAGATAGGGGGCAGTATTATAGTAGTTATATTCTTGTACATAGGGGGCAGTATTATAGTAATTATATTCTTGAACATAGGGGGCAGTATTATAGTAATTATATTCTTGTACATAGGGGGCAGTATTATAGTAGTTATATTCTTGTACATAGGGGGGCAGTATTATAGTAGTTATATTCTTGTACATAGGGGGCAGTATTATAGTAGTTATATTCTTGTACATAGGGGGCAGTATTATAGTAGCTATATTCCTGTACATAGGAGGCAGTATTATAGTAGTTATATCCCTGTACATAGGAGGCAGTATTATAGTAGTTATATTCTTGTACATAGGGGGCAGTATTATAGTAGTTATATTCCTGTACATAGGGGGAAGTATTATAGTAGTTATATTCCTGTACATAGGGGGTAGTATTATAGTAGTTATATTCTTGTACATAGAGGGCAGTATTATAGTAGTTATATTCTTGTACATAGGGGGCAGTATTATAGTAGTTATATATTTCTGTACATAGGGGCAGTATTATAGTAGTTATATTCTTGTACATGGGGGGCAGTATTATAGTAGTTATATTCCTGTACATAGGGGGCAGTATTATAGTAGTTATATTCCTGTACATAGGGGGAAGTATTATAGTAGTTATATTCTTGTACATAGGGGGCAGTATTATAGTAGTCATATTCCTGTACATAGGGGACATTATTATAGTAGTTATATTCCTGTACATAGGGGGCAGTATTATAGTAGTTATATTCTTGTACATAGGGGGCAGTATTATAGTAGTTATATACTTGTACATAGGGGGCAGTATTATAGTAGTTATATTCCTGTACATTGGGGGTAGTATTATAGTAGTTATATTCCTGTACATAGGGGACAGTATTATAGTACTTATATTCTTGTACATAGGGGGCAGTATTATAGTAGTTATATACTTGTACATAGGGGGCAGTATTATAGTAGTTATATACTTGTACATAGGGGGCAGTATTATAGTAGTTATATTCTTGTACATAGGGGGCAGTATTATAGTAGTTATATTCTTGTACATAGGGGGCAGTATTATATTAGTTATATTCTTGTACATAGGGGCAGCATTCTAGTAGTTATATTCCTGTACATAGGGGGCAGTATTATAGTGTTTATATTCTTGTACATAGGGGCAGTATTATAGTAGTTATATTCTTGTACACAGGGGGCAGTATTATAGTAGTGATATTCTTGTACACAGGGGGCAGTATTATAGTAGTGATATTCTTGTACATAGGGGGCAGTATTATAGTAGTTATATTCTTGTACATAGGGGGCAGTATTATAGTAGTTATATTCCTGTACATAGGGGCAGTATTATAGTAGTTATATTCTTGTACATAGGGGGCAGTATTATAGTAGTTATATTCTTGTACATAGGGGGCAGTATTATAGTAGTTATATTCCTGTACCTAGGGGGCAGTATTATAGTAGTTATATTCTTGTACATAGGGGTAGTATTATAGTAGTTATATTCTTGTACATATGGGGCAGTATTATAGTAGTTATATTCTTGTACATAGGGGGCAGTATTATAGTAGTTATATTCCTGTACATAGGGGCAGTATTATAGTAGTTATATTCTTGTACATAGGGGGCAGTATTATAGTAGTTATATTCTTGTACATAAGGGGCAGTATTATAGTAGTTATATTCTTGTAGATAGGGGGCAGTATTATAGTAGTTATATTCTTGTACATAGGGGGCAGTATTATAGTAATTATATTCTTGTACATAGGGGGCAGTATTATAGTAGTTATATATTTCTGTACATAGGGGCAGTATTATAGTAGTTATATTCTTGTACATGGGGGGCAGTATTATAGTAGTTATATTCCTGTACATAGGGGCAGTATTATAGTAGTTATATTCCTGTACATAGGGGGAAGTATTATGGTAGTTATATTCTTGTACATAGGAGGCAGTATTATAGTAGTTATATTCCTGTACATAGGGGGCTGTATTATAGTAGTTATATTCCTGTACATAGGGAGCAGTATTATAGTAGTTATATTCTTGTACATAGGTGGAAGTATTATAGTAGTTATATTCTTGTACATAGGGGCAGTATTATAGTAGTTATATTCCTGTACACAGTGGACAGTATTATGGTAGTTATATTCTTGTACATAGGGGGCAGTATTATAGTAGTTATATTCTTGTACATAGGGGGCAGTATTATAGTAGTTATATTCCTGTACCTAGGGGGCAGTATTATAGTAGTTATATTCTTGTACATAGGGGTAGTATTATAGTAGTTATATTCTTGTACATATGGGGCAGTATTATAGTAGTTATATTCTTGTACATAGGGGGCAGTATTATAGTAGTTATATTCCTGTACATAGGGGCAGTATTATAGTAGTTATATTCTTGTACATAGGGGGCAGTATTATAGTAGTTATATTCTTGTACATAAGGGGCAGTATTATAGTAGTTATATTCTTGTAGATAGGGGGCAGTATTATAGTAGTTATATTCTTGTACATAGGGGGCAGTATTATAGTAATTATATTCTTGTACATAGGGGGCAGTATTATAGTAGTTATATATTTCTGTACATAGGGGCAGTATTATAGTAGTTATATTCTTGTACATGGGGGGCAGTATTATAGTAGTTATATTCCTGTACATAGGGGCAGTATTATAGTAGTTATATTCCTGTACATAGGGGGAAGTATTATGGTAGTTATATTCTTGTACATAGGAGGCAGTATTATAGTAGTTATATTCCTGTACATAGGGGGCTGTATTATAGTAGTTATATTCCTGTACATAGGGAGCAGTATTATAGTAGTTATATTCTTGTACATAGGTGGAAGTATTATAGTAGTTATATTCTTGTACATAGGGGCAGTATTATAGTAGTTATATTCCTGTACACAGGGGACAGTATTATGGTAGTTATATTCTTGTACATAGGGGGCAGTATTATAGTAGTTATATCTTTGTACATAGGGGGCAGTATTATAGTAGTTATATTCCAGTACATAGGGGGCAGTATTATAGTAGCTATATTCCAGTACATAGGGGGCAGTATTATAGTAGTTATATTCTTGTACATAGGGGCCAGTACTATAGTAGTTATATTCTTGTACATAGGGGGCAGTATTATAGTAGTTATATTCTTGTACATAGGGGGCAGTATTATAGTAGTTATATTCCTGTACATAGGGGGCAGTATTATAGTAGTTATATTCTTATACAAAGGGGCAGTATTATAGTAGTTATATTCTTGTACATAGGGGGCAGTATTATAGTAGTTATATTCCTGTACATAGGGGACAGTATTATAGTAGTTATATTCCTGTACATAGGGGGCAGTATTATAGTAGTTATATTCCTGTACATAGGGGGCAGTATTATAGTAGTTATATTCTTGTACATAGGGGGCAGTATTATAGTAGTTATATTCTTGTACATAGGAGCAGTATTATAGTAGTTATATTCCTGTACATAGGAGGCAGTATTATAGTAGTTATATTCTTGTACATAGGGGGCGGTATTATAGTAGTTATATTCTTGTACATAGGGAGCAGTATTATAGTAGTTATATTCCTGTACATAGGGGGCAGTATTATAGTAGTTATATTATTGTACATAGTGGGCAGTATTATAGTAGTTATATCCCTGTACATAGGAGGCAGTATTATAGTAGTTATATTCTTGTACATAGGGGACAGTATTATAGTAGTTATATTCTTGTACATAGGGGGCAGTATTATAGTAGTTGTATTCCTATAATGAGTTGTGTACATACTGTATGCACGTTCCTACCTTGGCTGTTATTGTGTTGCGTTACATGATATCAGTATAATCCATGCACCTTGTATACACAGGATGATGGGAGTGATTTGTCTGGGTGCTTAGCTCTAGGTGAAGCAGTACAATTTGTCTGGCAATGCTGTGTGTAACATGTCAGGACGTATCTGAGTCTGGGTAAGTGTTCCCCATCCATCATGGCCACCTCTGATGTGATAATCTCCCCCATTGTCCTGATCACCCCTGTCATCCAGCAGCTGCAGACGACCTGTGGATTTTGGCTTCTTATCTGGACGCTGTTGACACAATGAAGCCACATTTTAATGATTAGGGTAAAAATAATACATGATATGGGGCGTGGGCTGATACAAGAGAACAGTAGACGTCTATACAACGTTACACAAAGGATCCACAGAAAGAGAACGACCCGGCCCCAAAACCAGAACCATCGGTGAGAAATGATAGTCAGTAGTTTTACATAATGTGAGAAATTGAGAAGTTGGGAGCGATAACTTTTCATGCTGTCAGTGAGAATACAAGCAGAGGTCTCCTGGGATGACCCGGGCTTTGTAGAAGGTCACATTGATGTCCCCTGACATTGTGACCTCAGACTGGGAGACCCTCAGCCTATCCTGAGGGACACAAACAGATACAAATGAGCAGAACCTGACACCATCAGAACTTCCACCACTTTGTATCTCTCGTGTGGACCTTCTGCTATGATGCCACCACCATTACACCTGAGAACTCTGTGAGGTCAGTTACTGTGCTATATAGGGTCTATCCTTGGACGGGGCCACCCACCTGACCAGACAGAAGTAAAGGAGCAATTGTTTTAGGATTAGACAAGAGCAAATCATCCAAGATTCCATTATCTGTTTCTCAAATTGTCCTGGGAACTGGTTTCCCTGTAGTCCTAACAGGGTCGGCACCAAGTTTCAGTTGGCCCCTGGACAACAGTTTGAGTAGACCCCTGGGTAACAGTCTCAGTAGACCCCTGGGTAACAGTCTCAGTAGACCCCTGGGTAACAGTCTCAGTAGACCCCTGGCCGACAGTCTCAGTAGGACCCTGGGTGACAGTCTCAGGAGGCCCCTGGGTGACAGTCTCAGTAGGACCCTGGCCGACAGTCTCAGTAGGCCCCTGGGTGACAGTCGCAGTAGCCCTCTGGGTGACAGTCTCAGGAGACCGTGGGTGACAGTCTCAGTAGCCCCCTGGGCGACAGTCTCCGTAAACCCTGGGTGACAGTATCAGTAGACCCCTGGGTGACAGTCTCAGTAGGCCCCTGGGTGACAGTCTCAGTAGGCCCCTGGGTGACAGTCTCAGTAAACCCTGGGTGACAGTCTCAGTAGGCCCCTGGGTGACAGTCTCAGTAGGCCCCTGGGTGACAGTCTCAGTAGGCCCCTGGGTGACAGTCTCAGTGGACCCCTGGGTAACAGTCTCAGTAGACCCCTGGGTAACAGTCTCAGTAGACCCCTGGCCGACAGTCTCAGTAGACCCCTGGCCGACAGTCTCAGTAGACCCCTGGCCGACAGTCTCAGTAGGACCCTGGGTGACAGTCTCAGTAGGCCCCTGGGTGACAGTCGCAGTAGGCCCCTGGCCGACAGTCTCAGTAGGCCCCTGGGTGACAGTCGCAGTAGCCCTCTGGGTGACAGTCTCAGGAGACCGTGGGTGACAGTCTCAGTAGCCCCCTGGGCGACAGTCTCCGTAGACCCTGGGTGACAGTCTCAGTAGGCCCCTGGGTGACAGTCTCAGTAGGCCCCTGGGTGACAGTCTCAGTAGGCCCCTGGGTGACAGTATCAGTAGACCCCTGGGCGACAGTCTCAGTAGGCCCCTGGGTGACAGTCTCAGTAGGCCCCTGGGTGACAGTCTCAGTAGGCCCCTGGGTGACAGTCTCAGTAAACCCTGGGTGACAGTCTCAGTAGGCCCCTGGGTGACAGTCTCAGTAGGCCCCTGGGTGACAGTCTCAGTAGGCCCCTGGGTGACAGTATCAGTAGACCCCTGGGCGACAGTCTCAGTAGGCCCCTGGGTGACAGTCTCAGTAAACCCTGGGTGACAGTCTCAGTAGACCCTGGGTGACAGTCTCAGTAGACCCTGGGTGACAGTCTCAGTAGCCCCCTGGGTGACAGTCTCAGTAGCCCCCTGGGCGACAGTCTCCGTAGACCCTGGGTGACAGTATCAGTAGACCCCTGGGTGACAGTCTCAGTAGGCCCCTGGGTGACAGTCTCAGTAGGCCCCTGGGTGACAGTCTCAGTAGGCCCCTGGGTGACAGTCTCAGTAGGCCCCTGGGTGACAGTCTCAGTAGGCCCCTGGGTGACAGTATCAGTAGACCCCTGGGCGACAGTCTCAGTAGGCCCCTGGGTGACAGTCTCAGTAGGCCCCTGGGTGACAGTCTCAGTAGGCCCCTGGGTGACAGTCTCAGTAGGCCCCTGGGTGACAGTCTCAGTAGGCCCCTGGGTGACAGTCTCAGTAGGCCCCTGGGTGACAGTGTCAGTAGACCCCTGGGCGACAGTCTCAGTAGGCCTGTCAGGTTCGCTAGGGAGAATGCTGGGACTTCTGGTGGTGCCAGCAGCGTTCTCCGAACCCCGGCGCGTGTCCACGCAAACTCCACCTCTCGTCCTGGGCAGCGGCTGCTAAGATCTCGCGCTGTCTAGGAGTGGCTGGGACTTGAACCTCTGCTTGGTGCCTGTTGTTCTGCACCGTGAGGGGTTAATTCCCAGATGCTGTCCAGCTCCTATCAGGTTCTGGAGGTGGAGTTCAGGCTGCATAAATTGCAGCTTCACTAGTCACCTGTGCCAGTGTTTGAAATCTCTTTCTCCACTTGCTTGCTGCACTAGGTTGTATTGCTCTGTATCTGTATTGTTGTTACCTCGGCTAGTTTTTGACATTGACTATTTGCTTACTGACTTTGCTATTGACGTACCCTCCCGTTGTGACTCCGGCTAGTTTACGATTCTTTTGTGTTTTATGTTTGTCTGTCTGTTTGTATTTCCCTTCCCCCACTTAAACCAGCGTATTCCGAGTCTTCAAGTAGTCGCCCCACGGTTTAGCGTGGGGGGGCTATAGGAAGGGACAGAGGCTGGGGAAAGCTCAGGGCACACTATCCCCTGTCTTTTGTGTACCCTATCCTAACAGAAACACTGGCCACACATAGGTCTGCATCCTGTATCCGACCTGCTACATTCTCTCCTCCCATGGAGCCTTTGTCAGCTGTGGTCACTCAGGTCCAGACCCTAACTCAGCTTGTTCAGGATCTAGCTTCCTGTCTCCAAATTCAGGAATCTATGCAGGTTCCACGGCAGACATCACCGCAGGATCCACTGCCACCCACGCCTGAACCTAAGGTTCCTCTCCCTGACGTGTTTTTTGGTGACCGTAAGAAATTTTTTTCATTTCGGGAGGGCTGTAAACTTTACTTTTCTTTACGCCCTCGTTCATCGGGCACAGAGATTCAAAGGGTGGGCGTGGTAATTTCCCTGTTGCGTGGGGATCCGCAAAATTGGGCTTTTTCTCTCCCACCTGACTCTCCATCCCGTTCTTCTCTTGACGCTTTTTTTTCTGCTTTAGGCCAGATTTATGACGAACCTGACCGCCGAGCACTTGCAGTTTCCCACCTTAGATCTCTGTGTCAGGGAAAACGGACAGCAGAAGATTATTGTGCCCAGTTCAGACAGTATGTGACTGACTCGCAATGGAATGACTGCGCCCTAAAAGACCAATTTATGTCCGGACTGTCAGACCGAGTACAGGACTTAGTCTTAGCTTATGCCGAGCCTCAGACATTAGATGATGCTATGACTCTGGTCATCCGAGTTGATCGTCGCCTAAGATCCAGGCGATCACCTCGGGTGTCCTCTGACTGTCAGCCAGCGGCCAGTCTGTCTCCAGGTAGTCCAGAATTGGAATCCATGGAGCTGGATAGCATCTCTCCTGCACAGCGGAAGCAACATCGAATGAGACGTCATCTTTGTTTCTACTGTGGAAGTCCTGATCATCAGGTCAACACCTGTCCCAAGAGGCAGCAGCAGGAAAACTTCCGCTCCTAAGCAGTAGTCGGGGGGACTGCTTAGGAGCTCAGGTACTCCCAATTGTGTCTAGAATGTATTTACCTTGTACTATTAAGTTTCAGTCTGTTTCCTGCACTGGTCGCGCCTTTTTGGATTCAGGTGCTGCGTCTAACTTAATTGATTATAATTTTGTCTCTCAGTTTCGCATGTCATTGATTCCATTGTCCACTCCTATCCAGATGTCGGGTGCGGATTTGACCCCTCTACAGGCAGGGTTGATTAAATTCCGAACCCCGCAGATAAAGCTTATGGTAGGAGCTATGCATGAAGAATGGTGTTCTTTCCTAGTTATGGAAAACTTGTCTGAAAATGTCATTCTTGGTCTACCCTGGCTCCGGATCCATAATCCGGTAATTAATTGGGAAACTCTGGAGCTGGTTCATTGGGGTCCTCACTGTAAGGATCACCTGTCCAAAGTTTCATTATGTACAGTAGTAGCGGAAGATCAGAGTCTTCCAGGTTTTCTCTCTGATTACTCAGATGTGTTTTCAAAACCCTTGTCCCAAGTCCTTCCTCCTCACTGGGAGTTTGATTGTAAAATTGACCTTCTTCCTGATGCTAGATTGCCAAAGGGTCGTATATATAACCTGTCAGTACCAGAACGGGAGGCACTGAAGAGTTATATTGATGAGAGTTTGGCAATCGGACATATCCGTCCCTCTGAGTCGCCCACTGGGGCCGGGTTCTTTTTTGTTGAGAAAAAAGATGGTGGTTTACGGCCGTGTATTGATTATCGAGAATTAAACAAGATAACGGTAAAAAACTCAGGTCCTCTCCCCTTGATCCCGGATCTCTTAAATCAGGTTTCTGGGGCCCAAGTTTTCTCTAAATTAGATCTCAGAGGGGCTTATAACCTGATTCGAATCCGGGAAGGGGATGAGTGGAAAACCGCATTTAATACACCTTTGGGGCACTTTGAATACCTGGTTATGCCCTTTGGTTTGAGTAATGCCCCAGCGGTTTTTCAAGGGTTTATGAACTCCATCTTTCATGATTACATCGGTGTGTTTATGGTGGTGTATCTAGACGATATTTTGATTTTCTCTCCTGATATGGTTTCTCACCAGCAACACCTCCGCCAAGTACTTACCAGGTTGCGCAAAAACCACCTCTTCGCTAAGCTGGAAAAGTGTGTTTTTTGCGTCCAGAAGGTTTCCTTCTTAGGCTATGTGGTGACTCCCTCTGATGTACAGATGGATCCGAGTAAGGTTCAGGCGCTCACGGACTGGGTTCGGCCTACCAATCTTAAGGCCCTACAACGTTTTTTAGGTTTCGCTAACTATTATCGGAACTTTATAAAGAACTTTTCGTGATCGCCAAACCCCTCACGGATCTAACCCGTAAGGGTGCTGATCCGAACAATTGGTCCCCTGCCGCTTGCTCAGCGTTTGAAACTTTAAAAGCGGCATTCTCGTCAGCCCCAGTCTTGGTTCAACCTGACCTCTCTCTACCGTTTGTTGTGGAGGTGGATGCCTCCGAGGTAGGAGTTGGTGCAGTGTTGTCTCAGGGGTCCTCCACTCTCACCAGACTTAGGCCCTGTGCATATTTCTCTAGAAAGTTTTCCTCTTGTGAGAGGAATTATGATATTGGTAATCGAGAGCTCCTTGCCATTAAGTGGGCATTTGAAGTCTGGCGACACTTTTTGGAGGGAGCTCTTCATCCGATCACTGTGCTCACGGATCATAAGAACTTAGTATATTTGGATACTGCTAAACGCTTGAACTCACGTCAGGCTAGGTGGGCCTTGTTTTTCTCTCGCTTCAATTTTGTGGTCACCTACCGACCTGGGTCAAAAAATGTGAAGGCTGATGCCTTGTCCCGTAGCTTCGGGACTCCTGAGCTTCCAGAGGCTACTAATATTTTGTCTCCAGGGGTCGTGCTGGCAGCTGTCTCCTCCCACCTCTCCTCTCAAATTTTAGCAGGACAAAGATCTGCACCTAAAGACCTTCCGGAAGGCAAATTATTTGTTCCTCTTTCTTGTCGTTTGAGAGTGTTGGAGGAGACGCATTGCTCGGTGTTGGCAGGTCATCCGGGAATGCGGAGCACCTTGGATCTCTTGAAGAGAAGTTACTGGTGGCCTCACATGACTAAGGATGTGCACGCATTTGTCCAAGCCTGTCAGGTCTGTGCGCGAGGAAAGACTCCCAGGAGACGTCCTGAGGGGCCTCTTCTTCCGCTTTTAGTTCCCACCAGGCCGTGGTCTAAAGTGTCTATGGACTTTGTCACTGATCTGCCAGCGTCTCAAGGCTGTACAGTGGTTTGGGTAGTAGTGGACCGTTTCTCTAAAATGGGACACTTTGTTCCATTAAAAAAGTTACCTTCAGCTGAAGAATTAGCTGAATTGTTTATACAGAATATTGTACGCCTCCATGGTATACCAGATGATATTGTGTCAGATAGGGGCGTACAATTTGTTTCCAAATTTTGGCGAGCATTTTGTTCTAGACTGGAAGTTAATTTATCGTTCTCGTCGGCGTTTCACCCTGAGTCTAATGGTCAGTCCGAGAGGATGAATCAGGAGATGATTCAATATCTGCGACTCTTTGTCTCGGACAGTCAGGACCAGTGGGTGAAATTCCTTCCGTTGGCAGAATTTGCTATTAATAACCACAGTAGTTCTTCCACACAGGTATCTCCGTTTTTCTGCAATTATGGTTTTCATCCTCGTTTCTCTTTTTCATCTGTGCCTGTCTCTAATATTCCTCGAGCGGAAGCTATTACATCCAAGTTGCGCTCACTCTGGTCACAGGTTCGGGGGAATATTCAGAGGGCACAAAATTCTATGGTCCAACAAACTGAAAGAAGGCGCACTAACTCCGATACGTTTGTGGTGGGGGATAAAGTGTGGTTATCCACGAAAAACCTTAAATTGAAGGTCCCCTCTTTGAAGTTTGCGCCCAGGTTTGTGGGTCCGTTTGTTGTTACGCATATTGTTAACCCGGTATCCTTCAAGATTACACTTCCAGCAGGGTGGCGGGTCCATAACACCTTCCATAAGAGTCTTCTGAAGCGCTATGTTGAGCCTCTTTTGCCTCTTTCTGACCCTCCTTCTCCATCTATTGTGGAGGGGAATCTGGAATTTGAGGTAGAAAAAATTGTGAATTCCAGATGGGTAGGTAACTCCCTGCAGTACCTGGTCCATTGGAAAGGTTTTGGTCCTGAGGATAGGTCTTGGGTTCCGGCTAGAGATGTTCATGCTCCACGGTTACTCAGGTTGTTTCATCAGACCTACCCTCAGAAGCCATCTTTAAGATCTAGGGGTCCGAAGGCCCCCCGTCAGGGGGGGGGTACTGTCAGGTTCGCTAGGGAGAATGCTGGGACTTCTGGTGGTGCCAGCAGCGTTCTCCGAACCCCGGCGCGTGTCCACGCAAACTCCACCTCTCGTCCTGGGCAGCGGCTGCTAAGATCTCGCGCTGTCTAGGAGTGGCTGGGACTTGAACCTCTGCTTGGTGCCTGTTGTTCTGCACCGTGAGGGGTTAATTCCCAGATGCTGTCCAGCTCCTATCAGGTTCTGGAGGTGGAGTTCAGGCTGCATAAATTGCAGCTTCACTAGTCACCTGTGCCAGTGTTTGAAATCTCTTTCTCCACTTGCTTGCTGCACTAGGTTGTATTGCTCTGTATCTGTATTGTTGTTACCTCGGCTAGTTTTTGACATTGACTATTTGCTTACTGACTTTGCTATTGACGTACCCTCCCGTTGTGACTCCGGCTAGTTTACGATTCTTTTGTGTTTTATGTTTGTCTGTCTGTTTGTATTTCCCTTCCCCCACTTAAACCAGCGTATTCCGAGTCTTCAAGTAGTCGCCCCACGGTTTAGCGTGGGGGGGCTATAGGAAGGGACAGAGGCTGGGGAAAGCTCAGGGCACACTATCCCCTGTCTTTTGTGTACCCTATCCTAACAGAAACACTGGCCACACATAGGTCTGCATCCTGTATCCGACCTGCTACATTCTCTCCTTCCATGGAGCCTTTGTCAGCTGTGGTCACTCAGGTCCAGACCCTAACTCAGCTTGTTCAGGATCTAGCTTCCCGTCTCCAAATTCAGGAATCTATGCAGGTTCCACGGCAGACATCACCGCAGGATCCACTGCCACCCACGCCTGAACCTAAGGTTCCTCTCCCTGACGTGTTTTTTGGTGACCGTAAGAAATTTTTTTCATTTCGGGAGGGCTGTAAACTTTACTTTTCTTTACGCCCTCGTTCATCGGGCACAGAGATTCAAAGGGTGGGCGTGGTAATTTCCCTGTTGCGTGGGGATCCGCAAAATTGGGCTTTTTCTCTCCCACCTGACTCTCCATCCCGTTCTTCTCTTGACGCTTTTTTCTCTGCTTTAGGCCAGATTTATGACGAACCTGACCGCCGAGCACTTGCAGTTTCCCACCTTAGATCTCTGTGTCAGGGAAAACGGACAGCAGAAGATTATTGTGCCCAGTTCAGACAGTATGTGACTGACTCGCAATGGAATGACTGCGCCCTAAAAGACCAATTTATGTCCGGACTGTCAGACCGAGTACAGGACTTAGTCTTAGCTTATGCCGAGCCTCAGACATTAGATGATGCTATGACTCTGGTCATCCGAGTTGATCGTCGCCTAAGATCCAGGCGATCACCTCGGGTGTCCTCTGACTGTCAGCCAGCGGCCAGTCTGTCTCCAGGTAGTCCAGAATTGGAATCCATGGAGCTGGATAGCATCTCTCCTGCACAGCGGAAGCAACATCGAATGAGACGTCATCTTTGTTTCTACTGTGGAAGTCCTGATCATCAGGTCAACACCTGTTCCAAGAGGCAGCAGCAGGAAAACTTCCGCTCCTAAGCAGTAGTCGGGGGGGCTGCTTAGGAGCTCAGGTACTCCCAATTGTGTCTAGAATGTATTTACCTTGTACTATTAAGTTTCAGTCTGTTTCCTGCACTGGTCGCGCCTTTTTGGATTCAGGTGCTGCGTCTAACTTAATTGATTATAATTTTGTCTCTCAGTTTCGCATGTCATTGATTCCATTGTCCACTCCTATCCAGATGTCGGGTGCGGATTTGACCCCTCTACAGGCAGGGTTGATTAAATTCCGAACCCCGCAGATAAAGCTTATGGTAGGAGCTATGCATGAAGAATGGTGTTCTTTCCTAGTTATGGAAAACTTGTCTGAAAATGTCATTCTTGGTCTACCCTGGCTCCGGATCCATAATCCGGTAATTAATTGGGAAACTCTGGAGCTGGTTCATTGGGGTCCTCACTGTAAGGATCACCTGTCCAAAGTTTCATTATGTACAGTAGTAGCGGAAGATCAGAGTCTTCCAGGTTTTCTCTCTGATTACTCAGATGTGTTTTCAAAACCCTTGTCCCAAGTCCTTCCTCCTCACTGGGAGTTTGATTGTAAAATTGACCTTCTTCCTGATGCTAGATTGCCAAAGGGTCGTATATATAACCTGTCAGTACCAGAACGGGAGGCACTGAAGAGTTATATTGATGAGAGTTTGGCAATCGGACATATCCGTCCCTCTGAGTCGCCCACTGGGGCCGGGTTCTTTTTTGTTGAGAAAAAAGATGGTGGTTTACGGCCGTGTATTGATTATCGAGAATTAAACAAGATAACGGTAAAAAACTCAGGTCCTCTCCCCTTGATCCCGGATCTCTTAAATCAGGTTTCTGGGGCCCAAGTTTTCTCTAAATTAGATCTCAGAGGGGCTTATAACCTGATTCGAATCCGGGAAGGGGATGAGTGGAAAACCGCATTTAATACACCTTTGGGACACTTTGAATACCTGGTTATGCCCTTTGGTTTGAGTAATGCCCCAGCGGTTTTTCAAGGGTTTATGAACTCCATCTTTCATGATTACATCGGTGTGTTTATGGTGGTGTATCTAGACGATATTTTGATTTTCTCTCCTGATATGGTTTCTCACCAGCAACACCTCCGCCAAGTACTTACCAGGTTGCGCAAAAACCACCTCTTCGCTAAGCTGGAAAAGTGTGTTTTTTGCGTCCAGAAGGTTTCCTTCTTAGGCTATGTGGTGACTCCCTCTGATGTACAGATGGATCCGAGTAAGGTTCAGGCGCTCACGGACTGGGTTCGGCCTACCAATCTTAAGGCCCTACAACGTTTTTTAGGTTTCGCTAACTATTATCGGAACTTTATAAAGAACTTTTCCGTGATCGCCAAACCCCTCACGGATCTAACCCGTAAGGGTGCTGATCCGAACAATTGGTCCCCTGCCGCTTGCTCAGCGTTTGAAACTTTAAAAGCGGCATTCTCGTCAGCCCCAGTCTTGGTTCAACCTGACCTCTCTCTACCGTTTGTTGTGGAGGTGGATGCCTCCGAGGTAGGAGTTGGTGCAGTGTTGTCTCAGGGGTCCTCCACTCTCACCAGACTTAGGCCCTGTGCATATTTCTCTAGAAAGTTTTCCTCTTGTGAGAGGAATTATGATATGGGTAATCGAGAGCTCCTTGCCATTAAGTGGGCATTTGAAGTCTGGCGACACTTTTTGGAGGGAGCTCTTCATCCGATCACTGTGCTCACGGATCATAAGAACTTAGTATATTTGGATACTGCTAAACGCTTGAACTCACGTCAGGCTAGGTGGGCCTTGTTTTTCTCTCGCTTCAATTTTGTGGTCACCTATCGACCTGGGTCAAAAAATGTGAAGGCTGATGCCTTGTCCCGTAGCTTCGGGACTCCTGAGCTTCCAGAGGCTACTGACAGTAATATTTTGTCTCCAGGGGTCGTGCTGGCAGCTGTCTCCTCCCACCTCTCCTCTCAAATTTTAGCAGGACAAAGATCTGCACCTAAAGACCTTCCGGAAGGCAAATTATTTGTTCCTCTTTCTTGTCGTTTGAGAGTGTTGGAGGAGACGCATTGCTCGGTGTTGGCAGGTCATCCGGGAATGCGGAGCACCTTGGATCTCTTGAAGAGAAGTTACTGGTGGCCTCACATGACTAAGGATGTGCACGCATTTGTCCAAGCCTGTCAGGTCTGTGCGCGAGGAAAGACTCCCAGGAGACGTCCTGAGGGGCCTCTTCTTCCGCTTCCAGTTCCCACCAGGCCGTGGTCTAAAGTGTCAATGGATTTTGTCACTGATCTGCCAGCGTCTCAAGGCTGTACAGTGGTTTGGGTAGTAGTGGACCGTTTCTCTAAAATGGGACACTTTGTTCCATTAAAAAAGTTACCTTCAGCTGAAGAATTAGCTGAATTGTTTATACAGAATATTGTACGCCTCCATGGTATACCAGATGATATTGTGTCAGATAGGGGCGTACAATTTGTTTCCAAATTTTGGCGAGCATTTTGTTCTAGACTGGAAGTTAATTTATCGTTCTCGTCGGCGTTTCACCCTGAGTCTAATGGTCAGTCCGAGAGGATGAATCAGGAGATGATTCAATATCTGCGACTCTTTGTCTCGGACAGTCAGGACCAGTGGGTGAAATTCCTTCCGTTGGCAGAATTTGCTATTAATAACCACAGTAGTTCTTCCACACAGGTATCTCCGTTTTTCTGCAATTATGGTTTTCATCCTCGTTTCTCTTTTTCATCTGTGTCTGTCTCTAATATTCCTCGAGCGGAAGCTATTACATCCAAGTTGCGCTCACTCTGGTCACAGGTTCGGGGGAATATTCAGAGGGCACAAAATTCTATGGTCCAACAAACTGAAAGAAGGCGCACTAACTCCGATACGTTTGTGGTGGGGGATAAAGTGTGGTTATCCACGAAAAACCTTAAATTGAAGGTCCCCTCTTTGAAGTTTGCGCCCAGGTTTGTGGGTCCGTTTGTTGTTACGCATATTGTTAACCCGGTATCCTTCAAGATTACACTTCCAGCAGGGTGGCGGGTCCATAACACCTTCCATAAGAGTCTTCTGAAGCGCTATGTTGAGCCTGTTTTGCCTCTTTCTGACCCTCCTTCTCCATCTATTGTGGAGGGGAATCTGGAATTTGAGGTAGAAAAAATTGTGAATTCCAGATGGGTAGGTAACTCCCTGCAGTACCTGGTCCATTGGAAAGGTTTTGGTCCTGAGGATAGGTCTTGGGTTCCGGCTAGAGATGTTCATGCTCCACGGTTACTCAGGTTGTTTCATCAGACCTACCCTCAGAAGCCATCTTTAAGATCTAGGGGTCCGAAGGCCCCCCGTCAGGGGGGGGGGGGTACTGTCAGGTTCGCTAGGGAGAATGCTGGGACTTCTGGTGGTGCCAGCAGCGTTCTCCGAACCCCGGCGCGTGTCCACGCAAACTCCACCTCTCGTCCTGGGCAGCGGCTGCTAAGATCTCGCGCTGTCTAGGAGTGGCTGGGACTTGAACCTCTGCTTGGTGCCTGTTGTTCTGCACCGTGAGGGGTTAATTCCCAGATGCTGTCCAGCTCCTATCAGGTTCTGGAGGTGGAGTTCAGGCTGCATAAATTGCAGCTTCACTAGTCACCTGTGCCAGTGTTTGAAATCTCTTTCTCCACTCGCTTGCTGCACTAGGTTGTATTGCTCTGTATCTGTATTGTTGTTACCTCGGCTAGTTTTTGACATTGACTATTTGCTGACTTTGCTATTGACGTACCCTCCCGTTGTGACTCCGGCTAGTTTACGATTCTTTTGTGTTTTATGTTTGTCTGTCTGTTTGTATTTCCCTTCCCCCACTTAAACCAGCGTATTCCGAGTCTTCAAGTAGTCGCCCCACGGTTTAGCGTGGGGGGGCTATAGGAAGGGACAGAGGCTGGGGCAAGCTCAGGGCACACTATCCCCTGTCTTTTGTGTACCCAATCCTAACAAGGCCCTTGGGTGACAGTCTCAGTAGGCCCCTGGGTGACAGTCTCAGTAGACCCTGGGTGACAGTCTCAGTAGACCCTGGGTGACAGTCTCAGTAGACCCTGGGTGACAGTCGCAGTAGACCCCTGGGTGACAGTCTCAGTAAGCCCCTGGGCGACAGTCTAAGTAGGTCCTAGGCTGACAGTCTCAGTAGGCCTTTGGGCGACAGTCTCAGTAGGCCCTTGGGTGACAGTCTCAGTAGGCCCCTGGGTGACAGTCTCAGTAGACCCCTGGGTGACAGTCTCAGTAGGCCCCTGGACGAAAATCTAAATAGGTGCCTAGGTGATAGACTTAATAGGCCCCTAGGCTACAGTCTCAGTCGGCCCCAGGCTAACAGTCTCAGTAGGTCTTTGGCTGATAGTCTCAATAGGACTCTGGGTGACAGTCTCAGTAGACCCCTAGGTGACAGTCTCAGTAGACCCCTGGGTGAAAGTCTCAGTAGCCCCCTTGGTGACAATCTCAGTAGACCCCTGGGGGACAGGACAGTCTCAGTAGACCCCTGGAGGACAGTGTCAGTAGACCCCTGGGGGACAGTCTCAGTAGGCCCCAGGGTGACAGTCTGAGTAGGCCCCTGGGTGACAGTCTCAGTAGGCACCAGTGCGACAGTCTCAGTAGACCCCTGGGTGATGGTCTCAGTAGGCTCCTGGGTAACAGTCTCAGTAGGCCCCTGGGTGACAGTCTCAGTAGACCCCTAGGTGACAGTCTCAGTAGACCCCTGGGTGACAGTCTCAGTAGGCCCCAGAGCGACAGTCTCAGTAGGCCCCTTTGCAGTTTAGTCACCTTGCAGCATTAAAAATTCCGAAACTAATATTCTATAACGCTATCTGTGATGAAATCAACTAATGTGAATACAAACCGGTAAACTAAAGGGCAATTAGCATCTCTTGAAGTGTCCAGATAGATTTTATGACATCTTAGAGTTTTGCAGCTTATTAAAATCTGACCTCAAACCTGTTCTCTGCAATTTCAAAGGGGTACATGGACATCTGTTTACCCCCCCCCCCCCCTTACCCCTCCCAATAAGGACTCGGCGAAAAAGAACTTTTTAAATATTCTTGGACTCTCCCCCTAAGGGTGATGTGACACGTGGTATTTTTGGTCGCTTTTAAGCATGCATTTTCAGTCCTTTTAGAAACACATGAGTCACTGTTCAGGACTCCGGTCTATAAGATGAAGCTAAATGTAGACAAATAGACAGTCATGTAATACTACAGATAAGTCTATCACTTTTAAGTCCCTAAACTGTAGGCGATCAGCTGATGGCGGTGGCTTGTTCCATATACAAAGGGAAAGTCAAAAGGTATAAATATATGAAAGTAGAAGAAAAGTTGTGAATGAAATACAAATGACCCAATCAAAAATGTGATTACGACCACAGGAAAGATAGAAAGTTGATATTCACATGGACATGAATTACTTATGGTAGCCTCGTAGAACATATCAGCAACCCTTGACGTCGCACAATAGTTGACTTGACCTTAGATGTGTCCTCCAGAAAGACACAGCAGATACCAAGGACAACAGTGACTTTAGGAACCTGCACATTAACCCAAATTCTTCAAAAGGATCCAATAACTACTTAAATATTGAAACTTCTAAAATCGTTAAATTAAGACTTTGATACCACACACTTGGACCAAACGGTTCCCAGTGGCTCGTGTTTGGTTTCTGTTCATCTTTTGATACTTTTGTACAGTAGAGCATCACATCTTTGGTGATTTTTTTTTTTCAGACCAATTTTTCTACACACATTTTTTCTGCAATGTAGGACATTCTAAGCTTTCCTCTTGGCAATGCCGCCTAATGAGACAAGGACGTATTAGGAGTAGAGTAGAGCAAAGGGTTTGGAGGATGAGAGGTCAAAGATCTTCTTTTCTTACACTCAGTTGTTGGAGATTGTCATTGTTCAGTGGTAACTCAATCTCTCAGTTGTCCACCAAAAGGCACCCACCTGCCGACACTTCCTACAGCTCGTCATTCCCTCGGCCTAATGATCTCTAGTCACCACTAGACGTGCAACCAAATATAAATGCTTAAGATTTTTTTTAAAAAAACAAAAACGTAACAGTTTTATCACCAGTTTAAAAATGTAAACTTTGTAAAGATATTCTAGAATATATTTTTAGGAATCAAACTTAAAGGGGTTTTCCCAGCAACCAAGTTAGGCCCTATCTTGCTGATTGGTGGGGATCTCAGTGATGAGACTCCCAGAGACCACGAGAACAGGGGGGTCCAATGTACCGCCGTGGGACCCCTCGTTGCTCCCCGAGATGAGCGGAGCAGCTGGCCAAGCTTGGCACTCAGCAATCTCCATCAGCTCTATAGAGATGAATGGGGTAGCACCGAACATGTGCAGCCAGCTGCTCATCTCAAGGAGCGACGAGGGGTCCGATGGAGCTAAAGCGGACCCTCTGTTCTCATGATCTGTTGGGTTCTCATCACTGAGACCATCACCTTATCCTGTGGATAAGGCCTGACTTGGTTAATGCAAAAGCCCCTTTAAAGGTAGAATTGGGGGTGTTGACCAGTGGCATCTCCACTGATCACAAGAGCTGGGGTTCCTTTGTCTCCTGCTCCATCCATTTCAGTGTCTTTCACTGTTCACTCTACAACAAATCTCCTATAAAATGGATTTAACCCTTGAATACATGCTCTTGGTAGATGTCTAACCTCTGTTTGGAGATTTAGCTACGAAGTTTCAAGGAAAACAAAATAGACCATTCTTGACTTTCAGGTCCATGGGCATCTCATGACCTTATGAATTGACTGCGTACAGTAGAACATCATCCTTTATTGTGAACTGATATGGTAGGAACATTGGGTAATCACAGTCACTAAATTTTTATCTCTAAGATTACTTCAAATTGTTGTATCTGACCGATTGCTTTAAATATGCCAATAATTTTTGGAGCGATAAAACCTTCTCCATTACAACTTTCTACAGATTTATCGTATGAATCTAGATGTAAATTAAGGCACAAATCCCCTCCAGTCCCTCGGTGTTGCGAGAAAAACTTTGAGACTGGATAGAAATTTTTTGCAGCTTTCTGGTCAAAAAGTTTCAAATCCTATTTAAAAATTAGCACTTCGTCTGCTGAAATTAAGGCAAATTTTACAAGTTTTGAAATCTCACTTACAAAATACAACCAAAAGATCTGAACATGTTCCAAAAACATGGAATAAGATATGTGTCTAATGATAAACTTGCCACACTGTATCCAAAAGTTTCTTTTGTGGATTCCACATAAATGAGCCGGTCAAACCTTTTCATCCTGGTATTAGTATAAATCATTTATAACATTGGGTCCATAGAAGCCATATGTAAGATTCCTTCACTGGCACTAAATCAAGTACCAGAACCAAAAAATATTCACAATTCCCATATCATAGGGCCCCCAGTTATGGCTGCCCAAGACTCTACGAGTAAGAGTTAACTATGAAACTCATCAGCTCACTTTCAGACATAAAGACAATTGGAAGCCATTCACACAGTGACATTGTCCCCCTTTAACTATAAGGCCCCTTAGATTGTCCATTGGGCAGTGATAATGAACCTTCTAGAGACAAGTGCCAACTACAACCAAAACTCACTAATTTATTGTGAAGTTCTGACAAAGCAATTTACTTATTGCTGCTCTTCCACAGCTTTTAACTGTATTGGCATCCTGAGGCCATCGATACAGTTGAAAGAAGGAGAAGAACTTGAGATTGTCATTGTAGCATTTCGCTAGGGCCCCAAGAACAGGAAGGATGGTGGGGCCTGGATTCGAAGCTCCAATGATAATCCAACCCCCCATCCACAGCTTCTCACACCTCTTCTAGGCTCTGCAACCTTGGATCATGGGTTGCTTTGGACTACAGGACGAGGCCTTTAGTCCTGTTTGACTAACTCTGTGCTGGAGCAATAGCCTGAGTGCCCACAGAGAAAGCTCTGAGTGCCACCTCTGGCATCTTTGCTATTGGTTCGCCACCACAGCCATAGGGTATGTCTGATGACCAATGAATGTAACGATAGCGCTGATTTAGACCTTGGAATTACCCATTACCCTAATATTGTGGACATGGATATGGCCAAAGAAGCATTACCCTTGGATATTATGATTAAGGGATGGGTAATAAAGAAGCACCAAACCAGTATCTAATATGGAGTCATCACAAATTTAGAATTCTTTGAATGTTGCGCCATATTTACAGTAGATGCCCATGTAGACGCCCAGATCCCACTGTAACAGTATGAAATCATTCCCTGTAGACTGGAAATAACTGAAACCAAGTTTCAGAACGGAGTCACTTACTTTCACAAAGTCTCCTTCTCAATATTCCTCGGATTTTGTCGATGGCGTTGTAGTCCGAGACGTGGAAGACGTGGGCCGACTTGGGTTCAGATGCGATCTCTTCCAGTTCCTCTTTGAGAGCTTCACCAACACCCACAGCAAAAATCCTAATTCCTGCTTTATGAGCCGCGGTGGCAGGTTCTAACACCAGGTCCTGACTTCTTCCATCGGTCAGAAGGATTGCCACTCTTTTGATGGCTCGTTCTCTGGGCCTGCTACCGGCCTCCTGAGAAAAACTGTATGTGGTGATGTATCGGAGAGCATCTCCCGTGTTGGTGTTACCACCATAGTACTTAATGTTCCTGGCGGCTTCTTTCACGTCTTCACGGGTCTGATATGTCCCCAACTCAAATTCGGTGTATGGTTTACCACTGTACCGGACCACCCCCACCCGGGTCTTGTCCGGTTCAATCTCAAATGTTTCCACCAAGTTAGAAACCCATTGACGAACTTTCTCAAAATCTTCCTTGCCTACGCTGGAGGAGGTGTCCAGGATGAAGACTAAATCGTAGTGGACGTTCTTACATCCTGGGGGAAAATAAACCAAATAATAATAAGGTTTTTATCTTAGAACACAAGAGGGAAACGGATATCAAAACTTTTTGTTTAACTAAAGAAATCATGAAAGAAAGTTGAATTAATAACTTTGTTGCAGTTTTAGTCCAAGCAAAGAACAAGAGAGAAGTGAAAAAGTACAAATAATACAAACCCTAAAAGTAAAAATAAGGAAAATTTTTTTTTGCTGAAACTCAAGAAAGTTTAGATCATGAATTTAAGGGGATTCTGCCGTTACTAAAATGTATTCCGAATAGGGATGAGTGGACCCAATAGGGTTTGGGTTTGGATGATCCTTCAAAAAAAGGTTTGATTTGGGTAACGGGACCGACCGTTGTCCCCTTAGATGTCCCCGTGTGACTGTGCACCAGAATTTAAATACCACCTACACCTGAGCCCAAATGCCAAACCCAGGTCCAGGTTTAGACACCGGAACCTACAATGTTCTGCACAGATACAAGCACTGGGGTTTGATTCCGCTCATATATAATCCTGAATTTATTGTACCGGGGTAAGTGTCTGATTTCTAGGGGTCTTTCCTTGGGACCACCGATCACAAGAATATGAGTGAAAGGACTGATCATGACCGTGCAGATCAAGGGGGTTCCAGCAGGGTCGGCTCCAGGTTTCAGTAGACCCCTGGGCGACAGAGACTCCTTTGCAGTTAATTCATGTGGCAGCATTAAATAATCTACCATCAAAATCCATCCTGATAAACCAGGGACATTACTTATAGATCCAGGCACCGGGACTGTGGTATCTTCTTATATTTGTTATCCATGGCCGCCATACTTCTAATGCTCTGAGGGATGTTACCAGAACTCCTCTGTGTTGTTGTAGCTTCAAAGGCTGTTACACTTTTTCCTCTACCTCCCTAGGACCCCCCCCCCCTCTTCCTGTTTTAATCTCACACAGTGGGAGAAGTGCTCCTGCACAGTATAACAGTCTGTGAAGCTACAGCACAGCGGGGCTCTGGTAACACCCTCAGGTGCATGTAAGACTCATTAGCCAAATTATAAAAGTTTATTTTAGAAGGAAAGAGTCCATGGATAACACATATAAGTCCCAGGGCCTGGATCTATGAGTTTATCATGATGGATTGTGATGTAATTTCCTTTAATTTAGTATTATTATTTTTATTTTATTTTCCTCTAACTGCTCGGCGGGTTTTCCAGTACAAATAGAAAAAAGCTTTTTTGATAAATAGATACTTGACCAATGAGCTGACCAATCCCTGGCGATCAGTTTATTATATTATTCTTATTATATTATTTTTATTCTTGTCTTTTCTGGCAGCTTATAGTCCACCCGTGTCCAAAACGAGAACATGGAACCTTTCCCCAATATAAATAATTACAATAAATTTAATAATAATAATAAGATATCATCAGAATCGTAGAGATTATTATCATTATTATTATTATTATTATTATATGACATTTTATCTCTCATGATTATTTAGACTTTGATGTTACATTTCTTTTTTCTCTTTTGTTGTCTTTGTAAATATTATCTCTATTATTATCAGTCAAAACCTCGGGACACGGTAAATAACATTTATTTTCATCCCTTTCCCTTCTGGTAGTGACTACAATGCCCCCTCTTTACATGTCTTTGGGGGTCTCTCGCTCCCATGTCCCGCCGTCCCAGCGCGGTTTTTGTTCTTGTGTCCCTTTTGTTTCCCTTCTCTTTGAAAGAAGATTGAAAAGGCGACGGGTGGATGTCAGATCTCCGCTGACCTCTGTCACGTGTAAGGAAACCTGGGCGGGACCCCCACATGTGTAGATTAGTTGTGGGGGGAAATTCACATATGAAGGATGTAAAGAACATGAAAAAGATACAATGTATAAGATATTCCGGATCTAGAGGCCAATCTGTGGCACTTCTTATGATCAGTTCTGAGACCCTCTTAGATAGGGGAGGATCCCTATAAGGGTGAGACTGACCCTCTCAGATAGAGGAGGACCCCTTTAAGGGTGAGACTTCATTGTGAGGAGCAGCTTTGGTCCATTATAATAAACTAAAAGTCATTAATAAGAGCCTTTAGGCTCCTGAATTCCAACCACTTTCAGCTCTGGATTTTCTGAATGGCTCCTGTTCGTGTGCACAGGCAAAGATTTCCAGGATGGGATAAGGAAAACCACACCTCTTTTAGCTCCTTGTAAGGCAGCTCCCTTGACATCAAGCATGACCTTCAGGAAGCCTAATGACATGATGTGGAAACGAAACCAGTATCTATGATCCAGAAGGAACAGATTCCCTACTGTAGACAGCTTTATTGAATGAGCATAAGTCAGAGTTACATACATTTCAACAGACATACAGCGTATACTGTGTCGCAGCACAGACCGCAACACGACATATACAATAAATTAAGATTCACACGTAGTGTTGACAGCACACAGGAGTATAATCCTCAACTGTGCCATGAAAACCCTATACTAGCACACAGCTCGCTCAATTGACCTAACTAAACACGCATTGCATCTCACTTACGGCGACGACAAAGTGTAAAAACGGAAAAGGGTGCGGGGTGGAAGGGGAAGGGGTGGGGGGTAACACTTGCCCGAAGCTTTATTGAAAGACAGACACAGAAGGGGGAAAAACAAGGAAGGGAACCTAGCAAAAGTCCACTTCCTGGTTTGGGTCGTTTGCATAATGTATGCGTGACCCAGAAACCCCTGTAAAAGTCCAAATCTAGTGGAAAGTGAGTGTTTTCTGGCATTTGCCAGATAAACACAGCCTGTACTTCCTAACACACCTAAACTAAGCAAAGTCCAGCATTTTATACAAAAGTCCTGAACTTGTGCAGACAGCGCTGTATAATGTTTCCACCTGGTTGGGTCTCTTCAGTACAGTGTAGGAAACTGGTTTGGGAGAGGCTTGGGACTAGGGTTGGGAAGTAAGAGTTCTCCTTAAGGAGATTGCAAATTAAGGCCACCATGTAGGTGGGTGGAGTCTTATAGTCATGGATGCTCCATGTGATAAGGAAAACCACACCTCTTTTAGCTATCTTGTAAAGCAGCTCCCTTGACATCAAGCATGACCTTCAGGAAGCCTAATGACAAGATGCGGGATTAAAACCAAACCGGTATCTCTATTAAAGAAAGGAACAGACTCCCAACCGTAGACAGTGCTGTTTCGGCCTGGTTGCATCTCTTCAGTACAGTGTAGGGAACTGGTTTGGCTGAGTGAGAGGCTTGTGATTAGGGTCGGGAAGTAAGAGTTCTCCTTTCGGAGACTTTGCCAATTAAGGCCTCCGTGTAGGCGTGGGCAGTCTTATAGCCATAGATGCTCCACTAGGGGGCTTCTGGGAAAATAGGCAAAGTTTTCCAGGATGGGATAAGGGAAAGCCTGTCCCTTGACATGAAGCCGGACCTACCAGGTGGAAACAGCTCTGTCTACAGTTGGGAATCTGTTTCTTCTGCAGTAGAAACTGGTTTGGTTTTAATCCCTCATCATGTAATTAGGCTTCCTGAAGGTCATGCTTGATGTCAAGGGAGCTGCCTAACATGGTAGCTAAAAGAGGCGTAGTTTTCCTAATCCCATTCTGGAAAACTGTGCTTTTTTTCCCAGAATCCCCTATTGGAGCATCCAGGGCTACACACTCCTACAGGGCGGCCTCAATTGGCAAAGTCTCTGTAAGGAGAAATCTTACTTCCCGACCTCAGGCTCAGCATGAAGCATGGAAAGTGCTGCCTGATTGGTTGGATATACTTAGGGGCTTTAGTCCATTTCTGGGGCCTTTTAATACAATACATAAATATAACGTATAGTAGGCTCCATCCCTAATATGTTCTCCCTGGTATTCACAGTGTATAAAGCAACATAAGCTGCAGGAGCCGCGCGTGTCCATGTGCAGGATCAGTTATTTAAAACCGCTCTCTTTTGGGACACATTCTGATTATAAATAAAGCGACATTGACGTCTACAAACGGTTTTATTTCATTGTGTTCTTATAACATACAGAGGGGTCAGCAACTCAATTTGTATCTGTAGCTGGTGGTGAAGACAGAACATATGGGGCAGTATTATAGTACAGGCAGTCCCCGGGTTACATACAAGATAGGGTCTGTAGGTTTGTTCTTAAGTTGAATTTGTATGTAAGTCGGAACTGTATACTTTATAATTGTAAACCCAGCCAAAATGTTTTGGGTGTCTGTCAAAATTGTATTTTAAAAATGTTGGGTTGTCATAAGAACCAGGATTAACACTAAAACTTCATTGCAGACATAATTTATAACTGTTATAGCTGTTTATTGTAGCCTAGGACTAAAGAACAGTAAATTACCAACATCTAGAGGTCCGTTTGTAACTAGGGGTCGTCTGTAAGTCAGGTGTTCTTAAGTAGGGGACCGCCTGTAGTTATATACTTATATTCCTGTACATAGGAGGCAGTATTATAGTAGTTATATTCTTGTACATAGGGGGCAGTATTATAGTAGTTATATTCCTGTACATAGGGGGCAGTATTATAGTAGTTATATTCCTGTACATAGGGGGCAGTATTATAGTAGTTATATTCCTGTACATAGGGGACAGTATTATAGTAGTTATATTCTTGTACATAAGGGGCAGTATTATAGTAGTTATATTCCTGTACATAGGGGGCAGTATTATAGTAGTTATATTCCTGTACATAGGGGCAGTATTATAGTAATTATATTCTTGTACATAGGGGGAGTATTATAGTAGTTATATTCTTGTACATAGGGGGCAGTATTATAGTAGTTATATTCTTGTACATAGGGGGCAGTATTATAGTAGTTATATTACTGTACATAGGGGGCAGTATTATAGTAGTTATATTCCTGTACATAGGGGGCTGTATTATAGTAGTTATATTCTTGTACATAGGGGGCAGTATTATAGTAGTTATATTACTGTACATAGGGGGCAGTATTATAGTAGTTATATTCCTGTACATAGGGGGCTGTATTATAGTAGTTATATTCTTGTACATAGGGGGCAGTATTATAGTAGTTATATTCTTTTACATAGGGGGCAGTATTATAGTAGTTATATTCTTGTACATAGGGTGCAGTATTATAGTAGTTATATTCTTGTACATAGGGGGCAGTATTATAGTAGTTATATTCTTGTACACAGGAGGCAGTATTATAGTAGTTATATTCTTGTACATAGGGGGCAGTATTATAGTAGTTATATTCCTGTACATAGGGGGCAGTATTATAGTAGTTATATTCCTGTACATAGGAGGCAGTATTATAGTAGTTATATTCTTGTACATAGGAGGCAGTATTATAGTAGTTATATTCTTGTACATAGGAGGCAGTATTATAGTAGTTATATTCTTGTACATAGGGGGCAGTATTATAGTAGTTATATTCTTGTACATAGGAGGCAGTATTATAGTAGTTATATTCTTGTACATAGGGGGCAGTATTATAGTAGTTATATTCTTGTACATAGGGGGCAGTATTATAATAGTTATATTCTTCTACATAGGGGGCAGTATTATAGTAGTTATATTCTTGTACATATGGGGCACTATTATAGTAGTTATATTCCTGTACATAGGGGGCAGTATTATAGTAGTTATATTCTTGTACATAGGGGGCAGTATTATAGTAGTTATATTCCTGTACATAGGGGCAGTATTATAGTAGTTAAATTCTTGTACATAGGGGGCAGTATTATAATAGTTATATTCTTGTACATAGGGGCAGTATTATAGTAGTTATATCCTTGTACATAGGGGGCAGTATTATAGTAGATATATATTTGTACATAGGGGGCAGTATTATAGTAGTTATATTCCTGTACATAGGGGGCAGTATTATAGTAGTTATATTCTTGTACATAGAGGGCAGTATTATAGTAGTTATATTCTTGTACATAGGGGGCAGTATTATAGTAGTTATATTCTTGTACATAGGGGCAGTATTATAGTAGTTATATTCTTGTACATAGGAGGCAGTATTATAGTAGTTATATTCTTGTACATAGGGGGCAGTATTATAGTAGTTATATTCCTGTACATAGGGGCAGTATTATAGTAGTTATATTCTTGTACATAGGGGGCAGTATTATAGTAGTTATATTCTTGTACATAGGAGGCAGTATTATAGTAGTTATATTCTTGTACATAGGAGGCAGTATTATAGTAGTTATATTCTTGTACATAGGGGGCAGTATTATAGTAGTTATATTCTTGTACATAGGAGGCAGTATTATAGTAGTTATATTCTTGTACATAGGAGGCAGTATTATAGTAGTTATATTCTTGTACATAGGGGGCAGTATTATAGTAGTTATATTCCTGTACATAGGGGCAGTATTATAGTAGTTATATTCTTGTACATAGGGGGCAGTATTATAGTAGTTATATTCTTGTACATAGGAGGCAGTATTATAGTAGTTATATTCTTGTACATAGGAGGCAGTATTATAGTAGTTATATTCTTGTACATAGGGGGCAGTATTATAGTAGTTATATTCTTGTACATAGGAGGCAGTATTATAGTAGTTATATTCTTGTACATAGGAGGCAGTATTATAGTAGTTATATTCTTGTACATAGGAGGCAGTATTATAATAGTTATATTCCTGTACATAGGGGGCAGTATTATAGTAGTTATATTCCTGTACATAGGGGGCAGTATGATAGTAGTTATATTCTTGTACATAGGAGGCAGTATTATAGTAGTTATATTCTTGTACATAGGTGCCATATTATAGTAGTCATATTCTTGTACATAGGGGGCAGTATTATAGTAGTTATATTCTTGTACATAGGGGGCAGTATTATAGTAGTTATATTCCTGTACATAGGGGGCAGTATTATAGTAGTTATATTCCTGTACATAGGGGGCAGTATTATAGTAGTTATATTCTTGTACATAGGGGGCAGTATTATAGTAGTAATATTCCTGTACATAGGGGGCAGTATTATAGTAGTTATATTCTTGTACATAGGGGGCAGTATTATAGTAGTTATAGTCTTGTACATAGGGGGCAGTATTATAGTAGTTATATTCTTGTACATAGGGGGGCAGTATTATAGTAGTTATATTCCTGTACATAGGGGGCAGTATTATAGTAGGTATATCCCTGTACATAGGGGGCAGTATTATAGTAGTTATATTCTTGTACATAGGGGGCAGTATTATAGTAGTTATATTCCTGTACATAGGGGGCAGTATTATAGTAGTTATATTCCTGTACATAGGGGGCAGTATTATAGTAGTTATATTCTTGTACATAGGGGGTAGTATTATAGTAGTTATATTCTTGTACATAGGGGGCAGTATTATAGTAGTTATATTCTTGTACATAGGGGGCAGTATTATAGTAGTTATATTCTTGTACATAGGGGGCAGTATTATAGTAGTTATATTCCTGTACATAGGGGGCAGTATTATAGTAGTTATATTCTTGTACATAGGGGGCAGTATTATAGTAGTAATATTCCTGTACATAGGGGGCAGTATTATAGTAGTTATATTCTTGTACATAGGGGGCAGTATTATAGTAGTAATATTTTTGTACATAGGAGGCAGTATTATCGATAGAGTGGGGAGGAATTTGATGACATAAGGTTTAACATTGCAGTGATTTTCGGGTTTCTTACTGTATCTGCCCTCAGACCTTTAGTCTTTGTATCAATCATTGAATGTATTAGAGAACTTACCAGCTCTCTGCGCCTGTGAGTGTCCTCCTCCAAAAACCAAAACCCAAATCACAAGTAGTAAAACAGGTATTCGGCATCCCATGCTGGTTCGCATTGTTCTGGCGACTCCTTAAAGACGCTCGGGTTCATTTAATTCACCTACATCAGAAGAATACAGAACAATATGTCAGAAGTTTCTACGACCAAGAGATGTTGAATTAGCCAAATGTTCATCCACCATCATCTTTCCTTCTGGCTGCCCATCAAGCCCTGATATGTTAGTAATGAATCACGATCCTAAAACTGGATGAACACTCTGCAGAAATATTGATTTACAATGAGAACGTTGTTAGGATTGGCCATAAATCTAATGTCCATTTAACTGTCCCCCTAACCTTGTGCATGTCACTCTCATCGTGTCTCTCCCTACCTCCATTGCTACTGTCCACCTCCCTGTAGGGCAAATAATACACAAAAAGAAAGCAAGAAGCCAGGAGAACTTATCTCCATTGACCACTGACTACCCATGGCACCGTCCTCCACAGTTAGGTGCCTGAGCAAGTGTTTGAAGACTAATCTGGTGCCTTCAAAGTTGTTCCTGTCTGACTTGACCTTTTTGCACTTCTTTCCCTACAGCATTTTTCCACCTTCCCTGACAGTACCTGAATCTTTCTACATGGATAAACTCTTGTCCTGTTCACAGCCCGTATCTAAGGGCCAGGGCCCAAACCTTCTAGGGGGCCAACAATCGCCGAAACAACCCACCATATTTTATACTGAGAAGGACCTTCTACCATGAAATCCTCATACATTTATCCCTGCTCTCCATACACATGTAGACCAGAGTCAAGGTCCTCCAAACTGCAGCTTGAAAGAAGGCAAAAGGGACACATCCTCCATTCCACAAGTAGCTTGATTCTAGTCCCAGATGTAGGAAGTGATTCCAGATTTGTAGGGGCCATAATATTCCTACAGCCCTGGACTCTTCTATTTGACCACTTGCTGATAATTACCATTGGCCTTTGCCCTGTCTTGGTCATATGCGTCAAACTCTTTAACTACTCCTGGGATCCAACTGATTTGGGAACATAATGGGGCCTATTTACTAAGGGTCTTGTAACGCATTTTCATCTGACTGTTTGCCATTTTTGGGATTTGCGCAGCTTTGAAAGGGGTTTGCACTGGGATTGTGTCGCACATGATCGCATTGTGGCGCAGCTGGCACTGCTTCCAAGCAACAGAAATCAAGGAGCGGCCGTTGAATGGAGCAGACTGAGCGCAGGATTTAACTTTAAAATTGTGTCACAAGACAATGCACTTACATGCACCAGGAAGAAGGTGAACTCCGGCAGAAATCCGCGGGGAAGTGACGGATGCAGGATATCGGGAGCACGATCTTAGTGAATCCTGGCAGAGTGCATTGGAGTCGGACAGGTAAGTAAATCTCCCCCAATGGGTCTACATCCTTTGAGCATTACATATCACCTCTAAACCCAGGCTCTACTGATATTTTTTAACGATATTGGGGTTCTTATTCCAAATTGGGTTCCAGTAAGACCAATAGACCAGGTGCCGTTAAATGCACCCATTGCCTCACTTGATGAAAATATCTATTAGATGTCTTCAAGAGAGAATTTTAGACATATTCTCTAAAGTTTGGAGCTGCTGGTCCAGCACCAGAACCATCAATCAGTTGACTTCTCCATGACCTGCCAGGCATCGTCCCAGGAGGAGCAGTAGGAGCACAGTTCTTGGCATCCATTTAGATGACTATCCATCTGTGTAATACCTGGAGGGTTTAATGTACAAAATAGGAGCCACTCTTACAGAATTACATAATCGCTCTCTGTTTGGGCATAATTGCAATTTTAAGTAATGGTCCCTTTTGATGTTCTTTTATTGCAAATGGACAATAATGATAGACATGAATTGCTGAGCTTCTACAATGAAGAGCAGTGACCCCTGGACATGAAATGTTACATTGAACTTGAGACCATTAAGGGGTCGTAAAACATCAAAATGATCAAAAAAGGCAATCAGTGTATCTAAGTCACACTCCATGCATTCCCAAATTTTATCATCCATGATATATATACCGTAGGTATATTGAGCTCATCTTCAAAGCAAGTCTTGTCCTCAGAAGATCTCACTTTTATTTGAATGTTGAAAGTAGACCCCCGGAAGTTATGTGAGACCGGTCTCATGTAACACATCCAAAATAGTAGCCACATTTTACAATGTCCTAATCACCCACGTCAAAGGCAAGCACCTCGTAAATCACAGCGGACAACGAGAGTCATGTCTACCAACAATACAGTGGCTTTGAATTGGTCATCATGAGCTCAATAACATCCTTCAATACATCATGACATCCTAAAATAGACCTACAGCAAAGTTGCCAAAGTATCTGAATGGGTTCCTTACTGAACTCGAAGTAGTCCAAAGTAGTCAATCTCTGTCAATATGTTCTAGAAGGGCATTGGAACGTCGTAAAGGGAAGCCCAAGTCATGACCTCATCCAGGCTGGAATAGGAGGCCATTGGAAGAGCAGCTGATCCATGTAGTGCATAGTTGGTCTTCCCAAGGACATTGCATTTGAGGATACAAGGAAAAGAACCTAAAAGACTAAGCTGACAACAGGTGCGACCACCTTTGAAAGAGTTATTTTGATCCTCTTTGGATTTTTTTTTTTACAGTAACCCGACTTCAATCAGATCAAGTGTCCACCAAGGACTTCCGCAAAGTTCACGTTGGTCAGCATTCTGAATTGGGCAAACCATATCTTTAAGTAAATGGCCACCAGATTTTCTGACTACTCTATGAAGACTTCCTATTTGGTAGTCTGAGACACCCATGCTTTTGGATGGACCGTCCATGCCTAAAGTAATTTGCAGACCTCCTCCTGTATGGTTTTGGATGGATCAGTTGAGCTCAGTGTACATAGATTAGCCTGAGATGTCACCTACTTCTGGTTGGTGCTCTACCAAGAACAATAAGCATAGAGTAGTCCAAGAACCTCATCCTGAACTTGGCTGGTCTAGTTGAGCTGGCAGAGAGTAGTCCACTATGTGATAGAACAGAAAATGATGATTCATAGAATAGTTTGAGACTGTAAACCAACTTAGCATGCTGTGCGTAGAGTAGTCTGGATGACTGAGGCGGCCATCTTGATCTTGGATAGACCAGCTAAACACAAGGGGCATAGAGTAGTCTACGACGCTCATCCCTGACCCTTGTGGACAAGCCAAGTACAGTGTACATACAGTTGTCTGAGACGCTCCCTCTTACTCATGCATGAACCAGACAATGCGCGTTGTGTAGTCTGTGACACCCCCCCCCCCCTCCCCATTGAATTCAGGCGGATCAGCCAACATCAGGAGGGAGTGTCCCAGACTACCAAAGAACTGTTTGTAGGAGAAGTTGATAATGATGAGAGACCGGGGAATCAGAAAAAACACATAAACAATAAAATAGAGGATTTTGTATCTTGAAATATGTTACAACCACTTGCAAAATGTAAACTTCCTTTACATTGGATTCAATTGCTAGGTAAGACCATATGAAAGAAATGAGGTTCTGCACTGATTTTAAGGGTTAATAACTGTTGAAATCAGCAATGACCCTCAGAGAACTCCAGCTGCAAGGGTTCAGTTTACCTGCAGCGCCTCCGCAGGACACACGTGGCATTACACTGGGTACATTGAGATTTACAGACTGGGTCCTCCAAAGTAAAAGATACTCTCTGGACTGTTATCCAATCTCATTGATACATGAGGGTCTCCTCTAGCAAATAACTAAGTGTTGGGTAAAGATAGTTTGTAAATCACAAAATATCTCAGGTCATAAAAGGTTTTAGCAAAGACAATTGCAGATTTTTCTAGCCTATAGGTTGTTAATACGACAGTTGGTGGCACCAGATTAGGAAACATCACTGACTCCTGACACAGAAACAGGTGGCCAATAAAGAGTCTTTGTCAGGAGCTGGAGGACTGAGGCTCTCAGTAAAATCTTTGTATTCTAGGTGCCCGGAGGACATCAGAGTAACGACCCGGACCAGGAGACACCTGCCCCACTGGAGGGTAATAGAGGGGAGGCTAAAATTACTGATGTCTGGTACACGAGAGGTCAATCCCAATGGTGACCTCACATGGAGGTGATGACCAGAAAATACACATGACCAAGGGGGAGGGGCGAAGAATAACTGATTCTCTGTTACACACTCTGGGAATAGTAACAACGTAAGGTAAGATTGTAGTAGAGATCAGCGATGGTGGAGAATAATCCAGTGGTGTGACCTTACAAGCCCACAATGAGCCACCATTGTTCTGTGAGGGCATTACATGAAGAATGCGGAAAGCTCAGAGAATTATAGTCAGAACCGTTCACTTCCGACACAGCACTACTACTCCTATCCTGTATATATGTGCACAGTACTACTACTCCTATCCTGTATATATGTGCACAGTACTACTACTCCTATCCTGTATATATGTGCACAGCACTACTACTCCTATCCTGTATATATGTGCACAGTACTACTACTCCTATCCTGTATATATGTGCACAGTACTACTACTCCTATCCTGTATATATGTGCAGAGCACTACTACTCCTATCCTGTATGTATGTGCACAGTACTACTCCTCCTATCCTGTATATATGGGCACAGCACAGCACTACTACTCCTATCCTGTATATATGGGCACAGCACAGCACTACTACTCCTATCCTGTATATATGGGCACAGCACAGCACTACTACTCCTATCCTGTATATATGGGCACAGCACAGTACTACTACTCCTATCCTGTATATATACACACAGCACAGTACTACTACTCCTATCCTGTATATATGGGCAGAGCACAGTACTACTCCTCCTATCCTGTATATATGGGCACAGCACAGTACTACTACTCCTATCCTGTATATATTGGTACAGCACAGTACTACTACTCCTATCCTGTATATATGTGCACAGTACTACTACTCCTATCCTGTATATATGTGCACAGTACTACTACTCCTATCCCGTATATATGGGCACAGTACTACTACTCCTATCCTGTATATATGGGCACAGCACAGTACTACTACTCCTATCCTGCATATATGGGCACAGCACAGTACTACTACTCCTATCCTGCATATATGGGCACAGCACAGTACTACTACTCCTATCCTGTATATATGGGGACAGCACAGTACTACTACTCCTATCCTGTATATATGGGCACAGCACAATACTACTACTCCTATCCTGCATATATGGGCACAGCACAGTACTACTACTCCTATCCTGTATATATGGGGACAGCACAGTACTACTACTCCTATCCTGTATATATGGGCACAGCACAATACTACTACTCCTATCCTGTATGTATGTGCACAGTACTACTACTCCTATCCTGTATATATGGACACAGTACTGTACTACTACTCCTATCCTGTATATATGGACACAGTACTGTACTACTACTCCTATCCTGCATATATGGGCACAGCACAGTACTACTACTCCTATCCTGCATATATGGGCACAGCACAGTACTACTACTCCTATCCTGTATATATGTGCACAGTACTACTACTCCTATCCTGTATGTATGTGCACAGTACTACTACTCCTATCCTGTATATATGGACACAGCACAGTACTACTACTCCTATCCTGTATATATGTGCACAGTACTACTACTCCTATCCTGTATATATGGGCACAACACAGCACTACTACTCCAATCCTGTGTATGAGGGCACAGCACAGTACTACTACTCCTATCCTGTATATATAGGTACAGCACAGTACTACTACTCCTTTTCTGTATATATAGGTACAGCACAGTACTACTACTCCTATCCTGTATATATCGGTACAGTACAGTACTACTACTCCTATCCTGTATATATAGGTACAGTACAGTACTTCTCCTCTTATCATATATATATATATATATATATATATATATATATATATATATATAGGAACCGTACAGTACTACTACTCCTATCCTGTATATATGGGCACAGCACAGTACTACTACTCCTATCCTGTATATATGGGCACAGCACAGTACTACTACTTCTATCCTGTATATATGGACACAGAACAGTACTACTACTCCTATCCTGTATATATGGACACAGCACAGTACTACTACTCCTATGCTGTATATATGGACACAGCACAGTACTACTACTCCTATCCTGTATATATGGGAACAGCACAGTACTACTACTCCTATCCTGTATATATGAGCACAGCACAGTACTACTATTCCTATCCTGTATATATGGACACAGTACTACTACTCCTATCGTGTATATATGGGCACAGCACAGTACTACTCCTATACTGTATATATAGGCACAGTACTACTACTCCTATCATGTATATATGGGCACAGTTCTACTACTCCTATCCTGTATATATGGGCACAGCACAGTACTACTACTCATATCCTGTATATAAGGGCACAGCACAGTACTACTACTCCTATCCTGTATATATGGGTACAGCACAGTACTACTACTCCTATCCTGTCTATATAGGCACAGCACTACTACTCCTATCCTGTATATATGGGCACAGCACAGCACTACTACTCCTATCCTGTATATATGGGCACAGCACAGTACTACTACTCCTATCCTGTATATATGAGCACAGCACAGTACTACTACTCCTATCCTATATATATGGGCACAGCACAGTACTACTACTCCTATCCTGCATATATGGGCACAGCACAGTACTACTACTCCTATCCTGTATATATGGGCACAGCACAGTACTACTACTCCTATCCTGTATATATAGGCACAGCACAGTACTACTACTCCTATCCTGTATATACGGGCACATCACAGTACTACTACTCCTATCCTGTATATATAGGCACAGCACAGTGCTACTACTCCTATCCTGTATATATGGGCACAGCACAGTACTACTACTCCTATCCTGTATATATGGGCACAGCACAGTACTATTACTCCTATCCTGTATATATGGGTACAGCACAGTACTACTACTCCTATCCTGTATATATGGCACAGCACAGTACTACTACTCCTATCCTGTATATATGGGCACAGAACAGTACTACTACTCCTATCCTGTATATATGAGCACAGCACAGTACTACTACTCCTATCCTGTATATATGGGCACAGCACAGTACTACTACTCCTATCCTGTATATATGGGCACAGCACAGTACTACTACTTCTATCCTGTCTATATAGGCACAGTACTACTATTCCTATCGTGTATATATATGCCTAGTACTACTACTCCTATCCTGTATAAATAGGCACAGTACTACTACTCCTATCCTGTATATAATGAAACTATGGTACATGTGCCGACTCCTCGTCTTCTCTTAGTGATCAGAATAAGGACCAGGAATCTTGGGGTTAAGTTGATGTAACTCAATTATTACACAAATATTTAACGAAGAAGATTCTTAATCTTTATAATCTCTCTGTAGATTTTGCTAAACTTCCACAGAATCTCCTCTAATTCCTCCTGGGCCTTAACATTTGAGAAGAACTCCAGAACCTGATCCTGGAGGGGTCTCATTACCCTGGAGCCGCTGATAGGTGATACCCCAGAACAAGAGGCCATTGTCCCCCTCTCCTCCTGCGCCGGCTCTAGATTCGCATCAAAACAGGAAATAATCTCAGGATTTGGGGGATTTTCATGTTCAAAAATCAAACCCATTGTTGTGTGTGTCAGGATTGATACAATGTTTGCTACAATGTGTCAGGCTGCGCAGGGATCACAATCCGCCTTTGTTGTCAGTGCCGGATCGTTGTTTCATGTCTGAACACGAGCGAAGCCTGAAGATACAACTTCATGGTGTCCTTACACATAGACAATCCATTACATCCAGAGACATGGAGACAGTCAGGAGGAATGGAAACAATAGTAATCGCGGATCCTGATACATATTCAGCACAACCTGGATATGTGCTCTATTTATCAGGGGGTGATAAGGGGTTCTCAGACCTTTGTGCCGCTTATCCCTGGATCATCTTCCAGCTTTTTCAGCTCCTACTTCCCTAGACACATAATAAGACTTGGATTTACCCTTTGGATATCAGATTCTATCCTCAGTATCGAGATGGAAGGGGTTCCTCCAACCAACACCCCCCAAAATCAGCTTACAGTGCCGATCTCTTTATAGTGGACACACCAGGTTACTACGGATCATCTTCTATTAACTTGTGTAGGAGTCTAGCTGCAGTGACTCTGTTCTGCCACTACATAGAGGAGAGCGCTGTCTGCTTTCTGTTCAATTCTCTGCTACAAAATCTTTTTGATTTATCAGTGTCAGACCCTCTGCATCAATCTGATATTGATGACCTATCAGTAAGATAGATCATTCATATATATATATATAGGCTGGAAACCCCCTTTAATTCTGTGTATTATACTCTGTATTACACCTACTCACCTAAGCTGAGTCAATCGCTGAACAAACCTCCTAAGGTCCTGCACTCTTCCCTAGAGCGCCACCACAGGTGAAATAGGGCATAGCACAGGGAACATTCATACTGAAAATATGCAAATACGTTTTCCTATATGGAACAAGGAAATCACGGTCTCTTTTGCTACAGAGAACTCTTACTCCCCGACCCTAGTCAAAAGCTTCAGACTCAGTTCCCTACACTGTACTGAAGAGACCCAAATAGGTTGAAACACTGCAGTCTATATTTGGGAATCTGTTCCTTCTGGAATAGATCTACTGGTTTGGCTTAATCCCACATCGTGTCCTTAGGCTTCCTGAAAGTCATGCTTGATGGTAAGGGGGCTGCTTTACAAGGCAGCAAAATAGGCGTGGTCTTTCTTATCCCATCTAGCTCTTAAAAACTTATGTGCAGAATTCATACAGGACACAAACTCTATATCAGGAGGGATTCTTTTTTGCCGATCTCAATAATCCGAAAGTCTATGCCAATATGGCCGCCCCTGGAGAAGCTTTACAGATAGACATTACAAGGCTATTTCGTAACAATTAACACTGATCATATGTATAACCAGCCCCTCCCGCGGATGCAGGTTTTTCGTAAAAATTGAAAAAAAAAATTATGCTCAACTCTCGAGATGGACCTGAACTACTCCAGCAACTGCTCTCAGTTTCTGAGGATTCTAATTTCAGTGGAGCAGAAGTGATGACATCTTAGCCAATCCTGAGCCCACACTCATGTATCCTTCATACAGATGTAACTGCTGAGGTTGGTGATTGGCTCAGTGATAACAAGATGGCAGCACTTCTGATGGATAAAAGCTCCAAGACCAAGAGCCACCACTGGAGTGGTGAAACCAAAGGTCTGACAGATCTGGGATGCACAAATGTCAGGCTTCTGGGGTAGTGAACCCCCTGGACCACCGCGGACAATGACACAAGCTGACACCTGGGACCGGAATTTAAGTGGCACCCGGTCTTCACCAGAACCCGCCACAAAGCGGGTTGGCCTTGCTGTGGCTTGGTGGTGCACAGGCATGACTTGTCCGCAGGGGCAGCCAAGGTCGAGGTACAGAATCAGCAGGCAATCTCATGGTTGGGGACAGGAAGAAGGTCAAGACAGGCTGCAACGGTTAAAGGTCAGTGACGGAGCAAGAAGTCAGAGCTGGCAGCAAAGGAGCAGAGTCGGGAACGGGTCCTCGGTCACAACCGGAGGTCAACACACAGGTCTCAGAACACAGCTTTCTCGATGGCATATAGTGCAAAGATCCGGTGGGGAATGCTGGGAGAAACCGGCTTAAATGGAATCCCGGGAAGTGGCGAGGGACGGGAGCAGGAATGTGGAGAGGTAAGTGAGGTCGGGAAGGGCCGCTGCCACGGAGAGGGGCATGGGTGCACCTGCGATCCGAGATGTGGATCGTAGGGGCACCTGTGACAACAAAGAAGATTCCACAGAAATCCATGCAGGATTACTATGTAATCTCTAAACCTCAAACATCTCAGACTCCACCATCCATGGATGGAATCCTCAAAAATAAGTGAAGGTAAAGTGACCATAGAGCAGCCCCTGGAGAGCAGACAGAAGCTAAAGTGGCCATCAAAGGGTTTGTCATGGGCACCGCCCCCTCTTAATGGAGTGGTGTATATCAATGTATATTATTGTACTGTATATTAATGTTTTGACTCAGTTCTTTCCAAAATGACCAATTTAGAGCAAACCGCGTTCACAAAAAAACGAGTAACGTGTTCTCGTCTACCACCACCGAAATATTACTCAAAAATACAGATGAAAATTGAACAAGAATCCAACAATTTCCATAGAGTTAAATAGAGGTTAAGGGCAATTTCCTATCTCCAAAGATGATTTTCTTGCTTAAATGTGACCTCCGAGGGGTTAATAACGATCCGATCACATACATAAGAACACTTGACAAGTGTAAGGAAAGAAGCCGGAGTAAGAACGCAATCTATGTGCCCCCTGCACCTGCTGCTCTGTAAAGTGCCTCCTCCGACCTGACAACAATCACAACATTCACCAAAAAGCACAATACCAAAGAGAACATAAAAGCCGCTCCCGCCCCATCGCTCCGTAACAAGGACGTGAATGGAAGTACGGAGCAATAGACTCTCCGGATCAATACAGAATACGCCGCACTAAAGCTCAGCAGGGCTCATCTATAGATTGTTATTAAGAGCGCTCCGAGTCGGAGGAGAGAACCTTCCAAAGACTCGTTACAGAGCAAAGAAAAGCAACTTTTGTTCTGTGTCAGTAAATTCTACTAATATTAAATAGATTTCATAGGGTCAAAGGGGAGGGTCTCCAATCATATAGATTATTGTATCATTGAATTGAAAATTGTTCCCACGTATTTTGAGTTATTTCACAATATTTTAGGTGGTGGGGGGTTCACCCATATCAGGTCACGTTAATAGTGGAACCATTGTAGAAACCATGGCCGATTGGCGGATGGGCCGATTGGGCGGATGAAGGACCTCACATTGATTTGGGCCATTGAGGATGTAAATCAATATGGAGGAACCTGTTGCAGAAACCGTGGTGGGCAGGTGGCTTCATGTTCATTTGGCCCATTGAAGAGGTTAATCAATGTGCAAAACCCTACAAGGATCTCCTGCAGAAACCAGTAAAATTGGTTAAATTTGGGGTAACAAAATGCCTCAAGATACATTGGGGCACATTTACTAAGGGTCCGCAGCCGCGAATCCGTCGGGTTTTTCCCGAATATTTCCACTTTGCACTGTATTTCACGGGATTGTGGTGCAAGGATTCGGAAAAAACGCAGAATTTAAAAAGCCATTTGTGTCGCAAGATCAAGCACTCACATACACCAGAAAAAAGCAGGTGAACTTCGGCGGACCTCGGCGCAGCAGCGACACCTGGTGAATATCGGCGCACGGACCTTAGTGAATCCCGGCAGCACCCGAATCAGCGTCGGAGAACCCGCCGCTGGATCGCGTCTGGACCGGGTAAGTAAATGTGCCCCATTATTTTTCAAAAACAGCTTAAAGGAAGAGTCTAAGTAGTAAGTCTCAGTCTCAACAGTGGTGCATGCCTCCCAGGACTGTTAATCTCCTCACCTCTCTACACAGAGATATCTTTGTGGCTCTGATGAAGAAGATTGCCATTGAGGCTTTTAGGCAAAGAGAATCCTCATTCTATTGATAGGATGGCACAGTATGTTGCTGCCTCTGATCCCCAGGATCCTGAGACTTATTGTAAATGTATGGTAACTGTAATAGTTACCGGTATCTCAGGAGCAGTGGGAGAGTGCTGAGAGGAGACTGTCCCCAACATAAATTGGAAAAAGAGCAGTGTGAGAGCGCTGAGAAGTGACTGTCCCCGCAATACAGTAAGGAGGAGAAGCAGTGGGAGAGTGCTGAGAGGAGACTGTCCCCAACATAGGAAGACGAGCAGCGAGAGAGCGCTGAGAAGTAACTGGCCCCGAAACACAGAAAGGAGGAGGAGCAGTGGGAGAGTGCTGAAATGACACTGTCCCCGGCATAGATAGGAGAAGGGGCTGTGTGAGAGCGCTGAGAAGTGACTGTCCATTGACACAGATAAGAGGAGGAGCAATGCGAAAATGCTGAGTGGAGACTGTCCCACAATACAGAAAGGAGGAGCAGTAGTGTGAGAGCACTGAGGGGAGACTGTCCCTCGACACAGATCACAAGAGGAGTAGTGTTAGAGTGCTGAGAGGTGACTGTCCCTCAACACAGATAGGAGGAGGAGCAGTATGAGAGCACTGAGAGGTGACTGTCCCTTGACACAGATAGCAGGAGGAGCAGTGTGAGAGTGCTGAGAAGTGACTGTCTCTCAACGCAGATAGGAGGAGGAACAATGTAAGAGTGCTAATGGGTGACTGTCCCCCAACACAGAAAGGAGGAGCAGTGTGAGAGTGATGAGAAGTGAAGGTCCCCCAACACAAAAAGGAGGAGGAACAGTGTGAGAGTGCTGAGAGGAGACTGTCCCCGACATAGATAGGAAGAGGAACAGTGTGAGAGCGCTGAGAGGTGACCTATCCCTCAACACAGAAAGGAGGAGCAGCAGTGTGAGAGTGCTGAGTGGAGACTGTCCCCCAACACAGGAGCAGTGTGAGAGTGTTGAGAGGTGAGTGTCCCTCAACACAGATAGGAGGAGGAGTAGTGTGAGAGTGCTTAGAGGTGACTGTCCCCCAATACAGATAGGAGGAGCAGTGTGAGAGTGCTTAGAGGAGACTGTTCCTGACATAGATAGGAAGATAAGCAGTGTGAGAGTGCTAAGAAGAGCATGTCTCCCAACATAGATAGAAGGAAGAGCATTTGGCCCTACCTTTAAAGAAGAGGCAAAAATATTCATATAAGGTGTGAACAATTGTTAATAACGTCATACTAGCATAATATTCATATAGCAGAATAGCCACAACCTGGAACGTCCAGGGACCTGTGCACAGACCTAGTCCACCTAGTCCACCCCTAAAGACCACAATATATGGTCCAGCTTATGCAAACTCTGCTGGGACTATCCCTGAACATTATCCCTGAACCCTTTAATGTTCAGAGACAGTCCCAGCAGAGTTTGCATAAGCTGGACCATAAATTGTGGTCCATTTTCAGCAAATAATTGATATTGTATGAGGGAAAGTTCTACAATTTTCCAATATACTTTTTGTATGTGTTCCTCATGGTTTTCTGGATCTCTGCTTGCTGTCCTGCTATAGAAAGCTTCTATGTTTACCTCCAGTGGATTGGTGAGTGGCAAGGCTGAAGAATCCACATCAACGGCGCGTCATCACTTGGAAGGCTCTTTTTTGTTATTATTGGTAAAAGGAACTATGCGTTTCGGCGCTGTACTAGCGCCTTCGTCAGGTTTTGAACCTGACGAAGGCGCTAGTACAGCGCCGAAACGCGTAGTTCCTTTTACCAATAATAACAAAAAAGAGCCTTCCAAGTGATGACGCGCCGTTGATGTGGATTCTTCAGCCTTGCCACTCACCTGTTTCAGCCGCGGGATAGAACATCGGACGCCTAATCCTCGTGGACCCACAGGCAGCGCATCACATCAATATACTACATGCTAGGCTACAAGATAGCCGCAAGGTGAGCACCACATAACAGTCTTTTATACCACTGTTATTCTAATACTACACCTGAGTCGCGCACTTTGGTTCTCTCCCTCTTTTCTCTGATTCAGTGAATCGGTCCACCCTCTGTCTACCTCCAGTGGATTGAAATCTGTCCCTGGTCATATGATGGAGGTGCAGGTGCATGACCCATCATTATACTGAGAGTAATCAGTGACATGTTATAATAACCTGCATGGCCGTCACAAGAACAGGGACACATTTCTATCCATTGGAAGTAAACAAAGAAGCTTTACATATAGTATATTGGAAAATTGTAGATCTTTTATAATAAAGAAACAATATCATTTATTTGCTGAAAATGGACAACCCCTTTAAGGACTATCCTGGTAAATTTGGGAAAGTTGTGGCGCACATCATATCCTATTCCTCCAGTTTCTCCTTAGTCTTCTTACACTTCATACATCCATGTTATTATCCTGACACTCGGCCGTGTCTGATATTACATGGATTATAATGTGGGAAACACAATCTCTGCCCTGAGGGAAGAAGAGCGGGAGTATCACTATGTGACTTTCTATATGACATAATTATACATTGTAACTGATGACGGGATTCTACTTAAAGACAAGTAGCGCGTTCTGTCCTATAGATCTACACGTTTATACTATAGAGACTATTACACCTCCTGGGCTACAAAGGTCAAAGCTGTCACTGAACTATTACTTGGATGTGTTTGATTTCTCACATGAAGCCTCAATAATTATTTTTTTTATATATTTTTATTATACTGCCATCATCTGTGCAGCACAATGGGGCACATTTACTTACCCGGTCCATTCGCGATCCCGCGGTGCGTTCTGCAACGTTGGTTCAGAGCTTGCCCGGATTCACTAAGATCGTGCGCCGGATGTCCACTAGGTGTCGCTGCTGCGCTGAAGTCCGCCGGAGTTCACCTTCTCCGTCCTGGTTTATGTGAGTGCTATTCTTGCGGTTCCACGGTTTTTCCGATTCCGTCCGGTTTTCCGACAGCCATGCCCCCCGACATTACCTTGCACCCTGACAGAATCCTCTGTGTAGTCCCAGAGGGTTGGGCTTTGGTTTAGATGCATTTAAAAAAAACAAGACACATCTTGTCTTTGCTGAGCACTCCTCAGCTCTGGACCCCCACCTTTGTGCTTCTGTACAGCTCCTCCCTCCTGCTTCTTCACTCACAGGAACAAAGCTCACAGCCTGGTGAGCTGACATCAGTAGGGGAGGGAGGAGTTTTACAGGAGCACCAAGGTGGGGGCTGAGAGCTGAGGAGTGTGCCGCAAAAAGGTGGGGGCTGAGAGCTGAGGAGTGTGCAGCCCAAAGTTGGGGCTAAGAGCTGAGGAGTGAGCAGCACAAAGTGGGGGCTGAGGGCTTAGCAGTCTGTAGCACAGATCTTGTTCTTTGAAATACAGCCAAACCAAAGCCCAACCCTTGGGACTACACAGAGGATTCTGTCAGGTTGTAAGGTAAGTTAAAACACACAATTATATTGTAATGCAAAAGCACATGTGCACTGCAGGTGTAATGGGCTTCTGCAACCTGTCTTTAGTGAAAATGAGGTCCCTAGTGACAGGTTCCCTTTAATGTCTTTAAAGGCCCCATTTCCATAAAAGTTACAACCAAGGAAGAACTTATGGATACCAGAATGTAAAGATGTCCCCGGGGATAAGGCGCAGAGATGTAAACACTTAAATTAGCCCAAATTTGATTGCAAACTCAAATTTATCAAGAATCAAATTGAATACAGTATCACCACATGTTAACAAAACCTTGACAGGCTGCAATTCATAAAACAACCACTAGTGGCCACACAGAAACTCATAGAGGAGATCACTTTGTGACAATGTTGCAAATACATTTCATCTACTCGCCTGGTGACTTCTGGACATGTCCAGCCAATAGTAAAGGTAAGGGGGGGTAAGGTGGGAGTAAAGGGGAGGTGGGGGAACCCTGTAGACAATTTTTCATGAAATTTTTGAAATTTTTTTGAAATCGATTCTATCACTTTCTATAGAAACTCCTGTTGAGGGACCTGTCTCCTCAGGTAAAGATTTAGTCCTGCATCTAATAAGTCGTCCCCAAAAAAACGATATTAAAAGGATTGTTCCAGCAATGACTTTAAGGCATCATGGAGGGTCCGGGGATTGGGTCTTGTACAAATTGGTCCTAAGTTTTAATTAAAAACCAGCGACGACAGATTCTTCTAAGAGCTGGATTTCCGTGACAATAGCAAAGACTAATTTCTCAAAAAGTTGTAAAACAAGAAGTGTATGAGCCGTCAGGGAGGGTGATGATGGTTATCAGGACGTGCCGGCACACGCTCCCCATACTTAGCATACATCTTCATGTACAGACTATAGGTATGCGCTGCCCCGTGGTGCTGACGTTATGACGTACTCAGATTCTATGGATCCTTTCAGAATATTATTATGTCATTGTGGTGGTGGAGGGACGGGGGATGCGGGAACACTACTAATGTTTATCTCATTCCAACCCGCATCATCCTTCCTCCAGGGCACCCATAATCCTACCCCCATCAATAGGATCGGGTGATCCCACCGACAGCCCAGTCACTACAATCATAAAACACTACAATCATATCGACCTTCTGAACTAGTGGGGAGAGAGCTGAGGAATGTCAACTAAAGGAAAATACATGAAAACAGAAAATAAGTGAAATAAAAATACATAAAAACAGAAAATAAGTGAAATAAAAATACAGAAAACAGAAAATAAGTGAAATAAAAATACATAAAAACAGAAAATAAGCGAAATAAAAATACATAAAACAGAAAATAAGTGAAATAAAAATACACGAAACAGAAAATAAGTGAAATAAAAATACATAAAAACAGAAAATAAGTGAAATAAAAATACACGAAACAGAAAATAAGTGAAATAAAAATACATAAAAACAGAAAATAAGTGAAAAAGTACAAAAAAATATACCGGTAGTTACAATTTAAAAAAAAAATAAATACATAAAAACAGAAAATAAGCGATAAGTGAAAGTAAAAAAAAAAAGAACAAAAAAATATACCGGTAGTTACAATTTGAAAAAAAATTAAAGCATAAAATAGAAAAAGATATAAAATATTTACAGGCAGCCCCCGGGTTATGTACAGGATCGGTTCTTTTGGTTTGTTCTGAAAGTTAAATTTTATCATTTTTAAAAATAAAGAACTGGAATATTTTATATAATTGTAGCTCCAGGAAAAATATTTTTTTGTCAAAATCACAATTGGAGTTTCAAAATTTTGGGAAAAAGGATTATCAATAAACCTTATTACAGACACCTTACAGCTGATCATTGCCGCTGGGGACTAATGTAAAGCATCCAGAGAGGTCACCAGAGGTCACAGTGGGCAGAGAGGATTGTCTGCAAGTCAGGTGTTTGTAAGTCGGGTGTCTGTAAATCAGGTGTCTGTAAGAGTCGGGTGTCTGTAAGTCGGGTGTTTGTAATTCAGGTGTCTGTAAGTCGGGTGTCCTTATGACTTAAGTCGGGGACCGGCTGTACATACAAAAATGGCTACCAATTGAATTTTAGAAATAGACAAAAAAAAAGACATAAATAAAGTATAAATATATATATATATGAACAAAATAAATATTATTTCATGCAAGAAAAAAAGAAAATGAAAACAAAAGAAGAAGGGTGTAAAAAATTATTGGATTCAAAAGCAGACAAAATCAAAAAGATAAAATGAGAAGTAAAAGGAATGTATTAAAAGTAAGAGCATAAAATGGAGGAAAATATAGAATATATAGACAGATCATTAAAAAAATACAAATAATATACCCCCTTAGAGGGGGACTTTACAAGAAACTTACCCATAGATCCAGGCACTGTGACTGTGTTATATTTGTTATCCACAGCCTCCTTCCAACTAAAATCAACTTTTAAAGTTATGCTGATGAGCCAGAAGTGCTCCTGGAGGTGTTTCCAGATCCCCTCCATGCTGCTGCAGCTTCACAAGCTGTTACACTGTCTTCCACTAAGATAATTTCATATTTATGGCCTCCAGTATCATCATCCCTGGTGGAGGTCCTGGGTAGGGCATCATCCCATTTCCAGGGTGCGGACAGATATTTGATGTTAGAGACGCCTCTAAGGGTTAACTTTCAGCTCAGGGTCTTTAACCCAATGTTATCCATCCTCCGTTTTCCATATTCCGCTCATTTCTCATCAATTATGACCCCCGGATCTATTCATATGGCAGCGAGAAGAATGATGGCGGATGCGCGGTCCTGCTAATTGATCGCGCCATTGTTCTAGCGGTAATGAAGATTAACAGACGGGGGGTGGGGGGGCGCCATCCTTCTTCTTAAACACTTTTAATTAAAAAATCCCATCATTCATTATTTGCTCTGCAGAAATTCTCACGACAGAAGGAAAATCATCGTCCGTCATCTGGCGGAGCCGCGGATGGAGATGTTAGAATCCGCTCAATCCCCTTCATTCGCAACACATGTATCAATCCGTCTCCATTTGGCGGAGTTCTCGTGCCGCTCCATCGTTCACCGGGTAATGAACGACTAATAAAGTTGTTTTTGAAGTAATCGCTAATCATGGACATTAATTATCCTGGGCGTGTAAACTTATGCAATAGTCAACCCCACCAGGCAGCGGCCATCAATTTGCTTGGCCATTTAGGGGGTCAGTCAAGACACTCAACGACCTCCCCTGCTCTTTGCATGGGTTGTCTGCTCACAAATGTTAAGGGAGTGCGTAGAATTAGGAATAATATAATGAACTTTATAAGCTGAAATCCCTTTAAGAGTAAACTTAAAGAGAACCTGTCATCAGGTTTTACCCCACTAAACTAACACCCACTTCAGGTAGGGGGATGATAAGAATTCCTTCTTCTATGTGAAATATCACCCATTTACCTATGAAAAAACAGGGAAATCAAAGTCAGGAAAATATGACTCGTCTCACCTCATTTTCACATGCGACGAGTCAAGTTTAGCGGTTGCAGGAGGAGTGTCACTTCAAAAACCCCTATCTTGTGTTCCATAGCACCTAGAAACTGCTGCTGTCCTAAAGATAGGAATCTCATCTTTTAGATCACATCAGACTTGTGGTTCTAAGAGCTACCGACCATAATCCCATAAATACTGGGAATCCGTACAATATCCGTCCTCAAGAGATGGTTCATCACTATAAGAGCTGTGCATTTATGACTCTGTAACATCTGGAGCTAAGAATACTAAAAATAGTGAACATGTAGAATAATTCCCTTAAATGGAACCTGACACCAGGTTTTACCAAACTACTTGTAGCCTCAGGCACAGTATGAAATGTCACTTCTAGAATTCCTTCCTATGTGACATATCACCCGTTATTATATAAAATAAAATCTCTTCAATTTCAGGCAAATATGACAGTCAGGAAAATTTGACTCGTCTCATTCTCCCATTTTACATGGTGTTTTATTAAAGATAAGAATCTCATCTTACAGATCCAGCTACGGCTTTATGAGCTACAGAATTAGAGATACGGGTATCTAAAGATGCATCTGAAATGAAAGTTGCAGCTAAAGATCCAGTTCCAACTTATATTTTAACTTCCTGAAAAAAAGAGATTCTTATCTTTAATATGAAACAAGCAGCATGTTCCTAGGTGCTACAGAACAGGAGATAGAGGCTTCTAAAGTGACACTACCCCTGCAACCTGCAAACACTAAACATGACTCATCTCATTTAAAAGAAGAGTCATTTTTTTTTACTTTGGGAGAGATTTTATATAGGTAAAGGGCTGAGATCCCGCATAAAAGAGGGACCTGAGGTGGAAGGAGATAAATGAGGTAAAACCTGGTAATCCAAAAATGATGAGCAAACTAATAGACACTCAGCAGGACTAGGAGCTCAAGTAAAATACTTTTGCACATCATAAGAGAATAAAGCAGGTGACAGCCCCGGGAAGGAGGATGAGATTTCACAAAGTTTTTCTAAGACATTTGATTAAATGCAGGGCCCTGAGCTGCAATACCAGACATTGCCTATAGATCTGGGGGCGCTGTTCTTAAGAAAAACACTGGAAATTGCTCCTGATTTATATAAGAATTCAGTGTGATCCTGACGTTTCTTAAAGAGACCTGATCCTGGAATAATCCGATAATCTCTGGAGCTGGAATGTGCGGCCGGATGGGGTGGGGAGCATTGGACTATTCCCCCCCTTGTAATAATCCACCCCTAAGCCCCACATCAAAGTCGCTTTGTACAACTTCACATTCTGAATGGTTTCCACCAATTACTGGGGTTTAGGAGGAGAATTAATGGGTTTATAGGCAAAAGACACAATGGATCCTGCACTGCGACATTGTAACAAATCACAGTGGATACAAGAGCGCCGACCAATCACACGCAACTATAGATTGTGTGCCCCTCCGGAGCCCAGAAAAGGAGATATCCAAGACCCCCAAATAACCCGACCTGATAGTAACTACCTACAGACGAGTATTACACAACTATAGAAGAATAGCTGGACCATTGTACAATCTCTTTTACCTCTCGTGTCACCCCCTAATCCTCATAAACTGTAAGCTCTTGTGTCACCCCTCATCCTCATAGATTGTAAGCTCTTGTGTATCCCCCTCATCCTCATAGACTGTAAGCTCTTGTGTCACCCCCTCATCCTCATAGACTGTAATCTCTTGTGTCACCCCATCATCCTCATAGACTGTAAGCTCTTGTGTCACCCCCTCCTCATAGACTGTAAGCTCTTGTGTCCTAGCCTCATCCTCATAGACTGTAAGCTCTTGTGTCACCTCCTCATCCATATAGACTGTAAGCTCTTGTTTCACCCTCTCATCCTCATAGACTGTAAGCTCTTGTGTCCTCCCCTCATCCTCATAGACTGTAAGCTCTTGTGCCCCCCCTCATCCTAATAGACTGTAAGCTCTTGTGTCCCCCTCATCCTCATAGTCTGTAAGCTCTTGTGTCACCCCTCATCCTCATAGACTGTAAGCTCTTGTGTCCCCCTCATCCTCATAGACTGTAAGCTCGTGTCACCCCCTCATCCTCATAGACTGTAAGCTCTTGTGTCACCCCCTCATCCTCATAGACTGTAAGGTCTTGTGCCCCCCCTCATCCTCATAGACTGTAAGCTCTTGTGTCACTCCCTCATCCTCATAGACTGTAAGCTCTTGTGTCACCCCCTCATCCTCATAGACTGTAAGGTCTTGTGCCCCCCCTCATCCTCATAGACTGTAAGCTCTTGTGTCACCCCCTCATCCTCATAGACTGTAAGCTGTTGTGTCACTCCCTAATCCTCATAGACTGTAAGCTCTTGTGTCACCCCTCATCCTCATAGACTGTAAACTCTTGTGTCCCCCTCATCCTCATAGACTGTAAGCTCTTGTGTCACCCCTCATCCTCATAGACTGTAAACTCTTGTGTCCCCCTCATCCTCATAGACTGTAAGCTCTTGTGTCACCCCCTCATCCTCATAGACTGTAAGCTCTTGTGTCACCCCCTCATCCTCATAGACTGTAAGCTCTTGTGTCCGCCCCTCATCCTCATAGACTGTAAGCTCTTGTGTCACACCCTCATCCTAATAGACTGTAAGCTCTAGTGTCATCCCCTCATCCTCATAGACTGTAAGCACTTGTGTCACCCCCTCATCCTCATAGACTGTAAGCTCTTGTGTCACCCCCCTCATCCTCATAGACTGTAAACTCTTGTGTCCCCCTCATCCTCATAGACTGTAAGCTCTTGTGTCACCCCCTCATCCTCATAGACTGTAAGCTCTTGTGTCACACCCTCATCCTCATAGACTGTAAGCTCTTGTGTCACCCCCTCATCCTCATAGACTGTAAGCTCTTGTGTCACCCCCTCATCCTCATAGACTGTAAGCTCTTGTGTCACTCCCTCATCCTCATAGACTGTAAGCTCTTGTGTCAACCCCTCATCCTCATAGACTATAAGCTCTTGTGTCAGCCCCTCATCCTCATAGACTGTAAGCTCTTGTGTCACCCCCTCATCCTCATAGACTGTAAGCTCTTGTGTCACACCCTCATCCTCATAGACTGTAAGCTCTTGTGTCACCCCCTCATCCTCATAGACTGTAAGCTCTTGTGTCAGCCCCTCATCCTCATAGACTGTAAGCTCTTGTGTCACACCCTCATCCTCATAGACTGTAAGCTCTTGTGTCACACCCTCATCCTCATAGACTGTAAGCTCTTGTGTCACCCCCTCATCCTCATAGACTGTAAGCTCTTGTGTCTCCCCCTCATCCTCATAGACTGTAAGCTCTTGTGTCACCCCCTCATCCTCATAGACTGTAAGCTCTTGTGTCACCCCCTCATCCTCATAGGCTGTAATCTCTTGTGTCCTCCCCTCATCCTCATAGACTGTAATCTCTTGTGTCCTCCCCTCATCCTCATAGACTGTAAGCTCTTGTGTCTCCCCCTCATCCTCATAGACTGTAAGCTCTTGTGTCACCCCCTCATCCTCATAGGCTGTAACCTCTTGTGTCACCCCCTCATCCTCATAGACTGTAAGCAGGGCCGATTCTAGACAAAGTGGGGCCCTGGGCAAAATTAAAGAGGGCCCCAAAATAAAATTATTTTATGTCCAGTCACAGTCAGTAAGAGACCCCCCCCCCCCTAGTATGGTAAAACAAACTGTAATATGGGAGAATTTTAAAGGAGAGAAATAGATGATAGGGAGATTGATGGGCATCACGGTGGCTCAGTGGTTAGCACTACAGCCTTGCAGCGCTGGTCAAAATCTGCAAAGAGTTTGTATGTTCTCTCTGTGTTTGTGTGGGTTACATCCGGGTCCTTCGGTTTCCTCCCACACTGCAAAAAATTACTGATAGGTTGAATAGATTGTGAGCCCCATGGGGACATGGACTGATCTGGCAAACTTTGTGCAGTGCTCCGTAATATGTGTGCACGGCTTTAAATATAAAGCCGACACGTGCCCCATTTTCAAAATTGCATTAAACAGTTTATAGACATAGGCGCCTTCATGCAATTTTGATTCAAACTGAAACATTTTATAAAAAATACTTAAAATTTGACTGATGGCAAAAAATGTAATCCAAACAGAAAATATTTCCCTTCACATCTCCTAAATGTAATAGATGGACACGTGTAGAGTTCACAAATGTCCCATATTGATATGTTTACATAAATAAATCCACATAATATCACTAAAACTGTAATAACCAGATATCTGCTTTTCAGCTAGACATTTTAAGACCGTCACAACCTGCAAAATATAGCAAAAAAACGGAATAAAACGTAAACATATAAAACCTATAGAATTTCGAAAGTAGACAATCAGGCGATGCATTTAGCAATTAACATTAAAATTACTAAAAATCCACTAAAATACGTACAAATCCAGATACTTATATAAAGAAAACATACTTTCCTAAAACAGTAAGATGTGAGGGGATCACACAGACCCCACATGTGGATAGTCACCAAAATATGCAGCAAAGGGAACGTTACATCCACAGGGGACACCAAACTATTTGTGCAGATAATTGCACTGAGCGTCACACAGATCTATCACTGTATCCTCCTTACACAATGGTCACCCAAATAATAACTATATATCCATAACCCAAGCTAATGAGATAATAAAGTCACGTTTAGATGTCGCCAATGTATCAGCCGCACAATAACAGAACCCTCCGCGCTTCATAAGAATGAGAGTGAGAACCTCATAACATAGGAGTAAATAATGGAGGATGGGGGGAAATAAAAACTTTATTCCAGAACATGTGGGTGCTTTTGGTGTTACATAGAACTTTATGGACATGTTCCGGGTCACTGTGTTAATATACAATAGCAACATTAGGAGAAGAGGATGGAATGTTCATCGTATCAGTCAATTTTCGCAAAAAAATAAAAGGCAATAAGAGAGAAAGTGTGTTCTTAGATAGTTCTGCATAGATAAGGGTTAAAAACATGAATATTAGTTGATATTATCCCTTCTCAGAATGTAGTAACATATAAAGTAAATATTTCCATTATCTGGGAGGTGCAGCAGCTCCTGTGTGCAGCAAATTCTCCCTGTAGCCTGAGGGCTGAGAATCTGGAGGGGGCTACATTTCAGGGGGCTGTATCTCTGGCTCTGTGACACTTAGAACCTCCGTTCTTTTTTTCTATGAAAGAAGAGAATCTCTTCTTTTATATTAATCTAAATTTGTGTTTCTAAGTTTCAGAAAAATGGAGATATTAACCGTTATATTGCCATTGGGAGTGATTTTTCTATATAAAAATGGCACCTGATATTCTCACTTTAAACCTAAATATCTCTGGATCCCTGGCACCTAGAAACACAATTCAAGATTCATTTGAAAGAAGAGATTCTCCATAGCCCTGGCTATGTAAGCTCTTGTGTCACCCTCATTCCCCTGATGAGACATAGATGGAACAGATACATTGATATACAGGTGTGAGATGATAGATGAATGACAGGTGATTGTCTTGCCTTGAGTTTATTGTTTCACCTAAAGGTTCTGATCGGGTTCTGAATGAGTTAAAAATGACTTTTGTAGTCTTAATAGTCGCAGTTTCCTCCCATCTCATCCATGAATCACACTTATTATTTACATCAATGTCTCATATGTTCTGAGATAAAGTTTGTTGTAGGGACTTGGGTCTTAAAGGAAATCTAGGAGCAAACTTTGTGGTGATCGTCTTATATTTGTTATCCATGTTCCTTCTAAAATCACGTTATATAGTTATGCTAATGAGTCTAAATTGCTCTGCGGGAGGAGGGGTACCAGAGCCCCTCCATTCTGTAGCTTCACAGATTGTTACACTGTGAAGGAGCACTTCCCCATTCCAATGTGTTATATTACATGAGGCAAAGTGAGGGGGAAATGTTGCAGGAGCAGACAGCGGGGAGACAGTGTAACAGCCTATGAAGCTATAGAATGGAGGGTCTCTGGTAACACTTCTCTTTAGCATAATTTTAAACGTTAATTTTAGACTGAATGGGGCCATGGATAACATATATATGAAGATATCACAGTCCTGGTGCCCGGATCTAGGAGTAATGTCCCTGGTAATGGAGATACTGGGCAGATGGGGGGACAGGATGACTTGTGGGGTTTAGTATTTAGATTTGTCTGAGATCCTAAGTGTATAATGACAGATACAAATGAGTTTTCAAGTGTAGTCTGAGGTAGGATGAGATTTAGGGTAATGGCCTGGGGTCTGGATATAGTAGATAGGTCTGGGGTCTGGATATAGTAGATGGGTCTGGGCTCTGGATATAGTAGATGGGTCTGGGGTCTGGATATAGTAGATAGGTCTGGGGTCTGGATATAGTAGATAGGTCTGGGGTCTGGATACAGTAGATAGGTCTGGGGTCTGGATATAGTAGATAGGTCTGGGGTCTGGATACAGTAGATAGGTCTGGGGTCTGGATATAGTAGATAGGTCTGGGGTCTGGATATAGTAGATAGGTCTGGGGTTTGGATACAGTAGATAGGTCTGGGGTCTGGATATAGTAGATGGGTCTGGGGTTTGGATACAGTAGATAGGTCTGGGGTCTGGATATAGTAGATGGGTCTGGGGTCTGGTCTAATTCTACAAAGTTGTCAAACTTTAACATTTTGATCCCTGATGATTGGACCCCAGACCCAAATACGAAGTCTCTCGCTATACTTAGGTGAGTGCCCTGGTATAGTAGGTGAGTGCCCTGGTATAGTAGGTAAGTGCCCTGGTATAGTAGGTGAGTGCCCTGGTATAGTAGGTGAGTGCCCTTTTATAGTAGGTGAGTGCCCTTTTATAGTAGGTGAGTGCCCTGGTATAGTAGGTAAGTGCCCTGGTATAGTAGGTGAGTGCCCTGGTATAGTAGGTGAGTGTCCTGGTATAGTAGGTAAGTGCCCTGGTATAGTAGGTGAGTGCCCTGGTATAGTAGGTGAGTGCCCTTTTATAGTAGGTGAGTGCCCTGGTATAGTAGGTGAGTGCTCTGGTATAGTAGGTGAGTGCTCTGGTATAGTAGGTGAGTGCCCTGGTATAGTAGGTGAGTGCCCTTTTATAGTAGGTGAGTGCGCTGGTATAGTAGGTAAGTGCCCTGGTATAGTAGGTAAGTGCCCTGGTATAGTAGGTAAGTGCCCTGGTATAGTAGGTGAGTGCCCTAGTATAGTAGGTGAGTGCCCTGGTATAGTAGGTAAGTGCCCTGGTATAGTAGGTGAGTGCCCTGGTATAGTAGGTAAGTGCCCTGGTATAGTAGGTGAGTGCCCTGGTATAGTAGGTAAGTGCCCTGGTATAGTAGGTGAGTGCCCTGGTATAGTAGGTGAGTGCCCTTTTATAGTAGGTGAGTGCTCTGGTATAGTAGGTGAGTGCTCTGGTATAGTAGGTAAGTGCCCTGGTATAGTAGGTGAGTGCCCTGGTATAGTAGGTGAGTGCCCTTTTATAGTAGGTGAGTGCCCTGGTATAGTAGGTAAGTGCTCTGGTATAGTAGGTGAGTGCTCTGGTATAGTAGGTGAGTGCTCTGGTATAGTAGGTGAGTGCCCTGATATAGTAGGTGAGTGCCCTTTTATAGTAGGTGAGTGCCCTGGTATAGTAGGTAAGTGCCCTGGTATAGTAGGTGAGTTCCCTGGTATAGTAGGTGAGTGCCCTGGTATAGTAGGTGAGTGCCCTGGTATAGTAGGTGAGTGCCCTGGTATAGTAGGTAAGTGCCCTGGTATAGTAGGTAAGTGCCCTGGTATAGTAGGTGAGTGCCCTGGTATAGTAGGTGAGTGCCCTTTTATAGTAGGTGAGTGCCCTGGTATAGTAGGTAAGTGCCCTGGTATAGTAGGTGAGTGCCCTGGTATAGTAGGTGAGTGCCCTGGTATAGTAGGTGAGTGCCCTTTTATAGTAGGTGAGTGCCCTGGTATAGTAGGTAAGTGCCCTGGTATAGTAGGTAAGTGCCCTTGTATAGTAGGTGAGTGCCCTGGTATAGTAGGTGTTGGGTGCAGTTGGGTGCAGTAGGAGTTGGGTGCAGGTATGATGATGTGGGTGGTGAGTATTGTCTGGACCTGACCCTCCATGTTTATAGATGCAGCAGGAGCCTCGTCACGGTATGTGCAAGCGAAGCAGCGCCAATTCATCTATCACAGTGAACAAGCAGCAGACGAGAACGTCACCAAGTCCCGATGGAATGTGTAGAGATGGAGAGATATTACATTGTATCTAAACTCTGCCTCGCTTCCTCATGATGACACCTTCCTACTAACCACCGTGGCTCCAAGTGAAAAATGGAATAATAATTAACATTTCAGAACTGAAATCCCCCGACACCTCCTGCTGGTTCAGTGTCTGTAGAGTTTGTTCTGATGATACTTTACAGCAAACCACCAGGACTCAGTGATTCTGATATGAGACTATTAAGTGTAGTACTAGAGGTTTAACTACTGAAATCAACCGTTCATTCATTAAGAGCAGCAATCCTCTGCGGGTTCAGTGTCTGCAGTTTATGCTGATCATGACTAGCCCCTCAGAAATAAGTGATATATATATATATATATATATATATATATATATATATATATATATTTGTCAAGGAACATTTGGACCAATAAACTAAATTCTACATGTTTCAGAGCTACAATACTTCAGCATCCCCTGCTGGTTCAGTATTTGCACTGTTGCAATGATGATAACTTACTACTAGCCACAGGGGCTCAATAACTCTAAAACAGTGACTAATGATGAACATGATGACTAAAAGGCTAAATTGTACAGGTTTCAGAGGTCAAAGCCCTAAGAAACCCCTGCTGGTTCAGGGCTTGCAGAGCTCACTCTGATGATAGCTTACCCTTAATCATTTTGGCTTAATGTATCTAAAACAGGCTTAGATTCCGCTACAAATTTAAATTTGGACCGACAAACTAAATTTTGCAGGTTATAAGACCTCCTGCTTGTTCAGTGTCTGCAGAGTATGATCTATGGATAACTCACAGCTAAACATTGGGGCTCAATGAGCATGAAATTGAGATTGAACATTTATACTGAACATTTACACTAATAAAATTAATACTCCAGGTTTCTGAGCTTAATCCCCCCTGAATCCTCTGCTGATGCATTGGGCCAGATGTATCACTCATTTTAGTATGTTGTTTTTGCGCCTTTTCATATTGTCACACTGTTTTTCCGCCAGTTTTGTGACTAAACTCCAAACTAGCCGTGCAGCAAAAATAACCATGTTTTCCTCATTTATCCTACAAATCCAGATGTTGCACTGAGCCTAATAATTATTCATCATTGCTAATTTAGGTGCAATTTAGGCACAAAAACACTCCAGCCCAAAGGTGGCATAAACTGGGAAGCAACAATGAGCTCTTGTGCAGAGCAGCTTATCCCCAGAAACAGAGCTTAGCAAACACTACAGATACTACAGTCACTACCTGCAGCCTCTGTTTACAGTTCATGACCTTCTATTTACAAACAATCTGCAAAAGCAGCAGCTCAGAGCAGGAGAGAAGAGAAGTGAGTGGGAGCGGCAGAGAGTACAGAGAAGTGTCCTCGTGTAGCAGGATAGAAGAGAAGTGAGTAGGAGCTGCAGACAGGACAGAGAAGTGTCCTGTGTAGCAGGATAGCAGAGGAGTAGGAGCTGCAGACAGGACAGAGAAGTGTCCCATGTAGTAGGATAGAAGAGAAATGAATGGGATCTGCAGACAGTACAGAGAAGTGTCCCCGTGTAGCAGAAGAGAAGTGAGTGGGAGCTGCAGACAGGAAAGAGAAATGTCCCTCCGTGTAGCAGGATAGAAGAGAAGTGAGTGGGAGCTTCAGACAGTACAGAGAAGTGTCCCCCATGAAGCAGGATAGAAGAGAAGTGTGTGGGAGCTGCAGACAGAACAGAGAAGTGTCCCCTGTGTAGCAGGATAGAAGAGAAGTGTGTGGGAGCTTCAGACAGTACAGATAAGTGTCCCCATGTAGCAGGATAGAAGAGAAGTGAGTGGGAGCTTCAGACAGTACAGAGAAGTGTCACCGTGCAGCAGGATAGAAGAGAAGTCAGTGGGAAATGCAGACAGGACAGAGAAGTGTCCCCTGTGTAGCAGGATAGAAGAGAAGTGAGTGGGAGCTGCAGACAGTACAGAGAAGTGTCCCCCGTGTAGCAGGATAGAAGAGAAGTGTGTGGGAGCTGCAGACAGTACAGAGAAGTGTCCCCCGTGTAGAAGGATAGAAGAGAAATGAATGGGAGCCGCAGACAGAACAGAGAAGTGTCCCCCATGAAGCAGGATAGAAGAGAAGTGAGTGGGAGCTGCAGATAGTACAGAGAAGTGCCCCCATGTAGAAGGATAGAAGAGAAGTGAGTGGGAGCTGCAGATAGTACAGAGAAGTGTCCCCGTGTAGCAGGATAGAAGAGAAGTGTGTGGGAGCTGCAGACAGGACAGACAAGTGTCCCTTGTGTAGCAGGATAGAAGAGAAGTGAGTGGGAGTTGCAGACAGGACAGAGAAGTGTCCCGTGTAGCAGGGTGACCACACTGGTGTCTGAGGGGGATACTGTGCAGAATTACAGGGGTGCAGCAGGAGACCAGCACTGGGGGATCCCCTCCAGGAGAAGCCACTGCTGAGGAGGTCACTGGGTGCAGGGTGTCACACACCTGGGTGCTGCTCTGGGGGTCATTCTCATGCTGGGGTGCAGGAGAGAAGCAGAGAGGAGCTTGTAGGAGGATCACATGTAAGAGCCCGAATCTAACATTGCGCCTAAATTGTGTCTAAAGTAAAGTGATAAATAAGAGGCAGGAACTCACCTAATCACAGATGGTTGTAGCTTGTGATAATTCTGGCGCAACGCTGCGTCTAATTAAGGTGCCAACAATGAGACCTAAGCGCAGAACAGCGATACATCTGGCCCAGTGTCCACAGAATTTGTGCTAATCATAACTAACCATGGGAGATGAGTGGCAACAACTACTCATGAATATTTGCACCACTTAATGAAATTCAATAGATTCAGGGCTTATGTACCCCAGCATTCCCTGCTGGTTCAGAGTCTGTAACTTTGCACTAATGATAACTAACCACTAACCATTAAAGCTGAATACATTTTAAAATGACGACTAATGATCCGTTGGACTCATTCTGCAGGTGTCATAACTGAAACCCAAGAAATCCCAAGAAACCTTCAACTTTCAGAGCTGTAATATCCCTATTCAGTGTATTCAGGGTACAACTACTGATGAAGTATTTCAGCAGCTTTTTCTGCAACTTTTAGAGTTAAAACTCATATTTTCTCCATATTCATTCATATTTTCATATCATTTCCTGCTGGTTCATGGTCTACAATGTTTTCTCTGATCTTAACTCACTGGGGGTCATTTATCTTATTTTCCCCTTTCCCTGATCTATTTTTGCGCCTTTTGTGAGTCTTTTTTTGCACTTTTATTTATACGGCTGTAGCGCAACATTTAAAAAAAACACGAAATAGGCGCAAAACAGCAACAGAAAAGATAAATGACCCCCAGTATATCACTATGAGGACTCAAAGGGGGTCATTTACTAAAGGCCCGATTTGCGTTTTCCCAACGTGTTATGTGAATATTTCCGATTTGCGCCGATTTCCCCTGAATTGCCGCAGGATTTTGGCGCACGCGATCAGATTGTGGCACATCTGCACTGGCATGCACGCGATGGAAATCGGGGGGCGTGGCCAAACGAAAACCCGACGGATTCGGAAAAACCTCCGCATTTTAAAAAAAAAATGTGTCGCGGAGCTTGCACTTAACTTCACTCAGCCCAGCTCAGTGTATTCCAGTGCGTTCCAGGGAACTTCAGCGCAGCAGCGCCACCTGGTGGACGTCGGAGGAACTGCCTTAATAAATCCCAGCCGGACCCGAATCCTCCGCAGAGAACGCGTCGCTGGATCGCGAATGGACCGGGTAAGTAAATCTGCCCCAAAGACTCTGAAGTGAGTGACAAATACAACTTATTGGATAATTCAACTTAGTACTACAGGTTCCTGAGCTGTTATCCTCTCATATTCCCTGCTGGTTCAGTGTCTGCAGAGATTGCTCTGATCATAACTTACTGCTAATCACTAGAGCCAATGGGGGGCATTTATTATGACTTCTGGAAAACTGGCAATTTTTTTCCCCCCTTGCCGTGCCTCTTGCGCCTTATTTATGAATTGTTGGCGCCATAATTTTGGTGGTTTTCTGACACTCACAACTTTTTTTGGCGCAAAATTGTGGCTCCGCTTGTGAATCCGACACTTTTCCTTTGCTTCTATTTTTCCTAAAAGCTGGTCTAAGGAGTTCTGTTTTCCCTGAATGTGGAGACAGTTCTTAACCTTGTTTGTGCGCCAAATCATTAATCCCTTGTGACACAAAGTTACATTGCACTGAAAAATTTGGCAGGTTTCCAGCACCACCCTGCGCCCAAATTGATAAATGCCCCCAATGACTCAGAGTGAGTGACAAATGCACACTGCAAGCATACTATTGGGACAATGAACTATTCTGAAAGTGAAATCCCCCAGTACCTCCTGCTTGTTCAGTTTCTGCAAAATTTGCTCTTATATTACCAGACATAGTAATATTATTAACATAGTACAACGAATGAAATGATTGACTCCTCCCACTCAATCTCAAGGAATGTTAGGAACTGGGAATGTGGAAGGAAATTAGATTTTGTTATTAAGCGCATGTAGTTGCCTCATCCAGGTCTGAAAAAGTCATTTGTTTTGGGGTCTAAATTAGTTTTGGTGTTCGGGGTGGGGTCTGAATATATTTAGGGGTTTGGTATGAGATTTGAATAAGTTATGGATCTAGTGTGAAGGGTCATCACCACAGTAAGATTGTTTCTGGTCCTGTACCTATATAGTCATCTTGGTTCTGGTTCTGTATCTACAATATGTAGCAATCTCAGTTCTAGTTCTGTATCTTTGTAGTAATCTTAGTACTGGTAATTTATTTATGAAGTAATCTTGGTTCTGGAGTTGTTTTCATGTAGTCATCTTGGTTCCGGTACCAGATCTATGTAAAAGCTTTGTCCCGGTGCTGTATATGTGTCGTAACATTGGTTCTGTCACTGTCCCCATGTAATATGTTCAGTTATGTTATAGTTTCTATGTAACAAATTTTGATCTGAATCTTTGTAGGGTCTGAGGTCTGAATAAGTTATGGATCCAGTGTAAAGGGTCATCACCACAGTAAGTTTGGTTCTGCTTCTGTACCTATATAGTCATCTTGGTTCTGGTCCTGGATCTACAATATGTAGTAATCTTGGTTCTGGTTTTGTATCTATGTAGTAATCTTAGTTCTGTTACTTTATTTATGAAGTGATCTTGGTTCTGGAGTTGTTTCCATGTAGTCAAGCTTGGTTCCAGTGCTGTATATGTCTCATAACATTGGTTCGGTTACTGTCCCCATGTAATACGCTCAGTTATGTTATAGTTTTTATGTAACAAATCTGAATTTTTGATCTGAATCTATGTAGGGTCTGAGGTCGGAATAAGTTGAGGATCTAATCTAGAGCCTATAATTAGTCGAAGGGTCTGAATTAGTTTTGGAACTTGCCCTAAATGAATGTAGGGATCAGATCTGTGGTGTGAATGAGGTTGAGGTCAGGAACTTTAGGATTTCTTACAGCAAATATCATTAGTAAAGAGTCTGAAGGGCGGAGCCAGGAGCAGCTTTTATATCATAATTATAATTATATATATAATTAGCGATGACTTTCACACGTGACGAGCACAGACACACAATGCCGGCAGTCATCTCATCCCTCTACAAATAACCTCATTACCATCAGAGCGCCCCCGAGCTACACAAGGGGCGCTGCAGCAGGTGCTGACACAGAGCGGACACGTACAGAGGAATCCCTGCTGCTGGGATGTGCTACAAGTGTCTACAGGATGGGACCTCTCACACTAGGCTTGTCCTCCAGCTGTGGAGGAGTTATCCCATCCTGGGAAAGCTGGGTGAGGAGTGGAATGTCTACTACTTACTAAGCATTAGAATGACTGGCGGAGACATATACAAAAAACATATTATATAACTTGTATATTCCATAGTTTCATAGTTTCTAGTTTCATAGTTTCTACGGTTGAAAAAAGACACTTGTCCATCAAGTTCAACCAAGGAAGGGAAGGGATTGGATGAGGAAGGGATTTAGGGGAAACAATTCTAAATAACATAATTCCAAAGATAACTGTCAATCACTGTGCAACCCCGCCCACTGGACTCCTATGCCTAGTGGGCAGTCCTACTCAGGGATTAGTACCTTCTCTGTGATTGGCTGCATAGAGAGTTTCTCCATTATCATAAGCTTCAGCAGACAATAAAGTAGTAGTAACTTTTATTCCATGTATTAGTGTAATAGTAACAGTACAGTTAGTCTCCATGAGAAGACCACCTCATTGTCCACTTATGGCACATACTATCCATGTTCTTTGGGATGACCACCCCCTTCTTGAGGATGCATCCTATTGGTGGTCTTCTTAAAGGGTTTCTCTGTACTTGGAACTTATACTTGGAAGTATATATACCGAACTGCAGTGTACTACTGGTAGGTGATCGTACAAGAGGAGCAGTGTCATGGTAGTACGGGTAGTATCATCGTTATATCACTACATTATAGCTACTGATATTGGGTGTAGCAATAGTAGTAACAACAGTAGTACAGTTGTAGTAGTATTAGTAACAGTTGTAGTAGTAGTAACAGTAGTAACAATTGTTGTAGTAGTAGTAACAGTAGTAATGGAAGACGTAGTAGTAGTAGTAATAGTAGTAACAATTGTTGTAGTAGTAGTGATAGTAGTAACGGAAGACATAGTAGTATTAATAGCAGTAACAATTGTTGTGGTAATAGTAGTAACAGAAGACGTAGTAGTAGTAATAGTAGTAACAATTGTTGAAGTAGCAATAGTAGTAACGGAAGACGTAGTAGTAATAATAGTAGTAACAATTGTTGTTGTAGTAGTATTAGTAATATTAGTAACAGAAGATGTAGTAATAGTAGTTACAGTAGTAGTAGTAACAGTTAAAGTAATAATAGTAATAATTTGTATTTATATAGCGCCATCAAATCCCGCAGCTCTTTCCAAATCATAAAGTAGTTGTAACAGTAGTAGTAAGAGTAGTAACAAATGTAGTAGTAGTAATAATAATGTAGTAGTAGTAACAATTGTAGTAGTAAAAGTGTAGTAGTAACAATTGTTGTAGTAGCAATAGCAGTAGTAGTAGTAACAGTAGTGGCAGCAGTAATACTAGTAATAGTTGTAGTAGTACTGTTGTAGTGCCAGAAACTTCACTTCCCAACTCTGGATTGTACTTCTATAATAATCTAATAATGAGGCATTTGTTACTCTCCAGGATTTCCCTTGTATCGTTACATTATGATGTAGCAGAGCTCAGTTGTCACTTTGTTGCTTGGTTTATCTTTAGACCCACAACCTGAGATAGAGACTGCAGGGAGATTACCTGCCGCGCTGTGCGAAGCCACTTATCCTGCCAAGTGACAGACTCAGCTCTGCTACATCTCCAATTCAACTTCATCTGAGTTCTAAACTTTAAGGCAATGACAGGTGATAGCGACAAGAAGTCTCCTTAAAGGTAAAGTGAACAGAATTAGATTGTTAGCTCCTCTGGTGACAAGAATTGGATGGATACAGTCTATGTACAACGCTGCAGAATATGTGGGTGCTATAAATCATATTACATACCTATGACTGACCCCAGGCATCCGAGGAGCAGCAGAGGGAGGCTGTCACTGGGATAGGATGCCCCTGGCAGTGATGACACCCAGAAAAGTTCAGGTGTAGAAACAAAGTTGTAAAAAGTTGATCAAACTACATCCCAAAATCCGAGCAGAGGCGAGAAGACGAGGTGGGCAGAGGAGCCACAAAACATAAATGGAATTCCAGAGTTGGTTGGTGGCTGCTGCCAGGACAATGATCCCAAAGCTGGTGCAGGGGGGAACGAGCTGCAGCCTGAATGTGGGGAGGGGGCAGAGGAGGGAGGCTCTGCAGGGTCCACAGGAGGGGCCGACACCAGGGAGGGACAACTCCAATTATAGAGCAACTCAACTTTTCTGGGTATTTCTGTCTCCTTACTGCAGCATCCGAAATAACCCAACAGTGTGACAGGCAGGGGGAAGGGGCGCGGGGCATTCCCAGAGGGTAATTTTGGGTACAGAAGTTACAGGAAGATACATGATACAAGGGATCTGATTTTAAAGAGTCTGAAACGGGCAAAGTATACAAAAAAGAATGGAATAAGGAGAAGAGGCGGAGACAGATGATAGATAGATAGGAGATAGATAGATAGGAGATAGATAGATAGATAGATAGATAGGAGATAGATAGATAGATAGTTAGATAGATAGATAGATAGATCACATTTGGAAGTAAGTGGCTTGCCTAATTTACAAATTGTTGCAACTTGTTGAATCAAGTACTACAAACTAAGTAGAGAGAACTTAAATTATGTACGATCAATTTAATGCACACAAAAATACATCTTAAGTGGAAAAAATTTATAAAATTCATTAGATAAAACAAAACTACTATAATACTGCCCCCTATGTACAAGAATATAACTACTATAATATTGCCCCCTATGTACAAGAATATAACTACTATAATACTGCCCCCTATGTACAGGAATATAACTACTATAATACTGCCCCCTATGTACAGGAATATAACTACTATAATACTGCCCCCTATGTACAAGAATATAACTACTATAATACTGCCCCCTATGTACAGGAATATAACTACTATAATACTGCCCCCTATGTACAGGAATATAACTACTATAATACTGCCCCCTATGTACAAGAATATAACTACTATAATACTGCCCCCTATGTACAAGAATATAACTACTATAATACTGCCCCCTATGTACAGGAATATAACTACTATAATACTGCCCCCTATGTACAGGAATATAACTACTATAATACTGCCCCCTATGTACAAGAATATAACTACTATAATACTGCCCCCTATGTACAGGAATATAACTACTATAATACTGCCCCCTATGTACAAGAATATAACTACTATAATACTGCCCCCTATGTACAAGAATATAACTACTATAATACTGCTCCCTATGTACAAGAATATAACTACTATAATACTGCCCCCTATGTACAAGAATATAACTACTATAATACTGCCCCCTATGCACAAGAATATAACTACTATAATACTACCCCCTATGTACAGGAATATAACTACTATAATACTGCCCCCTATGTACAAGAATATAACTACTATAATACTACCCCCTATGTACAAGAATATAGCTACTATAATACTGCCCCCTATGTACAGGAATATAACTACTATAATACTGCCCCCTATGTACAAGAATATAACTACTATAATACTACCCCCTATGTACAGGAATATAACTACTATAATACTGCCCCCTATGTACAAGAATATAACTACTATAATACTGCCCCCTATGTACAAGAATATAACTACTATTATACTGCCCCCTATGTACAAGAATATAACTACTATAATACTGCCCCCAATGTATAAGAGTATAACTACTATAATACTGCCCCTATGTACAGGAATATAACTACTATAATACTGCCCCCTATGTACAAGAATATAACTACTATTATACTGCTCCCTATGTACAAGAATATAACTACTATAATACTGCCCCCTATGTATAAGAATATAACTACTATAATACTGCCCCTATGTACAAGAATATAACTACTATAATACTGCCCCTATGTACAAGAATATAACTACTATAATACTGCCCCCTATGTACAAAAATATAACTACTATAATACTGCCCCCTATGTACAGGAATATAACTACTATAATACTGTCCCCTATGTACAGGAATATAACTACTATAATACTGCCCCCTATGTACAAGAATATAACTACTATAATACTGCCCCTATGTACAAGAATATAACTACTATAATACTGCCTCCTGTGTACAGGAATATAACTACTATAATACTGCCCCCTATGTACAAGAATATAACTACTATAATACTGCCCCTATGTACAAGAATATAACTACTATAATACTGCCCCCTATGTACAAGAATATAACTACTATAATACTGCCCCCAATGTATAAGAGTATAACTACTATAATACTGCCCCTATGTACAGGAATATAACTACTATAATACTGCCCCCTATGTACAAGAATATAACTACTATTATACTGCTCCCTATGTACAAGAATATAACTACTATAATACTGCCCCCTATGTATAAGAATATAACTACTATAATACTGCCCCTATGTACAAGAATATAACTACTATAATACTGCCCCTATGTACAAGAATATAACTACTATAATACTGCCCCCTATGTACAAAAATATAACTACTATAATACTGCCCCCTATGTACAGGAATATAACTACTATAATACTGTCCCCTATGTACAGGAATATAACTACTATAATACTGCCCCCTATGTACAAGAATATAACTACTATAATACTGCCCCTATGTACAAGAATATAACTACTATAATACTGCCTCCTGTGTACAGGAATATAACTACTATAATACTGCCCCCTATGTACAAGAATATAACTACTATAATACTGCCCCTATGTACAAGAATATAACTACTATAATACTGCCCCCTATGTACAAGAATATAACTACTATAATACTGCCCCCTATGTACAAGAACATAACTACTATAATACTGCCCCCTATGTACAAGAATTTAACTACTATAATACTGCCCCCTATGTACAAGAATATAACTACTATAATACTGCCCCCTATGTACAGGAATATAACTACTATAATACTGTCCCTTATGTACAAGAATATAACTACTATAATACTGCCCCCTATGTACAAGAATATAACTACTATAATACCGCCCCTTATGTACAAGAATATAACTACTATAATACTGCCCCCTATGTACAAGAATATAACTACTATAATACTGCCCCTATGTACAAGAATATAACTACTATAATACTGACCCCTATGTACAAGAATATAACTACTATAATACTGCCCCCTATGTACAAGAATATAACTACTATAATACTGCCCCCTATGTACAAGAATATAACTACTATAATACTGCCCTCTATGTACAAGAATATAAATACTGTAATACTGCCCCCTATGTACAGGTATATAACTACTATAATACTGCCCCCTATGTACAAGAATATAACTACTATAATACTGCCCCCTATGTACAAGAATATAACTTCTATAATACTGCCCCCCATGTACAGGAATATAACTACTATAATACTGCCCCATATGTACAAGAATATAACTACTATAATACTGCCCCTTATGTACAGGAATATTACTACTATAATACTGCCTCCTATGTACAGGAATATAACTACTATAATACTGCCCCCTGTGTACAAGAATATAACTACTATAATACTGCCCCCTATGTACAAGAATATAACTACTATAATACTGCCTCCTATGTACAGGAATATAACTACTATAATACTGCCCCCTATGTACAGGAATATAACTACTATAATACTGCCCCTATGTAAAGGAATATAACTACTATAATACTGCCCCCTATGTACAAGAATATAACTACTATAATACTGCCCCCTATGTACAGGGATATAACTACTATAAAACTTCCCCCTATGTACAGGAATATAACTACAATAATACTGCCCCCTATGTACAGGAATATAACTATTATAATACTGCCCCCTATGTACAATAATATAACTACTATAATACTGCCCCCTATGTACAGGAATATAACTACTATAATACTGCCCCCTATGTACAGGAATATAACTTCTATAATACTGCCCTATGTACAAGAATATAACTACTATAATACTGCCCCCTATGTACAAGAATATAACTGCTATAATACTGCCCCCTATGTACAGGATATAACTACTATAGTACAGCCCCCTATGTACAGGAATATAACTACTATAATACAACACCCTATGTACAAGAATATACCTACTATAATATTGCCCCCTATGTACAAGAATATAACTACTATAATGCTGCCCCTATGTACAGGAATATAACTACTATAATACAACACCCTATGTACAAGAATATAATTACAATAATACTGCCCCTATGTACAAGAATATAACTACTATAATACTGCCCCCTATGTACAAGAATATAACTACTATAATACTGCCCCTATGTACAAGAATATAACTACTATAAAACTGCCCCCTATGTATAGGAATATAACTACTATAATATTGCCCCTATGTACAAGAAAATAACTACTATAATACTGCCTCTATGTACAAGAATATAACTACTATAATATTGCCCCTATGTACAAGAATATAACTACTATAATACTGCCTCTATGTACAAGAATATAAATACTTTAATACTTCCCCCTATGTACACGAATATGACTACTATAATACTGCCCCCCTATGTACAAGAATATAGCAACTATAATACTGCCCCCTATGTACAAGAATATAACTACTATAATACTGCCCACTATGTACAAGAATATAACTACTATAATACTGCCCCCTATGTAGAAGAACATAACTACTATAATACTGCCCCCTATGCACAAGAATATAACTACTATAATACTGCCCCCTATGTACAAGAATATAACTACTATAATACTGCCCCCTATGTACAAGAATATAACTACTATAATACTGCCCCCTATGTACAAGAATATAACTACTATCATACTGCCCTCTATGTACAAGAATATAAATACTGTAATACTGCCCCCTATGTACAGGTATATAACTACTATAATACTGCCCCCTATGTACAAGAATATAACTACTATAATACTGCCCCCTATGTACAAGAATATAACTTCTATAATACTGCCCCCCATGTACAGGAATATAACTACTATAATACTGCCCCATATGTACAAGAATATAACTACTATAATACTGCCCCTTATGTACAGGAATATTACTACTATAATATTGCCTCCTATGTACAGGAATATAACTACTATAATACTGCCCCCTGTGTACAAGAATATAACTACTATAATACTGCCCCCTATGTACAAGAATATAACTACTATAATACTGCCTCCTATGTACAGGAATATAACTACTATAATACTGCCCCCTATGTACAGGAATATAACTACTATAACACTGCCCCCTAAGTACAAGAATATAACTACTATAATACTGCCCCTATGTAAAGGAATATAACTACTATAATACTGCCCCCTATGTACAAGAATATAACTACTATAATACTGCCCCCTATGTACAGGGATATAACTACTATAAAACTTCCCCCTATGTACAGGAATATAACTACAATAATACTGCCCCCTATGTACAGGAATATAACTATTATAATACTGCCCCCTATGTACAATAATATAACTACTATAATACTGCCCCCTATGTACAGGAATATAACTACTATAATACTGCCCCCTATGTACAGGAATATAACTTCTATAATACTGCCCTATGTACAAGAATATAACTACTATAATACTGCCCCCTATGTACAAGAATATAACTGCTATAATACTGCCCCCTATGTACAGGATATAACTACTATAGTACAGCCCCCTATGTACAGGAATATAACTACTATAATACAACACCCTATGTACAAGAATATACCTACTATAATATTGCCCCCTATGTACAAGAATATAACTACTATAATGCTGCCCCTATGTACAGGAATATAACTACTATAATACAACACCCTATGTACAAGAATATAATTACAATAATACTGCCCCTATGTACAAGAATATAACTACTATAATACTGCCCCCTATGTACAAGAATATAACTACTATAATACTGCCCCTATGTACAAGAATATAACTACTATAAAACTGCCCCCTATGTATAGGAATATAACTACTATAATATTGCCCCTTTGTACAAGAAAATAACTACTATAATACTGCCTCTATGTACAAGAATATAACTACTATAATATTGCCCCTATGTACAAGAATATAACTACTATAATACTGCCTCTATGTACAAGAATATAAATACTTTAATACTTCCCCCTATGTACACGAATATGACTACTATAATACTGCCCCCCTATGTACAAGAATATAGCAACTATAATACTGCCCCCTATGTACAAGAATATAACTACTATAATACTGCCCACTATGTACAAGAATATAACTACTATAATACTGCCCCCTATGTAGAAGAACATAACTACTATAATACTGCCCCCTATGCACAAGAATATAACTACTATAATACTGCCCCCTATGTACAAGAATATAACTACTATAATACTGCCCCCTATGTACAAGAATATAACTACTATAATACTGCCCCCTATGTACAAGAATATAACTACTATCATACTGCCCTCTATGTACAAGAATATAAATACTGTAATACTGCCCCCTATGTACAGGTATATAACTACTATAATACTGCCCCCTATGTACAAGAATATAACTACTATAATACTGCCCCCTATGTACAAGAATATAACTTCTATAATACTGCCCCCCATGTACAGGAATATAACTACTATAATACTGCCCCATATGTACAAGAATATAACTACTATAATACTGCCCCTTATGTACAGGAATATTACTACTATAATATTGCCTCCTATGTACAGGAATATAACTACTATAATACTGCCCCCTGTGTACAAGAATATAACTACTATAATACTGCCCCCTATGTACAAGAATATAACTACTATAATACTGCCTCCTATGTACAGGAATATAACTACTATAATACTGCCCCCTATGTACAGGAATATAACTACTATAACACTGCCCCCTAAGTACAAGAATATAACTACTATAATACTGCCCCTATGTAAAGGAATATAACTACTATAATACTGCCCCCTATGTACAAGAATATAACTACTATAATACTGCCCCCTATGTACAGGGATATAACTACTATAAAACTTCCCCCTATGTACAGGAATATAACTACAATAATACTGCCCCCTATGTGCAGGAATATAACTATTATAATACTGCCCCCTATGTACAATAATATAACTACTATAATACTGCCCCCTATGTACAGGAATATAACTACTATAATACTGCCCCCTATGTACAGGAATATAACTTCTATAAAACTGCCCTATGTACAAGAATATAACTACTATAATACTGCCCCCTATGTACAAGAATATAACTGCTATAATACTGCCCCCTATGTACAGGATATAACTACTATAATACAGCCCCCTATGTACAGGAATATAACTACTATAATACAACACCCTATGTACAAGAATATACCTACTATAATATTGCCCCCTATGTACAAGAATATAACTACTATAATACTGCCCCTATGTACAAGAATATAACTACTATAAAACTGCCCCCTATGTATAGGAATATAACTACTATAATATTGCCCCTATGTACAAGAAAATAACTACTATAATACTGCCTCTATGTACAAGAATATAACTACTATAATATTGCCCCTATGTACAAGAATATAACTACTATAATACTGCCTCTATGTACAAGAATATAAATACTTTAATACTTCCCCCTATGTACACGAATATGACTACTATAATACTGCCCCCCTATGTACAAGAATATAGCAACTATAATACTGCCCCCTATGTACAAGAATATAACTACTATAATACTGCCCACTATGTACAAGAATATAACTACTATAATACTGCCCCCGATGTAGAAGAACATAACTACTATAATACTGCCCCCTATGCACAAGAATATAACTACTATAATACTGCCCCCTATGTACAAGAATATAACTACTATAATACTGCCCCCTATGTATAAGAATATAACTACTATAATACTGCCCCCTATGTACAAAAATATAACTACTATAATACTGCCCCCCATGTACAGGAATATAACTACTATAATACTGCCCCATATGTACAAGAATATAACTACTATAATACTGCCCCTTATGTACAGGAATATTACTACTATAATACTGCCTCCTATGTACAGGAATATAACTACTATAATACTGCCCCCTGTGTACAAGAATATAACTACTATAATACTGCCCCCTATGTACAAGAATATAACTACTATAATACTGCCTCCTATGTACAGGAATATAACTACTATAATACTGCCCCCTATGTACAGGAATATAACTACTATAATACTGCCCCTATGTACAGGAATATAACTACTATAATACTGCCCACTATGTACAAGAATATAACTACTATAATACTGCCCCCTATGTACAGGGATATAACTACTATAAAACTTCCACCTATGTACAGGAATATAACTACAATAATACTGCCCCCTATGTACATGAATATAACTATTATAATACTGCCCCCTATGTACAATAATATAACTACTATAATACTGCCCCCTATGTACAGGAATATAACTACTATAATACTGCCCCCTATGTACAGGAATATAACTTCTATAATACTGCCCTATGTACAAGAATATAACTACTATAATACTGCCCCCTATGTACAAAAATATAACTGCTATAATACTGCCCCCTATGTACAGGATATAACTACTATAATACTGCCCCCTATGTACAGGAATATAACTACTATAATACAACACCCTATGTACAAGAATATACCTACTATAATATTGCCCCCTATGTACAAGAATATAACTACTATAATGCTGCCCCTATGTACAGGAATATAACTACTATAATACAACACCCTATGTACAAGAATATAATTACAATAATACTGCCCCTATGTACAAGAATATAACTACTATAATACTGCCCCCTATGTACAAGAATATAACTACTATAATACTGCCCCTATGTACAAGAATATAACTACTATAAAACTGCCCCCTATGTATAGGAATATAACTACTATAATATTGCCCCTATGAACAAGAAAATAACTACTATAATACTGCCTCTATGTACAAGAATATAACTACTATAATATTGCCCCTATGTACAAGAATATAACTACTATAATACTGCCTCTATGTACAAGAATATAACTACTTTAATACTTCCCCCTATGTACACGAATATGACTACTATAATACTGCCCCCCTATGTACAAGAATATAGCAACTATAATACTGCCCCCTATGTACAAGAATATAACTACTTTAATACTGCCCATTATGTACAAGAATATAACTACTATAATACTGCCCCCTATGTAGAAGAACATAACTACTATAATACTGCCCCCTATGCACAAGAATATAACTACTATAATACTGCCCCCTATGTACAAGAATATAACTACTATAATACTTCCCCCTATGTACAAGAATATAACTACTATAATACTGTCCCTTATGTACAATAATATAACTACTATAATACTGCCCCCTATGTACAAGAACATAACTACTATAATACCGCCCCTTATGTACAAGAATATAACTACTATAATACTGCCCCCTATGTACAAGAATATAACTACTATAATACTGCCCCCTATGTACAAGAATATAACTACTATAATACTGTCCCTTATGTACAAGAATATAACTACTATAATACTGCCCCCTATGTACAAGAACATAACTACTATAATACCGCCCCTTATGTACAAGAATATAACTACTATAATACTGCCCCCAATGTACAAGAATATAACTACTATAATACTGCCCCCTATGTACAAGAATATAACTACTGTAATACTGCCTCCTATGTACAAGAATATAACTACTATAATACTGCCCCCTATGTACAAGAATATAACTACTATAATACTTCCCCCTATGTACAAGAATATAACTACTATAATACTGTCCCTTATGTACAAGAATATAACTACTATAATACTGCCCCCTATGTACAAGAACATAACTACTATAATACCGCCCCTTATGTACAAGAATATAACTACTATAATACTGCCCCCTATGTACAAGAATATAACTACTATAATACTTCCCCCTATGTACAAGAATATACTACTATAATACTGTCCCTTATGTACAAGAATATAACTACTATAATACTGCCCCCTATGTACAAGAACATAACTACTATAATACCGCCCCTTATGTACAAGAATATAACTACTATAATACTGCCCCCTATGTACAAGAATATAACTACTATAATACTGCCCCCTATGTACAAGAATATAACTACTATAATACTGCCTCCTTTGTACAAGAATATAACTACTATAATACTGCCCCCTATGTACAAGAATATAACTACTATAATACTGCCCCCTATGTACAAGAATATAACTACTATAATACTGCCCTCTATGTACAAGAATATAACTACTGTAATACTGCCCCCTATGTACAGGAATATAGCTACTATAATACTGCCCCCTATCTACAAGAATATAACTACTATAATACTGCCCCCTATGTACAAGAATATAACTACTATAGTACTGCCCCCCATGTACAGGAATATAACTACTATAATACTGCCCCATATGTACAAGAATATAACTAATATAATACTGCCCCCTATGTACAGTAATATTACTACTATAATACTGCCTCCCATGTACAGGAATATAACTACTATAATACTGCCCCCTATGTACAAGAATATAACTACTATAATACTGCCCCCTATGTACAAGAATATAACTACTATAATACTGCCCCCTATGTACAAGAATATAACTACTATAATACTGCCTCCTATGTACAGGAATATAACTACTATAATACTGCCCCCTATGTACAAGAATATAACTACTATACTACTGCCCCCTATGTACAGGAATATAACTACTATAATACTGCCCCTATGTACAGGAATATAACTACTATAATACTGCCCCCTATGTACAAGAATATAACTACTATAATACTGCCCCCTATGTACAGGGATATAACTACTATAATACTTCCCCCTATGTACAGGAATATAACTACAATAATACTGCCCCCTATGTACAGGAATATTACTACTATAATACTGCCTCCCATGTACAGGAATATAACTACTATAATACTGCCCCCTATGTACAAGAATATAACTACTATAATACTGCCCCCTATGTACAAGAATATAACTACTATAATACTGCCCCCTATGTACAAGAATATAACTACTATAATACTGCCTCCTATGTACAGGAATATAACTACTATAATACTGCCCCCTATGTACAGGAATATAACTACTATAATACTGCCCCTATGTACAGGAATATAACGACTATAATACTGCCCCCTATGTACAAGAATATAACTACTATAATACTGCCCCCTATGTACAGGGATATAACTACTATAATACTTCCCCCTATGTACAGGAATATAACTACAATAATACTGCCCCCTATGTACAGGAATATAACTATTATAATACTGCCCCCTATGTACAATAATATAACTACTATAATACTGCCCCCTATGTACAGGAATATAACTACTATAATACTGCCCCCTATGTACAGGAATATAACTTCTATAATACTGCCCTATGTACAGGAATATAACTACTATAATACTGGCCCCTATGTACAAGAATATAACTGCTATAATACTGCCCCTATGTACAGGATATAACTACTATAATACTGCCCCCTATGTGCAGGAATATAACTACTATAATACTGCCCCCTATGTACAAGAATATACCTACTATAATATTGCCCCCTATGTACAAGAATATATATATACTATAATGCTGCCCCTATGTACAGGAATATAACCAGTATAATACAACACCCTATGTACAAGAATATAATTACAATAATACTGCCCCCTATGTACAAGAATATAACTACTATAATACTGCCCCCTAAGTACAAGAATATAACTACTATAATACTGCCCCCTATGTACAGGAATATAACTACTATAATACTGCCCCCTATGTACAAGAATATAACTACTATAATACTGCCCCCTATGTACAAGAATATAACTACTATAATACTGCCCCCTATGTACAGGAATATAACTACTATAATACTGCCTCCTATGTACAGGAATATAACTACTATAATACTGCCTCCTATGTACAAGAATATAACTACTATAATACTGCCCCCTATGTACAAGAATATAACTACTATAATACTGCCCCCTATGTACAGGAATATAACTACTATAATACTGCCTCCTATGTACAAGAATATAACTACTATAATACTGCCCTCTATGTACAAGAATATAACTACTATAATACTGCCCCCTATGTACAGGAATATAACTACTATAATACTGCCTCCTATGTACAAGAATATAACTACTTTAATACTGCCTCCTATGTACAAGAATATAACTACTATAATACTGCCCTCTATGTACAAGAATATAACTACTATAATACTGCCCCCTATATACAAGAATATAACTACTATAATACTGCCCCCTATGTACAGGAATATAACTACTATAATACTGCCCCCTATGTACAAGAATATAACTACTATAATACTGCCCCCTATGTACAAAAATATAACTACTATAATACTGCCCCCTATGTATAGGAATATAACTACTATAATACTGCCCCCTATGTACAAGAATATAACTACTATAATACTGCCCCCTATGTATAGGAATATAACTACTATAATACTGCTCCCTATGTACAAGGATATAACTACTATAATACTGCCCCCTATGTACAAGAATATAACTACTATAATACTGCCCCCTTTGTACAAGAATATAACTACTATAATACTGCCCCCTATGTACAGGAATATAACTACTATAATACTGCCCCCTATGTACAGGAATATAACTACTATAATACTGCCCCCTATGTACAGGAATATAACTACTATAATACTGCTCCCTATGTAAAGGAATATAACTACCATAATACTGCCCCCTATGTACAAGAATATAACTACTATAATACTGCCCTCTATGTACAGGAATATAACTACTATAATACTGCCCCCTATGTACAAGAATATAACTGCTATAATACTGCCCCCTATGTACAAGAATATAACTACTATAATACTGCCCCCTATGTACATGAATATAACTACTATAATACTGCCCCCTATGTACAGGAATATAACTACTATAATACTGCCCCCTATGTACAGGAATATAACTACTATAATACTGCCCCCTATGTACAAGAATATAACTACTATAATACTGCCCCCTATGTACATGACATGTAGATGAATGATCTATGGTGTAATGTGTGTCATCTGATCCTGGGGTTGCAGGGTGCAGATTATGGTAATTTGCTTTGGGCTATAGAACTTCTCAGGTTCAGCTCAGGATTATGAGTGACACTAATGATTTACTCCTAAAAACATCAGTGAAGATTTATTGGTGTCTGTAGAACTTTCTGTGTGATTTGCATTCTGCACTTTCTTCCTCTTCTGTCTCTGATCTGAATAGAGATGAGCGAGCACTAAAATGCTCGGGTACTCGTTATTCGAGACGAACTTTTCCCGATGCTCGAGTGCTCGTCTCGAATAACGAGCCCCATTGAAGTCAATGGGAGACTCGAGCATTTTTCAAGGGGACCAAGGCTCTGCACAGGGAAGCTTGGCCAAACACCTGGGAACCTCAGAAAAGGATGGAAACACCACGGAAATGGACAGGAAACAGCAGGGGCAGCATGCATGGATACCTCTGAGGCTGCTTAATCGCACCATTATGCCAAAATTATGGGCAACAGCATGGCCATGACAGAGTGACAGAATGAAGCTAGATAGCATCTAAAACATCCAATAATTGACCCTGACACTATAGGGGACGGCATGCAGAGGCAGCGGCAGCAGCGGCAGGCTAGAGAGTGTCATGGCAACATACCCTAAATGGACTCAGGCTTCAAACCAATGGGTAGCAGAGAGGAACCAAAGGAGGTGAGCAAGAAGCGCTCAAATAATATCGGTACATGATAAAAGTTTGCCAGTATATTTTGTGGATTACACAGCAGGGTGGCGACAAAGTTAACATGGAAGCCATGAAAACAATCCAAAATTCTGCCTGACACAGCTCGTTTGATAAGGGGACCATGTATGGAGGCAGTGAACTAGTAGTAGATTAAAGGTGCTGCAACTATGTTAGTTGGTTTTTGGCATGGAGCTGGCGCTCCGCTTCCAGGCGAGCTTTTGCCAATCCAAGCCCCTGTCTCTAGGCTACTCCCCAAACAGCACTTCTAAGAACCTTTTGTATAAGATCAAGTGTAGTAGCGTTCTTATAAGTTTAGGATATGGCGGGTGAGGGGAATGTAAACAGAAGCGCAAGAAGCGCTGAAATAATATCCGTAAATGAAAAAAGTTTTCCAGTATATTTTGGGGATTACACAGCAGGGTGGCGACAAAGTTAACAAGTTTGATGTGGAATGCCCTGTAATAGCTCTTGGGCGGTGTGCCTTTTATCACCTAGGCTCAGCAGTTTGAGTACCGCCTGCTGTCGCTTAGCGACGGCACTGCTGCTGTGCCTAGAGCTACCGACTGATGGCGCCATGCCCACGGATGGTAATTCGGAGGAGGAGGAGGTGGAGGAGGGGTGGGAGGAGGAGGAGGCATAGTACGCCTGAAACACCTGGACCGAGGTAGGCCCCGCAATCCTCTGCGTCGGCAGTATATGACCAGCCCCAGGGTCAGACTCGGTCCCAGCCTGCACCAAGTTAAGTGTAGTAGCGTTCTTATAAGTTTGGGATATGGCGGGTGAGGGGAATGTAAACAGATGCGCAAGAAGCGCTGAAATAATATCCGTAAATGGTAAAAGTTTGCCAGTATATTTTGAGGATTACACAGCAGGGTGGCGACAAAGTTAACAAGTTTGTTGTGGACACGGGCGGACTGGCCATAAGACCCACCGGGAGAAATCCCGGTGGGCCGATTGGTTTGGGGCCGGTCCGGGGCCGGTCCTGTACTGGTGGGGCCGGTGGAAAAACAATAACACATGAAACTCACCTCTCTGACGGCCCGACGCTGCTCCCCTGCTTGATACCAGTCCGGCCGCGGTGACAACAACGTACGCGCCGGCGTCGCATAGACCATGACGTCGGCAAGCGGCTGACGTCATGGTCTGTGCGACGCCGGCCCGTACGGAGCTGTCACCGCGGCCGGACTGTGTTCAAGCAGGGGAGCAGCGTCGGGCCGTCAGAGAGGTGAGTTTCATGTGTTATTGTTTTTATGTACTGGCTGTATACCAGGGGCAGGCTGTATACCAGGGGCTGATGCTGTATGCCTGGGGCTATGTGCTGTACGCCTGGGGCTGGCGCTGTATACCTGGGGCTGGTGCTGTATAGCGGGAGCAGGCTGTACACCAGGGGCTATGGGCTGTATACAGGGCTATGGGCTGTATACAGGGCTATGGGCTGTAATACTGGGGCTATGGGCTGTACACCAGGGGCTATGGGCTGCAATACTGGGGCTATGGGCTGCAATACTGGGGCTATGGGCTGCAATACTGGGGCTATGGGCTGCAATACTGGGGCTATGGGCTGTAATACTGGGGCTATGGGCTGTAATACTGGGGCTATGGGCTGTAATACTGGGGCTATGGGCTGTAATACTGGGGCTATGGGCTGTAATACTGGGGCTATGGGCTGTAATACTGGGGCTATGGGCTGTAATACTGGGGCTATGGGCTGTAATACTGGGGCTATGGGCTGTAATACTGGGGCTATGGGCTGTACACCAGGGGCTATGGGCTGTATACAGGGCTATGGGCTGTATATCAGAGGCTGGCGCTGTGTACTGGGGCTATGGGATGCAATACTGGGGCTATGGGCTGTACACCAGGGGCTTTTGGCTGTATACAGGGCTATGGGCTGTAATACTGGGGCTATGGGCTGTAATACTGGGGCTATGGGCTGTAATACTGGGGCTATGGGCTGTAATACTGGGGCTATGGGCTGTAATACTGGTGCTATGGGCTGTAATACTGGTGCTATGGGCTGTAATACTGGGGCTATGGGCTGTAATACTGGGGCTATGGGCTGTAATACTGGGGCTATGGGTTGTATATCAGAGGCTGGCGCTGTGTACTGGGGCTACGGGCTGTATATCAGAGGCTGGCGCTGTGTACTGGGGCTACGGGCTGTATATCAGAGGCTGGCGCTGTATACTGGGGCTACGGGCTGTAATACTGGGGCGATGGGCTGTATTGCTGGGGCTCAGGGCTGTAATGCTGGGGCTCAGGGGCTGTAATGCTGGGGCTCAGGGGCTGTAATGCTGGGGCTCAGGGGCTGTAATGCTGGGGCTCAGGGGCTGTAATGCTGGGGCTCAGGGGCTGTAATGCTGGGGCTCAGGGGCTGTAATGCTGGGGCTCAGGGGCTGTAATGCTGGGGCTCAGGGGCTGTAATGCTGGGGCTATGGGCTGTATACTGGGGCAGGGGCTGTATACTGGGGTTGTCTGGCTGTATACTGGGGTTGTCTGGCTGTATACTGGGGCTGTCTGGCTGTATACTGGGGCTATGGGCTGTATACTGGGGCAGTCTGGCCGCATACTGGGGCACGGGCAGACTGAATATACTAGGAGGGCTGGCTGGCTGTATACTGGGGGGCTGTATATATACTACAGTGGGCTGGATGTATACTGTGGGGGGGGGGTTGGCTGGCTATATACTGGGGGGGTAATGGCTACTAGTAATAGTAGCTATATTCTTGTACATAGGGGGCAGTATTATAGTAGTTATATTCCTGTACATAGGGGGCAGTATTATAGTAGTTATATTCTTGTACATAGGGGGCAGTGTTATAGTAGTTATATTCTTGTACATAGGGGCAGTATTATAGTAGCTATATTCTTGTACATAGGGGGCAGTATTATAGTAGTTATATTCCTGTACATAGGGGGCAGTATTATAGTTGTTATATTTTTGTACATAGGGGGCAGTATTATAGTTGTTATATTCTTGTACATAGGGGGCAGTATTATAGTAGTTATATTCCTGTACATAGGGGGCAGTATTATAGTAGTTATATTCCTGCACATAGGGGGCAGTATTATAGTGGTTATATTCCTGTACATAGGGGGCAGTATTAAAGTAGTTATATTCCTGTACATAGGGGGCAGTATTATAGTAGTTATATTCTTGTACATAGGGGGCAGTATTATAGTAGTTATATTCTTGTACATAGGGGGCAGTATTATAGTAGTTATATTCTTGTACATAGGGGGCAGTATTATAGTAGTTATATTCCTGTACATAGGGGGCAGTATTATAGTAGTTATATTCTTGTACATAGGGGGCAGTATTATAGTAGTTATATTCTTGTACATAGGGGGCAGTATTATAGTAGTTATATTCTTGTATATAGGACGCAGTATTATAGTACATGTAGTAGAGGGCAGTATTACAATATATTTTACTTAGGGGCAGTAGTATTATACTAGTTACATTCATGTTTATTGGAGAAGGTATTGTAGTATGTTTTTAGTGTACATATATGGCAGTATTAAGTTGTGTGCTCTTAAAATAGAAGTGTTATTCCTTTACAAGGAGGCAGTATGAGTCTCTTTCTCTGCGGTGTACATGTTGATTTAGACCATCTATTAACAGTTTGCATAGAGTTTAGTAACTCCACCCACATCACAAGGCCACGCCTACTTGTTTTGACCCCCGCCCACCGAATGGGGCCACTTTTACAGTTTTTTCCAGGGCCACTTTAAATTCCCAGTCCGCCCCTGGTTGTGGAAGCCATGAAAACAACCCAAAATTCTGCCTGACACAGCACGTTTGATAAGGCGGCCATGTATGGAGGCAGTGAACTAGTAGTAGATTAAAGGTGCTGCAGTTAAAACTATGTTAGTTGGTTCTTGGCATGGAGCTGGCGCTCCGTTGCCAGGCGAGCTTTCGCCAATCCAAGCCCCTGTCTCTAGGCTACTCCCCAAACAGCACTTCTAAGAACCTTTTGTATAAGATCAAGCGTAGTAGCGTTCTTATAAGTTTAGGATATGGCGGGTGAGGGGAATGTAAACAGATGCGCAAGAAGCGCTGAAATAATATCCGTAAATGGTAAAAGTTTGCCAGTGTATTTTGTGGATAACACAGCAGGGTGGCGACAAAGTTAACAACTTTGATGTGGAATCCATGAAAACAACCCAAATTTCGGCCTGACACACCTCGTTTGATAAAGGGACGATGTATGGAGGCAGCTATATGGACGACTTTTGGAGGTAGCAATGGAGACAACGTGTGGAGGCTGCTATGGAGACAATTCAATTTGGATAGTGCCTGTATGTGGCAGTCCAAAAAAGTTTTCAAACCAGAGGAGCAGGTAGGTGGCCCTCCATAAAAATGGAATAGATTGAGTGCCTGTATGTGGCAGTCCAAAAAAGTTTTCAAACCAGAGGAGCAGGTAGGTGGCCCTCCATAAAAATGGAATAGATTGAGTGCCTGTATGTGGCAGTCCAAAAAAGTTTTCAAACCAGAGGAGCAGGTAGGTGGCCCTCCAGAAAAATTTAATAGATTGAGTGCCTGTATGTGGCAGTCCAAAAAAGTTTTCAAACCAGAGGAGCAGGTAGGTGGCCCTCCAGAAAAATTGAATAGATTGAGTGCCTGTATGTGGCACTCCCAAAAATTGTTTAAAACAGAGGACCGGGTCGGTGGCCCTCCATAAAAATTTAATGCATAAAGTACTATAGCTAGAGCCAGTGGGCCCTGTCAAAAAATAGCCAGTTTCCTCTGCTTTACTGTACAAAGAGGAGGAGAAGGAGGAAAATGAGGAGGAGGAGGAGTGGATAAATTATTCAGGTTGAGCTTCCTTCACCTGGTGGAGATTGGAAATTAGGAGAAATCCAGGCTTTATTCATCTTGATAAGCGTCAGCCTGTCAGCGCTGTCAGTCGACAGGCGTGTACGCTTATCGGTGATGATGCCACCAGCTGCACTGAAAACCCGCTCGGACAAGACGCTAGCGGCAGGGCAGGCAAGAACCTCCAAGGCGTACAGCGCCAGTTCGTGCCACATGTCCAGCTTTGAAACCCAGTAGTTGTAGGGAGCTGTGTGATCATTTAGGACGATGGTATGGTCAGCTACGTACTCCCTCACCATCTTTCTGTAAAGATCAGCCCTACTCTGCCGAGACTGGGGACAGGTGACAGTGTCTTGCTGGGGTGACATAAAGCTGGCAAAAGCCTTGTAAAGCGTACCCTTGCCAGTGCTGGACAAGCTGCCTGCTCGCCTACTCTCCCTCGCTACTTGTCCCGCAGAACTACGCCCTCTGCCGCTAGCGCTGTCAGAAGGGAAATACTGTTTCAGCTTGTGCACCAGGGCCTGCTGGTATTCATGCATTCTCACACTCCTTTCCTCTCCAGGGATGAGAGTGGAAAGATTTTGCTTGTACCGTGGGTCCAGGAGAGTGAACACCCAGTAATCGGTGCTGGAATAAATTCTTTGAACGCGAGGGTCACGGGATAGGCAGCCTAGCATGAAATCTGCCATATGCGCCAGAGTACCAACGTGTAAGAATTCACTCCCCTCACTGGCCTCACTGTCCATTTCCTCCTCCTCCAACTCCTCCAACTCCTCTTCTTCTGCCCATACACGCTCAACAGTGAAGGACTCAACAATGGTCCCCTCTTGTGTCTCGCCAACATTCTCCTCCTCTTCCTCCTCATCCTCCTCCACATCCTCCGATATGCGCTGAGAAACAGACCTAAGGGTGCTTTGGCTATCAACAAGGGAATCTTCTTCCCCCGTCTCTTGTGAGGAGCGCAAAGCTTCCGACTTCATGCTGACCAGAGAGTTTTTCAACAGGCCAAGCAGCGGGATGGTGAGGCTGATGATGGCGGCATCGCCACTGACCATCTGTGTTGACTCCTCAAAGTTACTCAGCACCTGACAGATATCAGACATCCACGTCCACTCCTCATTGTAGACTTGAGGAAGCTGACTGACCTGACTACCAGTTCTGGTGGAAGTTGACATCTGGCAGTCTACAATCGCTCGGCGCTGCTGGTAAACTCTGGATAACATGGTCAGTGTTGAATTCCACCTCGTGGGCACGTCGCACAACAGTCGGTGAGCGGGCAGTTGGAGGCGGCGCTGCGCTGCCCTGAGAGTGGCAGCATCTGTGCTGGACTTCCTGAAATGCGCACAGATGCGGCGCACCTTCGTGAGCAAATCAGACAGATTGGGGTATGTCTTGAGGAAACGCTGAACTATCAGATTTAACACATGGGCCAGGCATGGCACATGTGTCAGTCTGCCGAGTTGCAGAGCCGCCACCAGGTTACGGCCGTTGTCACACACAACCATGCCTGGCTTCAGGTTCAGCGGTGCCAGCCACAGATCAGTCTGCGCCGCGATGCCCTGTAATAGTTCTTGGGCGGTGTGCCTTTTATCGCCTAGGCTCAGCAGTTTGAGCACCGCCTGCTGTCGCTTAGCGACGGCACTGCTGCTGTGCCTAGAGCTACCGACTGATGGCGCCATGCCCACGGATGGTCGTTCGGAGGAGGTGGAGGAGGGGTGGGAGGAGGAGGAGGCATAGTAGGCCTGAAACACCTGGACCGAGGTAGGCCCCGCAATCCTCGGCGTCGGCAGTATATGACCAGCCGCAGGGTCAGACTCGGTCCCAGCCTCCACCAAGTTAACCCAATGTGCCGTCAGCGATATATAGTGGCCCTGCCCGGCAGCACTCGTCCACGTGTCCGTGGTCAGGTGGACCTTGTCAGAAACGGCGTTGGTCAGGGCACGGATTATGTTGTCTGACACGTGCTGGTGCAGGGCTGGGACGGCACATCGGGAAAAGTAGTGGCGGCTGGGGACCGAATACCGAGGGGCGGCCGCCGCCATGAGGCTGCGAAAGGCCTCGGTCTCTACTAGCCTATAGGGCAGCATCTCCAGGCTTAGCAATCTGGAAATGTGCACATTAAGGGCTTGGGCGTGCGGGTGGGTTGCACTATATTTGCGTTTCCGCTCCAGCGTCTGGGGTATGGAGAGCTGAACGCTGGTGGATGCTGTGGAGGATCGTGGAGGTGACGATGGGGTTTTTGTGGCAGGGTCCTGGGCAGGGGGCTGACTATCAGCTGACACAGGGGAAGGAGCAGTGGTGTGCACGGCCGGAGGTGAACGCGCTTGTTGCCACTGAGTGGGGTGTTTAGCATTCATATGCCTGCGCATACTGGTGGTAGTTAAGCTAGTAGTGGTGGAACCCCTGCTGATCCTGGTTTGGCAAATGTGGCACACCACAGTCCGTCGGTCATCCGGTGTTTCCTTAAAGAACCTCCAGACTTCTGAAAATCTAGCCCTCGCCGCAGGAGCCCTCGCCACGGGAGCTTCACTAGTTGACACATTTGGCGCTGATGCACCAGCTCTGGCCCTGCCTCTCCGTCTGGCCCCACCACTGCCTCTTCCAACCTTTTCTGGTCGAGGACTCTCCTCCGTCTCAGAAGCACTGTGTTCACCCGGCCTCTCAACCCAGCTTGGGTCTGTCACCTCATCATCCTCCGATCCCTCAGTCTGCTCCCCCCTCGGACTTCCTGCCCTGACAACAACTTCCCCACTGTCTGACAACCGTGTCTCCTCATCGTCGGACACCTCTTTACACACTTCTTCCACTACGTCAACAAGGTCATCATCACCCACAGACTGCGACTGGTGGAAAACCTGGGCATCGGAAAATTGCTCATCAGCAACCGGACAAGTGGTTTGTGACTGTGGGAAGGGTCCAGAAAACAGTTCCTCAGAGTATGCCGGTTCAAATGGCAAATTTTGCTGGGAGGGGGCAGACTGGGGGGGAGGAGGCTGAGGTGCAGGAGCTGGAGGAGTGCCGATTTCGGTGACATGGGTGGACTGCGTGGAAGACTGACTGGTGGACAAATTGCTCGAAGCATTGTCGGCAATCCACGACATCACCTGTTCGCACTGTTCTGGCCTCAACAGTGCTCTACCACGAGTCCCAGTAACTTCAGACATGAACCTAGGGAGTGTAGCTCTGCGGCGTTCCCCTGCTCCCTCATAAGCAGGTGGTGTCTCACCCCGCCCAGGACCACGGCCTCTGACCCCTGCAGTAGTTGGACGCCCACGTCCCCGCCCTCGTCCTCTACCCCTAGCCCTCGGGTTAAACATTTTGAAAATGAGAGTTATAACTTGTATTTTTTTTTTAACTTTTTTTTTTTTTTTTTTTTGGGTTTTTTAGTTTTTAAAACCAAACGATGCTATCCTATTGCTATGGCTATTTTCTAGCCAAGTATTACAGCACACTACTATGCCAGATGAGATGACGCTGAGTTATGAAAAAAATAAACGTAAAATAAAAAAGGAAATGGCAGACTGTGCCTAGTTGAAATACAACCCCGGGCCCTAATAAATTTTCCCACTTCGGTCTTTGCGATGGATATGTGCGTCACTAAAACACAGTGGTCGCAAGTCTGACTCCAAATTGCTCCCAATTTGATAGTAGATGCACTGCAGCAAGTACAGCCACCAGCAGATCAACCAGAAATCAAATATATATAACGCTACTGCAGGCGTAATTAAGCCGTTTGTATTCTCCTATGGCTATTTTCTAGCCAAGTATAACAGCACACTACTATGCCAGATGAGATGACGCTGAGTTATGAAAAAAATAAACGTAAAATAAAAAAGGAAATGGCAGACTGTGCCTAATTCTACTCAAACCCCTAATAAATTTTCCCACTTTGGTGTTTGAGGTGGATATGTGCGTCACTAAGAGCTAAACACAACGGTCGCAAGTCCCCCTGCTAATTCCTCACAATATGGTACTAGCTGCAAATAAAAAAAAAAAAAAAGTATAACGTTATTGTAGCCCTAAGAAGGGCTGTTGGGTTCTTGTAGAATCACTCCTGCCTAACAGTAAGCTAATAGAACACCCTAACGCTTTCCCTGACCAGCAGCAGCTCTCTCCCTAGCGGCATCCAGACAGAGAATGATCCGAGCAGCGCGGCCAGCGGCTAGTCTATCCCAGGGTCACCTGATCTGGCCAGCCAACCACTGCTATCTACGTGTAAGGGTACCACGTCATGCTGGGTGGAGTGCAGAGTCTCCTGGCTTGTGATTGGCTCTGTTTCTGGCCGCCAAAAAGCAAAACGGCGGGAGCTGCCATTTTCTCGAGCGGGCGAAATACTCGTCCGAGCAACGAGCAGTTACGAGTACGCTAATGCTCGATCGAGCATCAAGCTCGGACGAGTATGTTCGCTCATCTCTAGATCTGAACCCTTTATATTATTCTGTCCGCCCCTTTTAGATCCAGTCCTGACCCATAATCCTGTGTGTGAGGTGTAAATACTCCGGAGCAGACAAGATGATTCCCGGATTTCCATGTATCTATTTCCACCAGGATATTATTATTATAAGAACCCGAATAGAACAATCTGCCGCCTGACATCATCCCCTGTAACACCGGGGGGGGGGGGATTATAGAATTATAGCGAGACAAATATTTTCCGATGAACGTGGAATCAAAAGAATCAAATCCTAGAAAGTTCTGTCCTATATATAAGTATTCAGCGCCCGGTAATAAGTATTCAGCCCCTGGTGATAAGTATTCAGCGCCCGGTAATAAGTATTCAGCCCCTGGTGATAAGTATTCAGCCCCTGGTGATAAGTATTCAGCCCCTGGTGATAAGTATTCAGCCCCCGGTGATAAGTATTCAGCCCCCGGTGATAAGTATTCAGCCCCCGGTGATAAGTATTCAGCCCCCGGTGATAAGTATTCAGCCCCCGGTGATAAGTATTCAGCCCCCGGTGATAAGTATTCAGCCCCCGGTGATAAGTATTCAGCCCCCGGTGATAAGTATTCAGCCCCTGGTGATAAGTATTCAGCCCCCGGTGATAAGTATTCAGCCCTTGGTGATAAGTATTCAGCCCCTGGTGATGAGTATTCAGCCCCCGGTGATAAGTATTCAGCTCCTGGTGATAAGTATTCAGCCCCCGGTGATAAGTATTCAGCCCCCGGTGATAAGTATTCAGCTCCTGGTGATAAGTATTCAGCCCCTGGTGATAAGTATTCAGCCCCTGGTGATAAGTATTCAGCCCTCGGTGATAAGTATTCAGCCCCCGGTGATAAGTATTCAGCCCCTGGTGATAAGTATTCAGCCCCCGGTGATAAGTATTCGTCCCCTTTGCTCAGTGATGAGTAGAAGCAGCTTTGGAGCTGGTGCAGACAGGAGTCTTCTTGGGAAGATGCTACAAGTTCCTCTCCCCTGGATTTGGGGATCCTCTGCCTCCTCCTTGCAGATCCTCTCCAGTTCCCTCAGGTTGGATGGAGAATGTTGGTGGAGGCCATTTTCCGGTCTCTCCAGAGATGCTCCATTGGGTTTAGGTCTGGGCTCTGGTTGGGCCGGTCAGAAATTGTCAGAGAGATGGTCAGAAGGAAATGGACAGAAGGTGAGTTACATAAGAGTGTCACAGCAAAGGGGCTGAATACATTTCTGTGGACAAGTGCACATTAATGAGCAAAAAAAAGAACTTTTTTGATCTTACCAATTGGCTGCAATGAAGCAAAGAGTGAAATATTTAAAGGGGTTTGAATACTTTCCCACTGTAGTGATAGGTAGATAGATATTCCTCGATACTTATCTCAATACCCGCTGTACATGCCATTGCTTCCTTTACAGAGGAAAAAACTAAAATGTGAATATATTACTGATTTTTTTTCCATCTATTTGTAACAATATTTGTCTCTGTGATGAGGATGGAGCTGTGTACACAATATGGGGTCCTCCATCCTGCACCATTAAGATTACTACATGGATAGTACAGGAACTAAGCTTACTGCATAGATACATTACCAGAACTAAGCTTACTGCATAGTTACATTACCAGAACTAAGCTTACTGCATAGATACATTACCAGAACTAAGCTTACTGCATAGTTACATTACCAGAACTAAGCTTACTGCATAGATACATTACCAGAACTAAGCTTTCTGCATAGATACATTACCAGAACTAAGCTTACTGCATAGATACATTACCAGAACTAAGCTTTCTGCATAGATACATTACCAGAACTAAGCTTTCTGCATAGATACATTACCAGAACTAAGCTTTCTGCATAGATACATTACCAGAACAAAGCTTACTGCATAGATACATTACCAGAACTAAGCTTACTGCATAGTTACATTACCAGAACTAAGCTTACTGCATAGATACATTACCAGAACTAAGCTTACTGCATAGATACATTACCAGAACTAAGCTTTCTGCATAGTTACATTACCAGAACTAAGCTTACTGCGTAGTTACATTACCAGAACTAAGCTTACTGCATAGATACATTACCAGAACAAAGCTTACTGCATAGATACATTACCAGAACTAAGCTTACTGCATAGTTACATTACCAGAACTAAGCTTACTGCATAGATACATTACCAGAACTAAGCTTACTGCATAGATACATTACCAGAACTAAGCTTTCTGCATAGTTACATTACCAGAACTAAGCTTACTGCATAGTTACATTACCAGAACTAAGCTTACTGCATAGATACATTACCAGAACTAAGCTTTCTGCATAGTTACATTACCAGAACTAAGCTTTCTGCATAGATACATTACCAGAACTACGTTATACAGACAGACTTATACTGCACCAGATTTATCCCAGTGTCTAAAGCTGTAGAATATATCTCACTTAGTATAAAACATGTCTCCTTGAAGATCGCCCTCAGAAGAGAACACAGCACTGGGGTGTGATGACTCACAGATGAAGTCTTGTGCCCAAGTTCCTCCCACAGTAGCCAGTATAGTCAGAGTGACCCCACAGTAGCCCATAGTCACAGTGCATCAGTAGCCCATAATCACATAATCCTCACAGTAGCCGGTATAGTTACAGTGCCCCCACAGTAGCCCATAGTCACAGTGCATGAGTAGCCCATAATCACAGAACTCCCACAGTAGCCAGTATAGTCACAGTGCCCCCACAGTAGCCCATAGTCACAGTGAATCAGTAGCCCATAATCACATAATCCCCACAGTCACCAGTATAGTCACAGTGCCCCCACAGTAGCCCATAGTGACAGTGCATGAGTAGCCCATAACCACAGAACCCCCACAGTAGCCAGTATAGTCACAGTGCCCCCACAGTAGCCCATAGTCACAGTGCATCAGTAGCCCATAATCACAGAACTCCCACAGTAGCCAGTATAGTCACAGTGCCCCCACAGTAGCCCATAGTCACAGTGCATCAGTAGCCCATAATCACAAAACCCCAACAGTAGCCAGTATAGTAACAGTGCTCCCACAGTAGCCCATAGTCACAGTGCATCAGTAGCCCATAATCACAAAACCCCAACAGTAGCCAGTATAGTTACAGTGACCCCACAGTAGCCCATAGTCACAGTGCATCAGTAGCCCATAATCACAGAACTCCCACAGTAGCCAGTATAGTCACAGTGCCCCCACAGTAGCCCATAGTCACAGTGCATCAGTAAACCATAATCACAGAACTCCCACAGTAGCCAGTATAGTCACAGTGCCCCCACAGTAGCCCATAGTGACAGTGCATCAGTAGCCCATAATCACAGAACTCCCACAGTAGCCAGTATAGTCACAGTGCCCCCACAGTAGCCCATAGTCACAGTGCATCAGTAAACCATAATCGCAGAACCCCAACAGTAGCCAGTATAGTAACAGTGCCCCCACAGTAGCCCATAGTCACAATGCATCAGTAGCCCATAATCACAGAACCCCAACAGTAGCCAGAATAGTAACAGTGACCCCACAGTAGCCCATAGTCACAGTGCATCAGTAGCCCATAATCACAGAACTCCCACAGTAGCCAGTATAGTAACTGTGCCCCCACAGTAGCCCATAGTGATAGTGCATCAGTAGCCCATAATCCCCACAGTCACCAGTACAATCACAGTAGACAAGTCACAGTGTTCCCCATCCAGCAGCCAACCAGTGCATTGCATCTGCCCTCTCTAACTATTGCAGAAAACAATACCGTCATACTGTGCCTAAATAACAGAGACTTTAAAATTTTCTAATATTTTATTTAAAGTTTTGTATTTTGTTGTGCTATATTTTAGGTTGCTTTAGGTGAACTATAGGGGGTCTGTTCATCACAGAATATACCGCCTTAACACTGTATTGCAGTTTATTGCAGCGCTGGATATATGATACAGGATAAATGAGCGGATTCTGATTACTATTATCCCATATATCATGTATTGAGGGGTGCACTATATACATTATATACATGTAATACCGCCATACAGCGCCTCCTCTGCAGCCTCCAGCTTCGTCTCTGGATTAAAACCTTCTCTGACAATTAGATGCTTGTGGTCTGATCCACATATTCCCGGACCTCCAGGAGCTATTTATATAGAAAATTACATACATTACATGTACAGGGGGAGATGTACAGAGAGGAGGCTGAGGTTACACTGAGGCTGAGGCTGGGAAGATACTACAAGTTTCTCCCCCTTGGATTTGGGGATCCTCTCCAGTTCCCCCAGGTTGGATGGAGAACATTGGTGGAGACATTTTCCAGTCTCTCCAGAGATGATCCATTGGGTTAAGGTCCGGGCTCTTTCCGTACCCAATGTATTACCCCCTCTGCACTGTCTGTAGCTTATAGCGCCCCCTGTGGTTACCCCGCTACATCACACACTGGCAGAGTCACTAATATTGGTAAATTTAGGTCTCATTCCTAAGACCACCACCAATTTCAAGGATCCCCTACTTTTGGGTGACATTTGCATTAACCCCTTACTCTTTGGGGCGCTGTAAAAAGCAAAAGTTGCTGGAATGGTTATAACATATTCAAATCTGACAAAATCCATGATGATGTCACTCTCTACTACGGGGGGTGCCAGGGGCGGGGGTCCGGACACGTCTCTATAACCACTGTACAGCTGGTTTATTTTACAAGCCGCACACTGAGACTTTCCTATATGACCCTCCGTAAATATCTGTCATACATTGTACCGTCCTGTAATTATGTCCTACAAGTTATAGTGTGGACTGCGGCTACATGAGGGAATGGGGGGGGGGGGGGGGGGGTAGAAAAATGTAGCTGCATGTTTTATACAGTGTATCTCCATATGTGACATCTTTATACAGAGGCCGTAACCCTGTACATAGCAGGTCCTGCTTGTAACTGAGAAGTGGAGACATTTGTATCCAGTCTGGACAATGCTCTGTGAGCTAAAAACATCAGCAGCTGCTGCAAATGTCTCTCTGCTGGTTTGCTACATTGTTTAAGTCTGGAGACCATGCCATTTAGCTCACAGAGCATTGTCTAGACTGTACATATGGAGACAATTGTATTTAATGTCCATGCCTTTGAATTGAAACTTGTATCCAATCTGGACAATGCTCTGTGAGCTAAAGTTTGCCACAATGTATCACTCTGGAGTACACGTTCATGTCGCCAGAGAGCTCAACAATGTGAACTCTAGACTGATACAATGTAACAAATTAGTAAACTGCTGATGTGTTTAGCACACAGAGCATTGTCCAGACTGAGAGCAAGATTAGCTATGTACAGGGTTAATGGCCCTTCAATGAAAACAGATGGTGTTCATATTCACTGACATAATCAGAACTGACATAAAAGAAGTTTGGGATATTGGGGTGTAGGTAAACTTTTATAGGGGTTTTCCCATAGGATGCGGAATGAATTCCTTTTCTCTTGGGGGTCTTGCTGCTGAGATTGGGGGCTGCCAGTGCCCTATGTGAATGGAGCGGGACTGTATGTGCCATTCTTCTATGGGTCTGCTGGTGGGCAGCCATACTCAATGTCCCACAGGAGATAATACCACATACGAGACACCCGCAGAGCATCTCGCTCCTGACTGATGGGTCCCGCACTCTCAGTCATCAGATGTCACAAATATATTGTGTGCAGGGGATTATCTATACAGGAAAAACTAAAATCCTGGAGTCATGGGGGTTAAACCCCATAGAAGAAGCCATTCCTGTCATATCTGCGGAGCCCCTCCAGCCCCGCCACAAGCCACCATTTTACTGGCTTCTTCAGAACATCTTTACTGGAAACTTTTGAGACTTTTATTTCACGTTCTGCTTCTGAAGCGTTTTCATTGCCAATAAATACTCCAGATAATTTATATGTTTCTTTCCCCGGGGCGACGAATCCCCATGTAACAGCGATATTTACAAGCATCGTACATAGGAGGGACGGAGTCACTGATACAGGACACGCCTGGCACACGCTAAGTGTCTACTACAAGGTGGAATATGTAGCATAAAGTCCTCATGTAATATACAGGGAGACAGATCAGATACAAAATCACAACAAAGAGACCACAGAAAAGAAGAGGCAAGAGAAGATAAACCATAGAAGAGAACGGCAAAGCAGGGACAAGACAAAGAGACGGAAGAGAAGAAAAGACCACAAAACATAAGACAGAAGAGACCACAGAAAAGAAATGCCAAGAAGAAGAGATCAGGATAGAAAAGGAGAGGTCAGAAAAGAGAAGAGAGATCATAGAAGAGAAAAGCAGACCCTAGTATAGGTCATAGAAGGAAATGAAAGACCAGAGAAGAGACCACAGAAGAGAGGAGGAGACCACAATAGGTAAGAGATAAAACAGAAGAGGTGATGAAAGCAATGGAAGTACAGAAGAGATCAGGGAAGAGAACACAGGAGAGATAACAAAAGAGAAAAGAGACCACAGAAGAGAAAGACAGAACAGAGACAAACCAAAGAGACCACGGAAGAGAAGAAGAGACCACAAAAGATAAGAGAGGACACAGAAGAGACAAATAGACAACAAAAAGGACCATGGTAGTAAAGTAGAGACCACAGCTGAGAAGAAGAGGTCAAAAAAGAGAAGAGAGATCATAGAAGAGGAAAACAAACCACATTAGGGGCCATAACAAGATATAAAAGATCAGAGAAGAGGCCACAGAGGAGAAGACCACTCAGAGGTAGAGAATACAGAAAAGACCACAGAAAATGCCACAAAGGTGAAGAAGCCACAAAAGAGAAGAGGCCACAGAGGAGAAGACCACTCAGAGGTAGAGAACACCAAAAAGACCACAGAAAATGCCACAAAGTTGAGGACACGACCCCAGTACATTTCAGAGCTTCACTACAGGCAGGTCTGGAGTGAACCCTACTCAGTTAATTCTTATTGGGTGCCAAGGGAGTGGTTCACCCTCTAATCACGATGTTTGATGTGTTCAGTAACATGGTCCACACCCAAGTAATCGCCTGTAGATCTTGCTGACACCAGAGCTCTGCTACTTGTTGGCTTCATCCCAGGTCAGGAATCCAGAAAACCTGATGATACATGATATGCGGTCACCTCAAATGGTGACTATGGGGCATATTTATCATGCGCCGGCGCTCGTGCGTGCATTTTCGCAGCGGCATACATCACGAGGTTTCATCAGGCGGCTGTGCAGGCAGGGCCTCGCATATGAGAAGTCGCCAGTGCACCAGAGCAGGGACAGTGACACCCCACGCCGGCCCACTCCCAACCAGCCGTGCCCCCCCCCCTCACGCCCCACTGGTGTGAAGGTGCCAGAGAGGGCAAAATAATCACAAGTGCTAGCAATAAGCAAGCAAAGGCCCTGATGTGGCGCAAGGGCCCTGCTAAATATGCCCCTACGTGTCCATCTTTATGACTTTCACTCTTGTTCATCCTATGGATACGGTGACTGCCCTGATTATACAGAACAGGTATTAGGTTATACATGGAGCAGGGGCAGGTTGCTACTTGTAGCTCTAGAGCTGTGGAATGACAGAGCTTGGATCAGGAAGAATAACATGGAGGTAGGTGACTTAGGACCATGTGATTCAGGTCTAGAAGAGCTGAGTTGTCATTTGGCCTAACACATTGAGATAACTTCACAATGACCCTAGAAATGTGATGCCCCCATTTTGCCGGACTCTGTTCCACAAACCATTGATTCTGCTCTGAGGGAAAGCTGCAGCAGAATTCTACTCTAGTCACTAAGAGAAAAAAAGACGGGCCCTGTAGTAGCTCAATGATGAAACCAGCGTCAGGGCAACATACACAGGTCTCCAGGGACAATACCTCACACCGGCTGCACCTAAATATTTTAATGTGACAAAAAGTCAAAAATATCAAAAGATATGACACAAGGTTTGACACAAATGGATGGACAGAGATGAGAAAGTACAAAAGTACATGACATGAGAAGACATATGAGGTCCTTATGCCCTGACCCATTTAATACAAGTTCTGCCAGATTTCCCACTTCCGGACACCCCAAAGGTTTTATTAATATTCCCAACATTCTCCAATAGTCGTCTTAATTTATACCTTAAGACCAATGTTTCTAATGTTTTAATCATGAAGGAAATTCAGAGGAATTTCTGGAGGTTTTAGAGTCACAGGAAACCTTCATACGTCTTCGAAGCTGCAGGTAAAGTGCTTCTGACCCAAGATGACCTCTTTTACTAGGTTGACCTCTTATGACCCAAGTGAAATTCATTTTCAACACGCTTTAACTGCCCCAAGAGAAGTGTTCCTGAATGGGAAACCTTCACAGACTGAGGGTGGACCTCGTTTGATCCAGGTGAATCTCTCATTTTTGTATCTCATTCTTGGGTTGAAATCTTTTGACCCAGCTTGGCTTGTTGTTGCAAGTAGACCTCATTTTTTAGTTGAAATGTTGTGACTCAGTTGACCTTTTTGTCAAAGATCTACATCTTATGTGGGTTGAAATATATTGACCCAGGTGGACCTTTATTTGTAAGTAGACATCCTGTTTGGGTTGAAATATTTTGACCCAGGTGGACCTCTAGTTGTGAGTGGACCTCTTGTTTGGGTTGAAATCTTTTGACCCAGGTAGACATCTTTATGCCGGTACATCTCTTCTTTGGGATCTTTGAAATCTTTTGACCTAGATGTATCTCTTTTTGGCATCTCGTGATGCTGGAGGAAATGTTCCTGAAGGAAAATCATCAATTCTTGAGTCTCTCGCAACTAAACCGGTCCCTTCACCATGTCTAGCCCTGGGTCTATGCAACCCAAGATGACCATGACCATGACTATCTTTTAGTGCCACATGAACCATTTGGTCTTTGGACCACAGTCAGTCTACGGCTTCATGGCCCATTCATCGCTATTGACCACCACCTTTTGTCTATGGGTAAATTGTCTGAAAGCCCAGTCCTGCAAGTCTTCCATAACAAGTCCTCCTTGGGGCCCTCGGCCCTACTCCTTCGGGGTTAGGAGTTACCGGCCAAGGTAACTAAAAGGGTTAACCACTGGAATGAGGTTTTTGTTCTTCAGTAGGTACAATTAGTATCCAACATTATGCATAAAGGGGTTAATAGGGCGAAACCTCCGACTTGGACGCTTTTTTCACGGACCCATACGTCCTGTTTAAATTCGAGAGATTCTGCTAAAAGCACCAAAAGAAAACCTGAAAGCAAAAACTTCTAAATGAATCATGTAATAAAATCCTTGGAACGCAGCTAATGGCTTTAGGGGGAAATTATATTTTCACAAAATGCGTCGTGTCTTCATATATTAATGTATCGAGGACGTTCATCAGCCCAAAACCCATGCTGAGGACGACTGCGCGACTGGCTGAGAACAGCAAAATCAGGATCTTCAGCAATTTTTCACTTGTTTTTTTAAAACCAGAAAAATCTAAATAATAACAATGTATTTTTTACAATCAAGGGGTTCACCAAGATGTGAATAAATGGCCACTTTATGACCAAAAAAAACCGGGTAGAATGTAAAGTATAGGATGGTATCATCTAAGGATCCTCCCTGTGATTCCCCCCATAACCTCTACATCTGGATGTAAACTTTGCCACAGGGTGACCACCAGGTCGCTACCTCCTGATGTGGCCCTGGTGAAGGTGAAAGCTGCCTCATGCTGAGAGTCTCAAGGAGACTGGAGGAGTGTGGGGAGAGTCAGGAAGGCGACAGGGGACACAAGTCAGGTCAACAAGGACATCCAGCGGATCAGGGGAAGTTACAGATGTGGGGTCGGGAACCTGCTGAAGTTAGGAGTCAGTGGGGCTCATTTACTAAGGGCTCCGCGGCCGTACTTTCGTCGGGTTTCCCGACTTTTTCCGTTTTGCGCCGTATTCCGCCGGGATTTTGGCGCACGTGATCGGATTTTGCAGCAATCGGCATCAGCTTTCACGCGACAGAAATGGGGGGCGTGGCCGACGGAAAACCCGACAGATTCGGAAAAACCGCAGAATTTTAAAAACGAAGTGTGTCGCAAAATCAATCACTCACATGCACCGAGAAGAACCAGGTGAACTCCGGCGGACCTTGGCGGACCGTGGTGCAGCAGCGACACCTGGTGGACATCGGGCGCACGACCTTAGTGGATCGCCGGAAGACCCGAATCCTCGTCGGAGAACGCGCCGCTGGATCGCGGCAGGACCGGGTAAGTAAATCTACCCCAGTGTGTGGGAATGCACAAATCCTTCTTGGAAAATATACAAATAAGTTTTCCAGGATAGGGTAAGGAAGACCACGCCTCTTTAAGCTCCCTTGTAAGGCAGTTCCCTATATATCAAGCATGACCTACAAGAAGCCTAATGACATGATGGAGGATTAAAGCCAATCCAGTATATCTATTTCACAAATAACAGATTCCAAACTGGTTCCACCTGGTTGGGTCTCTTCAGCATAGTTCCCTACGCTGTACTGAAGAGATCAACCGGGTTGAAACAGTACTTTGTTATTTTTTATTAACAAATAAAATAAATAAAGATGTAATTTTTTATCATGATTAATATTATTATTTACTAGGCTAGGCTATAGGCCTGTATTAGCTTAGTTCTGGATCCATATGTATTTATTGAGCTTGGTTCTGGGGCTGTATTTATGTATTGAGCTTGGTTCTGGGGCTGTATTTAGGTATTGAGCTTGGTTTCTGGGCTATACTTATGTATTGAGCTTGGTTCTGGGGCTGTATTTAGGTATTGAGCGTGATAGCTGGGCTGTTTTTATGTATTTAGCTTGGTTGTTGGGCTACACTTATATATTGAGCTTGGTTCTGGGGCTGTATTTATGTATTGAGCTTGGTTCTGGGGCTGTTTTTATGTATTGAGCTTGATTCTGGGGCTGTATTTATATATTGAGCTTGGTTCTAGGGCTGTTTTTACATATTGAGCTTGGTTCTGGGGCTGTATTTATATATTGAGCTTGGTTCTGGGGCTGTTTTTACATATTGAGCTTGGTTCTGGGGCTGTTTTTACATATTGAGTTTGGTTCTGGGGCTATTTTTACATATTGAGCTTGGTTCTGGGGCTGTATTTATATATTGAGCTTGGTTCTGGGGCTGTTTTTACATATTGAGCTTGGTTCTGGGATAGTATCTATGTACTGTGCTTGGTTCTGGTATTGTATTTATGTAGTGAGGTCAGTGCTGGTTCTGTATCTATGCACTAAGCTTGGTTTGGGTGCCTTATGTACTGAGATATCACAATGCAGTAATTCATGGGAGGCGCTATTACATCATTTAGGGGTAGTGTTAATTAGGGGGCTCATTGTATATGCTAAACTTAATTTATAGGCAGCCTTGTGTACACTATAATTTCCCAAAAAGCAAAGTCAAACTAAAGTGAAATCCATGTTGCGCTCCTCCTGTACACACTGTACCTTCCCCTCCTTTGGCTTTTTTTGGATTGTGGCTTCTAAAATTATATACAATGTTCTATTTTCTGAAAATAGAAAAAAAATTGTCATTCTTGGGTCAAGATTCTTCACTGATGAAACTTCTCGGGAGGAGACCAGGGCAGACATTGGTCCTAGGGGGTGACACTGAGAAGGACTAATTATAGAGGAGACCCTCTGCCCAGGGAGATCACAGCTGAGCGGCCGCCTCCTGACACCTGCTCCTGATGGAGGACTGCTCAGCGCTGCCCCCCAGAGGGTCTACCGGCTCCTGCAGAACTTATCTCGTAGCGTCTTGGTGGTCTCTGTGATTCTAATTACAGGGCTGTATTAAAGACCCCAAAGCAACTAATGACTGTAGGGGAAGGGTCATAGATTTTATGAAAAAATCTATATTATCTATCTATCTACCTACATAGGGCCACATGTATCACTTGTTTTTTCTGTTGTTTTTGCGCCTTTTCGTTTAGGCGCACCGTTTTTGCGCCATTTTTGCGATTAAACGTCAAATTAGCCGCGCAGCTAAAATAAGCAGCTTTCCCTCATCTATCGTTCAATTCCAGATGTTTTGCTGCGCCTAATGATATTCATCACGTGCGACTTTTGCATTTAGGCGCAAAAACGGGCGCAAAAACACTCCAGCCCGAAGGTGGCGTTATCTGAGAAGAAAGCACTGAGCCCCTTTGCAGAAGAGCTCATTTCTAGCAGCAGAGCTCAATCAGACACTAGAAGAGATAATAGATACATTAGATACACTGCAGACAGGAGCTGCAGACTATTTACAGTTCATCACCTTCTATTTACTAAATATTCTGCAAAACCTGAGCTCACAGCAAGAGCAAGAGAAGTTTGCAGAAGTTTGCAGAATGTTGCAGATACGACATACAAGTGTCCCCCATGTAATTCTGCACAGTATCACCAGTTTGTCTGAGGGGGATACTGTGCAGAATTACAGGGGTGCAGCAGGAGACCAGCACTGGGGGATCCCCTCCAGGAGAAGCCACTGCTGAGGAGGTCACTGGGTGCTGGGTGTCACACACCTGGGTGCTGCTGAGGAGGTCACTGGGTGCTGGGTGTCACACACCTGGGTGCTGCTGTGAGTGTTATCTTCATTCTGGGCTGTGGGAGAAGCAGAGAGGAGCTTGTAGCAGGATCACATGTAAGTGCCCGAATCTAACATTGCGCCTAAACTGCGCCAAAATTGTGTTAAAGTAAAGTGATTAATAAGAGGCAGAAAATATACTTATCACAGATGGTTGTAGCTTGTGATAATTCTGGCAAAACAGTGCGCCAGAATTTAGGCGCAACTACTACACTTAGGCGCACAAAAGTGATAAATGTGGCCCATTATCTCTGTATCTAGATAGATAGGAGATAGATAGATAGATAGATAGATAGGAGATAGATAGATAGATATGAGATAGATAGATAGGAGATAGATAGATAGGAGATAGATATGAGATAGATAGATAGATAGATAGATAGATAGATAGATAGGAGATAGATAGATAGATAGATAGATAGATAGATAGATAGATAGATAGATAGATAGATAGAAAGGAGATAGATAGAAAGGAGATAGATAGATAGAAAGGAGATAGATAGATAGATAGATAGATAGATAGATAGATATGAGATAGATAGATAGATATGAGATAGATAGATAGATAGATATGAGATAGATAGATAGATATGAGATAGATAGATAGATAGATAGATGATAGATAGATAGATAGATAGATAGGTGATAGATAGATATGAGATAGATAGATAGATAGATAGATAGGAGATAGATAGATAGATAGATAGATAGATAGATAGATAGATAGATAGATAGGAGATAGATATGAGATAGATAGATAGGAGATAGATAGGAGATAGATAGATAGATAGGAGATAGATAGATAGGAGATAGATAGATAGATAGATAGATAGATAGATAGATAGATAGGAGATAGATAGATAGATAGATAGATAGATAGATAGATAGATAGATAGATAGATAGATAGAAGATAGATAGATAGATATGAGATAGATAGATAGGAGATAGATAGATAGATAGATAGATAGATAGATAGATAGATAGATAGGAGATAGATAGATAGATAGATTAGATGAATAGTTTCTGGCAGGATCCATGTCCCTGAGGTGGTGACAGGAGAACAGATGGACTTCACCTTTGGACTTGTCATTGCTGAGATTCCATCTTTTTTATTTGATCCCAAAAAGAGAAAAAATTCCAAAAATGTTCATCCCTCCGCGCTGCAAGAAAGAACAAGACTGTCCTCATGTATCTTATACTGTAAGAAGGTTACACTCTGACATCTAGTATCCACTGTACCCTGAGCACTCACTATGGGTCCTGTGCACCTCTACTGCTCTCTGTTATCAGCACCTGAAACAAATTACCTTATCCACACCCTGAGGGTGCGGTCACACGTCGCGTTTACCGCATGCGTTAAAAAACGCATTGGAATAGCTGGAGAGTGATTTGCCTAATTAAACACCTCTTAACACTTGTGTTTACAAAACGCATGCGTTAACCGCGATGTTAACGCATGTGTTAACAATGCGTTAACAACCGCATGCGTTAACCGCGATGTTAACGCATGCGTTAACAATGCGTTAACGGTTGCGTTTTGTAAACACAGGTGTTAGCAGCTGTTTAATTAGGCAAATCACTCTCCAGCTATTGCAATGCGTTTTTAAACGCATGCGGTAAACGCGACGTGTGACAGCACCCTGAGTTATGCATCATGTCACCCTGAGGGTGCGTTCACACGTTGCAGTTAAAACTGCATCGCAATCAGATTTGAGGTGGTTTTAGGTGCAGTTTTGTCAATTGAACAGGTGAAAGACATTTGAGGAGCCGATTTCCCCTTCAAAATCAAATTCACTCGTTCAGTTCATGTCTTTCACCTGTTCAATTGACAAAACTGCACCTAAACCCCCCTCAAAGCTGATTGCATTGCAGTTTTAACTGCAACGTGTGAACGCACCCTCACCCAGCTTTCTCAGACTCCAGTATTGCTGGTAAACATCACTATAAGATATGGTGGTATTGGAATGTGCCATTCAGGAATCTGGAAAAGTTGGGTTACACTTCCTGACAGTAAAAGTAGCCAAAATTGCTATGCACCTAGCTTTCCCAGAAATATCTGTGTCTACTATGACTGTCCTCCTCCAGGGAGTGTCACCGGTGTCCCGGGGTCCTGGCAGTGCACATGATGGGTTATTTTAGGGGCAGTGTGAACTCGCCTTCATACATGACAGCAGTGAGACATCTAGTGGCCACCAGCAGGTACTGCAGCCCCATAGGGGTCACTGCTGTGTAAGAGGATTATGCAGGACCTGGCAGCATTAGGGTTGTCACTGATCCTGACGCTGTTACCTGTGGAGCAGGCGATGTACAATATGGCGCTTTGTTTTATAGAATTGATACAGAAGAAAGGATAAATCAGGTGTAACATCAAGCCCCCAAAATTCTATAATAGACCCCAAGTCTACTGGGGTCTTCTTATGTGGCAGACGGAACCTTCTAAGTACAGGCAGTCCCCGGGTTACATACAAGATACGGTCCATAGGTTTGTTCTTAAGTCGAATATGTATGTAAGTCGAAACTGTATATTTTATCATTGTAGCTCCAGACAAATTTTTTTTTTTGCCCCAGTGACAATTGGAGTTTCCAAATTTTTTTGCTGTAATTGGACCAAGAATTATCAGTAAAGCTTCATTACAGACACCATTCACCAGGGGGCACAGGGGTCCATCTTTATATAGGGGTCGTCTGTAAGTCGAGTGTCCTTAAGTAGGAGACCGCCTGTAAAGGAAAATTACAACAAATATTTAGCTTTTCAATAAAGAATAATTTTTAAGATCTCCACTTGCTGTCAGGAAATGATGACTCTCCGTGGTAGTGACCCTGTGTGTACAGAAAGTATTCAAGTTCACATTTTTCACTATTTGTTTCATTGCAGTCATTGGTAAGATCAAATAATTATTTTTTTGCTCAATAATGTGCCCTCTGCCCCCCCCCCCCCACAGTAATGTACCCTCTGCCCCCAGTAATGTGCTCTCTGCCCCCCAGTAATGTGCACTCTGCCCTCCACAGTAATGTGCACTCTGACCCCCAGTGATGTGCACTCTACCCCCAGTAATGTGCACTCTGACCCCCAGTGATGTGTCCTCTGCCTCCCAATAATGTACCCTCTGCCCCCAGTAATGTGCTCTCTGCCCCCCAGTAATGTGCCCTCTGCCCCCCCCCCACAGTAATGTACCCTCTGCCCCCAGTAATGTGCTCTCTGCCCCCCAGTAATGTGCACTCTGCCCTCCACAGTAATGTGCACTCTGACCCCCAGTGATGTGCACTCTACCCCCAGTAATGTGCACTCTGACCCCCAGTGATGTGTCCTCTGCCTCCCAATAATGTACCCTCTGCCCCCAGTAATGTGCTCTCTGCCCCCCAGTAATGTGCACTCTGCCCTCCACAGTAATGTACCCTCTGCCCCCAGTAATGTGCTCTCTGCCCCCCAGTAATGTGCACTCTGCCCTCCACAGTAATGTGCACTCTGACCCCCAGTGATGTGCACTCTACCCCCAGTAATTTGCCATCTGCCCCCCCAGTAATGTGCACTCTGCCCCCCACAGTAATGTGCCCTCTGCCCCCCCAGTAATGTGCACTCTGCCCCCCCAGTAATGTGCACTCTGCCCCCCCCCAGTAATGTGCACTCTGCCCCCCAATAATGTGCACTCTGCCCCCCCCAGTAATGTGCACTCTGCCCCCCAATAATGTGCACTCTGTCCCCCCAGTAATGTGCACTCTGCCCCCCAGTAATGTGCACTCTGCTACCACAGTAATGTGCCCTCTGCCCCCCAGTAATGTGCACTCTGCCCCTCCCAGTAATGTGCACTCTGCCCCCCACAGTAATGTGCCCTCTGCCCTCCAGTAATGTGCCCTCTGCCCCCCCAGTAATGTGCCTTCTGCCCCCCAGTAATGTGCCCTCTGCCCCCCAGTAATGTGCACTCTGCCCCCCACATTAATGTGCCCTCTGCCCCCCAGTAATGTGCACTCTGCCCCCCAGTAATGTGCACTCTGCCCCCAGTAATGTGCCCTCTGCCCCCCAGTAATGTGCACTCTGCCCTCCCATTAATGTGCACTCTACCCCCAGTAATGTGCCCTCTGCCCCCCCAGTAATGTGCCCTCTGCCCCCCACAGTAATGTGCCCTCTGCCCCCCCAGTAATGTGCCTTCTGCCCCCCCCAGTTATGTGCCTTCTGCCCCCCCCCCCAGTAATGTGCACTCTGCCTCCCAGTAATGTGCACTCTGCCCCCCAGTAATGTGCCCTCTGCCTCCCAGTAATGTGCACTCTGCCTCCCAGTAATGTGCCCTCTGCCCCCCAGTAATGTGCCCTCTGCCCCCCACAGTAATGTGCACTCTGCCCCCCACAGTAATGTGCACTCTGCCCCCCACAGTAATGTGCACTCTGCCCCCCCAGTAATGTGCACTCTGCCCCCCCAGTAATGTGCACTCTTCCCCCCAGTAATGTCCACTCTGCCCCCAGTAATGTGCCCTCTTACCCTCTGTAATGTGCCCTCCACCCCCCAGTAATGTGCACTCTGCCCCCCAGTAATGTGCACTCTGCCCCCCAGTAATGTGCACTCTGCCCCCCAGTAATGTGCACTCTGCCCCCCAGTAATGTGCACTCTGCCCTCCCAGTAATGTGCCCTCTCCCCCCAGTAATGTGTCACTGCTGGGATTGTATTTGGCAGATAATGAGCTGCACCGACTGGTCATCAGCAACTTGACTTTATACAATCAATTTAAAACCCTCTTTTCAAAGTTAATTTTCGTGATGATGTCATTGCACTGGGCCAAGAAAGAAACATTGGGGCACATTTATTTACATGGACACCGGAGTTCACAGAAAGTGCATTGTCTGTGTATAATGTCCTGTGTGAGGGGTCACTAAGATCGTGCGCCCGATATACTGCATGTGTCGCTTCCCCGCTCAGGTCCCTGGAGTTCACCTTCTTCTTCCTGGTGCATGTAAGTGCATTGTCCGTGTATAATGCGCTGTGCGGGGAGTCACTAAGATCCTGCCCCCGATATCCTGCATGTGTCACTTCCCTGCTCAGGTCCCCGGAGTTCACCTTCTTCTTCCTGGTGCATGTAAGTGCATTGTCCGTGTATAATGCGCTGTGCGGGGAGACACTAAGATCCTGCGCTCAATATCCTGCATGTGTTGCTTCCCTGCTCAGGTCCCTGGAGTTCACCTTCTTCTTCCTGGTGCATGTAAGTGCATTGTCCGTGTATAATGTGCTGTGCGGGGAGTCACTAAGATCCTGCCCCCGATATCCTGCATGTGTCGCTTCCCCGCGCAGGTCCCCGGAGTTCACCTTCTTCTTCCTGGTGCATGTAAGTGCATTGTCCGTGTATAAAGCGCTGTGTGGGGAGTCACTAAGATCGTGCGCCCGATATCCTGCATGTGTCGCTTCCCCGCTCAGGTCCCTGGAGTTCACCTTCTTCTTCCTGGTACATGTAAGTGCATTGTCTGTGTATAATGTCCTGTGTGAGGGGTCACTAAGATCGTGCGCCCGATATACTGCATGTGTCGCTTCCCCGCTCAGGTCCCTGGAGTTCACCTTCTTCTTCCTGGTGCATGTAAGTGCATTGTCCGTGTATAATGCGCTGTGCGGGGAGTCACTAAGATCCTGCCCCCGATATCCTGCATGTGTCACTTCCCTGCTCAGGTCCCCGGAGTTCACCTTCTTCTTCCTGGTGCATGTAAGTGCATTGTCCGTGTATAATGCGCTGTGCGGGGAGACACTAAGATCCTGCGCTCAATATCCTGCATGTGTCGCTTCCCTGCTCAGGTCCCTGGAGTTCACCTTCTTCTTCCTGGTGCATGTAAGTGCATTGTCCGTGTATAATGTGCTGTGCGGGGAGTCACTAAGATCCTGCCCCCGATATCCTGCATGTGTCGCTTCCCCGCGCAGGTCCCCGGAGTTCACCTTCTTCTTCCTGGTGCATGTAAGTGCATTGTCCGTGTATAAAGCGCTGTGTGGGGAGTCACTAAGATCGTGCGCCCGATATCCTGCATGTGTCGCTTCCCCGCTCAGGTCCCTGGAGTTCACCTTCTTCTTCCTGGTACATGTAAGTGCATTGTCCCTGTATAATGCGCTGTGCGGGGAGTCACTAAGATCCTGCGTCCGATATCCTGCATGTGTCACTTCCCCGCTCAGGTCCCCGGAGTTCACCTTCTTCTTCCTGGTGCATGTAAGTGCATTGTCCGTGTATAATGTACTGTGCGGGGAGACACTAAGATCGTGCGCCCGATATACTGCATGTGTCGCTTCCCCGCTCAGGTCCCCGGAGTTCACCTTCTTCTTCCTGGTGCATGTAAGTGCATTGTCCCTGTATAATGCGCTGTGCGGGGAGACACTAAGATCCTGCGTCCGATATCCTGCATGTGTCACTTCCCCGCTCAGGTCCCCGGAGTTCACCTTCTACTTTCTGGTGCATGTAAGTGCATTGTCAGTGTATAATGCGCTGTGCTGGGAGTCACTAAGATCCTGTGCCCGATATCCTGCATGTGTCGCTTCCCCGCTCAGGTCCCCGGAGTTCACCTTCTTCTTCCTGGTACATGTAAGTGCATTGTCCCTGTATAATGCGCTGTGCGGGGAGTCACTAAGATCCTGCGTCCGATATCCTGCATGTGTCACTTCCCTGCTCAGGTCCCCGGAGTTCTTCTTCCTGGTGCATGTAAGTGCATTGTCCGTGTATAATGTCCTGTGCGGGGAGACACTAAGATCGTGCGCCCGATATACTGCATGTGTCGCTTCCCCGCTCAGGTCCCCGTAGTTCACCTTCTTCTTCCTGGTGCATGTAAGTGCATTGTCCGTGTATAATGCGCTGTGCGGGGTGTCACTAAGATCCTGCGGCCGATATCCTTCCTGCATGTGTCGCTTCCCCGCTCAGGTCCCTGGAGTTCACCTTCTTCTTCCTGGTGCATGTAAGTGCATTGTCCGTGTATAATGCGCTGTGCGGGGAGTCACTAAGATCGTGCACCCGATATGCTGCATGTGTCGCTTCCCCGCTCAGGTCCCTGGAGTTCACCTTCTACTTTCTGGTGCATGTAAGTGCATTGCCTTGCGACACAATTTGAAAGTAAAATCCCGCGCTCAGTCGGAATCAGTCGGATCGTCCAACTGCCGCAACTCGATTTCTGTCGCATGGAAGCAGCTGCGCCACAATCCGATCGCGTGCGACACAATCCCAGTGCAGACACTTCTTCTATACCTGTATAAGACGTTTTACCATTGAAGAACGTGAGTCTGACTAAATTGCGGCACAAAACCTTTAGTAAATTTGCCCCATTATCTGGAAGGTGTTCTGTACTTGGCAACATACTGGGGCACATTTACTTACCCAGCCCAGAGGAGATCCGGAAAGTGCCTTGTCCGACGACAATGCCCTGTGCCGCGATTCACTTACACCGTGCGCCCGACTTGCTGAATGTGTCGCATGAGTCCCTGGAGTTCACCTTCTTCCTCCCGGTGCATGTAAGTGCATTGTCTTGCGACACAATTTTTAAGTTAAATCCTGCGGTTTGTCATACTGGTAGGTGGATTAGATTGTGAGCCCCATGGAGACAGGGACCAATGTGACGTGCTTTGTGCAGCGCTGCGTAATCTGTGTGCGCTATATAAATAATAATTTATTTATTATTATTATTGTCCGAATCCGTCGGATCGTCCAACGTCCCGCCCCCTGATTTGTGTCACATGCGTCACAATACCCTTTTAAAAGCGGTGAAAATCCGAAATCGGCAGAATATCCGACGTTTGTGCGGTCCGCGGACCCTTAGTAAATAAGCCCCACTGAGAGAGGTTTATTAAGTCAATTTTCTGATGACAGGTTCAAAAGAAAAAAGTCCAATTTTCATCTCATCAGAGCAGAAAGTCGTATTCCTCGTAGTCTGGATCCTTCATGTGTTTTGCACACTATGGGGCACATTTACTAAGGGTCCGCAGCCGCGAATCCGTGGGGTTTTTCCCGAATATTTCCGTTTTGCGCTGTATTTCATGGGATTGTGGCGCACGCGATCGATTTTTGGAGCAGTCGCGCCGACTTTCACGCGACAGAAATCGGGGGGCGTGGCCACCGGCCAACCCGAAGGATTCGGAAAAATCGCGGAATTTAAAAAGCCATTTGTGTCGCAAAATCAAGCACTCACATACACCAGAAAAAAGCAGGTGAACTCCAGCGGAACTCGGCGCAGCAGCGACACCTGGTGAATATCGGCGCACGGACCTTAGTGAATCCCAGCAGAACCCGAATCAGCGCCGGAGAACCCGCCGCTGGATCGCGACTGGACCGGGTAAGTAAATGTGCCCCTATGGGTCGCATGAACTAAGGGTCCGAGGACCTCACAAACGTCGGATATTCCGATGATTTCGGATTTGCACCCACAAACTATCATAAAATTGTGTTCATATTGAACAATTTTTTATGTATCCGAAAGGATTTACAATTTCGAGACTTTGTATGTTGCTTGGAACCTTTTGGAGACTTCTATTCTATGAGAAAAACAACGTCAGGAATCCTCAATGCAAAGAGGGGGAAGACAATGGGGACATTTCTCAGGGGTTGTTCACCAGAATTCGGGTATAAAAGCCCTGAAATAGGAGCAATTTGTGGTGCAGGGCCAGGAATTTTGTCTATTGCCCCCTTATGCCAAGCAGCCTGTGCACTACCCATAGCCCATGCCCCGAGAGATGGAGGAGGTTGTGGGGTCAGGCAGCCTCTATACCCTAGGGGTGGGCTGCAGTCATTGCAGTATTTAAAGTGAACCTGTCACCAGGAATGTTATTTTTAGCTGGTGAGAGGTTCCTTTAGCCAATGTTACGCTAATTTTCAAAATGCCTTTGTCAGCATTCGGAATCATTTCAGTACTTTATATAAGTTTATTTCATATTACCTGGCTCCCTGCCAGCAGCGCGCCGGAGTCCCAGGGAGGAGCAGCTGCAGCCTGTGTGTGCCTGTGTCTCATCATGGATTCTTCCTCTCCTCCTCACCATCCCCCTGTGGAGGAGAGGTGACACAGGCACACAAAGCTGCCAGGACTCACAACAGGAAGCCAGGTAATGGGAATTAAACTTATATAAAGTACTGAAATGATTCAGAATACTGATAAAAGGCTTTTTTAAAATCAGCAAAGCATCGGCTATTGGAACCTGTCACCAGCTAAAACTGACATTCCTGCTGCCAGGTTCTCTTTAATGGGATGGGGTTTGGTCACACAGAGGGTCATCGCTTCTCTGTCACCTTCTTCTGTCCCTGATGGAGGCTTAGGAGATCCATTAGTAGAGCGTCCCCCATGATCTGCATCTCCTTCTACATTAGATCCTGGACACTCGGGGTAGTTGAGTATCGGGAGTATAGTATGCTATATGTAACTACTACTACTGTCTGACCCCGGTAACTCCACTTACTCAGCTCTCTTGACCCTTGACCTTAGATTATTAACTCCTTGTTGTCAGTGACCTCTAGGTGACTACAGCCCTGGAGGGTGTAGAATAATTGATGGACAAATGTCCCATGGAGAAGATAAGATGGAAGCCATTAGATGAGTAATGTGGACCTTCTAAGGTCCACCACCTGTGAGGGTCTCAGAGGTCACAGCCCATGACCTTGGTTACTGTCTTCCAGGTCTGATATCATGGGCACCGCCAAGGTGATGGGCACACAACGCCCTCGTGTCATTGTCCCATCAGGATTGTATCGTCTTCACTTTCTCTAAGTCTCAGCTATAAATAAATGTGACCTTAATCCTCTGCTGCCTAATCGTCCTGAGGGGAGAAGCTTCCCGGGGAATGAGGACAAACCACTCGTTACAATGGAGAGTAAGGAACTAAGATCCAGGAGGAAAACTCAGGAGACGTGGACTCAGTCTGTGAGTATCTGTGGTGGAGTGTCCTCAGTGTATCCTCAGTGTATCCTCAGTGTATCCTCAGTGTATCCTCAGTGTATCCTCAGTGTATCCTCAGTATATCAGTGGTGTATCCTCAGTGTATCCTCAGTGTATCCTCAGTGTATGCTCAGTGTATCCTCAGTGTATGCTCAGTGTATCCTCAGTGTATCCTCAGTGTATCCTCAGTGAATCCTCAGTGTATCCTCAGTGTATCCTCAGTGTATCCTCAGTGTATCCTCAGTGTATCCTCCGTGTATGCTCAGTGTATCCTCAGTGTATGCTCAGTGTATCCTCAGTGTATCCTCAGTGTATCCTCAGTGAATCCTCAGTGTATCCTCAGTGTATCCTCAGTGTATCCTCAGTGTATCAGTGGTGTATCCTCAGTGTATCCTCAGTGTATCAGTGGTGTATCCTCAGAGTATCCTCAGTGTATCCTCAGTGTATCCTCAGTGTATCCTCAGTGTATCCTCAGAGTATCCTCAGTGTATCCTCAGTGTATCCTCAGTGTATCCTCAGTGTATCCTCAGTGTATCCTCAGTGTATCAGTGGTGTATCCTCAGAGTATCCTCAGTGTATCCTCAGTGTATCCTCAGTGTATCCTCAGTGTATCCTCAGAGTATCCTCAGAGTATCCTCAGAGTATCCTCAGTGTATCCTCAGTGTATCCTCAGTGAATCCTCAGTGTATCTTCAGAGTATCCTCAGAGTATCCTCAGTGTATCCTCAGTGTATCCTCAGTGTATCCTCAGTGTATCCTCAGTGTATCAGTGGTGTATCCTCAGTGTATCCTCAGTGTATCCTCCGTGTATCAGTGGTGTATCAGTAGTGTATACTCAGTGTATCCTCCGTGTATCCTCAGTGTATCCTCAGTGTATCCTCAGTGTATCCTCAGTGTATCCTCAGTGTATCCTCAGAGTATCCTCCGTGTATCCTCAGTGTATCAGTAGTGTATCCTCAGTGTATCCTCAGTGTATACTCAGTGTATCCTCAGTGTATCCTCAGTGTATCCTCAGAGTATCCTCCGTGTATCCTCAGTGTATCAGTAGTGTATCCTCAGTGTATCAGTAGTGTATCCTCAGGGTATCCTCAGAGTATCCTCCGTGTATCCTCAGTGTATCAGTAGTGTATCCTCAGAGTATCCTCAGAGTATCCTCAGTGTATCCTCAGTGTATCCTCAGTGTATCCTCAGTGTATCCTCAGTGTATCCTCAGAGTATCCTCCGTGTATCCTCAGTGTATCAGTAGTGTATCCTCAGTGTATCCTCAGTGTATCCTCAGTGTATCCTCAGTGTATCCTCCGTGTATCCTCAGTGTATCCTCCGTGTATCCTCAGTGTATCCTCAGTGTATCCTCAGTGTATCCTCAGTGTATCCTCAGTGTATCCTCCGTGTATCCTCAGTGTATCCTCCGTGTTTCCTCAGTGTATCCTCAGTGTATCCTCAGTGTATCCTCAGTGTATCCTCCGTGTATCCTCCGTGTATCCTCAGTGTATCCTCAGTGTATCCTCAGTGTATCCTCAGTGTATCCTCAGTGTATCCTCAGTGTATCAGTGGTGTATCCTCAGTGTATCCTCAGTGTATCCTCAGTGTATCCTCAGTGTATCCTCCGTGTATCCTCAGTGTATCCTCAGTGTATCCTCAGTGTATCCTCAGTGTATCAGTGGTGTATCCTCAGTGTATCCTCAGTGTATCCTCAGTGTATCCTCAGTGTATCAGTGGTGTATCCTCAGTGTATCCTCAGTGTATCCTCAGTGTATCCTCAGTGTATCCTCAGAGTATCCTCAGTGTATCCTCAGTGTATCAGTAGTGTATCCTCAGTGTATCCATGTTGTGTCCTCAGTGTATCAGTGGTGTATCAGTGGTGTATCCTCAGTGTATCCTCAGTGTATCCTCAGTGTATCCTCCGTGTATCCTCAGTGTATCCTCAGTGTATCCTCAGTGTATCCTCAGTGTATCCTCAGTGTATCCTCAGTGTATCAGTGGTGTATCCTCAGTGTATCCTCAGTGTATCCTCAGTGTATCCTCAGTGTATCCTCAGTGTATCCTCAGTGTATCCTCCGTGTATCCTCAGTGTATCCTCAGTGTATCCTCAGTGTATCCTCAGTGTATCAGTGGTGTATCCTCAGTGTATCCTCAGTGTATCCTTAGTGTATCCTCAGTGTATCCTCAGTGTATCCTCAGTGTATCCTCAGAGTATCCTCCGTGTATCCTCAGTGTATCAGTGGTGTATCCTCAGTGTATCCTCAGTGTATCCTTAGTGTATCCTCAGTGTATCCGTGTTGTGTCCTCAGTGTATCAGTGGTGTATCAGTGGTGTATCCTCAGTGTATCCTTAGTGTATCCTCCGTGTATCCTCCGTGTATCCTCAGTGTATCCTCAGTGTATCTTCAGTGTATCCTCAGTGTATCCTCAGTGTATCAGTGGTGTATCAGTGGTGTATCCTCAGTGTATCCTCAGTGTATCCTCAGTGTATCCTCAGTGTATCCTCAGTGTATCCTCAGAGTATCCTCAGTGTATCCTCAGTGTATCCTCAGTGTATCCTCAGAGTATCCTCAGTGTATCCTCAGTGTATCCTCAGTGTATCCTCAGAGTATCCTCAGTGTATCCTCAGTGTATCCTCAGTGTATCCTCAGTGAATCCTCAGTGTATCAGTGGTGTATCCTCAGTGTATCCTCAGTGTATCCTCAGTGTATCCTCAGAGTATCCTCAGAGTATCCTCAGTGTATCCTCAGTGTATCCTCAGTGAATCCTCAGTGTATCTTCAGAGTATCCTCAGAGTATCCTCAGTGTATCCTCAGTGTATCCTCAGTGTATCCTCAGTGTATCCTCAGAGTATCCTCAGTGTATCCTCAGTGTATCCTCAGTGTATCCTCAGTGTATCCTCAGTGTATCCTCAGAGTATCCTCAGTGTATCCTCAGTGTATCCTCAGTGTATCCTCAGTGTATCCTCAGAGTATCCTCAGAGTATCCTCAGTGTATGCTCAGTGTATCCTCAGTGTATCCTCAGTGTATGCTCAGTGTATTCTCAGTGTATCCTCAGTGTATCCTCAGTGTATCCTCAGAGTATCCTCAGAGTATCCTCAGAGTATCCTCAGTGTATCCTCAGTGTATCCTCAGTGTATCCTCAGTGAATCCTCAGTGTATCCTCAGAGTATCCTCAGTGTATCCTCAGTGAATCCTCAGAGTATCCTCAGTGTATCCTCAGTGTATCCTCAGTGTATCCTCAGTGAATCCTCAGTGTATCCTCAGAGTATCCTCAGAGTATCCTCAGTGAATCCTCAGTGTATCCTCAGTGTATCCTCAGTGTATCCTCAGAGTATCCTCAGTGTAGCCTCAGTGTATCCTCAGTGTATCCTCAGTGTATCCTCAGTGTATCCTCAGTGTATGCTCAGTGTATCCTCAGTGTATCCTCAGTGTATGCTCAGTGTATCCTCAGTGTATCCTCAGTGTATCCTCAGTGTATCCTCAGAGTATCCTCAGAGTATCCTCAGTGTATCCTCAGTGAATCCTCAGTGTATCCTCAGAGTATCCTCAGTGTATCCTCAGTGAATCCTCAGTGTATCCTCAGTGTATCCTCAGTGTATCCTCAGTGTATCCTCAGAGTATCCTCAGTGTATCCTCAGTGTATCCTCAGTGTATCCTCAGTGTATCCTCAGTGTATCCTCCGTGTATCCTCAGTGTATCCTCAGTGTATCCTCAGTGTATCCTCAGAGTATCCTCAGAGTATCCTCAGTGTATCCTCAGTGTATCCTCAGTGAATCCTCAGTGTATCCTCAGTGTATCCTCAGTGTATCAGTGGTGTATCCTCAGTGTATCCTCAGAGTATCCTCAGTGTATCCTCAGTGTATCAGTGGTGTATCCTCAGTGTATCCTCAGAGTATCCTCAGAGTATCCTCAGTGTATCCTCAGTGTATCCTCAGTGTATCCTCAGTGTATCCTCAGTGTATCAGTGGTGTATCCTCAGTGTATGCTCAGTGTATGCTCAGTGTATGCTCAGTGTATCCTCAGTGTATCCTCAGTGTATCCTCAGTGTATGCTCAGTGTATCCTCAGTGTATCCTCAGTGTATCCTCAGTGTATGCTCAGTGTATGCTCAGTGTATGCTCAGTGTATGCTCAGTGTATCCTCAGTGTATCCTCAGTGTATGCTCAGTGTATCCTCAGTGTATCCTCAGTGTATCCTCAGTGTATCCTCAGAGTATCCTCAGTGTATCCTCAGTGAATCCTCAGTGTATCCTCAGTGTATCCTCAGTGTATCCTCAGTGTATCCTCAGAGTATCCTCAGTGTATCCTCAGTGTATCCTCAGTGTATCCTCAGTGTATCCTCAGTGTATCCTCCGTGTATCCTCAGTGTATCCTCCGTGTATCCTCAGTGTAGCCTCAGTGAATCCTCAGTGTATCCTCAGTGTATCCTCAGTGTATCCTCAGTGTATCCTCCGTGTATCCTCCGTGTATCCTCAGTGTATCCTCAGTGTATCCTCAGTGTATCCTCAGTGTATCAGTGGTGTATCCTCAGTGTATCCTCAGTGTATGCTCAGTGTATGCTCAGTGTATCCTCAGTGTATGCTCAGTGTATCCTCCATCATTGTGTTTCTTTAATGTTCCTCTTATCCCTGGTGTCTCTCTTGTGTATCCCTGGTGTCTCTCTGTTGTATCCCTGGTGTCTCTCTTGTGTATCCCTGGTGTCTCTCTGTTGTATCCCTGGTGTCTCTCTGTTGTTTCCCTGGTGTCTCTCTGTTGTATCCCTGGTGTCTCTCTTGTGTATCCCTGGTGTCTCTCTGTTGTATCCCTGGTGTCTCTCTTGTGTATCCCTGGTGTCTCTCTGTTGTATCCCTGGTGTATCTCTGTTGTATCCCTGGTGTCTCTCTGTTGTATCCCTGGTGTCTCTCTGTTGTATCCCTGGTGTCTCTCTGTTGTATCCCTGGTGTCTCTCTTGTGTATCCCTGGTGTATCTCTGTTGTATCCCTGGTGTCTCTCTTGTGTATCCCTGGTGTCTCTCTGTTGTATCCCTGGTGTCTCTCTGTTGTATTCCTGGTGTCTCTCTGTTGTATCCCTGGTGTCTCTCTGTTGTATCTGGTGTCTCTCTTGTGTATCCCTGGTGTCTCTCTGTTGTATCCCTGGTGTCTCTCTGTTGTATCCCTGGTGTCTCTCTGTTGTATCCCTGGTGTCTCTCTGTTGTATCCCTGGTGTCTCTCTTGTGTATCCCTGGTGTCTCTCTGTTGTATCCCTGGTGTCTCTCTTGTGTATCCCTGGTGTCTCTCTGTTGTATCCCTGGTGTCTCTCTGTTGTATCTGGTGTCTCTCTTGTGTATCCCTGGTGTCTCTCTGTTGTATCCCTGGTGTCTCTCTGTTGTATCCCTGGTGTCTCTCTGTTGTATCCCTGGTGTCTCTCTTGTGTATCCCTGGTGTCTCTCTTGTGTATCCCTGGTGTCTCTCTTGTGTATCCCTGGTGTCTCTCTGTTGTATCCCTGGTGTCTCTCTTGTGTATCCCTGGTGTATCTCTGTTGTATCCCTGGTGTCTCTCTGTTGTATCCCTGGTGTCTCTCTGTTGTATCCCTGGTGTCTCTCTTGTGTATCCCTGGTGTCTCTCTGTTGTATCCCTGGTGTCTCTCTGTTGTATCCCTGGTGTCTCTCTGTTGTATCCCTGGTGTCTCTCTTGTGTATCCCTGGTGTCTCTCTTGTGTATCCCTGGTGTCTCTCTTGTGTATCCCTGGTGTCTCTCTGTTGTATCCCTGGTGTCTCTCTTGTGTATCCCTGGTGTCTCTCTGGTGTATCCCTGGTGTCTCTCTTGTGTATCCCTGGTGTCTCTCTGTTGTATCCCTGGTGTCTCTCTGTTGTATCCCTGGTGTCTCTCTGTTGTATCCCTGGTGTCTCTCTGTTGTATCCCTGGTGTCTCTCTTGTGTATCCCTGGTGTCTCTCTTGTGTATCCCTGGTGTCTCTCTTGTGTATCCCTGGTGTCTCTCTGTTGTATCTGGTGTCTCTCTTGTGTATCCCTGGTGTCTCTCTTGTGTATCCCTGGTGTCTCTCTGTTGTATCCCTGGTGTCTCTCTGTTGTATCCCTGGTGTCTCTCTGTTGTATCCCTGGTGTCTCTCTGTTGTATCCCTGGTGTCTCTCTGTTGTATCCCTGGTGTCTCTCTGTTGTATCCCTGGTGTCTCTCTGTTGTATCCCTGGTGTCTCTCTGTTGTATCCCTGGTGTCTCTCTGTTGTATCCCTGGTGTCTCTCTTGTGTATCCCTGGTGTCTCTCTGTTGTATCCCTGGTGTCTCTCTGTTGTATCCCTGGTGTCTCTCTGTTGTATCCCTGGTGTCTCTCTTGTGTATCCCTGGTGTCTCTCTTGTGTATCCCTGGTGTCTCTCTGGTGTATCCCTGGTGTCTCTCTGTTGTATCCCTGGTGTCTCTCTGTTGTATCCCTGGTGTCTCTCTGTTGTATCCCTGGTGTCTCTCTGTTGTATCTGGTGTCTCTCTTGTGTATCCCTGGTGTCTCTCTTGTGTATCCCTGGTGTCTCTCTGTTGTATCCCTGGTGTCTCTCTGTTGTATCCCGGGTGTCTCTCTTGTGTATCCCTGGTGTCTCTCTTGTGTATCCCTGGTGTCTCTCTTGAGTATCCCTGGTGTCTCTCTTGTGTATCCCTGGTGTCTCTCTGTTGTATCCCTGGTGTCTCTCTGTTGTATCCCTGGTGTCTCTCTGTTGTATCCCTGGTGTCTCTCTGTTGTATCCCTGGTGTCTCTCTTGTGTATCCCTGGTGTCTCTCTTGTGTATCCCTGGTGTCTCTCTGATGTATCCCTGGTGTCTCTCTGTTGTATCCCTGGTGTCTCTCTGTTGTATCCCTGGTGTCTCTCTTGAGTATCCCTGGTGTCTCTCTTGTGTATCCCTGGTGTCTCTCTGTTGTATCCCTGGTGTCTCTCTGTTGTATCCCTGGTGTCTCTCTGTTGTATCCCTGGTGTCTCTCTTGTGTATCCCTGGTGTCTCTCTTGTGTATCCCTGGTGTCTCTCTGATGTATCCCTGGTGTCTCTCTGTTGTATCCCTGGTGTCTCTCTGTTGTATCCCTGGTGTCTCTCTGTTGTATCCCTGGTGTCTCTCTGTTGTATCCCTGGTGTCTCTCTGGTGTATCCCTGGTGTCTCTCTTGTGTATCCCTGGTGTCTCTCTGTTGTATCCCTGGTGTCTCTCTGTTGTATCCCTGGTGTCTCTCTGTTGTATCCCTGGTGTCTCTCTTGTGTATCCCTGGTGTCTCTCTGTTGTATCCCTGGTGTCTCTCTGTTGTATCCCTGGTGTCTCTCTTGTGTATCCCTGGTGTCTCTCTGATGTATCCCTGGTGTCTCTCTGTTGTATCCCTGGTGTCTCTCTGTTGTATCCCTGGTGTCTCTCTTGAGTATCCCTGGTGTCTCTCTTGTGTATCCCTGGTGTCTCTCTGTTGTATCCCTGGTGTCTCTCTTGTGTATCCCTGGTGTCTCTCTGTTGTATCCCTGGTGTCTCTCTGTTGTATCCCTGGTGTCTCTCTGTTGTATCCCTGGTGTCTCTCTGTTGTATCCCTGGTGTCTCTCTTGTGTATCCCTGGTGTCTCTCTGTTGTATCTCTGGTGTCTCTCTTGTGTATCCCTGGTGTCTCTCTGTTGTATCCCTGGTGTCTCTCTTGTGTATCCCTGGTGTCTCTCTGTTGTATCCCTGGTGTCTCTCTGGTGTATCCCTGGTGTCTCTCTTGTGTATCCCTGGTGTCTCTCTGTTGTATCCCTGGTGTCTCTCTTGTGTATCCCTGGTGTCTCTCTGTTGTATCCCTGGTGTCTCTCTTGTGTATCCCTGGTGTCTCTCTGTTGTATCCCTGGTGTCTCTCTTGTGTATCCCTGGTGTCTCTCTGTTGTATCCCTGGTGTCTCTCTTGTGTTTCTCTGGAGCCTGTTGATATATCGGGCACATGGAAGGGGCGGGGCTTTTATGATACTATGATAAATGTCCCCCATAGATATATAATAATATAGTTATTATTTACCTATAAATATTTTCATGTTTAGTTTCCTCATGAAGAGGTCCTGAAATTTTGCAGCAAAAGCAACGAAAAAATCACAGACGTTGACAACCTTGATCTGACCTTGGCCAAAAATACCAGAATCGGAATACAGAAAGCCACCCTAAAGAGAGACAGAAGGTTTCCAAAAACCAAACTACTGCTCCCCAGCTCTGAAACTGCTCTGATCAGGAGAGAGGCGATCACTATCGGGAGTTTTTGTAACAGTCTCAATTCTTTGAAATTGACAGAATCCAAAAACATTGATAATTTCCAAAAAAAGCGACCAATCAGATTGGCTCCTTTAGAACTTCCAGTACAAGTAAAAGAGGCACAAATGGAAAAAATCACAACAATGGCTGAGGGTGTGGGTGAAAGGAAGCCCCCACACCAAAGACTGAACACCCCCTATCAGTGTCCCACCAAAAATCAGCCATTAAAGAAGATCGGAAAGGAGGAGAACAAACTTCCAAGACTTCCAGAAGATATCTTGGCCACCAAGGACAATGTATTGTTCAAAGAGTCATCTGTAAGGACATCTTCTCTCCCTCGGGATTTACATGGAGGGGGCTTAAAATTATCTGTGATCCGACCCGAAAGTACAAACATGAAAGATTCCCTTCCTAAGAACATATCATCTAAGGTCAATGAGAGTGGAGATGTTTCTGTAGAAGGACATCTGAGGTCTACAAGGTGTCCCAAAGCAAGTCATGGCGCACCTCAGACCATCACCATCAGCGGACCTCCAGGAGACTACACTGAGATGAGGGCTATTGGGAAATGAGGTCAATAAAACAAAGAATTAGGACCAACTTTATCTGTAGAGCAACATATTTTTGAAAAAGTCTGAGGAAATTTTAAGGAATTCATTGTAGGAATGGTTGAGTGTGAGGGGCAGGTCGGTCTACGAGCCTGAGGGGTAAAGCTAGGGAGAAGACTTGGACTATGTTGTTCAGCAGAGGAGATGGAGTCACACGTAGAGGCAGTTGTTAGATGATATAGTCTACGTTGTCTGTATGGGGTGGATCCGTAATGAAGATGATGATGATAACAACCGCTCACTGATGTCACCGCCCTAGAAACATGACAGGACGATCTATTATGTAGTTTTGGGGCAGATTTACTTACCCGGTCCATTCGCGATCCAGCGGCGCGTTCTCTGCGGAGGATTCATGTTCTGCCGGGATTCATTAAGGCAGTTCCTCCGCCGTCCACCAGGTGGCGCTGCTGCGCTGAAGAGCATCGGAACGCACTCAAGTACACCGGCCTATTCCTAGTGAAGGTAAGTGCAAGCTCCGCGACACATTTTTTTTTTTAAATGCGGCGGTTTTTCCGAATCCATTTTCGTTCAGCCACACCCCACGATTTCCGTCGCGTGCATGCCAGCGCCGATGTGCCACAATCCGATCGCGTGCGCCAAAATCCCGGGGCAATTCAGGGAAAATCGGCGTAAATCGGAAATATTCGGGTAACACGTTGGTAAAACACGAATCGGGCCCTTAGTAAATGACCCTCATTGTGTTGGGTCGGCCAGAAGTGAGTGACAACTAGATGAACCCTTCCAAACCACATATCTAACTCTTTAACTCAAGACAGTGATCTACCTTTCAGATCAAATATCTCTCCAACATAAACATCTAGACCTTCAAATCAGTGATCTACCCCTCCAACATAGAGATCTACTCCTTCAGATCAGTGATCTACCCCTCCAACATAGTGATCTACTCCTTCAGATCAGTGACATACCCCTCCAACATAGAGATCTACTCCTTCAGATCAGTGATCTACCCCTCCAACATAGTGATCTACTCCTTCAGATCAGTGATCTACACCTCCAACATAGAGATCTACTCCTTCAGATCAGTGACATACCCCTCCAACATAGAGATCTACTCCTTCAGATCAGTGATCTACCCCTCCAACATAGAGATCTACTCCTTCAGATCAGTGACATACCCCTCCAACATAGTGATCTACTCCTTCAGATCAGTGATCTACCCCTCCAACATAGAGATCTACTCCTTCAGATCAGTGATCTACCCCTCCAACATAGAGATCTACTCCTTCAGATCAGTGATCTACCCCTCCAACATAGAGATCTACTCCTTCAGATCAGTGATCTACCCCTCCAACATAGAGATCTACTCCTTCAGATCAGTGATCTACCTCTCCAACATAGAGATCTACTCCTTCAGATCAGTGATCTACCCCTCCAACATAGTGATCTACTCCTTCAGATCAGTGATCTACCCCTCCAACATAGTGATCTACTCCTTCAGATCAGTGATCTACACCTCCAACATAGAGATCTACTCCTTCAGATCAGTGATCTACCCCTCCAACATAGTGATCTACTCCTTCAGATCAGTGATCTACCCCTCCAACATAGTGATCTACTCCTTCAGATCAGTGACATACCCCTCCAACATAGAGATCTACTCCTTCACATCAGTGATCTACCCCTCCAACATAGAGATCTACTCCTTCAGATCAGTGATCTACCCCTCCAACATAGAGATCTACTCCTTCAGATCAGTGATCTACCCCTCCAACATAGAGATCTACTCCTTCAGATCAGTGATCTACCCCTCCAACATAGAGATCTACTCCTTCAGATCAGTGATCTACCTCTCCAACATAGAGATCTACTCCTTCAGATCAGTGATCTACCCCTCCAACATAGTGATCTACTCCTTCAGATCAGTGATCTACCCCTCCAACATAGTGATCTACTCCTTCAGATCAGTGATCTACACCTCCAACATAGTGATCTACTCCTTCAGATCAGTGATCTACCCCTCCAACATAGTGATCTACTCCTTCAGATCAGTGATCTACCCCTCCAACATAGTGATCTACTCCTTCAGATCAGTGATCTACCCCTCCAACATAGAGATCTACTCCTTCAGATCAGTGATCTACCCCTCCAACATAGAGATCTACTCCTTCAGATCAGTGATCTACCCCTCCAACATAGTGATCTACTCCTTCAGATCAGTGACATACCCCTCCAACATAGAGATCTACTCCTTCAGATCAGTGATCTACCCCTCCAACATAGAGATCTACTCCTTCAGATCAGTGATCTACCCCTCCAACATAGAGATCTACTCCTTCAGATCAGTGATCTACCCCTCCAACATAGAGATCTACTCCTTCAGATCAGTGATCTACCCCTCCAACATAGAGATCTACTCCTTCAGATCAGTGATCTACCTCTCCAACATAGAGATCTACTCCTTCAGATCAGTGATCTACCCCTCCAACATAGTGATCTACTCCTTCAGATCAGTGATCTACCCCTCCAACATAGTGATCTACTCCTTCAGATCAGTGATCTACACCTCCAACATAGTGATCTACTCCTTCAGATCAGTGATCTACCCCTCCAACATAGTGATCTACTCCTTCAGATCAGTGATCTACCCCTCCAACATAGTGATCTACTCCTTCAGATCAGTGATCTACCCCTCCAACATAGAGATCTACTCCTTCAGATCAGTGATCTACCCCTCCAACATAGAGATCTACTCCTTCAGATCAGTGACATACCCCTCCAACATAGTGATCTACTCCTTCAGATCAGTGATCTACCCCTCCAACATAGAGATCTACTCCTTCAGATCAGTGATCTACCCCTCCAACATAGAGATCTACTCCTTCAGATCAGTGATCTACCCCTCCAACATACAGATCTAACCCTTCAAATCAGCAACCTTACCCTTTATCTTCGATCCACGGAGATCTATCCCTGTTTTCCTGACCTGCACACCCCTTCGGGCGTGTTGGGGCTGGTGGTAGATGAGCAGGGACTGAAAACTCTGCCAGACCAGACCTGGTCTAATCAGGTTTAACCTGGCGGACACTGCTCCCGTTTTTACAAAGAGGCAGTAATTGGCGCAAGTATAATGGGTCAAAAAACAGCAGCTTCAAAACACGTCGGCAGGTGGGTCATAAAGTTTTATGATCCAATAAAAGTTGTTTTCACCTTCCGATCCTGTTGACTTGTACATTTACTGGATCGTTACAGATGAGGTGGGTTAAAAGTGAAGATTTTTGTTTTATTTATAAACAATTAAAAAAAAACACCCCAGTAACACCCCAGGAGCCCTTCTCATTGGTATATTCATATCTTATATTTGTTATCCTTGGCCTCCTTCCTTCTAAAATCAACTATTAAAACTATTCTAATGAGCCAGAAGGGCTCTGGTAACACCCCGAGGAGCCCTTTTCATTGGTATAATTGTAAAAGTTGATTTTAGAAGGAAGGAGCCATGTATAACTAATACAAGATATGAATATAAGATGATCACAGTCACAGCGCCGGGATCTATGAGTTGATAGTTTAGTTTTAGTTTATTTTAACCCCTACAAGATGCAGCCAGTTTGTAGATTAAGACTCAGCCCCGTTTTTTTGTAATCTAACGTGTTGCTTTATACGATTATAAACTTGAACAGTTTAACTTACCAAAGTGATTTTGAGATTGGTGACGCATTGTATTTCATGTTACTGGTGAATTTTGATTGAAATGTTTTGCATTTAATTATTAAAAAAGTGAAAATTTGGCAACAATGGTGAAAAATTTGCCATTCTCAAAATGTAAAAATGAACTTCCATACAGACAGATATCTTCACCGCCCGAAATAACTTTTATATGTGAAAGGGGCTTTGGGGTATTTTTATTCCTTTGTAGATTTTTTTTTTTTCATTTTAAAACTTTTTTTAAAAACTTTTTTATGAGTCCCACTACGGAACATGAACAAGCAATCGGCTTTCAGCTTATGCAGGATACAGGATCTGGATGATATGGGCTCTGACTATCCTAACAGGATCCCCTCCCTACCAAAATGTATTGCACCCCTGCTCATAGCTTAGTGCCATCCTCAGACGTTTAGTGCCCCATCTGCCCTCTTGGGACCTCTAGTGTCCCTTTCCTTTTAGCACCCACTCATTTGCTCCCTTGTTGGATCAGTGTCCTCCTTACTGCTATTAGTTTAATTATTCACGTCCTTTTCCCAAGCAAGGGTTAAGAGTCCCCACTTAAATCAAGCCCCCCCCCACTTATAGAGTTACTATCCCCTTCCTTGCCGCTTCCATCTTAGTTCATGTTTAATGCCCCCCTTCTTCTTATGTTCTTAAAGTTAGTGCCCTCTTTGCCCTCACACTTAGTAGGTGCCCCCTCATTTTTGTCACCATTCTTAGTGACCCTTTTCTTTGTAGTTGCCCCTTTTTTATGGTTAGTGACCTCTTTTTTGCCCCCATTCCTAGTGCCCCTTTGTGCCCAATTGTTAGCAAGTGCTCCTATTTTTTTTATGAGGTCCCCCCCTTTTAAATAATGACCCCCTTATTTTGTCCCCATTTTAAAGAATTCCCAATGTTTTAATAATTGCCTACTTCTTCTGCCCCAATACTGTGAGGTCTCCTATTTTTTTTGCATGTGAAATAAAGTATTCACCTTTTCCAGGACCCTCCACAAGGGGCCAGTCATATTCTTTGCTTGCACAGCCAAGCGAAGGACTTAAAGGGAACATTCATTAGGAATGTGATCTTTAGTTAGATTAGATTATTTTAAAAATGCCTTTGTCAGCATTCTGAAATTTAGATAAGTTTATTTCACATTACCTGGCTCCCTGCCAGCAGTGTGTGGTGAGTCCTTGGGGAGGAGCAGCTGCAGCCTGTGTGTGCCTGTGTCTCCTCATGCGTTCTGCCTCCCCTCCACACAAGCTCCCTGGATGAGTGTGGAGGAGAGGAGATGAGACACAGGCTGCAGCTGCTCCGGGGACTCACAACATGCTGCTGGCAGGGAGCCAGGTAATGTGAAATAATTTTTTCATAAAGTACTGAAATGATTCAAAATGCTGACAAAGGTATTTTTAAAATCAGCATAGCATAGGCTATTGGAACCTGTCACCTGCTGAAAATGACATTCTGGTGACAGGTTCCCTGGAGCAGGAAGCCAACAGAGGATGTAGGTAGAGTTTCATCTCACCTCCTGCCGCCCATGACTGACAAGAAGGTTTAAAGTTTTTACATCATTGCACGCCTGGTACTAAGGAGAGCAACTGGGAGGATGCAGGAGCACCAGGAGGTAAGTCATTGCTTTTCTACTGATTCTAGATGTGAACTCCACCAAGATGGAGCATTCTTTGAAGTGGTTGTCATGTGGTTCAGCATATCCCAGCCAGAGGTCAGGTAAGTGTGACGCCCTCCATAAATCACCATCATGTCCCCTCTCCTTGTGGCCTCCTCATTGCATCTCCTCGCCTCAGCTGTAGGAATTGTACTCAGGCCGCAAGTGTCCACTTGAGATTCTTGTCTCTTCCAAGTGATTCTCAGGAATGCAGATCATTTGCAATCAATAACGCAGAATATTTCCTTGGACACAAGCTGATTTATGGAAGAGCAGGCGATGATGAAGAAGCCGCTCCTCGATAATAATGGCGCTTAACCTTTACTCTTCCCTTTGATAAATGAAGCAGGAACGAAATTCTGAACATTTTTTTGAATGTAGATCCAAAATTCATGAATTAAACGGTTTTACTACAAAGTAAAAGAAAGTTGAAAGGGGTTTTTTTTGTGCACAAGACTGATGATCTATATTTAGGAGAGGTCTTCAGGATCTCATCAGTAGTGGCCAACCAACTGGAGACCATGCCAAACGGGCTGCACCAGAAGCCAAACAGTGGATGGAGCTGGAAGCTGAACTCCCCAACCACTAGACAATGGCCATGAAGTGACTTGGGCCAAAGCTTCAGTCCCCCAGCGCAGACTATGGTGGTCAGAGCCATTTGCTTCCAGCTCATCTACTGTGTTGTTTCTGGTACAAAGAAGCGGCTGGAGCCACTGAGGTTTTGGACCCTCACTAGTCACATAAGAAGGACTCTATCTAAAAAACCCTATTAACAATAATAATATCAATAGTCCATCAGTAGTTGGCCATCCAGGTTCCTGTGTTTAAAGGGCAGAAGCCCCAGCTTATGTTTATTTTTAGTGGAAGCCCCCGGCTACAGTTGCAGTTATCACTGATCCCGTTTGGGTGATGGACCCAACACCGAAGTATTTATGACCGATAGAGAGGAAATGCTATCACTTCTTGATTCTGGTGAACCATTTAATATTATGTTTCCAAACTCTTCAAATTTTTCTGACACAATCAACATGTGCCAAGAAACGTTGGACCACGAGGCCTGGACATGTTCTAGGACCAAGGAGATGGAGACCGGGACATGAAGTCATGAATGTGACGACTCTTGAAGCTGTTCACCTTCCCTGCCCATGACCAGCCCCAGTGAGGCTGTCTGGTTATCCCACCAAAGTCATGGTCTCTGGGCCTGAACTGTGCACCAGCCAGGGACCCGGGACCCAGGGATCTAGGAGCTGGAATGGAGTTTGATATAGTTCCAGAAGACTGCCCCATTCCTGACTTCTCAGATGTGATCAGAATGAAGGGATAACTCTGGACCTGTCAATCAAACTGAGCTACCTAGTGAATACTCCTTCCCAAGAACAAACCAACTCCTCCCCAACTATCAGGACACAGAATAATCCCTTTAAGAACATAGACAGTGCCAGCCTATCATTAGAGCACTGAGGCTTATTAGCGGATCCATCACACTGTCGCCTCTTGTGTTGGATAATATTATTAGATTCACTGATTATTGACTCTCTAATTCTTCTCACACCAAATTATAACACACTGATACCGGAAATAAGACAATCTGTAGGATCCGTCGATGACATCTCAATCATTTCTAAACGTTTGCATATTTGAAATCTAATTTTTAGCCTTGCATATATGTTTACATATTTGTAAAATTTGATAAAATTTTTCATTTATAACCAATTTTAACATCTGAACTGTAGGCTACATCTACACCTTCCTATGCTGGATTCAGAGATATCTCTTATGTATATGCAAATTAGCATTTTGGTGCATCATGGGAGCAATTACTAGTTTTGGTGCAGCTTCTTTTGCCCAAACTGCAATGTTCTATGTGTTGAATTTTGCTGGTTTAGGACCCTGGACTTCACCAGTAGCCGTCAAAGCCGATTTCAGTGTTACTGGTTGGTTCACATTTGGGTCACTGAACCCAAACCCAATTGTGTCCACTCATTCCCTATTAACAAGGGGAGGAGCACAATGTCATCCAAGGCTTAGTGGATGGTGCTCGGAAAGGAAAATTGAGCAGGAGAAGGTTCTTGGACCTTTTGACCACATGGATGTTGCTCCAAGGATTCATTCTGACTGCCAAATTAATGAAGGAATTTTTCAAACCAGCATCTCCCTGATTTAGGTTTTTTTTGCCTTTTCCTAGATCCACACTGTATTCTTATAGATTGGACTACAAGGACTTGTGCCCATATTGAACCTAATCCACTATGATATTGTGATTGCCCTTTAGATCCAGTGATCACTTGAGTTCTTCCATTTGGCAGCTTCTCCGTGTTGGAGAAACAATCGGATCGTGGGATGAAAGCAGAATATTGTAGAAGAAAACATAAAAGCCACAAGTGGAACCTTTTGCCTTTATTCAGTATGGCAGTAACATTGGCACGGAGCGTCTAACAGATGGCCTGGATTTCACCACCACAATCTGCTTGATGGATTACCGTCCAGGTTTCTTCGTCTTTCTATTTATACATGTAGCAAATAGAAATTTTCCCGGCGATGGAGGATACATCAGGCTCCCTGTCATGCGCTAGATGGCTCGTTGCGAGCCCTGACATTTCCCATCGAGTCTGAACATGTATGAGCTTGTTCATGGATTAAATAGCCTCGGTATAAAAATAAGCTCCAAACACCTCATATTCCATCTGGTTCCTTGTTGAATATTTTACTTGGAGCCTCTCGGTAGCCTCGAGCCATGCAAAATGGAAGCAGATCTGCCAATTTTATTAGCTGCCGTCCAAGCCATGCAAGGATAATTATACCTCGGAGAACGCTTGTTTAACCCTTAAATCTTCTACTTAGTACATAAAACATGTTAAGTCAATATTGAGTTGATGAACTCTCTTTCTGGTAGCGGCCAAACATAACACTGTAGCATTAGGAGCCACAATGGAGGATGAAGGATGGTTTATGGACTTGCAGATGTCTCGTTTGAGCGGTACCATCTGTTAATGTGTTGCTACCATCTGTGAGGAAGCTATTGTGTCGAATGATTATTCCCATAACCTTCACTTCTGGGTTTAGGGACTGATCAACCAGAACTAGGGAAGTTTTTCCAGCGTAAAAGTTGCAATGACGTCAGAGACCTAAAATCATCTAGTTTAGCTTTACAGGAGAGCAGGTGGTGCATGTGCCCCAGTAGTAATTAGGATGGACGAGCAAGGGCACTGGATGGCCAACCAGTTCCTGGAGCTCACGCCAGAGCCATTGCTCTAGATAGCAAAGGTTTAGGATGATACTCATGACCTGTACCCTGACCAAAGCTAAGTGGCTCTTTGGCGACCCCTTGGGATTACCAAGTCTCTAGGTAACTCTTCTAATTCCCCATGGTGAAGTTACTTTCCAGAGTGTTGCCATCTGACCAAGTTCACTACAGGATCTTCAGGAACACTGGTGGGCCAGTCTTGTCTGTAAGGTAATTCTTACTTGTAAGGGGCACCGCAATAACTGAGGTGTGGCAATTGTATTTGGAAAGATGTAGACCCCAGTCACCTCTGCTCTAGTTAAGGACCTGCATTCAGTCCTGGTTTTGATGGCCAGTTTTATGGCTAGCTGACTAGTGTGTTGTCTCAATGGACTACTTTGGCTCCTGTTTACATTGAGGGTAACTCCATCTGACCCAACAGGTAGGTAGTTATCCTCTCCTGTAGTCATGCTTCATGTTTACCACAGCTGTGGTGCCCGACATTCCTCCAGAAGCTCCTGGTGCTACAGGCTGCGTCGTAAGGCATGAAATAGCCTTCCCCTACCCTGCTAGGGGGGAAGCAGAGCATGGACATGTGCCCGGGATGAACAACAGGACTCATGCACTAAACAGATGGGACACATGCACCCGACATTCAGGACTAAGGTAACAGACAGATGTGACTAATGCACCAGAGATGGGACTAATGCACTAGTTTTCCCTATTATAAGCTCCACCTTCCTCTCATTGTTACCAGGTACAGCAGTGCTTTTCTTTAGTTAGTGGATGTGGTTGGTATTACAGTTTAGATTGACTAATCCTGTTCAAGTCAATAAGAAGAAGACACAGTAGTAGTCACAACCACTAGTACAGCACATACAGACATTGTAGAGGGACCCTCCTCAGTCCTACTATAGGAAGTCTATGGAAAGTAAACTTACCCACCCGCAGTAAGACTCTACCCAAGACTGCCCTATGCACGGAGGTCAAGAAATGGTTAATAATCCAATATTTGCAGAAAATGACTTTTCCCGATCAAACTCCACAATGAATGAATATACAGAGTAGTAATTAGTATATGGAAGGGGCAGGACGCAGCCTCTCATCTCTGAATATGTAATTTCTCCGCATAATAATTATCAGCAGCTCTGACACAATGTAGCGGCGAATCTTCTTCTCCGAGTCGTCTCGTAACATCAGGATCTATGGATCTAAGGGGATATTTGGCGGATACACATACTTGTAATGTCCCGATAGAAAACACAAGTGACACATGGGGCAGCGCTCGGTCCGGATCCATCACCTCCGCGGCTTCTGAACTGCTATAAAACAAGAGCTGAATGAGCCACAATCAGGTAATAATAGCGTTCAGCATCCCTGGAAGTGCAGCCGGATGAGGGGACGCAAGGTGCTATTACAGAACAAATGATGGTTATTACTGCCATAACTCCAGCACTAGAGATTAATGGCTGATTTACATGGTGCACAGAGCTCAGCTGGGATTTCTATAGGTGCCCATATACTGAATGTCCCCATGTATCCGTATACTGCAGCTCCTCAATGTTACTAGGAATCTGTCAGTAGTTGTGAGAGACTAAGGACAGAGTTACCCCCGGAGAGCTAAGTAATCATTCCATTATATTGGATGGATTTATACTCCGGAATTGTACGTTCTCCAATTGGGGGATGTCCTCACACTGCTGTGCTCTTAGCTCTCTGCTTCAAACTGCTCCATAGCAGCTCCTCTTTTCTCTGAATCACACCTGAGCTGGAACGATACTTATAGCAGAGGGGAGGGAATGTAGGACAGTTTAATGCAAAGAGATAAGGGCACAGCAGTGTGAGGACACGCCCCCAGTGCACTAGGAGAAGTTACAATACCGGAATATGAATGCATATATTACAGTCCATGCTAAGTCTTACATATACAAGGTGTGATTAAACCGCTCTCCGGAGCTTCTAATACTGCCCTTAGAGAGCACAGAGCACAGCAGTGTGAGGACACGCCCCAGTGCAATAGGAGAAGCTACAATACTGGAATATGATTCCATATATTACAGTCCTGTTCATTCTTACATATACAAGGTGTGATTAAACTGCTCTCCGGAGCTTCTAATACTGCCCTTAGAGAGCACAGAGCACAGCAGTGTGAGGACACGCCCCAGTGCACTAGGAGAAGCTACAATACTGGAATATGAATCCATATATTACAGTCCTGTTCATTCTTACATATACAAGGTGTGATTAAACTGCTCTCCGGAGCTTCTAATACTGCCCTTAGAGAGCACAGAGCACAGCAGTGTGAGGACACGCCCCAGTGCACTAGGAGAAGCTACAATACTGGAATATGAATCCATATATTACAGTCCTGTTCATTCTTACATATACAAGGTGTGATTAAACTGCTCTCCGGAGCTTCTAATACTGCCCTTAGAGAGCACAGAGCACAGCAGTGTGAGGACACGCCCCAGTGCACTAGGAGAAGCTACAATACTGGAATATGAATCCATATATTACAGTCCTGTTCATTCTTACATATACAAGGTGTGATTAAACTGCTCTCCGGAGCTTCTAATACTGCCCTTAGAGAGCACAGAGCACAGCAGTGTGAGGACAGGCCCCAGTGCACTAGGAGAAGTTACAATACCGGAATATGAATGCATATATTACAGTCCATGCTAAGTCTTACATATACAAGGTGTGATTAAACCGCTCTCCGGAGCTTCTAATACTGTCCTTAGAGTGCACAGAGCACAGCAGTGTGAGGACATGCCCCCAGTGCACTAGGAGAAGCTACAATACCGGAATATGAATCCATATATTACAGTCCTGCTCATTCTTACATGAAAAGGTGTGATTAAACCGCTCTCTGGAGCTTTTTCCTACTACTTTCCCTAGAGAGCACAGAGCACAGCAGTGTGAGGACACTCCCCCAGTGCACTTGGAGAAGCTACAATCCTGGAATCTGAATCCATATATTACAGTACTGCTGTGATTTAGCAGCTCTCCTGAGCCTCTTATACTGTCCTTAGAGAGCACAGAGCCCAGCAGTGTCAGGGAGCTCACAAACTATAGAAGTTGTAGAAATCCCTGACCTGTACATGGATGTTCCATAGATTTTAATGGAGCACAAGCCGGATGTACAGAGCTTTGTTCCGTTCATGTGGAGCACTCATGGCATCTATAGCGCCCCCTGTCTAGAGTAGGAGTCTTATAGGTGAAAGAGACATGGAACATCACAAAGAAATACTGATTGTGGCCCTCGATGGACTCGGATCATACAAGGTTTTCTACCATCACATTTATATATCTACAACATAACCCATTTACATGCGGACCTGTAGGTGGGGTCCCTCCTCTGGTCTCCAGAACCTGGGTCATTTAACTTGTCTCTTACAGCTCCGGATCATGAAGAGATGGCGATACACCTGCGTCTCTCCATGTCCAGAAATGGCAGAGGCAGACGCTCTACTGTACGCGCTCTAGACATGGAAGGAGAGAGCCCATGCACCTATGTCCATATGATGGCGCCGTCCATGCTCCAAGTTCTACACAGTCATCCAGTTACACCTAATGAAGTCTATTAAGTCCTACTGAGTCTCCTATTGCTCCCAAATACATTTGTGTTTTGTTGGGAACCATAAGGCACATAATTGGATACTTTGTGGCTTCTGGCACATAGACCTCCACTCCGTTACAGTATAGTGCTGGCCAATGGGCTCCATCTGATCCTCACTCTGCCTCCATCTTCCTCCATTTCATGCGTTTCATGTTCTTGGATATCTTATGGTATGAGGTCACATTGAACTGTGTGGGGGTCAATTATTAAGAGCCCGATTCGCGTTTTCCCGACGTGTTACCCGAATATTTCCGATTTGCGCCGATTTCCCATGAATTGCCCCGGGATTTTGGCGCACGGGATCGGATTGTGGCACATCGGCGCTGGCATGCGCACGACGGAAATCGGGGGGCGTGGCCGAACGAAAACCCGACGGATTCGGAAAAACCGCTGCATTTAAAACAAAAAATCTGTTGCGGAGCTTGCACTTACCTTCACTCATCCCGAACTCCAGCGCGTTCTGAAGCTTTTCAGCGCAGCGGCGGAGGAACTGCCTTAATAAATCCCGACCGGACCCGAATCCACCGCAGAGAACGCGCCGCTGGATCGCGAATGGAACGGGTAAGTAAATCTGCCCCTGTATGTCACCATTTGTCACCATTTGATACAAACTTTTCATTTTCATTGTCTTGAAGCACCACCTTGTTATGAGCTTTCTACTCTTTTGTGCAGTAGGATGGTTCCACCCAATGGTCCCAAGACTCCAGGTCCCACAAATTCCTGCCAACCAAGCTAAAATAGTCATATGAACCTTACTGTACCTTAATATTCCGTCCCTCTCCGTTGCATGTACCCCTGCCATGGTTTTGGGGGATACTGATCGGCATCATACAATGTTCCCGATTTAGGATGGAACCACCCAAAAGAGTAAAGAGCCAATTACATTGTAGCCATAAAAATCTGCTCCTGTCTCCGCACAGTTTGGAGCCGTATCCATGTAAATCTTTTGGTCCTGCATGCACCCCCAAAGAAAAGGGTATGTGGAGCGACGCTGCAAAAAAAATGGATCAAAGTCCACAGTGGGTACAAGTTTCATCCGTCCAACTCACTGGTACATAGAGGAGTCCCCAAGACAAAACAGAAGGAAGCAGCGTTCCAAAATAACCTTCAGGGAATCTTATTCACTCAGAATGAACAAACGAGCTTTTTCAAGAAGAAAATAAATGTTACATATTGGATATTTAACCGCACAGGAAATGACATAATTAGTGACATCATCAATGATTGATTGCATAACCTCTAACAGATAAACTGATGTCGTGTATAGTGTCAGTATTATCATTGTACAAAGAAGATTGTTACATGTGAACATTGGGGCAGATTTACTTACCCGGTCCATTCGTGATCCAGCGGCGCGTTCTCTGAGGTGGATTCGGGTCTTCCGGCGATTCACTAAGGCAGTTCCTCCGACGTCCACCAGGTGTCGCTGCTGCGCTGAAGAGCATCAGAACGCACTGGAGTTCACTGAGCCGGGCTGAGTGAAGGTAAGTGCGTGTCCCGCGACACTTTTTTTTAAAAATGAGGCAGTTTCTCCGAATCCGTCGGGTTTTCGTTCGGTCACGCCCCCCGATTTCTGTCACGTGCATGCCGGCGCCGATGCGCCACAATCCGATCTAGTGCGCCAAAATCCCGGGGCAATACAGGGAAAATCGTGGCAAATCGGAAACATTCGGGTAACACGTCGGGAAAACGCGAATCGGGCCCTTGGTAAATGACCCCCATTGTGTCAAGCACTGTGGTACATGGCGTTACATAACCTCTATATGAAATGTTACTCCACCGGCTTGTAGTGATACCTAGCACCAGTAAATGTCACTGGTGGCTTGGTTCAGTGGACAGGCCTCATCCATCCCCATCAGGGCTAGCGAATGCAACAAGATGGGAATAACCGCAGTATAGTGTAGGGATCCTACTGGGGCACTGCTGGTGTGCTTGTGGTAATAGATCCATGGGCAGATGGTGAATTGGAGGGAGCTGGCTAGTAGGAGCCAGATTGGCTCTGCTGCTTGGGCTGCAGGGTAGCAGTCTCTGTGGCATTAGCACACAGAGACGCAGGCTTACGAAGCACTGGAAGCAAAGACTAACTAAAAACACTGAACAGACTGAGCCCAGAGCCTCGGAAAGAGTTCCCAATTTATAAACTTCTGCAAAGATACCTCCTAAACATGCTTAGCCCCAACCAATTACCAGCCTGCAGAAAAGATAACTAAGGTTGCAACATAACATCAACATTACATCTTAACCCGTCAGTAATAGGCAGATTGTACTGCAAGTGTCAGTATTACATTTTACATATCAAAGGACAGCTATTAGAAAGATGTTCAAGAAGCGGAATAGTATGTTGTGATAATATGATGTCCCACAACAGGCTGCAAACCACTGTATCTATAGAAATATTTTGGAGTTTAGCATGTTTTAAATTTCATACAGAGTTATATGGGGTTGACATGTGACCACACCACATGCTATTCAGATCTGGGAAAATTGTAGACGTGGTGCACAGTTGTCTACCAAACACGAAAAAGAGGAAACACAAAACACAAAGCTCTACCCTAGTGTAGTAGCTTACAGAGAGTTAATGTAGGCAAATGTGGAGCAAATGGGACTCGCACCTTACTGTGCAGATATAAGCGCATGTAGTACAAAGATCAGGTGGCAGTTGGTGTCCTGCTGTACACAAGTTCTGATCCAGTCCCCGATGACAGGAATGGACCCAGCAGATAATAAGGAGGTATCCAGCGCTCACGGACGATCCAGAGAGGGATTTTTTTCTCGATCAAGACTTTTATTAGTGGCAACGCGTTTCAGCTCAGAAACTGATTCTTCATCAAGCAGAAACACAAGAATACATAACCTCTAAATATACACAAGATCTGTACACGCCGGGTGTCCTGTGAGAAGATGGGAATGGGATGCTTGATGATGTCATCTGTCAATCAAAAAGTCAACTTAGTTGCATGTCATAGAATATAATAAAAATACACAAAATAATTGTAATGTTAGCAAGGACAAGGAAGGACAAAAATCCTATAAATTAGTAAAAAAAATTTAAAAAGCCAATTGCTAAATGTCCGGTTTCCAACATGCCACGTCAGGTAGCGACGCAACCGGAAGTATTAATAAAACGATTGGAAGTGTAAAAAGAAAGGCAGTTTACAAAAACAAAGGAAGTGTAATGTTGCTAGGCAACCACAGATATACGGAAGTCGAGATTGGGCCCAATGGGTATGAGATTCCTCGTCAGACGATCTGTGGAGCGCTCCGAAGGAACATTTGGTTTTAAGCAACCGGGATTCTACGGCGGCTGAGGAGGGACAACAGAGGTTTGCATCAGGATTACAAGATAAACAGAAGAGATACATGCAGTCCTCGGGTTACATACAAGATAAGTTCTGTAGGTTTGTCTTTAAGTTGAATTTGTATGTAAGTCAGAACTGTATATCCTGTTTATCATTGTCACCACAGACAAAATTTTTTTGGTCTCTGTGACAATTGGATTTTTAGAAATGTTGGATTGTCACAAGAACCAGGATTAACAATAAAAATTGCAGACACCTTTAATAACTGTTATAATGGTTTATTGTAGCCTAGGACTACAGTACAGTAAATTGCCAACTTCCAGAGGTCCGGTTGGAATTAGGTGTCGTCTGTAAGTCGGGTGTTCTTAAGTAGGGGACCGCCTGTACTGAACTCTCACTTCAATATTTCACAGAAATGATCTCTCAGGATGGTTCTTGAGCGCCGGACACCTCCTTATTATCTACTGGGTCCACCAGCACATCACATGGTGCCAAACAGGGGTCCTAATACATTAAAGCCCAATGGGATCCAAGCTTAAAAAGCCACGAAGCTCTAATTGTTAAGGTGTATAGGGCCTGATACTGCCACCATATACCTTCTTATACATTTTTTGGATACTTGGAGGTTCCAAGACGTCTGTCGTACTTTGCCACCCAATGGGGTCTAACCATGGAGTTATACAAAGCCATCAGATTGTACCTGTATATAAGTATTAGGAGCGTAGTGTGATTCCACATGCTCCTGACTTCGTTTGGAGTCTTTACCATGGGGTTTTATTGTGGTGGACACTTAGTGGCACAATATGGCTAAAATATTAGCCAGAGATCCAAGAGATCCAAGACCCAGAGATCCAAGAGATCCAAGACCCAGAGATGCAAGAGATCCAAGACACAGAGATCCAAGAGATCCAAGACACAGAGATCCAAGAGATCCAAGACACAGAGATCCAAGAGATCCAAGACACAGAGATCCAAGAGATCTAGGACCCAGAGATCCACCACACTATTCTCTGTCCATGAACCTAGAGGCCACCAACCTGAAGAAAAAGCTTCTTCACTACATTTATTTCCCATATTTTACAACCCCAGATGTTCCAGGAGGCAGATCCCAAGCGTCTCCATCCTACTGACATATTTTTATACCCTGCTGCTTATTTTAGCCCTGGCGATGGGTCAGGTTTATATCCGTCTCCATTCAGTGTGACTTGCACTAATAACATGTACATTGTCCATTAACCCCTCGCATGACCGAGGTGCCCCAGTCCCATTATACCAGAAGACAAGAGAACCTGGCCCTGGCGCCTCAAGTGTTAAAGCCTGTAATAATGGTCCAGTGACTTCACAGCGTTCAGTGACTTCCTGACCAGCTGCACCATTATACTTAATTACCATGTAGATCCTCTGGAAACGACATAAATACCATCTCCGCTTCTTCTCTCGCTCATATGGATGGAAATTTCCACTGATTTGAAGCATCTTTTGGAAGGGGAGGATCTCAACACTTTGGTTTCGCTGCCAATTGATGCAAGGAACCTAGCAACATGTAGGCACCAAGTGACTAGGACTTTGCCGAACAACGGATGGAAATAGTCTATGCTCCCAGGAGCCACTGGAAAGTTTTTGGAAATATAGAAGAAACTTTAAAAAAATTCAATTCATTTGACTCCTTAAAATTTTTATAATTCTGTTTTAAAAAATGGCATTTCAAAAAAATGATAAAGTGATACATAAATAGTGATACAAATAGTTACAAATCCTATAGAAAGCAAAATGTCTCATCCATAAGATACAAAATCTTAAAGGTCTTGGACCTTAATCGAAAAATTTGGACCCAATGTGAATTCAAGCTCCAGTTCTATTAGTGTAGAAGTCGCCTCCTTATAGATTATTTACGGACCCCAATGTGACTGTTATCTATCGACCCCCTATATGCCCCCCCCCCCCCATATTACAGCTTCTTACAATGAACTGTACAATTTATTATACCTCTATATTATCCCAAAGAGGTGCTAGACCCATACACTGGGTCCCGGAAACGTCGGAAAACGGAAATTCGGCCGCAGAACGCAGTAAATAAGCCCCATTGATGTGTATAAGGGTCCGCCATGGGCTTTACTGATTAGGGGGGAATGTGTTTATATATGACACAAATGGGCTGATTACTACTATTTTCTTACTAAAAAAAAAAAGGTTACATTAAATATTAAAGTCCTTCTCATCAAAAAGAAAATAAATGAATAAATAAATTGTAAAGTATAAATATATTAATTAAAAATAAATAATAATAATAATGACATAATAATAACAATAAAGCATAAACATAAAATGTCAGGAATACAGGCAGTCCCCGGGTTACATACAAGATAGGGTCTGGAGGTTTGTTCTTAAGTTGAATTTGTATGTAAGTCGAAACTGTATATTTTATAATTGAAGTTCTAGACAAATTTTTTTCTTTGGCCCCAGTGACAATTGGAGTTTCAAATTTTTTGGTGTAATTGGACCAAGGATTATCAATAACGCTTCATTACAGACACCTTACAGCTGATCATTGCAGTCTGGGAGTATAGTAAAGCATCCAGAGAGCTTCACCAGAGGTCACAGTGGGCAGAGGGGTCCGTCTGTAACTATGAGTTGTCTGTAAGTCAGGTGTCCTTAAGTAGGGGACCGCCTGTACTTTGAAGTATGCGTAAAAAAACACCATAAATAATATATGAAAATATGATTATAATAATAACAATAATAATAATAATCATACGGTGTGAAAATAAAATGGTATAAAACCTTTGAAGAATAAGTTACAAACTATAATTTATAAGAATAAATGAAAATAAACTGTAAAAAAAATGTGATATTAGCAGTAAGATAGGAAAAGAAAATAGGCTTTTTTGTGAAATCTATGACATAATAAAAAATGCTAATAAAAATGAAACATAATGAAAATAATTATAATATTTTTATGAAATATTTTGAAATATGTGTAAAAAATAAAAAAATAACAATTATGAAAACAATAATTATTTGAAGCAATCATAGCCATGGCTCGTTGCTGGGAACATTCATTTGCCGGATTGACTGTACGGCTGCTAATCCATCAATATGTCTTGGTCTGGAACCCGAAAGTAACCCTGAACTCCATTGGGTCCACTCATCTCTAGTTTTCACATCAATACCTGGTAGCTGAGAATGGAGATCCATGGCTAGGACTCACAGGGCTGGAGTCACCAGCTGAAAGCTCCTGCTGGGCTGGGTGTAGATGTCTTGTCCTGTCCACAAGTTACAGAAACAATGGCTTCTGCTCCACCATGTTACACCAGCAGTGACCCCAGCAAGAGTTAGTAGTGTCCTTAGGTCAAGATAACTTGAAACAACTTGTAGCATAGAGTGGGAGCCATAGCTTTGACACATCAAGTAGCTTTCTTTGTGTGATGTTGTTGGGTCATCTCATTCTCAGGACCCATAATGTACTAAATAGGTAACAACCCAAGAAGCTGAGGGTCACATGGAAAAGATGTTGCTTAAGTTCCATTTGGTGGATGAGTTGACTTTTCGGGATCCAGTTGACCACCCATGATCTGGTTGACCACCCATACTGTCTCTCTCTCTCTCTAACCTCTGCCAACGTTGTCGTTGATGACCTCAAAACGGAAAGAAGAACTTACATTTAACCTCTAGAAAGGGAAGTTTAATTGGAAGTCTTGTGGTGTAGACCTTGTCAAGATGAAGTTGATTGGTGGAGAAAGTGGAGATGACAGGCAGCTAACAAGATCTCACACTGTAAAAAGTTCTGAAAAGTTGTGAAATATATTTTAATGGTCCGAGGTAGAAGAAGTGAAGATTGAGGATGTCACAGGGAATGATTTGTTCCTCGCAGTACAGGACTCTGCCGAAGCCAAGATAGTTAAGAAGGAATACTCTAAGTGATATGTGAAGCCACGACAGGTCGTTGGCAGGTGCTTAAGGCTCGGTTTTCTTGTATCTTCCCGTCCTGATCACTCTGTATCCTGGTTTCTACTCTGTATTGATGACTTGTCGTCACGTTCCCTTGTATGAGGGATATCAGAAGGTTTTCTTATTCTATGACGAATCATGTGTGTCTTCAAGTCAACCACCTGAGACATCACCCTAGATATATACATATGGTTATGGTGCCACATTATGGGGCAATTTTGGATTATACATGACCTGAAATCCTTTGTGGTTTTGCAGCTGCTGCCTGATATTGAGTTCTGCTCAGCATCAATGTAACCAAAATATCCAAATACTCTAGTAATAGTGTTACTTACACTACATGGAAGACAGAACCAGTGTGTAGGTGCATTACATTATCTGCCCTGTTCTTCCAAGGTGGATGAAGTCTGAGATGAAGGAATAATGAGATAGAGAGGGGCAGCTCCTGATATAGTAATGATTTTAGCTATGATTTTAGATATTACTAGAACAAATTGTACAGCAGATGAAGGAGACATGAAGCTCACGTAGTGCATCAGGACAATACATGTGAGGTCGCAGCTCATGTTAGTTCAGATATGGACATGATCGGCCAATGTGAGATTTTTGAAAAATTTGTGCTCCCCTGCCTGACCACCCACCTTTGCACCCAAACGTGAACCTCCAGAGGGACTAGTTTGGTCCTGGAAGCCTGTGATACCCGTTGGATGCTTGGCCGCCCGATGGTTTTGGAGTCCCCCTGGTCCGGTTTTGGTCCTCTCATGCTGCATGTTTTGGTTGGAGTTGATGTGGTGGGTTGATGTCTCGTTGTGCCTTGTTCTTTATTAAGTAAAGAAATGCCAAAAACTTGCTTTTTTATATCAGGATGTTATGCTAGTTTTTTTAAACACTGCAAAAGTTTACAATTTTCTAAACTGAGCAATCACAAGTTCATCATCTCATCATTATGGTCACACCCAGTGCATCTTTTTCTAAGTGCAGCTATTTTTAAGTGCAAAAGTATTACACCAGATTGTAGCATTATAGACTATGACCTTGCATTCCATCATCATCTTCAATGTCTTCATCTTTACCTGGTCTCAACATTAATCATTTCTCTCATCCACAGGTAAGTCTGCTTGATTCGGCACCAGAAGACCCAGCACCTCTTGTCTTTCTCTGCACCTTCCATGTTAATTGGTCTGTGTAAATGCTTATGTGTTAGCCCTGCTCTCCCGGGAGATGTCTCTGTGTCTTCGCCCTCCTGGTAGTTGCTACTAATTTGTCTTGGTGTATAAATGACAGACTACAGGTAATACCTGATCTTGGTTATACCCAGTGCATCTTTTTCTAAGTGCAGCTATTTTTAAGTGCAAAAGAATTATACCAGAATTGAACCAGAAGGGAACTAAGGGACTTTATCTGTAAGAACTTATGTGAAAAGCACCAATACCTATTTCCTCCATCGCCTCCCCCCCCCCCTTCCCTGAATCTTGTGGACTTGTAGTGGCACTTAGGAAAAGATGCACTGAAAAGATGGCACCGTTGTAAGTGGCTACCTGTGCATTGGCTCTGGCTTTTGATCCCCCGCCCCTCACCCCACCGTGTGGCACCCGCTTGGTCTATCACCCCCGCTAAACAGAACATCAGCAGTAGGGGCTCCATGTTGCACAACTGGTTGCAACAAAGCATCGGAACCGGATCCTGGCAGCCAAGAGCACCAGTAGCAGCTTCATCCGCAGCCACAACCAGGCAGCTTGGGCACCGGCACCTGGCAAAAGTGGAGCTACGGACAGTGCGTCTTCTGCCAAACCAATACCAGCAGCAGCAGTGCACCACTACTCCACCACAACACTGTTACCCCTCCTGTAATCACCCCTACACATATCTGTAGCATTAGCAGGATCATCATAGAGAATTACTGACTTGTACTAATGGGTATAAATAACATGGTGAAATAAAAAACCTACTATAATCTCCAGCAGCATCTTTCCAATTCCAAGCATTCCAGGCCCATATAGGACATTATACAGAAGTACTTACCTGTAGTGACATGAATAAAGCACTCGGGGTGAGATAGAAGCTCACTTTTACCCTCTGTCTGTGCCTGTGTCTCTCTATTATCCACCCCCTCCCCTCTCCATAGAGAGCAGCTGATACCTGTGAGCTGTAAGGAGGATCCAGGAAAGTCAATACCAGTTTAGGAAGAGAAGATCCTAACAAGAGGAGATGGAGGAAGTTTTCTCTGATACAAAATATTACAAAGTTTCTTGTAGTCTATTATATTATTAACTTATGCAAAGTTTGCCGAAAAGTTAAAGACCAACAGCTAACAGCGATCTACCGAATATTCATGAAGAGCTGTCAGAGCGGATAATGAACATTCAGCCGCACGACGGATTCTATCTGCTCAGTGATACGTGACACGCAGATCATCTGTACCCGTCCAGCGCCACGACCATGACTCAAGTGCCACCCGTGATTGGATGTACAAGAAAACTTATTTAACCCAAGATGTAATAGAAGAACTTTCCTAAAGAGGTTGAAGAATATTCCACAGTATCCGATGCAAAGAAAATTCTATAGAAAAACATGTACAGTGCAGTAGACAAATTTTCACCTTGTTTGACAAGGGGGTGGGATTACTCAGAAAGTAACATGATTTTCTGGCATAAAGTACAACATTGGGGGTCATTTACTAAGGGCCCGAATCGCTATTTTCCGTTGGGTTTCCCGAATATTACCGATTTACGCAGTTTTTCCCTGAATTGCCCCAGATTTTTGGCGCAAGTGATTGGATTGTGGAGCATCGGTGCCGCCATGCATGCGACAGAAATCAGGGGGCGTGGCCGTCGTAAAACCCGACGGCTTCGGAAAAACCACAATATTTTTTTTAAAAAAGTGTCGCTTGATTTCCATTTTCCATTTCCTATTAATCTATTTGACCTATATATCAATCATCATCAACTAGCTCATATCATCTTTATCTATCTATCTATCTATCTATCTCATATCTATCTATCTCATATCTATCTATCTATCTCATATCTATCTATCTATCTATCTATCTATCTATCTACATATCTATCTATCTATCTATCTATCTATCTATCTATCTATCTCATATCTATCTATCTATCTATCTATCTATCTATCTATCTATCTATCTATCATCTATCTATCTATCTATCTATCTATCTATCTATCTATCTATCTATCTATCTCTTATCTATGTATCTATCTATCTATCTATCTCATATCTATCTATCTCATATCTATCTATCTATCTATCATCTATCTATCTCCTATCTATCTATCTATCTATCTATCTATCATCTATCTATCTCCTATCTATCTATCTATCTATCTATCTATCTATCTATCTATCTCCTATCTATGTATCTATCTATCTATCTATCTCATATCTATCTATCTCATATCTATCTATCTATCTATCATCTATCTATCTCCTATCTATCTATCTATCTATCTATCTATCATCTATCTATCTCCTATCTATCTATCTATCTATCTATCTATCTATCTATCTATCTCCTATCTATGTATCTATCTATCTATCTATCTCATATCTATCTATCTCATATCTATCTATCTATCTATCATCTATCTATCTCCTATCTATCTATCTATCTATCTATCATCTATCTATCTCCTATCTATCTATCTATCTATCTATCTATCTATCTATCTATCTATCTCCTATCTATCTATCTATCTATCTATCTATCTCATATCTATCTATCTATCTCATATCTATCTATCTATCTATCTCCTATCTATCTATCTATCTATCTATCTATCTATCTATCTATCTCATATCTATCTATCTCCTATCTATCTATCTATCTCCTATCTAGCTATCTATCTATCTATCTATCTATCTATCTATCTATCTATCTATCTCCTATCTATCTATCTATCTATCTATTTATCTATCTCATATCTATCTCCTATCTATCTATCTATCTATCTATCTATCTATCTATCTATCTATCTATCTCCTATCTATCTATCTCCTATCTATCTATCTATCTATCTATCTATCTATCTATCTATCTCCTATCTATCTATCTATCTATCTATCTCCTATCTATCTATCTATCTATCTATCTTCTAATTATTAATTATTGATTCCTAATTAGCGACTTTGGATTCAGCCACAAATTTGGTGCAAAAACACTCAAGCCCAAAGGTGGTAAAGACTGGAAAGTGAGCACTGAGTTGTTCTGCAGATTAAAGTATCCCCTGTATGTCACAGCAGCAGAGCTCAGCCAGTGTTTGCACTTCATGCAGCTTCTGTTTATAGTTTATGAGCCTCTGTTTACCAAATATTCTACAAAAGCAGCAGCTCAAACCAGGATAAAAAAGCAGGGAGAGGGGGGGGGGGGAGAAAGGACAGAGAATAGTCCCTGTGTAGCAGGATAGTAGAGAAGGAAGAGGGGGAGACAGTACAGAGAAGTGTCCACATGTAGCACGATAGAAGAGCAGGGGGAGGGGGAGAGACAGTACAGAGAAGTGTCCCCGTCTAGCAGGATAGAAGAGCAGGGAGAGAGACAATACAGAGATGTGTCCCCATGTAGGAGGATAGGAGAGCAGGGAGAGGAGACGAGACAGTACAGAGAAGTGTCCACATATAGCAGGATAGAAGAGTAGGGAGAGGAAAACAGTACGGAGATGTGTCCCCATGTAGGAGGATAGGAGAGCAGGGAGAGGAGGCGAGACAGTACAGAGAAGTGTCCCCATGTAGCTGGATAGAAGAGCAGGGGGAGGGGGGAGACAGTACAGAGAAGTGTCCCTGTCTAGCAGGATAGAAGAGCAGGGAGAGAGACAATACAGAGACGTGTCCCCATGTAGCAGGATAGAAGAGTAGGGAGAGGAAAAAAGTACAGAGAAGTGTCCCCGTGTAGCAGGATAGAAGAGAAGGGAGGGGGAGAGACAGTACAGAGAAGTGTCCCCGTGTAGCAGGATAGAAGAGAAGGGAGGGGGGAGAGACAGTACAGAGAAGTGTCCACTTATAGCAGGATAGAAGAGTAGGGAGTGGAAAACAGTACAGAGAAGTGTCCCCGTGTAACAGAAGAGAAGAGCAGGAAGAGAAGAATAGACATAAAAGAGAAGTGTCCCCGTGTAGCAGGATAGAAGAGTAGGGAGAGGAAAAGAGACAGTACAGAGAAGTGTCCCCATGTAGCAGGATAGAAGAGTAGGGAGAGGAAAAGAGACAGTACAGAGAAGTGTCACCGTGTAGCAGGATAGAAAAGCAGGGAGAGGGGAGATACAGTACAGAGAAGGGGCACATATTTTTAAAGGGATTGCCCCCTGATGTCTGCATTGCTTCTGTCACATAATCCATCAATCACACAAGTTACATACGTTTGATCTCTCACACCTCGACCATCGCTGAGGCCAATAGACGCCTAGTTCCTGCTCCTGGCTGGAGAGCCTTGGTCTGTGTCCCAGATCTCCTTTTTGGGTTCAGCTACATTCAGTGCCACCATTAAAATCTAATGAGGGGACAGAGCAGGATTACTCTCTCCGGCAGAGAGTGGGATCTGGTTATTGGCCATGGTTTGGGTACTAAAAGTTGGGATCTTATTTTTGGAATCTTGTGTATAAAGGATTGGAGTTGTGGGAGATCTGACTGTCGCGGCCCCTTGTGATGGGCAATACTATAGGCCACAAAACTCATCTTGCTGCCCCATATTGGAGACCTCCGGAATTGGGTTTTTCCGTTGACCCAAGCCAAGAAAGTTGAAGTTTTCATTATGGGCTAAATAGATTGCTATTGAAATTCCATCACAGATCATTGGATAAGTCTATTCCAGATGTTAGGAGTAAACGACGGCTGTGGACTTGTGGTCCTCTGACCTGCCAATCAAACCCTCCCATCGTAAGATATTGATCCCCTCCTGACGGGAGTCTAGCACCTCCTCGAAGCATCATAACTTCTCGACAATATGTTGTAGAGAGATTCATTGTTTCCATTTCATTCCCATTATAATTTTAATATTTCTCTCCTCGTTTCTGGGAGATTCCCATGTCACTTATATAACGATGAGGCAGTTGGTGAACCCGAGACATGTCCTCAGCACCCGGAGCACTGCTATCCCTGCCTAAATGACTTCGCTCTACTCCCAATTTCATCCCTTGCTTCTCTAAAGTCAATCGCGTGTCTATGGGACTGATAAGGTGGCGAGGACACGTCTGGGTGCACCAACTGCCTTATATTTATACAGATTAACTAAGGAAATAATGGACAAGAGTAATAAAGTTTTTAAAATCCCCAGTAATTTCTTATAACATTCCAACAGCAGTGGAATCTGCTTGGGGGAGGTCGTAAAACCTCTTTATAGGGAGCTGTCACCTCTATAATGCCACACTACAGGGACACTTATCAGCTCCATTATCTGAGCCCCGAGCAGCGATCAGGATATGTCTCTTATAAAACCTTCTATTGTCCGTTAAGTAACAGATGAAATTTCTGTTCTTTCTCTATGTTTTCTATGTGTCGGGTTTCTGTGGTTACGGGTGATTTGTGCTGAGAGTTGCGCAGTTTGTAGCTTTTGTATGAAGCATTTATCCGTCTTCAATGTCGATACATCGCCAGAGGTGAGTAACATCGCCTAATGGATGGGAGATCTTATTGCGCCGCGCAAGGAATTAAGCATCGAGTAACAGCTGCTGTCGTGTTATTTCTCCCATTAATGCAAATCTACAGCAGTTTTACTGACAGTCGTTCAGGAAATCATGTGCCCCCCCCCCCTCGTTACTTTCTATGTATACGTCTTCTTCTATACCCAGGAGACGTGTGTTGTTATCATAACGCAAAACTCAGAAGGAAAACCTCATAAATATTACAATAGAATTAGATTAGAATGAAGGTGCACAGCTCTCTCCACTGTGAGCGGACAATGCTGGTGGGGGCCCCTTTATATGTAAAGTGGTGGGGGCCCTGGGGCGCATGCCCTGGGAGCCCTTCCCATAGTCCGGCCCTGCCTTAAATCCATTTGTAAATTCCTCAATCACAGCTGATACATATTTCTTTAACTACCATCTTCCTATCTCTTGTCTCACATTTGAAGGACATGGAAGCCCACGACTCCATCCACCTAAAGTACCATGAGTATTCCATGCCATGTACCACGCAAGGACTGGGGGCCACTGATGGCACCCACCATATATATATCATGAGGCTCTTGTTTCTTGATATATTTCAATGCGCAACTGCAATGCGCTGTGCCAGTGGGGCCCTTCTACACTAGGGCCTCATGCACATGAACGTATGTACGGCCGTATATACATGTAGCATACTGCTCCATTCATTTCATTGAAGAGTGAGGAAGCAACCTTGCTTAGCTCCCAGGCCAGCCAGGAATCCTAGCCAGCAAATCTCCCTCCATCCTGCCTAATCACATACCCCATGGGACCCAGAAAGAAGAGGGGTACAGGGCACACCGCCTCCACCACAACGCGGCCCTCATCCATGGGTATAAGCCAGTACCGGGTCCCGCAGGCCTCCCAGGACACGCGGCCTACTCAGGAGGAGGACGGCGACCTGATTGACCTGTCGCTCCCGGCTGCCGCGCTCCAGATGCCGCCTCCTGATCCTCGTTCCGGACCTCCGGATCATGGCCCCCTTCCGTCGGGCTGTGCAGACTCCAGGTACCCGGTGCAGCGCGCGGAGCATGACAGCCCCAAGATGGCGGACGGCACAGCTCCGATGCTCCTTCAGGCGCGGGACCCCGCTGTTCCGGCTCCACGCACCGCCCGCTCCAGCAGCGACAGCACCGGCTCACCCAGGATGCCCACCAGCGGAGACCCGGCTCTCGTCCTGACTCCAGACCGGCCCAGAGACCCCCAGCACCGGCTCGCTGATGTGACAGCGGCCCAGGAGGCCAGCGCTACAGGTACCTCCAGCCATAACCTGTCGCCCTCTGGTCTCGCCACTCTAAAGTCCGGGATGAATGGCTCCTGCCTCACACCGGTACGGCGCAGCCCCACTCTGCAGCGGCCCACTCACCAAGCTACAGCCGCAGGTGAGCAACACCTCTCCCCTGCAGTCCGGGACTTTGACCCCATCCTGGTTCCACAGGAACAAAGGAGCCCCACTCAGGCTATGAGCCCCTGCCCCCAGTCTTCTGGGCTGCCCTCTTTAAGCTCAACAGGAGCCCCAACTCCGGAGCCGGCCTCACCTGCCCCATGCCAGCAGTCTGCACTGTATCCAGTGGTGGTGGTGCAGAGGGCCCCCTTGCTCCAAACACTGGACCCAAAGGCCCCAGCGTTCTCCTATATGCACCCAGGCCCAGCCGAGTGCTCTCCGGAAGCCCCACCTGTCTCCCCTGATGCCTGGCCACAGAACACACTGACTTGGCAATCTCCTGTGCCACCTCGATCCTCTCTGCCACAGAGCCCGAATCTATGCCTTCAAGATACCCAAGATAGTTTATCCGTTCAGTCCCTCGACTGGTCAACCGCAATGGGGACACACACCTCTCCACAGCATTTTCCAAGTTACCAAAGTAACATAATAGAGGCGGGTGTGCTAGCGGACCTGCGTGCGCTCCGTAATCATATCAGAGCTATTCCAACGAGGGAGGATATGGAGAGCTACGTAGCTCGTCTTGAACAATCATACAGAGTGGAGATATCCAATCTGCATGACGAGGTACTTCAAATTGAGCAAAGAGTTACTACTACTGAATCCTCCCATCGCGCTGTAACAGAAAGGCTTGCAATCCACAACACACAGATTTCGCTTCATTCCCAGCAACTATTGGCCCTCACAGAACAGATGGATGATGCCGAGAATAGGGGCCGCAGGAATAACATCAGAGTTCGGGGTGTGCCGGAATCCATCGATAACCAACAGATTGACGGGACTCTCAGAACTATATTCAACAATATTCTTGGGGTTCCTGAGGACTCCCCTGTAGAGCTCGATAGAGCCCACCGAGCTCTCGGCCCTCGCTCAACTGACCCATCCCGGCCTAGGGACATTATCTGCAGAGTCCATAGATATCAATTGAAAGACCAAATCATGGCCAAAGCAAGGGAGGCAGGCAAAGTGCGCTTCCAGGGGTCGGATATCCAGCTGTTACCTGATTTGTCCCGCCTGACGCTACAGAAACGCAAGGCCCTTAAGCCCCTTCTTGGCGTCTTACAGGACAGACACATACCATACTCCTGAGGCTTTCCGTTTCGCCTCCAGGTCAGGCGAGACGGCATCCTGACAGTGCTCCGTCATCCCGGGGACCTCCCAGTGTTTCGTGCTGCTCTGAATCTGCCAGAGGTCTCCATCCCGGACTGGCCCTCTTTCCTCCCGACCAGTCCCTCTCCTCAACCAACGAGACAGCAGAGATTTCCTAGACGAAGAGCCAGGAGACACTCTCCGGATAGACGCGATGAGGGCGCCCAGGGCCCCCCCCCCACCCAAGATGAACATCTCCTGATCTAATCCGCACTACGTGCTGTTCTTGAGGATCCCTTGGGCCCTTTTCTTTCTCTCACTTCAGTCGTTCTTGTTGGACTGGTCCCCAGTGGACTCCTGCAGTATCCTTTACAGTGTTTAATAGTCATACACATTGTTACAGTTCTATAATGTTTAAGATTGACTTGACTACATTTAAGTTCACTTTGCAATGTTTTCATATTTAGGCATGGACACTTATACATGACTCCATTGGCGGTTCCTGGCCCCTGGGGGCGCCCTGCATGGACAGCGCGTCTCTCATTGGGCCCCACGACCAGCTGGACTGCTCGTGGTATAATTTGACCCCATTAGGCTCGTCACTGTCGCCCGCGGCAGAGACAGACCCTAGTCCTTAGCGGCCCTTTAGGCTGCTTTCTTTGTTTTCTTTGCTTTTTTACATTTGTTTAATTGTTACCTTCTCTTCCTCCCCCTTCCTTCCTTGAGTCCTCCCTGTCGCCTCCTTACCCTATTGTCTTCCGGTCGGTGTCTCCCCCAGTGATTGTCTGCCCAATTAGGACCTAGAGTTCATCTTCCTGTGGTTGATCCCAACATGGCGCCTATCACCTGCTACTCCCTAAATGCCAGGGGCCTGAATATTCCCCAGAAGCGTAGCCAAGTCTTGTTCCGCATGCACAAGCTTCGGGCTGACCTTCTCTTCTTACAGGAGACCCACTTCCGCACCGATAGCATTCCAGTGCTTAGGGACAGATATTACTCATCCTTGTTCCATAGCACTCATGCGTGGGCCAAATCGAGGGGGGTATCTATTGTTATCCATAAACGCTTACTTCATGAAGTTATAGACTCCCAAACCGACCCAGAGGGCAGGTTCATCTTTGTAAAAATAAAAATATGGGGCCAACTGCTCACACTGGCCTCGGTGTACCTTCCCAATAAAGACCAGATTAGAGCATGCCGCAAAATTCTGTCCCGATTACGGGATTTTTCAGAGGGCATAGTTGTTCTGGGGGGGGACTTCAATTTCCCGCTCGACCCCTCGGTCGACTGTTCAGTAGTGCGGCCTTCCCTAGCCCCAGCCCAAATGCGGAAACTACGGAAATCCCTTGGGGAATCACAACTGGTGGACGTCTGGAGAATCCTCCACCCACAATCCCGTGACTATACCTATTACTCCCCAGCGCACCGATCCTACAGTCAGTTAGATATGTTTTTCCTAAGCCACCATGCCCTTACCTGGAAGCCAGAGGCCTCCATTGCCCCCTCCTTGTGGTCTGACCACGCGCCGATCTCTCTCGCCTTGGATATTCCGGGCCCTCATGCCTCACCTTGGCGGTGGCGCCTTAACGACAATTTGCTCAAAGACTCTGTCTGTCTTGCTGACGTTCGCAAGCAGATTGCTGAGTTCTTCACTACCCATTCGGGACAGCAGCCGTCTCTCCCGGTGCAGTGGGAGACCCTTAAGGGTATGCTCCAATTAGTATTTCTTAAACATGGGGCCCGTCTGAAGCGAGAGAGATCGGCCAAAACACTGTTACTTCTGTCCAAGATAAGTGCCCTAGAATTGGATCACAAAAACGGAGGGTCCCAGGAGGTTCTGAATGAACTATTAAACACTCGAGAGGAGCTGAGGGAGTTACTGAATCAGAAATACTTAAGCTCCCGAGATAGGAATAAACGCTTCTTCTATGAATACTCCAATAAATGCGGGAAACCCCTCGCCAGATACCTCCACCCCCGCACGACTGTTACTTACATTGTTAAAGACCATGCGGACAGGTTGACCCATGACCCCAACAGCATTAACTCTGTTTTCCAGAAGTACTATAAGGAACTATATAACCTTCAGGACCAGTTATCCGAGTCGGCCGGGGCCAGAGAAATGGAGAGAATCCGGGCGTACGTTAAAGATACGGCCCTTCCCAGATTGACTAGTGAGGGCCGCGAAGGCCTAGAAGCGGACTTCTCTGAACCAGAGGTAATGGAGGCCATTAAAGCTACCCCAGCAGGTAAATCCCCTGGCCCCGACGGTTTCACTCCCCGCTTTTATAAGACCCTGAAGACTGAGATAGTCCCATTCCTGACACGTACGTATCCTAACTGTATCTCCTCTCAGGTTCCTCTCCCGCCCCCAGTCACTACAGGCCTCCATATCCGTAATCCCCAAGCCTGGCAAAGACCATACCATTTGCTCCAACTACCGGCCAATATCCATCATTAATATGGACATAAAGATACTTTCCAAACTTATGGCCAATCGACTGGGGCCCTTGCTTCCAGCTATCATACACAATGACCAGGTCGGTTTTATCCAGGGGAGGGAAGCCCGCGATAACACTAATAAAACTCTGCTCCTCATCTCTAAGGCCAAGTCAACCAAGCAGCAGATGTGTTTGTTCTCGGTGGACGCAGAGAAGGCGTTTGACCGTGTGCACTGGGGTTTCCTTTGGGCTTCGTTGAGACAGCTGGGCATAGGTCCCCGTTTCCTGGGCTTGGTGCAGGCACTATACTCTGCCCCCACGGCCCAGGTCCGAACCAACGGCATTATGTCGGACTCCTTCTGCATTAAAAACGGCACCAGGCAGGGCTGTCCGTTATCTCCTCTCTTATATGTTATAGTCATGGAACATCTGGCTGTTGCCCTTCGTCGAAACCCCAGTGTACACAGTCTCCAGGTGGGATCTCGACAGTATAAGATGGCACTATACGCTGACGACCTTCTCCTCTATGTCTCCCAGCCCAGAATCACTCTGCCTAATGTCCTGGAAGAATTTAGGAAATTTGGTTCCCTTAGCAATTTTAAGGTCAACCTCTCCAAATCAGAAATCTTGAATGTCTCCCTCCCAGGGACTGAGGTGCTCCACCTGGCCTCTCAATTTCCCTTTAAATGGAAAAACTCTCATATTTACTACTTGGGAATTAATATCTCGGCGGACCTATCATCACTGTATGCCCTAAACTACAAACCACTCCTAGACCGAACGGTTAGAGACCTCGGCCAACACCAAAGCCGCCACCTCTCCTGGTTCGGCCGCATAAACGTTCTTAAAATGGACACTATGCCCCGATTCCTGTATCTATATCAGATGCTACCGATCCGACCCCCATGCTCCTTTTTTACGACTTTACGTACGGCCTTTCGGAGGTTTATCTGGGGTGGCGGATCTAGCCGCATAAGTTTCTCTGTATTGACACGTACAAAAGCCAGGGGGGGTGGGGGGGACTCCCCGATCCAAGGTTATATCATACGGCGGCTATTATTCAAAGACTGGTTGACTGGACGTATAACACTGACTCTAAACAGTGGGTTAAATTAGAACTTGATCTAACCTCCCCCATGTTACGTTATCTTCCCTGGGTCCCAGCTGATTCTAGACCCTCGGACCTTAATCATTCTCTGTTTTCCCCATACTTTTTCTTTGCATGGGACAGGCTGATGAACATGAATACCCTGCTTAGGATGAGAGGCCCGCTGACCCCACTATTTCACAATCCTGCCTTCCCACCTGGAGTGGGCAGACAGAGGTTTCTCTGTTGGGAGGCTTCTTCCGACGTTCGCCTGGGTCAGATTGTCGAGGGCGATTCCGTCCCCACTCTGGGGTCCCTGCAGGCCTCCCATCCTGACTCCTCACTGTCCTGGCTAGAGCACAGGCAACTGACATCTTACGTAATGGCTGACCCAGAAAACACCTTATTTGGATCGTCCCCCACGGCCCTGGAAGCTTTATTTAGATTGTCTTCTTCACCAACACATGTACTTTCCACCATATACAGCTTATTGTTGGAAAATGCCACTCCTGATAGGCCAAACTACATTGGTGCATGGGAGGAAGCCCTCTCTATCGAATTTACAGACGCGGAGCTAGATAAGGCCTTCCTATTCTCGCACAAGATGCCGCTGCCCTGCAGCGCTCAAGAGAAGAATTATAAAATATTGTCCAGATGGTATAGATGCCCCTCTCGGCTCCACAGAATTTTCCCCGAAGTCTCTGAGGTGTGCTGGCGCTGCGGTGCGGAGGTGGGTACCTTACTCCATATCTGGTGGAGCTGTACGGCTCTTCAACCATTCTGGAACAAAATCTTTGACACCTATCATCAGGTCACCGGCAAGACGGCCACCCCTTCTCCTCAGATAGCTTTACTCTCGATTATCCCTGGTACTATCTCCTCCATTAAGAAGGGTCTCCTTCGTCACTTTTTGACTGCAGCCCGTTCAGTAATCCCCAGGCATTGGAAAAGCCCACAACCTCCTACGATAGTGGAGTGGGTTCAGGAGCTCGGTTTTATCCGGAGGATGGAGGAGTTGGTGGCCAACGATTCAGTAGACCCTAATAAGACGAACACAGCTTGGGCCTCATGGGATGTTTTTCTGGACTCTCAGGGATTTCATGACCTCCTCCTGTCATAAATGAAACGTGCAGTAGCTCTCCCAACCTTCGAAAACCTATCCCTTATGTGTGTGTCCCCCCTCTCTCCTCCCCTTTTTACCCCTCCCCCCAATATCCCTTTTCTTTATATTCACGTGAGTGTTTTTTTGTATTTATCTTTTATTAACTTGTTTATGTTATAGTAGTTACTTTGCCCGAGATGGCAACGGGGGGGGGCTTTACTCCTTGCTGACTTACCCTTCAACTCTCCTCCCCATATGAGCATATCTTTGTTGCGTCTGACCCTGCGTGGTCAGGTTTATTATGCCATCTCCTGCTTGTACTGATTCTTGTAACGTTTTCCCAATAAATGTTGATTATACCTAAAAGATATAGAGAATGTGCACGGTGGCACTTCTGCCTTGCAGCGCTGGGGTCCTGGGTTTCAGTCCCACCCAGGTCAACATCTGCAAAGAGTTTGTTTGTTCTCTCCATGTTTGCGTGGGTTTCCTCCGGGTCCCCCAGTTTCCTCCCACACTCCAAAACATACTGGTAGGTTGTTTAGATTGTGAGCCCCATGGGGACAGGGACCAATTTGTCATGCTTTATGCAACGCTGCGTAATCTGTAGGCGCTATATAAATAAAAAATTATTATTATTATTATTATCTCCCGTATTTCTGTTCCGTATGCCCCATAGAAGTCTATGGAAACATATGAAAAACTGGTTGCATAAGGTTGTGCACTGTATGCTGCTGTATATACGTGCAGTATCCAGAATCAGTGGGAGGAGCATTCTACCAACCGGCCAATAGTCCGTCATCCATAATTTGCCAGCCCAGAGTATTTTACATGGATACGTTGACTTATGTGCTTGTATGGGCGAAAAAATTTCCTGTATTTACAGCCAAAATACATCTGTGTATACAGAACCGCAAAAAACATACGGTCCTATGCATGAGGCGTCTGAGCAGGCCTATGGATAGTTATCACGTATGGGGTGGTACTACCTTTCTTAAAGGGGTTTTCCCAAGAAAGAAAGTTCTCAAATTATAACCCCCTAGTGATGTTTACACAATAAAAATATATTTTTTTTTTACTTTACAATGTTACTCATTGTTATTGCTGTGTTAGTGATGGTCGGTGTAAGATTCCCCTGTGTGAGCGGGGACTCTCTGTGCAGACACTCTATGATCCCTCTGTACTATGAGATGCTGTGTGCTGACAATGTGCTTAGATTGTCAGGGTACAGGGTTTATCTACACTATTTAGCTTCTGAACATTCCCTAGTATCTGTCTCATAGAAAGAGAGATGAGACAGATGAAAGATGATGAGACCCATGAGATGGATATAACACACAATGAAACTCAGCTATAACTCACACAGTCAGCCCTGCTGCATGCCTCCTCCCCCTGCTTTAAATATCTTATTTGTAGTTTGTAGACTAAATCTGTGCACAAAGTTGAATGCTAGTAATAAGTGCCTGTGTCTGAGCTGGTCTTGTTATGGGAAGGGGGGGCAGAGATCACACTGCATTTAGCAGACAGGAGAAGCTATTCATGAAAATTCATGGTCGGATTCCGGGGAAACTGAAATTGTGTACAGCAGGGCTGGTAGAGACAGGTTGGACTTATATCTTTGAAATGCTGGATTTCTGTTAATAAGTGAATTAGAGAATGTATTATTTTGTTAGCTTGAGTATATTTAAGACTCTTGTATTAATAGGAAAAACCCTTTAAGCCTCATCTTCAGTTTTGGAATAAACTCAACCCCATTTTTCAACATCTTTGGACTTAGATAGATGATAGATAGATGAATAATGGATGGATGGATGGATAATGGATGGATGATGGATGGATAATGGATGGATGCATAATAGATGGATGTATGGATGGATGTATGGATGGATGATGGATGGATGGATGTATGGATGGATGATGGATGGATGATGGATGGATGGATGTATGGATGGATGATGGATGGATGATGGATGGATAATGGATGGATGATGGATGGATGGATGTATGGATGGATGATGGATGGATGATGGATGGATGATGGATGGATGGATGGATGATGGATGGATGATGAATGGATAATGAATGGGTGGATAGATGGATGGAGGGATAATGGATGGATGTATGCATGGATGTATGGATGGATGATGAATGGATAATGAATGGATGGATGGATAATGGATGAATGGATAATGGATGGATGGATGGATGATGGATGGATAATGGATGGATGGATAATAGATGGATGTATGGATGGATGTATGGATGGATGATGGATGGATAATGAATAGATTGATGGATAGATGGATGGATAATGAATGGATGGATGGATAGATGGATGGATAATGGATGGATGGATAATGTATGGATGATAGATGGATGATGAATGGATAATGAATGGATGGATGGATAATGGATGAATGGATAATGGATGAATGGATGGATGATGGATGGATGATGAATGGATAATGAATGGATGGATGGATAATGGATGCATGATGGATGAGTGGATAATGGATGAATGGATAATGGATGGATAATGGATGGATGATGGATGAGTGGATAATGGATGGGTGGATAATGGATGGATGGATAATAGATGGATGTATGGATGGATGATGGATGGATGATGGATGGATGGATAATAGATGGATGTATGGATGGATGATGGATGGATGGATGTATGGATGGATGATGGATGGATGGATGATGGATGAATGATGGATGGATGGATGATGGATGGATGGATGATGAATGGATAATGAATGGATGGATGGATAATGGATGAATGGATAATGGATGGATGGATGATGGATGGATGATGAATGGATAATGAATGGATGGATGGATAATGGATGAATGGATAATGGATGGATGGATGATGTATGGATGATGAATGGATAATGAATGGATGGATGGATAATGGATGAATGGATAATGGATGGATGGTGGATGAGTGGATAATGGATGGATAATGGACGGATGATGGATGAGTGGATAATGGATGAATGGATAATGGATGGGTGGATAATGAATGGATGAAACAGACTGCACTGTCACACTAAGGTTTGCCATGACTTTTTCTCCTTCTTACTAATCTTCTGACTCGCTTTGTATTCTGTTGTTCCGTCCTCGGATCCTCCCATCATTCCTCACCCTGCCTGTCTCTGTGTTACTTGTAGCGATGGATGCTTTGTTGTTATAGCGGATAATTACTTTTCTTGTAAATAGAGAGAATTATGTTTTAATGAACAACATTAGTTTCTGATGAACCTTATCCATCTGTTCTGCAATATCGTAAGGCAGAGAGAAGATGTTTCACCGCGGCATCATAAAAAATGTAGGATCTCACAGACGTGGAGGCATCAGTAGTGCTCCGCCGCAGCGCCATACATCTGCTGGACGCAACCAACATGGCGGAGGGCGTCTGCTCTGCCATCCGTTATCAGTGAGTAGATGATGGATGGCCCCAACGCCTGACACCGCAGAGGAGGATGGATGACAGGAGGGATGACAGTCAGACCTTATGTGCTATAGGGGAAACTACAAAGTTATGGTCACTTACCTTTCAACCAACCTCACATAAATCCAGTAACTAGAAAACACATTGTTATGTATCGGAGCAAACGCCTCTTCCTCTACTTTTTAGGCTCCTCCATTTCTAACATTCCCTCTATAATCTCTTCTAAAGATGATGACAACTCACAGAGGGATCAGGTTACATAGAAGTCTATGGAGAGGTCAGGCAGGAGGAGTGAGAAATTACAGAGGCTACTGGAGATAGTACTAAGCTACTGTCTTACCCCAAGTGCTTTATTTGCATCAATACAGGTGGGTACTTCTCTATAATGTCCTATATGATCCTGCTGATGCTTCTGAGTGATAGAGAGGAGAGACATAGTCAAAGACCTAGGCTACTGGAGATAATAGTAGGTTCCTGTCTCACCACGAGTGCTTTATCTGCATCAGTAATGGTCTGTACTTCTCTATAATGCTCAGTGCTCAGTGGTTGCCTCTCAGTATACGCCACCTTCAGGCTGGAGTGTTTTCACGCCTAAATTGCGCCTAAATGAACAACTTGCTGATGATGAATGATTATTAGGCGCAGGATAAATGAGGAAAGCATGGTTATTTGTCTAGTGTTTAGTTGCAATAAAACTGAAAAAAAAAGTGCTTTACTCACATCAGTAACGGTCGGTACTTTTCTAGAATGTTCCATGTGATCCTGCTGATACTTCTGAGTGACAGAGGAAATACTGCTAGAGCCAATGGTAAGTTTCTCACACCCAATGGGCTTTTTAGGTCAGTACTTACCTATTATATTATGTGCAACCCTGCTGATGTATCTTAGTGAATGTGGAGAGACATAGGCATCTATCTATCTATCTATCTATCTATCTATCTCATATCTATCTATCTATCTATCTGTCTCTCTATCTATCTATCTATCTCTCTATCTATCTATCTATCTATCTATCTATCTATCTATCTCTCTATCTATCTCTCTATCTATCTATCTATCTATCTATCTATCTCCTATCTATCTATCTATCTATCTATCTATCTCCTATCTATCTATCTATCTATCTATCTATCTCATATCTATCTATATATCTATCTATCTATCTATCTATCTATCTCCTATCTATCTATTTATCTATCTATCTATCTCCTATCTATCTATCTCCTATCTATCTCTCTATCTATCTAACCCATATCTATCTATCTATCTATCTATCTATCTATCTATCTATCTATCTCCTATCTATCTATCTATCTATCTATCTATCTATCTATCTCCTATCTATGTATCTATCTATCTATCTATCTATCTATCTTCTATCTATCTATCTATCTATCTATCTATCTTCCAGATGTTGCGTTAAATGTGCCAAGAAATACCGAGATTTATTACAATCGGGAGATTTCATTAAAATTCGGACAAGTTGTAACCTATTGAGATAAGAGAACCTCGCAACGTCACGCTGAGTGCAGACCATCTGGAGAAAGTGTGGTACGGGATGTAATCCAGTGGGTGCACGGCTGTAAGTGGTGCTGAAGAAGCTGGCGCACCCACCTGGTAGCTATACACCCAAAAGGCCTCACTTTAAGCAATGTTAGTTGTAGTAAGCATTAAAGAGGTTCCTCCAATGTTCCAAGGCTCTAGCCCAATACTTAACCGAAAAGGTCCAACTGAAGACAACCCACTTGGAAGGCTACTATGGTCTACTCTAGAGAGGTTGGTGGACAGTGGACTCCCAGGATAACTTTACCCCCAGTCCAAGTCCTGGATCCTACAGATATGGCAGATATACCTGGGCAAGTTTCGGGCCCAGGGCTGCTGGAGGGGAGCAACATAAGGCTGTACATTAGGAATCCATGGGGGTGAAGGGGGTTGTATCTAATGAATCTATAGGGTATGAGGGGGACTTATGTAAAATACCCATGAGGAGGCTGTTTGGATGATAAACAAGGGAATATTTTATGGAATAGAAGTGTTTTAGTTTCAGAATTTTTAATGTCTCCATGCGAGTTCACTGCAAAGGGGCCCACTGAGGCTCTGTCGCCCAGGGGCCTACTGAAACCTAGATGTAGCCAACGTTGACAGAAGGCAAGAGCTTTCATCAATTCATATCAAAAGAAGGTGTGACTACTAATTCCAAATCTATTATTAATAACTGAGGTTTATCTCGTGGCTCCAATCCCGGAGTGCAAAGACTCCCGCTGCCCAGTGAGGTTTCTCTTCACTAATCAGGTTAATCAAATTATCAATATTTTAAAAGTAAATGGCAGCAAGTTACTAAAACCACAAAGACATTGACCTGTGAATGTTATCTTAGGCCTAGATCACCTTGTTCCAGGTTACTCCGATTCATTCATAGGCCCATGGGACCAGATGATCACAGCCAATGAGAGCTTACAGACATGATTGACCCCGGATAGGAAAATACAATCATTTTTATTTTTAGGACTAAATAAAAAGGATCATCAAGAGTTGTTATGGGAGGCTTATTATTATTAGGGAATTTTAGTCACAATTCCTGGCACAGAGACAGGATCTGTGGCTTCTTCGCCGGTCTGCAGAGTTGGCCAGTGCGAGGCTAGCTATAGCCAGGTCCAGGTTCAGGCTGTAGCACAGTTCTACGCTTGACTTGACCTTGCGTACCCCCTGGTGTAGAACTGAGAAGGGCACATGATGGGCCCGGCAATTAGCACCCCGCAGGCAGATATATTTATCAGGAGGCTGGAGGCCCCTGCTAGATTGGGCGGGTGTGGAGGGTGGGATTTGGGTCATGTACTGGCACATGGTACCACAGTGTATGGTTCATCTCCCTCAATGTTTTTCTGGTGTTTGTGTGGAGCCGTGGGTCAAGGATCCACGGTAACACAGTAATGCAGATCAAACACAGAGGGGGTAATTTACTAAGGGCCCGATTCGCGTTTTCCCGAAGTGTTACCCGAATATTTGCGATTTGTGCCGATTTTCCCTGTATTGCCCCGGGATTTTGGCGCACGCGATCGGATTGTGGCGCATCGGCGCTGGCATGCACGCAACGGAAATCGGGGGCGTGGCAGAACGAAAACCCGACGGATTCGGAAAAACCGCCGCGTTTAAAAAAAAATACATTTCGCGGGACTCGCGCTTACCTTCACCAGGTATAGGCTCGTGCATTCCGGCGGACCTCGGGGAACTTCAGCACAGCAGCGGACATCTTGTCCTCACGCTCCGTGCTGCTAATTGTAAGTTTGTTTTCTAGGTGATCCTGGCGTGTCAAGACAGTGCCGGAAGCAAAATGAAGAGGAGCGGAGATGAGTATTTGTAGAATTTTTTGTTATTTTCAGTGGTTGATTTTCTTTAATTAAATGGGGCTTTGTTTCGTGTTTCTATGAGTTAAATTCATATTATTGAATGTAAACCGAGATGATACAGTTTGGGATGTTCCCTGTACATCTGTACGATGCCACAATCCATTGTCTGCTCTGCATTGTTGATGTCCTGGCGCAGCGCTTGTATTTTTGCATTCATCTGCGGCTCCTCACAGTCCATTAGTTAATGAAGTTACGTCAATTAATTCTGTTAGGCTTAATATGTCGCTACTCTTTGGCCAGATGAATCTATTATTATTTTTCTTGTGTTTTAGTAAAAATAGGCAGCTTGTGAAATGGAGAAGATGGACCTGTGCTGGGCCACCCTATCAATACTTAAAAAGTTCATTTTAGCAGACAACCGCTTAAAGAGAACCTGTCACCAGGGACCTAATTTTCACTAAAAACAAGTTGCAAAAGCCCCTTACAGCTATAGTGAGCATATACCTTTCTGCTTTCTCTTACAATATATAATTGTTATTTAAAATTGTACAAAATTGCTTGTTATAACTTAACTTGTACCCTGACAGAATCCTCTGTGTAGTCCCAGGGGTTGGGCTTTGGTTTGGATGCATTTTAAAAAAACAACACTGACTTGTCTTTAATGTGCTCCTTTGTGCTCCTGTACAGCTCCTCCCTCCTGCACCTTTACAAAGCTCACATCCTGGTGAGCTGACATCAGTGGGGGAGGAGCTGTGCAGGAGCACAAAGGTGGGGGCTGTGATCTGAGGAGTGAGCAGCACAGACAAGTCACATGTTGTTTTTTAGATATGCAGCCAAACCAAAGCCCAACCCCTGGGACTACACATATGATTCTGTCAGGGTGCAAGGTAAGGTAAGCAAAATGCTTAGAGAAAGCAGAAAGACAGATGTGCAATGCAGGTGGTGACAAGTTCCCTGTAACAGGAGATCAAGTGGAGAAAAGTGATTCCATCCCTGTTCAACGGTGAAAGGAAGTATACTGTGTGCTGGATTCTGATCTAAGAAGAATGTATGTAGAATTATATGGTTGAGACTGAGTGAAATACTGCAGTACTTGAAATGTATCTTAAAATTGACCTTAAAATTGACCTTGGGTCTAAATGCCCAGAGTGTTGGAACGAACCCATTGAACCCGAATTTTGCCCTGAATCTCTCATCTTTAATCCTGATTAGAGATGAGCGAACACTAAAATGCTCGGGTACTCGTTATTCGAGACGAACTTTTCCCGATGCTCGAGTGCTCGTCTCGAATAACGAACCCCATTGAAGTCAATGGGAGACTCGAGCATTTTTCAAGGGGACCAAGGCTCTGCACAGGGAAGCTTGGCCAAACACCTGGGAACCTCAGAAAAGGATGGAAACACCACGGAAATGGACAGGAAACAGCAGGGGCAGCATGCATGGATGCCTCTGAGGCTGCTTAAACGCACCATTATGCCAAAATTATGGGCAACAGCATGGCCATGACAGAGTGACAGAATGAAGCTAGATAGTATCTAAAACATGCAATAATTGACCCTGACACTATAGGGGACGGCATGCAGAGGCAGCGGCAGCAGGCTAGAGAGTGTCATGGCGACATACCCTAAATGGACTCAGGCTTCAAACCAATGGGTGGCAGAGAGGAACCAAAGGAGGTGAGCAAGAAGTGCTCAAATAATATCGGTACATGATAAAAGTTTGCCAGTATATTTTGTGGATTACACAGCAGGGTGGCGACAAAGTTAACATGGAAGCCATGAAAACAACCCAAAATTCTGCCTGACACAGCTCGTTTGATAAGGGGACCATGTATGGAGGCAGTGAACTAGTAGTAGATTAAAGGTGCTGCAGTTAAAACTATGTTAGTTGGATCTTGGCATGGAGCTGGCGCTCCGCTGCCAGGCGAGCTTTCGCCAATCCAAGCCCCTGTCTCTAGGCTACTCCCCAAACAGCACTTCTAAGAACCTTTTGTATAAGATCAAGTGTAGTAGCGTTCTTATAAGTTTAGGATATGCCGGGTGAGGGGAATGTAAACAGATGCGCAAGAAGCGCATGATGCGCATGGAGCTGGCGCTCCGCTGCCAGGCGAGCTTTCGCAAATCCAAGCCCCTGTCTCTAGGCTACTCCCCAAACAGCACTTTTGTATAAGATCAAGTGTAGTAGCGTTCTTATAAGTTTAGGATATGGCGGGTGAGGGGAATGTAAACAGATGCGCAAGAAGCGCTGAAATAATATCCCTAAATGGTAAAAGTTTGCCAGTATATTTTGTGGATTACACAGCAGGGTGGCGACAAAGTTAACAACTTTGATGTGGAATCCATGAAAACAACCCAAATTTCTGCCTGACACACCTCGTTTGATAAAGGGACGATGTATGGAGGCAGCTATATGGACGACTTTTGGAGGTAGGAATGGAGACAACGTGTGGAGGCTGCTATGGAGACAATTTAATTTGGATAGTGCCTGTATGTGGCAGTCCCAAACATTTTTCAAACCAGAGGAGCAGGTAGGTGGCCCTCCAGTAAAATGGGATAGATTGAGTGCCTGTATGTGGCAGTCCCAAAAATTGTTCAAACCAGAGGACCGGGTAGGTGGCCCTCCAGAAAAATGGAATAGATTGAGTGCCTGTATGTGGCACTCACAAAAATTGTTTCAAACAGAGGACCGGGTAGGTGGCCCTCCAGAAAAATTAAATGCATGAAGTATAGCAAGAGCCAGTGGGCCCTGTCAAAAAATAGCCATTTTCCTCTGCTTTACTGTACAAAGAGGAGGAGAAGGAGGAAAATGAGGAGGAGGAGGAGGAGTGGATCAATTATTCAGGTTGAGCTTCCTTCACCTGGTGGAGATTGGAAATTCTGAGAAATCCAGCCTTTATTCATTTTAATAAGCGTCAGCCTGTCAGCGCTGTCAGTCGACAGGCGTGTACGCTTATCGGTGATGATGCCACCAGCTGCACTGAAAACCCGCTCGGACAAGACGCTAGCGGCAGGGCAGGCAAGAACCTCCAAGGCGTACAGCGCCAGTTCGTGCCACATGTCCAGCTTTGAAACCCAGTAGTTGTAGGGAGCTGTGTGATCATTTAGGACGATGGTATGGTCAGCTACGTACTCCCTCACCATCTTTCTGTAAAGATCAGCCCTACTCTGCCGAGACTGGGGACAGGTGACAGTGTCTTGCTGGGGTGACATAAAGCTGGCAAAAGCCTTGTAAAGCGTACCCTTGCCAGTGCTGGACAAGCTGCCTGCTCGCCTACTCTCCCTCGCTACTTGTCCCGCAGAACTACGCACTCTGCCGCTAGCGCTGTCAGAAGGGAAATACTGTTTCAGCTTGTGCACCAGGGCCTGCTGGTATTCATGCATTCTCACACTCCTTTCCTCTGCAGGGATGAGAGTGGCAAGATTTTGCTTGTACCGTGGGTCCAGGAGAGTGAACACCCAGTAATCGGTGCTGGAATAAATTCTTTGAACGCGAGGGTCACGGGATAGGCAGCCTAGCATGAAATCTGCCATATGCGCCAGAGTACCAACGCGTAAGAATTCACTCCCCTCACTGGCCTGACTGTCCATTTCCTCCTCCTCCAACTCCTCCAACTCCTCTTCTTCTGCCCATACACGCTGAACAGTGAAGGACTCAACAATGGTCCCCTCTTGTGTCTCGCCAACATTCTCCTCCTCTTCCTCCTCATCCTCCTCCACCTCCACCTCCTCCGATATGCGCTGAGAAACAGACCTCAGGGTGCTTTGGCTATCAACAAGGGAATATTCTTCCCCCGTCTCTTGTGACGAGCGCAAAGCTTCCGACTTCATGCTGACCAGAGAGTTTTTCAACAGGCCAAGCAGCGGGATGGTGAGGCTGATGATGGCGGCATCGCCACTGACCATCTGTGTTGACTCCTCAAAGTTACTCAGCACCTGACAGATATCAGACATCCACGTCCACTCCTCATTGTAGACTTGAGGAAGCTGACTGACCTGACTACCAGTTCTGGTGGAAGTTGACATCTGGCAGTCTACAATCGCTCTGCGCTGCTGGTAAACTCTGGATAACATGGTCAGTGTTGAATTCCACCTCGTGGGCACGTCGCACAACAGTCGGTGAGCGGGCAGTTGGAGGCGGCGCTGCGCTGCCCTGAGAGTGGCAGCATCTGGGCTGGACTTCCTGAAATGCGCACAGATGCGGCGCACCTTCGTGAGCAAATCAGACAGATTGGGGTATGTCTTGAGGAAACGCTGCACTATCAGATTTAACACATGGGCCAGGCATGGCACATGTGTCAGTCTGCCGAGTTGCAGAGCCGCCACCAGGTTACGGCCGTTGTCACACACAACCATTCCCGGCTTGAGGTTCAGCGGTGCCAGCCACAGATCAGTCTGCGCCGTGATGCCCTGTAATAGCTCTTGGGCGGTGTGCCTTTTGTCGCCTAGGCTCAGCAGTTTGAGCACCGCCTGCTGTCGCTTAGCGACGGCACTGCTGCTGTGCCTAGAGCTACCGACTGATGGCGCCGTGCCCACGGATGGTAGTTCGGAGGAGGAGGTGGAGGAGGGGTGGGAGGAGGAGGAGGCATAGTAGGCCTGAAACACCTGGACCGAGGTAGGCCCCGCAATCCTCGGCGTCGGCAGTATATGAGCAGCCCCAGGGTCAGTCTCGGTCCCAGCCTCCACCAAGTTAACCCAATGTGCCGTCAGCGATATATAGTGGCCCTGCCCGGCAGCACTCGTCCACGTGTCCGTGGTCAGGTGGACCTTGTCAGAAACGGCGTTGGTCAGGGCACGGATGATGTTGTCTGACACGTGCTGGTGCAGGGCTGGGACGGCACATCGGGAAAAGTAGTGGCGGCTGGGGACCGAATACCGAGGGGCGGCCGCCGCCATGAGGTTGCGAAAGGCCTCGGTCTCTACTAGCCTATAGGGCAGCATCTCCAGGCTAAGCAATCTGGAGATGTGCACATTAAGGGCTTGGGCGTGCGGGTGGGTTGCACTATATTTGCGTTTCCGCTCCAGCGTCTGGGGTATGGAGAGCTGAACGCTGGTGGATGCTGTGGAGGATCGTGGAGGCGACGATGGGGTTTTTGTGGCAGGGTCCTGGGCAGGGGGCTGACTATCAGCTGACACAGGGGAAGGAGCAGTGGTGTGCACGGCCGGAGGTGAACGGGCTTGTTGCCACTGAGTGGGGTGCTTAGCATTCATATGCCTGCGCATACTGGTGGTAGTTAAGCTAGTAGTGGTGGAACCCCTGCTGAGCCTGGTTTGGCAAATGTTGCACACCACAGTCCGTCGGTCATCCGGTGTTTCCTTAAAGAACCTCCACACTTCTGAAGATCTAGCCCTCGCCGCAAGAGCCCTCACCACGGGAGCTTCACTAGTTGACAGTGGCGCTGATGCACCAGCTCTGGCCCTGCCTCTCCGTCTGGCCCCACCACTGCCTCTTCCAACCTGTTCAGGTCGAGGACTCTCCTCCGTCTCAGAAGCACTGTGTTCACCCGGCCTCTCAACCCAGCTTGGGTCTGTCACCTCATCATCCTCCGATCCCTCAGTCTGCTCCCCCCTCGGACTTCCTGCCCTGACAACAACTTCCCCACTGTCTGACAACCGTGTCTCCTCATCGTCGGACACCTCTTTACACACTTCCACTACGTCAAGAAGGTCATCATCACCCACAGACTGTGACTGGTGGAAAACCTGGGCATCGGAAAATTGCTCAGCAGCAACCGGACAAGTGGTTTGTGACTGTGGGAAGGGTCCAGAAAACAGTTCCTCAGAGTATGCCGGTTCAAATGGCAAATTTTCCTGGGAGGGGGCAGACTGGGGGGGAGGAGGCTGAGGTGCAGGAGCTGGAGGAGTGGGGATTTCGGTGACATGGGTGGACTGCGTGGAAGACTGACTGGTGGTGGACAAATTGCTCGAAGCATTGTCAGCAATCCACGACATCACCTGTTCGCACTGTTCTGGCCTCAACAGTGCTCTACCACGAGTCCCAGTAACTTCAGACATGAACCTAGGGAGTGTAGCTCTGCGGCGTTCCCCTGCTCCCTCATCAGCAGGTGGTGTCTCACCCCGCCCAGGACCACGGCCTCTGACCCCTGCAGTAGTTGGACGCCCACGTCCCCGCCCTCGTCCTCTACCCCTAGCCCTGGGGTTAAACATTTTTAAAATGAGAGTTATAACTTTTTTTTTTTTTTTACTTTTTTTTTTTTTTTTTTTGTGTTTTTTTTGTGTTTTTTGTTTTTTTTTGTGTTTTTTGTTTTTTTTTTAGTTTTTAGAACCAAACAATCCTATCCTATTGCTATGGCTATTTTCTAGCCAAGTATCAAAGGAAGCACACTACTATGCCAGATGAGATGACACTGAGTTATTGCCTAATAGAAATCCAACCCCTACTGAATTTTCCCACTTCGGCCTTTGCTATGGATATGTGCGCCACTAAGCGCAGAACACAGCGGTCGCAAGTCTCACTACAAATTGCTCAGAATTGGCAAGTACATGCACTGCAGAAACTACAGCCACCAGCAGATCAACCAGAAATCAAATATATAGAACGCTACTGTAGGCTTCAAGAAGCTATTTGTATTCTCCTATGGCTATTTTCTAGCCAAGTATCAAAGGAAGCACACTACTATGCCAGATGAGATGACACTGAGTTATTGCCTAATAGAAATCCAACCCCTACTGAATTTTCCCACTTCGGTCTTTGCTATGGATATGTGCGCCACTAAGCGCAGAACACAGCGGTCGCAAGTCTCACTACAAATTGCTCAGAATTGGCAAGTACATGCACTGCAGAAACTACAGCCACCAGCAGATCAACCAGAAATCAAATATATAGAACGCTACTGTAGGCTTCAAGAAGCTATTTGTATTCTCCTATGGCTATTTTCTAGCCAAGTATCAAAGGAAGCACACTACTATGCCAGATGAGATGACACTGAGTTATTGCCTAATAGAAATCCAACCCCTACTGAATTTTCCCACTTCGGTCTTTGCTATGGATATGTGTGCCACTAAGAGCTAAACACAACGGTAGCAAGTCCCCCTGCTAATTCCTCACAAAATGGTAAAAGATGCAAATTAAAATAAAAAAAGTATAACGTTATTGTAGCCCTAAGAAGGGCTGTTGGGTTCTTGTAGAATCACTCCTGCCTAACAGTAAGCTAATAGAACACCCTAACGCTTTCCCTGACCAGCAGCAGCTCTCTCCCTAGCGGCATCCAGACACAGAATGATCCGAGCAGCGCGGGCAGCGGCTAGTCTATCCCAGGGTCACCTGATCTGGCCAGCCAACCACTGCTATCGACGTGTAAGGGTACCACGTCATGCTGGGTGGAGTGCAGAGTCTCCTGGCTTGTGATTGGCTCTGTTTCTGGCCGCCAAAAAGCAAAACGGCGGGAGCTGCCATTTTCTCGAGCGGGCAAAGTATTCGTCCGAGCAACGAGCAGTTTCGAGTACCCTAATGCTCGACCGAGCATCAAGCTCGGACGAGCATGTTCGCTCATCTCTAATCCTGATCCTTACCCCTGTTTCCTGGTCATGTAGTGCCTCAAAAGTGGACACAACCATGGCCAACAATGAGGTTACTCCCAGACATCCAAGCTGATGACTTCTCTCTCACGGGAAAGATTTTTTTTGTAATTTTTTTCAAAAATTCCTCGGCAAATGTTTTAGCACTTCCGGGATGTACCTCTTCAATTTCCGAGAGCAGGGTTAAAAATACAAGGTAATGAAAAAATTACGCTTATTCTAACTGCTCGCACTCGTTAACCCCATGTCACTGGGGTTCACTGAGGCCTCTGATTGGCTGCATCAGATCCTTTGATTGGTGAATCTTTTCCATGTACTTTTTTGAATCTTAAAAAAAAATCTATCAATTTTTGGAGGCAAAATAATATTTTTCTTGGATATTACCCCCCAGCATTTGAACCATTTTTTGAAGCTACTTACTTCACATTGTCAGGTCCAATTAAATCCATATCTAGGCCAAACGTTGGCTCGAGCTTCTCCAAGCCTTGGCATCAACGATTCTATTAACACAAAAAAAAAAAAATTTTTTAAAAAAAGTCTAGGAAATTCCTGTAAAACAAATCCTTAAATCTTCGCTATAATTCAGGTCTTAATTGATGACGACCACAGACAAAGATGTTTATTTATAAGCCGCATTGACAATAGAACACAGATTGCCGAGATAAATTGGGTAAAAAAAAAAATCTATTTCGTAGACAAAGCAAACATTTCATTATCTCCCCGGCATCCGCAGCCAAGAAACACATTTGCCGATCGTGATTTGGAATTGCTGACTAGTAATTTATAGCAATTACCAAAAGGTCACAAGGAGTGCAGAGGAAAATGTGATATCAGCAGGGTTGTCCCATTTCCCTAAAAAGTAACCTCCTAAAGACAACCAGGACTATTCTGGGTCAGGCGGCTGTTCCAATGACTCATAAGGTTCACGTCAAATAGATCGGAACTGATCTAGAGGAAGGATTTGTCTTCAGGTGGATCCTTGGGGGCAAATCTTCTGTCAGTTTGGGTTTTGGTTCCATGTAGAGGCACTAAAAATTCTCAGGGCACGTGACATACCTAAAAGATCTGGAGAGGTTTGTCCAACAAGATATGGTCCAACAAGATATGGTCCAACAAGATATGGTCCAGCAAGATATGGTCCAACAAGATATGGTCTAACAAGATATGGTCCAACAAGATATGGTCTAACAAGATATGGTCCAACAAGATATGGTCTAACAAGATATGGTCCAACAAGATATGGTCTAACAAGATATGGTCCAACAAGATATGGTCTAACAAGATATGGTCCAACAAGATATGGTCCAACAAGATATGGTCCAACAAGATATGGTCTAACAAGATATGGTCCAACAAGATATGGTCTAACAAGATATGGTCCAACAAGATATGGTCCAACAAGATATGGTCCAACAAGATATGGTCCAACAAGATATGGTCCAACAAGATATGGTCCAACAAGATATGGTCCAACAAGATATGGTCCAACAAGATATGGTCTAACAAGATATGGTCCAACAAGATATGGTCCAACAAGATATGGTCCAACAAGATATGGTCTAACAAGATAGGGTCCAACAAGATATGGTCTAACAAGATAGGGTCCAACAAGATATGGGCTAACAAGATATGGTCTAACAAGATATGGGCCAACAAGATAGGGTCCAACAAGATATGGTCCAACAAGATATGGTCTAACAAGATATGGTACAACAACATATGGTCTAACAAGATATGGTCCAACAAGATATGGTCCAACAAGATAGGGTCCAACAAGATATGGGCCAACAAGATATGGGCCAACAAGATATGGGCCAACAAGATATGGTCCAACAAGATATGGTCTAACAAGATAGGGTCCAACAAGATATGGTCTAACAAGATATGGTCCAACAAGATATGGTCTAACAAGATATGGTCCAACAAGATATGGTCCAACAAGATATGGGCCAACAAGATATGGGCCAACAAGATAGGGTCCAACAATAATGGATCTCCCATCATATTCATAAACAGGAAGTGGAAGGTCCACCATTTTCAGTGGAGTGGTCATGTATTAGAGTGAGCGTAGCCATAACTTCACCATCACTGGAACATATAACCCATAACCTTGAAAGTTACAAAGGACATGGAGCTTGTTGGTTACTAGTAGTCTTAGAGTCATGGACACTTTGAGTATCTGACCTACTGTGGTGTGTCATGTCTATGGACATGCCCACAGTAGTTTCAAGGGTTTCCTTGAGTTGAGAGAAGAAACAGAAGAAGACACTCCTGATCATGAAGTCTTCTTAGACAGGCCACCCACAGCCTTAAGGATTGGTTTTACCACAACCTTTTACCACCTATGGAAAATATAAGTTCTATCAACTAACTATCATAGTAAAGGCCGTTTGGGTCAACATAAAGTTTTTCCAATGTAGCTTGAGGAACATTAACTGCATGGGCTTTCTTAAATTTTTTTAGGCAATTCTGGCAGATTGGCTTTGAGCCAACATGAAGACAGATGAACCCTAGGCTGCCCCCCACCTTCCCCTTTGAAGTAGGTAAGTAACTTGGGGCATAGTAACCAACTTTCCTGTAGTATTCTGAATTTAAAGGTCATGAGTAGAGATGAGCGAACATGCTCGTCCGAGCTTGATGCTCGGTCGAGCATTAGGGTACTCGAAACTGCTCGTTGCTCGGACGAATACTTCGCCCGCTCGAGAAAATGGCAGCTCCCGCCGTTTTGCTTTTTGGCGGCCAGAAACAGAGCCAATCACAAGCCAGGAGACTCTGCACTCCACCCAGCATGACGTGGTACCCTTACACGTCGATAGCAGTGGTTGGCTGGCCAGATCAGGTGACCCTGGGATAGACTAGCCGCTGCCCGCGCTGCTCGGATCATTCTGTGTCTGGATGCCGCTAGGGAGAGAGCTGCTGCTGGTCAGGGAAAGCGTTAGGGTGTTCTATTAGCTTACTGTTAGGCAGGAGTGATTCTCCAAGAACCCAACAGCCCTTCTTAGGGCTACAATAACGTTATACTTTTTTTTTTTTTATTTGCAGCTAGTACCATATTGTGAGGAATTTGCAGGGGGACTTGCTACCGTTGTGTTTAGCTCTTAGTGGCGCACATATCCACCTCAAACACCAAAGTGGGAAAATTTAGTAGGGGTTTGATTTCAATTAGGCACAGTCTGCCATTTACTTTTTATTTTACGTTTATTTGTTTAATAACTCAGCGTCATCTCATCTGGCATAGTAGTGTGCTTTCATACTTGGCTAGAAAATAGCCATAGGAGAATCCAAACGGCTTACGCCTACAGTAGCGTTATATATATTTGATTTCTGGTTGATCTGCTGGTGGCTGTACTTGCTGCAGTGCATCTACTAGCCAATTGTGAGCAATTTGTAGTGAGACTTGCGACCGCTGTGTTTTGCGCTTAGTGACGCACATATCCATTGCAAAGACCGAAGTGGGAAAATTTATTAGGGGTTGGATTTCAATTAGGCACAGTCTGCCATTTCCTTTTTTATTTTACGTTTATTTTTTTAATAACTCAGCGTCATCTCATCTGGCATAGCAGTGTGCTTTCATACTTGGCTAGAAAATAGCCATAGCAATAGGATAGCATCATTTGGTTTTAAAAACTAAAAAACACAAAAAAAAACAAAAAAACACAAAAAAAAGTTAAAAAAAAATTAAAGTTATAACTCTCATTTTCAAAATGTTTAACCCGAGGGCTAGGGGTAGAGGACGAGGGCGGGGACGTGGGCGTCCAACTACTGCAGGGGTCAGAGGCCGTGGTCCTGGGCGGGGTGAGACACCACCTGCTTATGAGGGAGCAGGGGAACGCCGCAGAGCTACACTCCCTAGGTTCATCATGTCTGAAGTTACTGGGACTCGTGGTAGAGCACTGTTGAGGCCAGAACAGTGCGAACAGGTGATGTCGTGGATTGCCGACAATGCTTCGAGCAATTTGTCCACCAGTCAGTCTTCCACGCAGTCCACCCATGTCACCGAAATCGTCACTCCTCCAGCTCCTGCACCTCAGCCTCCTCCCCCCCAGTCTGCCCCCTCCCAGGAAAATTTGCCATTTGAACCGGCATACTCTGAGGAACTGTTTTCTGGACCCTTCCCACAGTCACAAACCACTTGTCCGGTTGCTGATGAGCAATTTTCCGATGCCCAGGTTTTCCACCAGTCGCAGTCTGTGGGTGATGATGACCTTCTTGACGTAGTGGAAGAAGTGTCTAAAGAGGTGTCCGACGATGAGGAGACACGGTTGTCAGACAGTGGGGAAGTTGTTGTCAGGGCAGGAAGTCCGAGGGGGGAGCAGACTGAGGGATCGGAGGATGATGAGGTGACAGACCCAAGCTGGGTTGAGAGGCCGGGTGAACACAGTGCTTCTGAGACGGAGGAGAGTCCTCGACCAGAACAGGTTGGAAGAGGCAGTGGTGGGGCCAGACGGAGAGGCAGGGCCAGAGCTGGTGCATCAGCGCCAAATGTGTCAACTAGTGAAGCTCCCGTGGCGAGGGCTCTTGCGGCGAGGGCTAGATTTTCAGAAGTCTGGAGGTTCTTTAAGGAAACACCGGATGACCGACGGACTGTGGTGTGCAACATTTGCCAAACCAGGCTCAGCAGGGGTTCCACCACTACTAGCTTAACTACCACCAGTATGCGCAGGCATATGAATGCTAAACACCCCACTCAGTGGCAACAAGCCCGTTCACCTCCGGCCGTGCACACCACTGCTCCTTCCCCTGTGTCAGCTGATAGTCAGCCCCCTGCCCAGGACCCTGCCACAAAAACCCCATCGTCGCCTCCACGATCCTCTACAGCATCCACCAGCATTCAGCTCTCCATACCCCAGACGCTGGAGCGGAAACGCAAATATAGTGCAACCCACCCGCACGCCCAAGCCCTTAATGTCCACATCTCCAGATTGCTTAGCCTGGAGATGCTGCCCTATAGGCTAGTAGAGACCGAGGCCTTTCGCAACCTCATGGCGGCGGCCGCCCCTCGGTATTCGGTCCCCAGCTGCCACTACTTTTCCCGATGTGCCGTCCCAGCCCTGCACCAGCACGTGTCAGACAACATCATCCGTGCCCTGACCAACGCCGTTTCTGACAAGGTCCACCTGACCACGGACACGTGGACGAGTGCTGCCGGGCAGGGCCACTATATATCGCTGACGGCACATTGGGTTAACTTGGTGGAGGCTGGGACCGAGTCTGACCCTGGGGCTGGTCATATACTGCCGACGCCGAGGATTGCGGGGCCTACCTCGGTCCAGGTGTTTCAGGCCTACTATGCCTCCTCCTCCTCCCACCCCTCCTCCACCTCCTCCTCCTCCGAATTACCATCCGTGGGCATGGCGCCATCAGTCGGTAGCTCTAGGCACAGCAGCAGTGCCATCGCTAAGCGACAGCAGGCGGTGCTCAAACTGCTGAGCCTAGGCGATAAAAGGCACACCGCCCAAGAGCTATTACAGGGCATCACGGCGCAGACTGATCTGTGGCTGGCACCGCTGAACCTGAAGCCAGGCATGGTTGTGTGTGACAATGGCCGTAACCTGGTGGCGGCTCTGCAACTCGGCAGACTGACACATGTGCCATGCCTGGCCCATGTGTTAAATCTGATAGTTCAGCATTTCCTCAAGACATACCCCAATCTGTCTGATTTGCTCACGAAGGTGCGCCGCATCTGTGCGCATTTCAGGAAGTCCAGCACAGATGCTGCCACTCTCAGGGCAGCGCAGCGCCGCCTCCAACTGCCCGCTCACCGACTGTTGTGCGACGTGCCCATGAGGTGGAATTCAACACTGACCATGTTATCCAGAGTTTACCAGCAGCGCAGAGCCATTGTAGACTGCCAGATGTCAACTTCCACCAGAGCTGGTAGTCAGGTCAGTCAGCTTCCTCAAGTCTACAATGAGGAGTGGACGTGGATGTCTGATATCTGTCAGGTGCTGAGTAACTTTGAGGAGTCAACACAGATGGTCAGTGGCGATGCCGCCATCATCAGCCTCACCATCCCGCTGCTTGGCCTGTTGAAAAACTCTCTGATCAGCATGAAGTCGGAAGCTTTGCGCTCGTCACAAGAGATGGGGGAAGAAGATTCCCTTGTTGATAGCCAAAGCACCCTTAGGTCTGTTTCTCAGCACATATCGGAGGAGGTGGAGGTGGAGGAGGATGAGGAGGAAGAGGAGGAGAATGTTGGCGAGACACAAGAGGGGACCATTGTTCAGTCCTTCACTGTTCAGCGTGTATGGGCAGAAGAAGAGGAGTTGGAGGAGTTGGAGGAGGAGGAAATGGACAGTCAGGCCAGTGAGGGGAGTGAATTCTTACGCGTTGGTACTCTGGCGCATATGGCAGATTTCATGCTAGGCTGCCTATCCCGTGACCCTCGCGTTCAAAGAATTTATTCCAGCACCGATTACTGGGTGTTCACTCTCCTGGACCCACGGTACAAGCAAAATCTTTCCACTCTCATCCCTGGAGAGGAAAGGAGTGTGAGAATGCATGAATACCAGCAGGCCCTGGTTCACAAGCTGAAACACTATTTCCCTTCTGACAGCGCTAGCGGCAGAGTGCGTAGTTCTGCGGGACAAGTAGCGAGGGAGAGTAGGCGAGCAGGCAGCTTGTCCAGCACTGGCAAGGGTACGCTTTACAAGGCTTTTGCCAGCTTTATGTCACCCCAGCAAGACACTGTCACCTGCCCCCAGTCTCGGCAGAGTAGGGCTGATCTTTACAGAAAGATGGTGAGGGAGTACGTAGCTGACCATACCATCGTCCTAAATGATTACACAGCTCCCTACAACTACTGGGTTTCAAAGCTGGACATGTGGCACGAACTGGCGCTGTACGCCTTGGAGGTTCTTGCCTGCCCTGCCGCTAGCGTCTTGTCCGAGCGGGTTTTCAGTGCAGCTGGTGGCATCATCACCGATAAGCGTACACGCCTGTCGACTGACAGCGCTGACAGGCTGACGCTTATTAAGATGAATAAAGCATGGTTTTCTCATAATTTCCAATCTCCACCAGGTGAAGGAAGCTCAACCTGAATAATTTATCCACTCCTCCTCCTCCTCATTTTCCTCCTTCTCCTCCTCTTTGTACAGTAAAGCAGAGGAAACTGGCTATTTTTTGACAGGGCCCACTGGCTCTAGCTATAGTACTTTATGCATTTAATTTTTCTGGAGGGCCACCTACCCGGTCCTCTGTTTTAAAAAATTTTTGGGAGTGCCACATACAGGCACTCAATCTATTCAATTTTTCTGGAGGGCCACCTACCCGGTCCTCTGTTTTAAGCAATTTTTGGGAGTGCCACATACAGGCACTCAATCTATTCAATTTTTCTGGAGGGCCACCTACCCGCTCCTCTGGTTTGAAAACTTTTTTGGACTGCCACATACAGGCACTCAATCTATTCCATTTTACTGGAGGGCCACCTACCTGCTCCTCTGGTTTGAAAACTTTTTTGGACTGCCACATACAGGCACTATCCAAATTAAATTGTCTCCATAGCAGCCTCCACACGTTGTCTCCATTGCTACCTCCAAAAGTCGTCCATATAGCTGCCTCCATACATCGTCCCTTTATCAAACGAGGTGTGTCAGGCAGAAATTTGGGTTGTTTTCATGGATTCCACATCAAAGTTGTTAACTTTGTCGCCACCCTGCTGTGTTATCCACAAAATATACTGGCAAACTTTTATCATTTACCAATATTATTTCAGCGCTTCTTGCGCATCTGTTTACATTCCCCTCACCCGCCATATCCTAAACTTATAAGAACGCTACTACACTTGATCTTATACAAAAGGTTCTTAGAAGTGCTGTTTGGGGAGTAGCCTAGAGACAGGGGCTTGGATTGGCGAAAGCTCGCCTGGCAGCGGAGCGCCAGCTCCATGCCAAGATCCAACTAACATAGTTTTAACTGCAGCACCTTTAATCTACTACTAGTTCACTGCCTCCATACATGGTCCCCTTATCAAACGAGCTGTGTCAGGCATAATTTTGGGTTGTTTTCATGGCTTCCATGTTAACTTTGTCACCACCCTGCTGTGTAATCCACAAAATATACTGGCAAACTTTTATCATGTACCGATATTATTTGAGCGCTTCTTGCTCACCTCCTTTGGTTCCTCTCTGCCACCCATTGGTTTGAAGCCTGAGTCCATTTAGGGTATGTCGCCATGACACTCTCTAGCCTGCCGCTGCTGCCGCTGCCTCTGCATGCCGTCCCCTATAGTGTCAGGGTCAATTATTGGATGTTTTAGATGCTATCTAGCTTCATTCTGTCACTCTGTCATGGCCATGCTGTTGCCCATAATTTTGGCATAATGGTGCGATTAGGCAGCCTCAGAGGCATCCATGCATGCTGCCCCTGCTGTTTCCTGTCCATTTCCGTGGTGTTTCCATCCTTTTCTGAGGTTCCCAGGTGTTTGGCCAAGCTTCCCTGTGCAGAGCCTTGGTCCCCTTGAAGCATCGGGAAAAGTTCGTCTCGAATATCGAGTACCCGAGCATTTTAGTGCTCGCTCATCTCTAGTCATGAGCTCAAAGTAAAACCTGCTCCATTTGGGTGCTCCACTAGGTTTCATGGAAAAAACGAATAATCCCACCAACTCTCGCATATATTTCCATGATTTTCCTGACCGTTTTTCTAATTTGTGTAGAATCAGTATGTGGATGGGTGGACGCTAGGCAAAACCTAAACCCAAGTAGGTGTTCCCATGGGGTTTGGGCCATACCAACTAAGCAACTGTGCCAAAAATATGCAGAAGCAATTTTGGCACATTGATTTTAGGCCGGCAAGAAAAGGAGTGACCTCTATGGAGAACATACAATACTAAATTTTTTGATAAATTGGAACCTTGGACCCCAGACAACAGTCTTAACATCAGGAAGAGCAATGAGCCCTTTAGTCAAACTTCAGTCATACCGTTCTACCCCCTACTATGACATTCCAATGAGATTTGGGATTTATCAGCCTAACAAGAAATTTTCAGAAATTATTTTTGGAAATAATATTGGGATTGCATGAAGAGAACTTGACTCTGGGCAAAGCTACTGTACAAGGGGCTTTCCCATAAGATGGGACTAATAACTACAAAATCATAACTATAAACATAAGCGTTACTCCCCCTGTCATCTTTGGGATTAATAAGTACTGTTTTTTTTGGACTATGAGGCGCACCTGATTATAAGGCGCACCATCAATAAACGCCTGCTAAAATGCCTAGGTTCATATATAAGGCGCACCTGATTATAAGGATGAATGACCAGCAGGTGGCAGACCTGTGCACAGTTCAAGGGAGCTGGTTCATATATTAGGTGCACTAGACTATAAGGCGCACCCAGTGGCGTAACTAGAAGCTGATGGGCCCCGATTATAATGTATGGTTTATAGTACTAATCTTTTCATATGGGAAAGTGACACCATAAGGGCCCCCTAACCCCTTGGGCCCGGGTGCGACCGCTCCCTCTGTACCCCCTCAAGTTACGCCCCTGGGCGCACCTTTAATTTCTGAGAAAATCAAAGGATTTTTTGTGTGCCTTATAGTCCGAAAAATACGGTATAAGCGATCCTGCTGCTATATTCCCGTAAAACATTGAAAATACACCCGAAATTTCCACGGAGGATGATGTGTATTGCAGGCTGGTTAAATAACACACACAGTATAAAAAATAATAATAATACTAATACCGGAGCCTATTTAAGTAGATGAAAAGTTCTGTGCGGTGAAAACACAATGATCACACGAAGAAGAAATTACAGGCTTACGGCTTAGAATAGTCAGAGTTCTTTTAGCCTCGTTTCCTTTCCCGTTGCCCCCCCCCCCCCACCCTCCGTTTCCAGTACTGGAGCCCTGACATCCCGAGCTGACAGATTAATTATTAGGGTAACGTGATGGATAAAGGCGCGCGCTCCGATCCTCCCACTCACTAAACACTTGCTTGCAAATGCAGCTGCAAAAATGCCACCGAGAAGCAAATCACGGCTGATAATTCCCACGTTCCCTCCACGTCAGCCGACACCTTTCCACCGCTTTATCAACATTGCTTTTATTTTACTTATTATGTTTATTGCCCTCGGAAACTTTGAGGGTTTTTTTTTTTTTTTTTCTTTTTTAACAAAACAGATAAATATAGGCAAAAACCTCTGCGGATTGTCATATTAGTCACAAGTCATCGCACAAGGGAGATCAATGGGGGATCGGAGACGAGACGTACAGTGTGTAGTATCTTATGCCGAAATATAGAATATAGACCTGTACAGTATTTATTCCCCAAAAACTTTTTGAATGTGGATTTTTGTTTCATTAAGTTTTTTTTATTTTTTATAAAATTCAAATTTTTCAATTTGTCAATGAAGAGGTTTTCTCTTTAATGTATATTTCAAAACGTGAAATATTCTTTAAAAAGATGATGCACTAAATGGTTATTAAAAATTCCCTAACTCTCTGCGCCGTACATGTGCGTCACATAGGTGCGGGGGCTGTATGAAGAGGGCTCACGGGCTGGGCCCTCTTCATACAGTGGAGGGTTTGCAGCATATTGCAGCAAACACCCACCACTAATACCCACAGTCAGTTTTGGCACCGATTGCAGGAATTAACCCTGCTGATGCCACTGGCAGAGCCGCCGACAGAATCTACATGACAGCACCGTGTGGGAGCCGCCATCTTTGTTGCAATCGTCGCACCCCCGAACATCATCAAGGGTGGTGATTGGTTGCAATAACAACCTGTCTGGTTTCTGTAGTTTCCTTACAATGAGCCGGTGACTCATTATTGGGGCAGATTTACTTACCCAGTCCATTTGCGATCCAGCGGCGCGTTCTCTGCGCTGGATTCGGGTCCGGCCGCTGAAAAGCATCGGAACGCGCTGGAGTTCACTGGGCTGAGTGAAGGTAAGCGCAAGCTTAGCGCTTAAATGCGGCGGTTTTTCCAAATCCGTCGGGTTTTTCTTCGGCCACGCCCCCCGATTTCCGTCGCGTACATGCCGGCGCCGATGCGCCACAATCCGATCGCGTGCGCCAAAATCCCGGGGCAATACAGGGGAAATCGGCGCAAATCGGAAATATTCGGGTAACACATCGGGAAAACGCGAATCGGGCCCTTAGTAAATGACCCCCATTGTAATGAAAACTGTGTACAAATGCCTTACACTGCAACACAGTATTATTGCAGTATATGGTAGAAACGATCAGACCCTCTAGGGTTTATGTACCCTAGAGGGTCGAAGAATTAGTAAAAAAAAAAGTTGAAAAAATAATGAAAAATGTAATAAAAACCTAAAAATTCTAATCATCCCCATTTCCCTGGAACTGATATAAAACGTAACAAATGGTAAAATTCACAATCACATTAGTTATCGCCGCGTCTTAAAATGTCCGATCTATCAAAATATAAAACCGGTTATTGGCAGCGGTGACCCCCATAACAGATAATAGCGCTCAAATGTCCGAAACGCCACTTTTACACCATTTTACATCACAAAAAAATGGAATAAGAAGTAGTCAACATGTCGCACAGTCTTCAAAATGATAGCTATGAAAACGTCGACTCATTTCGCAAAAAATGACACCACACACGGGTCTGTACAGAGAAGTATCAAAAAGTTACTAGCGTCAGACGATGGCGAAATGATTCTATTTTCGTACACATTCGTTTAATTTTTGAAAATGTATTAAAACGCAATAAAACCGGTATAAAATTTGGTATCACCGCGATCGCACCGAACCAAAGAATAAAGCAGAGGTGTTATTTGGGGCGCACGGTGAAAGCCGTAAAAACTGAGCCCACAAGAACGTGGCGCAAATGCGTTTTTCACCAATTTCACCACCTTTGGAATGTTTTCCAGCTTCCCTGTACACGGCATGGAATAATAAATAACGTCACCGAGAAGTAAAATTTGTTACGCAAAAAATAAGCCCTCACAAAACTGAGTACACGGGAAAATGAAAAAGTTATAGATTCTTAATGGTGGAGAGCGAGAGATAAGCAAAAAAAAAAAAAAAAACTCCGTCCTAAAGGGGTTAAACAGCTTTATTAAAATATAAACATTGTATAAAATTATATTACAGTACATAATATTCTATTTCTTTCATTTTTAGTAAATTTGTATTTTATTAAAAGTACAGGCAGTCCCCGGGTTATGTACAAGATCAAGTTATGTAGGTTTGTTCTTAAGTTGAATTTGTATGTAAGTCGGAACTGTGTATTGTAAACTGTGCAGGAATGTGTCCCAGTGTCCAGGGGAGGTGGGAAGTTTGGCTGGATTTGGGAGCGCTCCCCCCTCTGACTGTATACCTGAAAAAAATGTGGATTAAATGTTGTTTCTAGAGCTCAGCACCAAAAGAGAGGACTGGCCGTACTAACGTCACAGAAACCCCAACCTACCCCCCGCCCCCCGGCAAGCGGACAAAAAACTCAGACTCGTAAATTGGGATAAAAATGGGGGGTCGGCCACAGCTTTAATCTTTAAACAAATTAACTGTTGGTCCAAATGGGGAACCCGAGACCCTCCTCTTACCACCTCGCATGCCAGGCCCCGCCTCCGCGGGGGCATGTCCTCGTTGATTCGTCAGGTGATTGATCTCATTCCCGAGAGGGTCAAGGATTCCGCCATAGGCCACTAGGAGGACAGTGTACCCCTACACTGTGCTCCGACCCCCACAAACAAGGAACAAGGCCCTCTCGATAGCGTCCTGAAGCCCTGAAAGAAAAATATCAAGTCCAATGTCATTCAAGTGAACGCCATCCTCCAACATGAGCCCTGCGTTGTCTCCTTCCAGCTGTCTGTGGCGGATAACCACGCCACAACGGGAGCGAACAAATCTGGATACCCGCATATTCAGCATCCTACGCGCCCGCTCTATGGACTCGGGATTTCGTGCCCCATTCCAGATGACCCTGGGTATGACTTCGGACCAAACCACCACCAAGTCCGAGAAAAAGGCTGCGAAGCGCTCAATGTCGGATTTCATGACCGATATCAGCTCCGCCAAACGAGTCGAGCACATGTCATTTCCTCCAGCGTGGATGACAAGTACGGTCGGGCCAGGAGACTGCCTGCCAATTGCCACCACCTCCGGAAGGACTTGCAGCCACTTCAGACCCCTGATGCCTCTCCAGGACAGATCAGCCGACATGAATCCCAAATTCAAACCCCCAGGACACACCGCCGCCCGACGAGCGGCCCAATAAATGTAAGAGTGGCCCACTAACCATACCTTAGGCCGAGGGCTCCCTGAAAGAAAGAACAACAGTTAGTCCAGCAATAAATTAGGACGAACATAACGTTTAAAACAATCAGATTTCCACCTCCCAATGCGCATGATGTCAGAGTCAGAAAGTCCCGCGGCATCCGCTGCCGTGGCTGCACCGATCCGGAAAGAATGGGTACCAAACTCCGACGGGGGGACCCCCGCCGCGGCCAAAGCCCGCTTATACAACGAAACAAACTGAAACCTCGTAAAAGACGACCCATCGATATGGCACAAAAAAGAATGGGCTTGCGGCCGAAGAGCTATGTAATCGCGCAGCAGCTGTACTGGGCAGAAGGGGCCTCCCAAACTTCCCACCGTCAACCAAACCCCTGTACCGTATATGTCCGTTTTTGATTTTTTTACATAGACTTTGACCGACTCGCCCACCAATAACACGTCCTCACCTCCGAGCCCCGCCGACGCGCTGCTGGATGCCGCAACCAACTCGCTTATACGCAGCGCGCAAAAGAAAGCCAGCGCGAAGCTACACTGAAGCAGAAGCGCCTCAAAAGGAGAAGCGCAAACGTCGACCGCCGCCATGCACAGGCGCTGCAATAACGAAAAAGACACTGGCCGCCGTGTGTCTCTGGCCGTTTGTTCCTTGCCCCAACCCCTTAATAATAACCAAATCTGAAAATCTTTTGTCACATCCTGAAACCCCCATAACTTCAAAACAAAGGCCACCCCCGCCAGCCGCTTTTTCACCGCCGCTAACGACATGCCCTGCGCGCGCAATAGAGCAAGGTACCGTAGCGTGGTATCTTTCGCCGTCATAACTACGTCCCCACGATCCGGCACCAGCAAGCTAAACCACTCGCCCCACGCCTTACCGTGACTGCTCCAAGTGCTTGCGGCCAATGAAGACTGCATCAACGGTGCTAACTGCATGTCACCAGGTCCCACAGGAAGGGGGGGCAAGGGCACCCCTCCGGGTCCGCCAGGGGGTGGAAATCCCTGAAACGCTGGAGCTGAAAACGAGACAACACATCAGCCACAGAGTTAAGTTCACCCGCCACATGCCTGGCCCTGAAAACTATGTTAAGCTGCAAGCAACGTAGGACCAGATGCCTCAGCAGCGCCAAGACCTGTAAAGAACTGGATGTAAGGTTATTCAGGGCATGAACCGTGCTCTCATTGTCTGACCAAAAACGTATCCTCTTATTCTGCATGGAGGGCCCCCACAGCTCAACGGCAACCACAATGGGGAATAATTCCAGCAATGTCAAGTTTTTATTCAGACCGTCCAACATCCAATCCGGCGGCCAGCGTTCTGCTGACCACTGTTTGCCGAATATGGCACCATAACCCACCGACCCTGCCGCGTCGGTGTACAACTGCAAGTCAGAGTTATCAATTTCAGGTTCCAGGAAAGCCGTAACCCCATTGTAATCCGTCAAGAAGGACCTCCACACCTTCAAATCCTCCTTCAGCACCGTTGTCAGACGAATATGATGATACGGCTTAGATGTGCCAGCCGTAGCCAGGGATAACCTCCTAGAAAACACCCTACCCATGGGGAATATTCGGCATGCAAAGGTCAGCTGACCCAAAAGCGACTGTAAGCGCTGTAAAGTCACTTTTTCCGACAACAAGCAAAGGTCAATATCGCCGATAAGGCGAGACAATTTTTCTGCTGGAAGGCTGAGGGTCATATTGGCTGAGTCAATGAAAATACCCAAGAACGACAAGCGCTGGACCGGGCCCTCGGTCTTCTCAGCAGACAAAGGAATCCCAAAATAATTAGCAAAATGGCGAAAAACATTTAACAACCTCTCACAGTCTCCTGACCCCCTTTTACCAACAAACAAAAAATCGTCCAGATAATGTATCACCCAGTCGGAACCCGACCCCAAACGGACGACCCATTCCAAAAAACTACTGAACATCTCGAAATATCTACACGAAATTGAACAACCCATCGGCAGGCACATATCGACAAAGAAAGAATCACCAAGCTTGCAACCCAACAGGTGAAAACAGGACGGATGCACCGGGAGCAAGCGGAAGGCCGACTCAATGTCCGATTTTGCCATAAGGGCACCAGGACCGGCCCTGTTCACCAGCAGTATCGCCTTGTCAAAAGACGTGTAGGAGACAGCCACTTGCTCCCGAGGGATGCCATCATTAACAGAGTCCCCCGGTGGGAAAGACAGATGATGAATCAACCTAAACTTGCCTGATTCTTTCTTTGGCACTAAACCCAACGGAGACACCCGTAAATTTTCGAAGGGTGGTTCAACAAAAGGGCCCGCCATCCTGCCCAGCTCAACTTCCTTCAACAGCTTCTCAGCTACAATCTCAGAATGATCTCTTACTGACTTTAAGTTCTCGGATAAAACCAAACCAGGCTGTGGGACAAACGGGATACAAAAACCTGAAGTAAAACCATCAAGCAGCATTCTTGCCTCCTGTCTCAGATGGTAGCTGCCTAGCCACCGGCGCATCTTTTGTACCTGCACCGGCGTCCTCCCCCCTGCCGCTAGCAGCAGATCTGGACGGGGGTTTCTGCCTCTTAAAGCAGCGGAGGGCAGAATGGGCTCCGCCACAGATGGAGCATTCATGCTTGAATCTGCAGGAGGCAAAAAAACGGCAGTGGCCTTCATTGAACAGCCAACAGGACCCAGGTCTCTTGGAGGCCGCCCCGGTGGCTGAACCCGAGGCGGCTCCCGAAAGAAAGGGAGCCTGCGGTTTCTGTGACATCATGAACTGTATCCAAACATCTGTCGCCTTAGACGCCCAACCAACCTCAGGATTTGCCGCTAAGCGGCGCCTGAACTCCTCATCATACCGCCACCAAGCCGAACCACCGTGTAACTTATGCGCGGTATAAATCGTGTCTAGATAAACAAACAAATCCTGAGCACAATCCGGCTTTTGCCGCACAATAACGCTTGCCAAAATTGCAAACGCCTGCAACCAGTTACCAAATGTCTTTGCCGCTTTCGGCTTCTTCTCTTCCCCTTTTTCAAAGCGCTTTTCTTTATCCACCGTTAACTGGTCCGGTGGCAACAGCGCCCAAATATCAACAAATTCAAACCTCATTATCTTTTCCTTCAGGTCAGCTGTTAAACGCGTACCCAAAGGGGCAACACCACAAAAATGTGTATCCCTGAATAACATCCCCGCTGAACCTGACACCTGCACAGGCGGCAAAGCTGAGGCCCCTGGAGTTACCACCGAGGTACCAGCCTCCATCTTTGCCAACACCGCCCTCAAGGCACCAACCACATCATCACCTTGCATAGCATTCTTTTTCCACGCATTTTCACAAGGTAACTCACCAACAGATGTCGCCGCTGGAAGCGTCACCGCTGGCGTTGCGGGGGCTTGAGGTCCACTGGGGGCTACCACTGGAGGAGCTGTCGGGGGCACCCTTGCTTCGTTAACGCCACATTGCGAAGAAGCCCGATGCCGTCTCCTCGACCGACTCTCACTGCGGCGGCCGTGTCCGCCACTGGATGATGATGAAGAGCGCCGGGAATACGTCCGGCCCCAGCTGGATCTACCAGAACCCCTACTGTCCCGACCGGGGGACCGTGACCGCCTACGTCCGCAATACGTGGAACGGGAAGGGATCGGGCAGAACGGGATCGGTGGCTACACCGCCCCGCTGGACTAGATCTCGCAGACCGGGCGCTGGAGTGGTGCCCGTAGCGCGGGATATCCACGCAGCTACAGGCCACACTGAACCTGCTGTGACCCCGGTAACTGCGGTCCCGCGAATCGACGGCCACTGAATCAGCATGCCGCCGATTCCCGGGCTCATCACTATCAGAAGAATCCCTATCCCCGCCTGGCGGAGAAGGGGGGGGGACGTAGGAAGGGGGGGGGGGTGCAGTGTGGGTTGTGTGCTGTTGGGTGCAACTACCGGCTGCTGAGCAGCCATTGATACTTGGGTCGAAGGAGGTGTAGGGGGGAGAGGTGACACTGGGGCTGGCGCAGCGCTAGCGCCAGCACCCAGCCCGAACCACCTGGCCAGCCGGCCTGGCTGTTTTGGGGGGGGCATCAATGGGCTGGCCTCCGCAACCTGCGCTGCATCCACACGTGCAGCCAGGTTGTCCGCAGGAGGGAGTGAGGGAGCGATCATGCTCCCCCCTTCTTCCCGAGCCCGGCTCCTCGTCTTGATCGGAGACGGGCTAAGCCTGCACGGCGCTCTACCGCGCCGTGCAGGACGGGCAGAGGGGGGGATTGATAAGGAGCAGCTGCCGGAGGGGGAGCGGGTCCGGAGCTAGCCAGCAGCGGAGCCAGCCAGCCGGAGCCCTCCCTCTGCAGCTTTTCCTCCAAAAGGGCCATAATGGCGGGGTCTGCCATACTTGCAGGTCCGGGATATCTTTCCTAGCGCGGAGCCGTCCAGAAAGAGGACGGGATGCTCCGCGCCAGGGAATAAATATCCCAGACCTGCACCCCCATGTGGCCAGCGGAAGCGCTGGCCCCAGCAGAGCTGCCGGGAGGGAGGGATTGAAAAAGGGGCAGGCCGTGCTCCAGCAATAGAGCACGGCCAGTCCTGCAACCCCCGCGCTTAAGCAGCCCGAGGGTTTAACAGAACCATGGTAGAAACAAAGACGTGTTTAGAATCCTCTACACTGCCGTATACTAGTTGAACAAATATACAGGCAGTCCCCTACTTAAGAACACCCGACTTACAGACGACCCCTAGTTATAAACAGACCTCTGGATATTAGTAATTTATTGTACTTTAGTCCTAGGCTACAATAATCAGCTGTAACAGATATCACAGGTGTCTGTAATGAAGCTTTATTGTTAATCCTGGTTCTTATGACAACACAACATTTTTAAAATCCAATTGTCACAGAGACCAAAAAAGTTCTGTCTGGGATTACAATGATAAAATATACAGTTCCGACTTACATACAAACTCAACTTAAGAACAAACCTACAGACCCTATCTTGTATGTAACCCGGGGACTGCCTGTAATCATAATAAATCCAATAAAAAATATATGTAGATTTTTTACCGTTATTTCAGGCAGCCATTTATGGGAGAACCACTGCCTCAGTTCTGAAGTTTTCTTCCAAATATCTGAGTTGGTCAAAGTTTGAAGAGCAACAATGGGGCAGATTTACTTACCTGGTCCATTCCCGATCCAACGGCGCATTCTCTGCACTGGATTCGGGTCCGGGCGGGATTCATTAAGGTAGTTCCTCCGACGTCCACCAGATGGCGCTGCTGTGCTGCAGAGCATCGGAACGCACTCAAGTTTACCGGCCTATTCCTGGTGAAGGTAAGTGCAAGCTCCGCAACACATTTCTTTTTTAAATGCGGCCCTTTTTCCGAATCCGTCGGGTTTTCGTTCGGCCACGCCCCCCCGATTTCCGTCACGTGCATGCTGTGCGCCAAAATCCGATCGCGTGCGCCAAAATCCCGGGGCAATTCAGGGGAAATCGGCGCAAATCGGAAATATTCGGGTAACACGTCGGGAAAATGCGAATCGGGCCCTTAGTAAATGACCCCCAATGTGTTATTCATATCTGTGCTACAGGAATAAAACCCTTATCTTTTTGCCTTCCTGTATTCACTGAGTATCAGCCTCTTTTTATGACTGTTTTGCTTTTTTTTATGTTTTCAGTCTCGTATTTTCAGCGAATATCCGTCCTGAGATCTTTCCATTTCAGCTGTTAGGGCAATTCCTGTAATTTGGCTGCAGTGAAAGCAGCGAGACGCCTCCTGCATGTATTTATCACCGCTCTGACTTATGGGGTGATTGAGCGCTTGTTAGGACCAATTTAGTCTTGGAGTCTTTTTGATCGGATTGAGCGTAATTCTATGTACAGACGCAGCAAGGAAATCAAAAAATACAGGGGGGGGGGGGGGGTGAAGCCTTTAGTATTTTTAAATTCAATGTCTGTAGCCAAACTAGAAAAAGAATACGACAAGTGCTCATAGAGCCCCTAAAGTTGATTTTAAAAATGGCCGCTACTCGGGGTGTTCGCCCCGTTGATGATTATCTCATGCTGAGTACATAACGAATATACTCTTACAATCCTTTGGGTTGGCTCTCCCTACCCGGGGGGCACCAGGGGTCGGAGGTACATTGTTCTGAACTGTTGTATCGCGTATTTGTCCTTTTTTGGTAATGAATAAAAAAAAAAAAAGTTACAAAGTGTCATAGGAGCACATTTACTTACCCGGTCCTGTCGGGATCCCTAATACGGACAGTCCGACGAAGATGAAGTTCGGCGCGATTCACCAACATCGTGCGCCCGATATCCTGCTTGTGTCGCTTCCCCACTCAGGTCCCCGGAGTTCACCTTCTTCTTCCTGGTGCATGTAAGTGCATTGTCCGTGTATAATGTGCTGTGCGGGGAGTCACTAAGATCCTGCACCCGATATCCTGCATGTGTCGCTTCCCCGCTCAGGTCCCCGGAGTTCACCTTCTTCTTCCTGGTGCATGTAAGTGCATTGTCCGTGTATAATGCGCTGTGCGGGGAGTCACTAAGATCCTGCACCCGATATCCTGCATGTGTCGCTTCCCCGCTCAGGTCCCTGGAGTTCACCTTCTTCTTCCTGGTGCATGTAAGTGCATTGTCTGTGTATAATGCGCTGTGCGGGGAGTCACTAAGATCCTGCGCCCGATATCCTGCATGCGTCGCTTCCCCGCTCAGGTCCCCGGAGTTCAGCTTCTTCTTCCTGGTGCATGTAAGTGCATTGTCTGTGTATAATGCGCTGTGCGGGGAGTCACTAAGATCGTGCGCCTGATATCCTGCATGTGTCGCTTCCCCGCTCAGGTCCCTGGAGTTCACCTTCTTCCTGGTGCATGTAAGTGCATTGTCCGTGTATAATGCGCTGTGCGGGGAGTCACTAAGATCGTGCGTCCGATATCCTGCATGTGTCGCTTCCCCGCTCAGGTCCCCGGAGTTCACCTCCTTCCTGGTGCATGTAAGTGCATTGTCCGTGTATAATGCGCTGTGCGGGGAGTCACTAAGATCCTGCGCCCGATATCCTGCATGTGTCACTTCCCCGCTCAGGTCCCTGGAGTTCACCTTCTTCTTCCTGGTGCATGTAAGTGCATTGTCCGTGTATAATGTGCTGTGCGGGGAGTCACTAAGATCCTGCACCCGATATCCTGCATGTGTCGCTTCCCCGCTCAGGTCCCCGGAGTTCACCTTCTTCTTCCTGGTGCATGTAAGTGCATTGTCCGTGTATAATGCGCTGTGCGGGGAGTCACTAAGATTGTGCGCCCGATTTCCTGCATGTGTCGCTTCCCCGCTCAGGTCCCTGGAGTTCACCTTCTTCCTGGTGCATGTAAGTGCATTGTCCGTGTATAATGCGCTGTGCGGGGAGTCACTAAGATCGTGCGTCCGATATCCTGCATGTGTCGCTTCCCCGCTCAGGTCCCCGGAGTTCACCTCCTTCCTGGTGCATGTAAGTGCATTGTCCGTGTATAATGCGCTGTGCGGGGAGTCACTAAGATCCTGCGCCCGATATCCTGCATGTGTCACTTCCCCGCTCAGGTCCCTGGAGTTCACCTTCTTCTTCCTGGTGCATGTAAGTGCATTGTCCGTGTATAATGCGCTGTGCGGGGAGTCACTAAGATCGTGCGTCCGATATCCTGCATGTGTCACTTCCCCGCTCAGGTCCCCGGAGTTCACCTTCTTCTTCCTTTGCATGGCTTCGAGCCGTGCAAAGGGTATAACAATTTATCTAAAAGTAATAGGAAGAGTTTATAATAAGTTACTTGCAACCAATGTTATCAAATATTTTTGCCAGCAACTTTTTATGAACTTTAAAAACTTACTTTAAAAGTTAAAAAGTTACAGTTACCAACCCTAACCTCCGCACCATGTGGCCAGTGTAGTATGGCAGCGTATTCATTTGAAGAAGAGATCAGATGATCAAATCCCAGAGGGGGAAAAAAAAGTGGAGTAAAAAAGTTTCATAAAAATAAAAATTAATACACAATAAAACTCCCTTTAATGCCTCATATAGGTACCACTAGGTCGCTCCACAGGCACGACTTTGGCTGCTGTGTTGACCAAGGAGAGGTACAGAATCGTGAGGCAGAATCGTAACATCAGAGGCAGAGCAGAAGGTCAGGGCAGGCGGCAGAGAAGCGAGGTCAGGAACAGAACCGGGATCACAACGGGAAATCAGTCTAGATGCAGGAGATATGGGACACAGCCTTCTCAATTACACGGAAGCACAAAGATCCGGCACGGGACACAGGAAGGCGGCCGGTCAGCGGCAATTATCAGCGCCGTTCCAAGGAGACCGCAAGTGGAACGCGGACAGGTAAGTTGGGCTGCTGCTGAAATGAGGGGGCACAGAGAGGCACACGGGTCCGGGGAACAGAGAGGCACACGGGTCCGGGGCACAGAGGCACACGGGTCCGGGGAACAGAAAGGCACACGGGTCCGGGGCACAGAGAGGCACACGGGTCCAGGGCACAGAGAGGCACACGGGTCCGGGGAACAGAGAGGCACACGGGTCCGGGGCACAGAGGCACACGGGTCCGGGGAACAGAAAGGCACACGGGTCCGGGGCACAGAGAGGCACAAGGGTCCGGGGCACAGAGAGGCACACGGGTCTGGGGAACAGAAAGGCATACGGGTCCGGGCACAGAAGGCACACGGGTCCGGGCACAGAAGGCACACGGGTCCGGGGCACAGAGAGGCACACGGGTCCGGGCAAAGAGAGGCACACGGGTCTGGGGAACAGAAAGGCACACGGGTTCGGGGCACAGAGAGGCACACGGGTCCGGGGCACAGAGAGGCACACGGGTCCGGGGCACAGAGATGCACATGGGTCCGGGGCACAGAGAGGCACACGGGTCCAGGGCACAGAGAGGCACACGGATCCGGGGCACAGAGAGGCACACGGGTCCGGGGCACAGAGAGGCACACGGGTTCGGGGCACAGAGAGGCACATGGGTCCGGGGCACAGAGAGGCACACGGATCCGGGGCACAGAGAGGCACACGGGTCCGGGGCACAGAGAGGCACACGGGTCCGGGGCACAGAGAGGCACACGGGTCCGGGGCACAGAGAGGCACACGGGTCCGGGGCACAGAGAGGCACACGGGTTCGGGGCACAGAGAGGCACATGGGTCCGGGGCACAGAGCGGCACACGGGTCCAGGGCACAGAGAGGCACACGGGTCCGGGGCACAGAGAGGCACACGGGTCCGGGGCACAGAGAGGCACACGGGTCCGGGGCACAGAGAGACACACGGGTCCGGGGCACAGAGAGGCACACGGGTTCGGGGCACAGAGAGGCACACGGGTGGGATATCATTGCATTCAGGAGAAACTGGGTGACAAACTATGGGGTGCGTTTACTTTATTAACCCTTTCTAAAAATTTAGGAGCCAGCGCAATAATTTTGGGAGAAACATTTTTGAGACATGAGACAATGTAATTACTTTCTAGGATACACAATAGGATCATTTATAGGGTGGGGGGTTCATTGTTCTTGTAGCTCAGGAAGTTTCTTTTGTGTGATGTCACCTGATAACAACGTCACCACAATCCGCCCCCTATAAGCTCGATGGCGCCTTCCGTTCTGCTGTGGCCCCTAAAGTAGTTTACATTGACATGCGGGGTATTGCCCTAATCGTAGATAACTGCACAACAAAATCTGAGATGTGTTTCCTCATTTTATCCAAAATACACGTGTACATTTTAGGACTAAATCCTGCAAAGTTTGCATGTTCTCTCTGTGTTTGCGTGGGTTTCCCCTGGGTCCTCCGGTTTCCTCCCACACTCCAAAACATACTGGTAGGTTGATTAGATTGTGAGCCCCATTGGGGACAGGGACTGATTTGGCAAGTTCTGTGCAGCGCTGCGTAATCTGTGTGCGCTATATAAATATAGGAATTATTTTATGGCCAAAATTTAAAAATTCCAATTAGAACCTTCATTTTGTTTTAATTCTTTGAAGATGCTCAAAGGGTTAACAAGCTTAGCAACAGCAGTTCTGAATAGTTTGAGTGGCGCAGTTTTAAAAATGGGGTGATTTGTGGGGAATTTCTACTAAATAGAACTTTGAAAACCCTTATGAAGACAATTTGTCCTCTAAAAATATTGAATCTGAAATTTACTTTGGAAATTCGCGGTTCACAAGTGCAAAAAATTCAACTAAAATATATGCCATGAAAAAACAGTCAATGTAAGAGTCCAGAGTGTGAGCTGGGACTCTCTGAGCAGACACTTCATGATTCCTCTGGGCTATGAGCTGCTGTGTGCTGACAATGTGCTTAGATTATCAGGGCCCAGGGTTTATCTACACTTTCATTTACCTTCTGGACATTCTACTTGTATCTGACACAAGATAGATGATACAGTTCAGAGATGATGAGATCCATGAGATGGATATAAAACAAAAGTAACACACTCAGCTCTGCTACCTCACCTGTAAAATACACAGTCAGCACTGCTACGTCCCCCTCCCCTTGGATCAAGACCTTGTTTGTAGAGCTGCTGCTCTCTGCCTCCTGTCCCTCTCCCTGCTTTGCAAGAGAAGCTATTCATGCCAGAGGAATCTGCCTGTCCATAGTGGTCGTATCCAGGGACATCCAAAATGACAGAGACAAGTTGGAATTATATCTGTGAAATGCTGTGTTTTTGTTAATAACATTGAATTAGAGAATGTGTAATTTTGTTATCCTGAGTATATTTTATAAACTTGTCTTTGTGGGAACATCCCTTTAAGGGGTTAAAGATAAAAATCTGATCTCGATGAGGCTTGTCATAAACCTGCTGTGATTTGAAAGATGAGATTCTTATCTCTAATATGACCCTCCCCCTGCAGCCTCTAAACTTGACTCATCTCAGGCAAAATATCACTCTTCTCTGCTTATTGTCACATGACCTTGGAGGAGAATTTCTATAGGTAAGAGGGTGAGATTTCACATAAAAGAGAGAATTGTAGAAAGAACATTTTATACACATTGGGGCACATTTACTTACCCGGTCCCTGATGAGAATAAACTCTGCCGCGATTCACGTAGAACGTGCGCCTGATTTAAATAAAGGAGTTTGTCTGAACCCATCGGATCGTACGGCGGCCCGCCCACCGATTTGTGTGACACAATCCCGTTTTAAATCCCCGTCCCGGCGGTGCAATCACCAAAAAGTCAGAAAACCCAACGGAAAACCCTTAGTGAATAAGCCCCATTTTCTGAGGGGGCCAGTAGTTTAACGGTGGCAACAATTTTTTAATCCCTCCTGTCACCATTGCTCTGGACATTTGGACCCCCATTCCCAGGATGTCCACGATACATATTAGAAACAATGGGGCAGATTTACTTACCCGGTCCATTCGCGATCCAGCGGTGCGTTCTCTGCGCTGGATTCGGGTCCGGCCAGGATTTATTAAGGCAGTTCCTCCGCCGTCCACCAGGTGGCGCTGCTGCGCTGAAGTTCCCCGGAACGCATGGAATACACCGAGCCGGGCTGAGTGAAGGTAAGTGCAAGCTCCGCAACACATTTTTTGTTTTAAATGCGGCGGTTTTTCCGAATCCATCTGGTTTTCGTTCGGCCACGCCCCCGATTTCCGTCGCACGCATGCCTTCGCCGATGCGCCACAATCTGAATGCGTGCGCCAAAATCCCGGGGCAATTCAGGGGAAATCGGCGCAAATCGGAAATATTCTGCTAACACGTCGGGAAAACGCGAATCGGCCCCTTAGTAAATGACCCCCATTGTATATTATTTGCTGACATTGGTTGTTCTTCACAATGGCCACCAAAATTTTTGATGGCTCCTCTTAGGGCTCCCACATGATTACATTGGGGCACATTTATTTACCCGGTCCATTCGCGATCCAGCGGCGCGTTCTCTGCTCTGGATTCGGGTCCGGCCGGGATTTATGAAGGCAGTTCTTCCGCCGTCCACCAGGTGGCGCTGCTGCGCTGAAAGTCATCTCATCGCACCGGAATGCACCACCTCGGACCAGGTGAAGGTAAGCGCTCCCCAAGCGACACTTTTTCGGTTTTTAAATGCGGCGGTTTTTCCGAATACGTCGGGTTTTCGTTTGGCCACGCCCCCCCATTTCCGTCGCGCGCATGCCGGCACTGATGCGCCACAATCCGATCGCGTGTGCCACAATCCCTGGGCAATTCAGGTACAATCGGCGCAAATTGGAAATATTCGGGTAACACGTTGGGAAAACGCGAATCGGGCCCTTAGTAAATGACCCCCATTATCTCTATGTCCGGAGAGCTGATTAATATACATTTTGCTAACCTTTAAAAATGTACATTTCCCGCAGAAGATCCGGCGCGGTCAGCGATATTTACTGGTGATAAATCTGTGCGTCCTCCATCGCGTGCGGTTGCTATTGTTTTGACTTTATAATGGCTCGTCATCTATCTCCGGTGATGTATTATGACTGATTATGCTTATATATTCCAGCCATATTCACTAGCGCGGACATCAATATCCCAGGATTTAAGATGAGTCCTCGAGGTTAATAATCCGGGCGCCTTTTATCTTCATAGAGTGACTATTGTTATGGGATTCTGGAGTCATTAGGGATAATGAGATGCAGGAGGGTCTACTATTACACAACAGAGGATGAAAACTGAGTAAAACCCTGAATAAACAGAAAATAAGTAAAAAAGATGAGCAACAACCATTAAAAATACGAAATTTTTGATGGCCTAAACTCAATGGGGGTCATTTACTAAGGGCCTGAATAGCATTTTTACGTCGGGTTACCCGAATTTTACCGTTTTGCGCCGATTTTGGCGCACGCGATCGGATTGTGGTGCATCGCCGCCGGCATGCACGCGACGGAAATTGGGGGGGCGTGGCCGTCGGAAAACCTGACGGATTCTGAGAAAACGCTATATTTTTTAAAAAAAATGTGTCGCTTGACACGCACTTACCTGCACCTGGCCCGGCTTGATGAACTTCAGTGAACTCCGATGGACTTCAACACAGCAGCGACACCTGGTGGACATCGGGGGAACTACCTTAGTGAATTGCCAGAAGACCCGAATCTTCCACAGAGAACGCGCCGCTGGATCGCGAATGGACCGGGTAAGTAAATCTGCCCCAATATGTAGTCATGGGGATCAAACACCATAGGATCATCGGTTGGACCTGCTCAACTATAGACAACAATAGATAGAGCCAGAAGAAGATGTCTCCATGCACTGTGTAGTGGCCATGCCGTGTTACTGCAGTCTTCTCCCTCACTGAGTTACATTCCTTAAAGTGAACCTTTCCCCACCCTCACCAATCCTAGCTCCTTACATACAATTATAGCTATTACACCACTGATTCCGAAATAGTTGGAATTTCCTCTCTCGCCCCCCCCCCCTATATCCCCAAGCAATCAATTTCAACATTTCTACTTTACTAGTGTCATATGGGTGGAGCTAAAGTGTTGGCTTCAGGTCAGGACCACCCACGTGACAATACAGATGATGAATTGCATAGATCCAGTGGAGTTTTAGTACCTAATATGCTAATTATGTTCAATATTGCCAATATTGGGGACCCTGGCCTGAAGAAGACTCCCAAAGATCCAAAAATGTTGTTGCTTTCTCTATAACGGTAAGGGCTAGAAACAACAACACCCTATCAGAGGATGTCACGGGTGTCCCTGGGATCCACGTATCTGATCGCAGGCACACCCCTCTCCAGGGCGGCACCCGGTCCCTAGCTCACTTACCTCTCCATGTTCCCGTTCCTGTCCTGGCTGGCCAGCGCGCGCATTCCCACTCCCTAGGGCGTGCTGTGGCACTTGCAGATTTAAAGGGCCACCGCGACGCTGATTACCGCTGGCCACTTCCGGGATTCCTCAAAAGCCGGCTGCTCCCAGCAACCCCTGCCGGATCTTAGCGCTCCTAGTAATGTACGTTCATTGTCATCTGTCTTCCTGTTGTGACCTCGGACCTGACCCTGACCTTACTCCTTTGCTGCTCTGTTCCAGTTTCTGCATCATTGCCGCCTGTCCTGACCATCTGCCTGTTCCTGACCACGAGACCATCCAGTGATTCTCTACCTCGACCTTGGCTGCCACCAAGGGCAAGTCGCACCTGTGGAACGACCTGGTGGCACCCCGCCGCAGTAAGACCAGGTGCCACTTAGATTCCGGTCCCAGGTGTCGGCTTGTGTCATCGTCCACGGAGGTTCAGGGGGTTCACTGACCCCAAGCCCTGACAGAGGTAGTAAAAGACCCTCTTTATACTCCTTCTCTCTGGCCTTGTTGTAGGTTAAAGTCTAGAAAAACTGAGCTCCATCAACTATACAGTCACAAGGTGACCAAAAATTGTGCAGAATTCCTTATAAAAAGTTGAAAAATGTTATAGATTTAAACAAAAAAAAAATCCTCTAAAAGTTCCCGGAGTTCAGTGACTCATCCATCTATTACAAGTCACTACTTTAATTATTTAAAGTTATGCAAATTGGATTAATAATTGGGCTCAGCATCTGACACTCATTCTATAAAAAATATTTGCAGATTTCAGATCTTACACCAAATGTTATTTATTTTTTTTTTCATTTTATTTACAGCCTTTATCAATCACAGAATATAAATAAATTTACAACTCGTCTCTGATGACGAGAAAAAAATGTGAAATTAACTTACTTTTAGATTTGAAATAATAAAATCTGATGACGAGAAAAAAATGTGAAATTAACTTACTTTTAGATTTGAAATAAGGTAAAAGCAGTGGATATAAGGCAAGATTAAAAAACTAATAACAATGCGTCTGTTGGGTGCAGAATTTCGACGCTAATATATTGGGGCAGATTTACTTACCCGGTCCATTCGCGATCCAGTTCTCTGTGGTGGATTCGGGTCTTCCGGCGTCTCACTAAGGCAGTTCCTCCGACGTCCACCAGATGTCGATGCGGCGGTTTCTCCGAATCCGTCGGGTTTTCGTTCGGCCACGCCCCCCGATTTTCGTCGCGTGCATGCCGGCGCCGATGTGCCACAATTCCGATCACGGGTGCCAAAAACCCAAGGCAATACAGGAAAAATCGGCGCAAATCGGAAATATTCGGGTAACACGTCGGGAAAACGCGAATCGGGCCCTTAGTCAATGACCCCCATTGAGAGGAAAAAATATTGGACAAGGGATTAGAGAACCCATCCGGGTTTTGGTTTGCTGAGTTCAGGCAAATTTGGTTAAAGAGTTAACACCGCATTTTGGTTCCGTCAGTTGGGTGTTCCCAATGCAAGGGGAACCTGAATGCGGCACCAGAACCCCAACGTTATGCTGAAGTCCAGGTTCAGGGATCCGAATTTGAAACCCAAGTGACCATTGTCTTCCTACGTGTTTCCAGCACCTTTCATACACAGAAGCCGATTATCCATCCTGGAACTGTGAAGAACTTTCTTCCATAATTTCATCTCTTTGCTCTCTTGGACTCATGGCCAAACTCTCGGTCCAGAGTTGTTTTGTTTGCTGAAGTGCCAATGTGCCTAATCCTAAAGTGTCCTGGTAAATCCCATCACACCAATCACTAGATACTTGCAATAGGTGTTGAAACTTCCCATTCCAGTTGAGTGACTCTGAATTTCGATTCTCCGATAATTAGTTATGACTCCAGCCTGACCTGACTCTGACCATAACTCCGTGCACTGACCTCTGACTCATACCTTGAACTCTATGACTGACCTCCACCTTCGCTGAACTTGGTTTGCTCATGAGTATATATATATATAGTTTTGCGCTGGCATCTCCTGACACGGATTAAAGTTCAGATCACTGTATAGGTTTTAAAGAGCAAAGTTCAACAAGACCCTCAGGATTAGCCTCAAGCCAATGCCCCAGTGGATACAGGAGCTGTAATACCCAGGCTGTCTTGGCCATCACTTCTATCTACTGGTTTGACAATTGAAGGGGTTATCCAGGTGTTTAAAAAATATACAGGAGATCTGGCGGGGGGGGGGGGGGGAATGTAAAAAATATAACCTTATGAATCTCCCCTGGCCCTCCCGTACTACAGCCACTCTCCGTTGATGCCCTCAGACTACTTCCGTCCACCTGACATGCCCACCCTTCTACTGCCACAGCACCTTGTACAGCCTTAGTTTCAATGCATATGAGTTGCGGTGGCAGGACATGGAGCATGCTTGCCTCTGTGAACAAACAAGGGCATGGTACCTACGGATGGTGGGGCTGGATAACAGTGGAGATATTCACAAGTATATTTTTTCTTTACAAGCCCTTGGTATATTTTCTTAAACACCTGGACAACCGCTTTAAGTTCCTGCTCCTTCACCAATCTTTGCTCCTTTACCGGTCCTCTGCTCCTTCACTAATCCTCTGCTCCTTCACCGGTCCTCTGCTCCTTCACTAATCCTCTGCTCCTTCACCAGTCCTCTGCTCCTTCATTAATCCTCTGCTCCTTCACCGGTCCTCTGCTCCTTCACTAATCCTCTGCTCCTTCACCGGTCCTCTGCTCCTTCACTAATCCTCTGCTCCTTCACCGGTCCTCTGCTCCTTCACTAATCCTCTGCACCTTCACCAGTCCTTTGCTCCTTCACTAATCCTCTGCACCTTCACCGGTCCTCTGCTCCTTCACTAATCCTCTGCTCCTTCACCGGTCCTCTGCTCCTTTACTAATCGTTAACTCCTTCATGGGTCCTCTGTTCCTTCACTGGTCCTCTGCTCCTTCACCAATCCTCTGTTCCTTCACTGGTCCTCTGCTCCTTCACTGGTCCTCTGCTCCTTCACTGGTCCTCTGCTCCTTCACTGGTCCTCTGCTCCTTCACCGGTTCTCTGCTCCTTCCTGGTCCTCTGCTCCTTCACTGGTCCTCTGCTCCTTCACCGGTTCTCTGCTCCTTCCTGGTCCTCTGCTCCTTCACTGGTCCTCTGCTCCTTCACCAATCCTCTGTTCCTTCACTGATCCTCTGCTCCTTCACCGGTCCTCTGCTCCTTCACCGGTCCTCTGCTCCTTCACCGGTTCTCTGCTCCTTCACCGGTTCTCTGCTCCTTCCTGGTCCTCTGCTCCTTCACTGGTCCTCTGCTCCTTCACTGGTCCTCTGCTCCTTCACTGGTCCTCTGCTCCTTCACCGGTTCTCTGCTCCTTCACTAATCGTTAACTCCTTCATGGGTCCTCTGTTCCTTCACTGGTCCTGTGCTCCTTCACCAATCCTCTGTTCCTTCACTGGTCCTCTGCTCCTTCACTGGTCCCCTGCTCCTTCACTGGTCCTCTGCTCCTTCACTGGTCCTCTGCTAGTTCACCGGTTCGCTGCTCCTTCCTGGTCCTCTGCTCCTTCACTGGTCCTCTGCTCCTTCACCGGTTCTCTGCTCCTTCCTGGTCCTCTGCTCCTTCACTGGTCCTCTGCTCCTTCACCAATCCTCTGTTCCTTCACTGATCCTCTGCTCCTTCACTGGTCCTCTGCTCCTTCACCGGTCCTCTGCTCCTTCACTGGAGGCCCATTTTGATCTTTGGAATGGGTCTTTTCTCTTTTACTCAACATACATAATGACATTGGGGCAGATTTACTTACCCGGCCCATTCGCGATCCAGCGGCGCGTTCTCTGCGGTGGATTCGGGTCCGAACGGGATTCACTAAGGCAGTTCCTCCGACGTCCACCAGGTGGCGCTGCTGCGCTGAAGTTCATTGGAATGCACTGAAGTTCACCAAGCCGGGCCTAGTGCAGGTAAGCGCGTGTCGAGCGACCCTTTTTTTTTAAAATGCGTCGGTTTTTCCGAATCCGTCTGGTTTTTTTACGGCCACGCACCCCGATTTCCGTCGCGTGCATGCCAGCGCCGATGCGCCACAATCCGATCGTGTGTGCCAAAATCCTGGGGCAATTCAGGGAAAATCGGCGCAAATCGGAAATATTCGGGTAACATGTCGGGAAAAACGCGAATCGGCCCTTAGTAAATGACCCTCAATGTACGTAAATGGGTAACTTTAGGTAAAACTACGTCTCGTACACTATTTACAATCCTTTTGATTCAATATTTTTATCCTCAAATGTCCTAGAGGCTCGGAGAAATATGACTTGCCACTAAACAAAGCCTCGCACATAGAGCAACACTAACACTAGAAGCCACCTATACATCCAGCTATAAATACTCCTAATGAACACAATGGCTTATTTTGGGATTTTTGGAATATTTAATGTAGCTTCTAGAAATTGAAATGTTTCTTCTGTGTGGGATGTAGATCTCGGTGCCTGCTATGCATAATAATGACATGGGACGATGGAAGGAGCGGAAAATATTCCAATTTCAGCTAAAAATCTGCTTTTTTAACCTTTGCAGAATGAATCACACATCAGAATAGATATCAAGGTCTCCTCCTCTTCATCTAGAGCACTGGAGGTAATATTTGGGTACTGAGGTTCCACTGTAACAATTTTTTTGTGAAAACAGTCAATATTTTTGTTTGAAACGAACACCCCCCCACCCCTAAATACATCCACAATGCCGGCCCCTCCCATGAAGATAAGGAATGGGCCCTTTGGGCAGAGGTTTGGATTGAAGTCTAGTTGGTGCAGGATAGACTAGTTTCAAGACATTAAAGGATCCCTTGGACTTCACCCATAATGTTCGTAAGGACGTGTAGACTTTGCTGCACAAAAAACCTTAGGTCACGGTCCTCAGAAGAGTCTCAGATTGGTAGCAGTTGTTGAAGAAGTTATAAAGCCAGTACTAGAGCCAAGGGTTGTCACTGGGGGGATGGTGGGGATGAATCCAAAATAGAGTCAAAGTCGGACAGTACCTACCAATTAATCCAGGAATAAGGATACGTTCAAGTTTAGGGTCAACAAGGAGTCAAAATAATTTTAGAAGAAGGCAAGTCTGGATTGACCTTCAAATAGGCCACCAAGACGGAGATCATTGGCAAGAACTGGTTACCTGGCAAAGCTGATGGCTGCCGGGAGGAGAGCAGTGGGAGCTGCTATTCTGGATTGTGGGTATAAAACCTTGGGTGCCTCTAACTCGTCAGGGCAAAACCTGGGTGGATTTCCATCTCACTGCTCTGAATATCTCTGAGCACCAAAAAATTCCCTCACAAAAAATGGAAACTTAGTTATTCAAGGGAAGACCTACATTACCTGCTATTATTACTTATCCTAAGGAGCAGATACTCCTCTACTTTATGGGGCACATTTACTTACCCGTCCCGTTGACGCCGTCGAGCCAGAATGTCCGACAAGGATTCGGAGCTGCCGCGATTCACTAAGATCGTGCGTCCATTTTCCTGCATGTGTCGCTTCCCCTGCTGAGGTCCACCGGAGTTCACCTTCTTCTTCCCGGTGCATGTAAGTGCTGATCTTGTGACAGTATTTGGTTTTTAAATCCCGCGGCTTGTCCGAATCAGTCGGGTTGTCTGATGTCCACGCCCCCCAATTTGTGTTGTATGCAAGCCGGCGCCGATGTGCCGCAATCCGATCGCGTGCGCCAAAATCCAGGAACAATTCAGCACAAATCGGAAAAAAAGGCGAAACCCGAAGGAAATGCGTCCGACGGACCCTTAGTAAATGTGCCCCTATGTGTGCAGTTTACGGGAGACATCATAGCAGCTAGTCTCCAGCTATCAGCTAGATTCATGCGAAGTAGTTAAGTGTTCACTAGAAAATCCATATGTTATTATTAGATCTTACATAGCTTTAGGGAACTAAAGGGTATTATTTAATGGGAAATACAGCAAGTTATAGTATGTACCGAAGCTTCAAAGTGCAGTAACAGAGGTCAGCATCAAGGCTCTTAGATATGATTGGTGTCAGAACTTCTGCAGGTTATAGTTCTGCAGTTTGTGTTCTACCGGCTGAGTACCACATCCAAGTGTATGCCCTGCTCTCTGTATCAAAGGTGCCATTTGGAGTGACAGCCGAACCATTCAGCTGTTGGGGCAGTGTCCAGGTACTCCATTTTAGCTCTCATGTGACTTCATTTGTGCCTGGTAGTCAAGTCTTCTGGTTCTTGGTTATTTGTATATTCGACTGTGCTTTTACTGTGATTCTGACCTTTGCTTGTATATTTTGACTATCCTTTTCCCTGAGAATTTTGTACTTCACCGCCATGACTGGTTCTGCCTATCTGTCTCTCTTGTTAGTCTGTGTAAGAACCAAGGGTAGGGACCACTGCCCAGACATCACCTGCGGTTCAGCACAGGGCTGGCAAATGGGCAGGGACAGAGATTGTGGAAAGCATAGAGTTCACATTTCTTCCCTGTCTTGATTGGGTTTGCACGGCTTAGCATAGTCTCTGACACTGGATAAGCCAAGGTCAGGATAGGAAAACCTCTTATGTAATGGTAATCCAGGCAGAAGGTTCAGAGGCCCTAAATACAAGCAGACAATCTATAAAAGGCACTGGAGGTCTAGCTACTGCTCTGCGTCTTAGAGGGGCCTATTAAACAGTGGATAAGACTTTTCATTCGAAGTTCAGTTTTTTACTGATCCGTAGTGAAATAAGAGGTTGTAGTCAGCGGCAAAGTACATAAGGCATTCACAGGAATTGTCCACAGCTTCGAAAAATAGTTTCCTATACTCTCCCGGTAAATTCATCTTGTAACACTTCATTACTTTTTTTTGAGCAGGAAGATCATAGACCTACTAGATCCCGGGAGAGTTGTGAGTCAGACTTGACTTTCCAGGTCCATGGTAAAAACGTGATGAATTTGGATTTAGCTTTTGAGGCAAAGGAAATTTCAGAACTTAATTTATAAGTTCGAAGCGTTGATGAAATTTTAATAATTGCTTTTAAGTTCAGATCTTCTTTGAAGCAAAGATTTTGTTCTATGGAACAATAGGTCCCCGGGCTATGGATGGAAGATAGATACAAGGTATCGCTCATGGCAATTAGATGATTATTCCAACCAATGACAGGGAAGTTTGTTTGTAGGCCAATTCTAGGTGTCAATTTTGACTTGTACATATTTATTATTACATCTACTTTTAGAATATGAATAGTATGTCTTGGGTTTCTCAGGAGGTCTACTGAGATAGCCCTCAAGTAATCACTTGAAAATTAATGAAGAAAAATACAACTCGTGATTTGAAAGTATGATAGTGCTTATTTATTTACAACTATTTACAGCAAATTATGTGTTCGGAACTTTTGCATTGCATGTTCAAGTCCTCGGCATCAGTGATCGATCTAAAAAATAATAAGATGGATCAAGAGGGGTGTGAGAGACGGCTCGGGGCGGCCTGAGAGTTATAATATATGATGAAAGGATGGGCTCACCTCCGGGACTACGTACATCTCTGTATCTTCCGAGTATGGGCTCCGCGGGGCTCCTTAGGATATAGTGTTGCATAAGGCTACCCCAGAGTCAGTAGTAAGGTGGTAACTGGTCACAGTGGGGTGGATCGATGATCCAAAAGGAGTGCACAGAGAACGAAAGGTGGAGGGTAAGGAGATAAGCGTTATGTCCGTATGGGTATAGGGTTTTAAATGACACTGTAGTCACAAAGAAAGTCCCTATTACACCCTAGTTTTAGACGCAAATCTAGTATACCCTGATAGCCTAGCCTCGGGACTATGGTCCTATTTAACCATAGGCCCGACTGGAACCTGACCCTGCAATGACTGGCCCTGTTATAGACCTAGTTAGCAGGTAAAGTCAGGTTCTGGTCTTAATGTTATCACAGAGGAGCCGAAAGTAGGTTTTTGGCTCCTGCGTTGTGGGACGCAAGTCCTGAAAGGAGTACGAAAACCCGAATCCCGACAAGGCTTGTTTCGCCCTATGGGGCTCGTCAGGGGATCATTGGGTTCATCCAGCAAGTGTCCTTGTCCCTTGTGGGGGCAACTTCACAGGTAAGGCGGCGTAGCCAGGCAAGGTGGGCTTAGGGAGTCTAGTGTCTGCTCCTGGTCTAAGCCTTAGGGTCCAGTGGGAGATCCCACTGGACCCTAAGGCTTAGACCAGGAGCAGACACTAGACTCCCTAAGCCCACCTTGCCTGGCTACGCCGCCTTACCTGTGAAGTTGCCCCCACAAGGGACAAGGACACTTGCTGGATGAACCCAATGATCCCCTGACGAGCCCCATAGGGCGAAACAAGCCTTGTCGGGATTCGGGTTTTCGTACTCCTTTCAGGACTTGCGTCCCACAACGCAGGAGCCAAAAACCTACTTTCGGCTCCTCTGTGATAACATTAAGACCAGAACCTGACTTTACCTGCTAACTAGGTCTATAACAGGGCCAGTCATTGCAGGGTCAGGTTCCAGTCGGGCCTATGGTTAAATAGGACCATAGTCCCGAGGCTAGGCTATCAGGGTATACTAGATTTGCGTCTAAAACTAGGGTGTAATAGGGACTTTCTTTGTGACTACAGTGTCATTTAAAACCCTATACCCATACGGACATAACGCTTATCTCCTTACCCTCCACCTTTCGTTCTCTGTGCACTCCTTTTGGATCATCGATCCACCCCACTGTGACCAGTTACCACCTTACTACTGACTCTGGGGTAGCCTTATGCAACACTATATCCTAAGGAGCCCCGCGGAGCCCATACTCGGAAGATACAGAGATGTACGTAGTCCCGGAGGTGAGCCCATCCTTTCATCATATATTATAACTCTCAGGCCGCCCCGAGCCGTCTCTCACACCCCTCTTGATCCATCTTATTATTTTTTAGATCGATCACTGATGCCGAGGACTTGAACATGCAATGCAAAAGTTCCGAACACATAATTTGCTGTAAATAGTTGTAAATAAATAAGCACTATCATACTTTCAAATCACGAGTTGTATTTTTCTACATCTACTTTTAGCTGGACTTTTGCTTCTTTCTGAAACAGCGCCACATCTGTCCACGGGTTGTGTCTGTGTCATCCAGCCAAAACAATGGATGAAACTGGTTCTACCAGAGGACGGAGCCTTATGTTTTTACCTCCATCCACTATATACACACACCGGCCACTTTATTAGGTACACCATGCTAGTAACGGGTTGGACCCCCTTTTGCCCTCAGAACTGCCTCAATTCTTCGTGGCATAGATACAACAAGGTGCTGGAAGCTCCTCAGAGATTTTGCTCCATATTGACATGATGGCATCACACAGTTGCCGCAGATTTGTCGGCTGCACATCCATGATGCGAATCTCCCGTTCCACCACATCCCAAAGATGCTCTATTGGATTGAGATCTGGTGACTGTGGAGGCCATTTGTGTCCAGTGACCTCATTGTCATGTTCAAGAAACCAGTCTGAGATGCTTCCAGCTTTATGACCTGGCGCATTATCCTGCTGAAAGTAGCCATCAGATGTTACAGGGTACATTGTGCTCATAAAGGGATGGACATGGTCAGCAGCAATACTCAGGTAGGCTGTGGCGTTACCAAGGGGCCCAAAGAGTGCCAAGAAAATATTCCCCACACCATGACACCACCACCACCAGCCTGAACCGTTGATACAAGGCAGGATGGATCCATGCTTTCATGTTGTTGACGCCAAATTCTGACCCTACCATCCGAATGTCGCAGCAGAAATCGAGACTCATCAGACCAGGCAACGTTTTTCCAATCTTCTATTGTCCAATTTCGATGAGCTTGTGCAAATTGTAGCCTCAGTTTCCTGTTCTTAGCTGAAAGGAGTGGCACCCGGTGTGGTCTTCTGCTGCTGTAGCCCATCTGCCTCAAAGTTGGACGTACTGTGCGTTCAGAGTTGCTCTTCTGCCTACCTTGGTTGTAACGGGTGGCGATTTGAGTCACTGTTGCCTTTCTATCAGCTCGAACCAGTCTGCCCATTCTTCTCTGACCTCTGACATCAACAAGGCATTTCCGCCCACAGAACTGCCGCTCACTGGATGTTTTTCTTTTTCGGACCATTCTCTGTAAACCCTAGAGATGGTTGTGCGTGAAAATCCCAGTAGATCATTAGTTTCTGAAATACTCAGACCAGCCGTTCTGGCACCAACAACCATGCCACGTTCACAGGCCACAAATCACATTTCTTCCCCATACTGATGCTCGGTTTGAACTGCAGGAGATTGTCTTGACCATGTCTACATGCCTAAATGCACTGAGTTGCCGCCATGTGATTGGCTGATTAGAAATTAAGTGTTAACGAGCAGTTGGACAGGTGTACCTAATAAAGTGGCCGGTGAGTGTAGGTTTAGTAGATGCATCCAGGGTCCTTCGGCATCAGGCTCCAGCCACAGCTGTAATGGTAATGGTGAAGGCTTTGGTTGTTAGATGCATCTAACCTATTGGATGGTCACCAATGTAAAGAGATGATCAAGTGCAGGAAAACCTCTTTAAAGTGAATGGACCTGAGCTACAAGACCACTCACAATCTATGCGTAAATGTAGTAACTAATGACGAGCGGAACTCAACCCAAAGGGGCTCATTTACTAAGGGTCCGTCGGACGCACTCCGTTTCCATGCCCCGGGATTTTGGTGCATGCGATCGGATTTTGGCGCACCGGTACCGGCTTACACGCGACAGAAATGGGTGAGGTGTGGCCGTTGGACAACCCGACGGATTCGGACAAACCGTGGAATTTAAAAAACACAATTATGTCGCTAGATCAAGCACTCACATGCACCAGCAAGAAGCAGGTGAACTCCAGCGGACCTCGGCGGCGAAGCGACGGATGCAGGAACTTGGGCACACGATCTTCATGAATCGCGCCAGACCTGAATTCTCATCGGACAACACGCTGTGGCATCGCGACAGGACCGGGTAAGTAAATCTGCCCCAAAATGTTAGGTTTCGTGCTCAACGGTGGAGGTTCAGGTCCACGAACCTGGATTTCAGACAAAAGTTTGGGTTTGGTGTTGAGGTTCACCCCCTGCCCTTAACACCTGTTAACTCTTTAGAGTTGCCTGCTCATCCATTTTCCCTAGAAACATTGCTCCCTGTGATGTCATCGGGGAGCGACAATCCTTACGAAAAAGAAGGCACTCATGTGCCGCCAGTCATGGGCAACACCAATCACGGGTCTTACTAGTGAACTCAACCGAGGCCAAACCAGAACCTAAATAGGTCTGCTCATCCCTAGTAGTCCCATTTTTATAAGAAATCCGCCATGTTTTTTTCTAATCCTACACGACCCCTTGAATAATCATTGGTGTGAGCAGAAAACATAGAAAAACAAAAGTTTGATAAACGGTTTTCATTTTCTGTATTTCGCATTTTTATTGTTTTTTTTTTCTTGAGTTCTTGTAGATTTTCACATCTGCCGGTTTCTATGTATTATTAATAGTTACAAAAGACAGATAAATATCATGCATGCATAATTAAGGCTTTGTCTATTTAATATGCTGGATGAGTGATACCCGGCTATAACATTCATTACCTATAGTGTTCTATAGATGTAATTACCCCGTACAGCCAAATGCTTCTTCTCATTAGAACCCCTCGTGGAAAGAGAAAAGACTCCTTACCAGATGAATAATAACATTTATCTTAATGAGCGTTAGCAGCGTGGGGCTGTCTTCTGCTCAACCACAACAACTTGATGACTAATTCAGATTAGTCAGCAAGAGAAGCAGAGAGAACGAGCAACGCAGCCAATGACGGCAATGTATCTCTGCAACCGCTTCAAGGGAATATCCTCCTTCCCATGCCATATTCTTCCTAAAAGTCCACATTCTGACTTGATTGATTCATATAGAGATCTAAAACCCATGCAATGAGGCAGAAGTAAAGTATAACATTGTGGGTACCAGCCGTCACCACTAGGGGGAGCTCTAGAAATGTCTATTTATACATTGATGGCTGTGAAATCACAGTATCCGGTTGGCACATGAGCTCCTCCTAGTGGTGACCTCAGGAATCTAGATTTTTTATCCATAACTTTATAAATCTGTGTTCCGTTGGGACAGAGGTATACAAGTTTCCATGTTTATGCAAACCATTAAAAGATCCAAGATTAGAGCCCCAAATGAATTCAGGACTGAGACCAGATCATCACTTAATTTAGCTCCAGCTGGAGCTGGAGTGGGTTTGGCTAGCTCTCCCATGCAATCCTTTTCTGCTAGCAACTGCTAAATATATTAGTTGTAGTACATTATGCCTACTACTGAAGGGTTAAAATGTTATGTTTGTGGATGTATGTTGAATCATTTGTTATCTTCCCTGCAGAATCCCAGGCTGGTGATTGGTTGGTGTCTCAGCGTGCTTTGGAATTAGTTATGCAGAAGTTTATGAACAAAGCTCATACCAAGCTTCTGGTTCTTTCTCCGAATTCCTGTTTGGAGACAGGACCAAGTCAGTTCTCAGTCAGTGCTCAGTCTTCAGTCAGTGCTTCCTGAGAGTGTGTTTTTGTGTCCTGAGACTGTCATCCTGATATCCAAGCAGCAGAGCCAATCTGGCTCCTACTACCCAGCTCCCTGACCACTTGGCTAGGGCAGAGGTACTCCCAAATTTCTATTCTAAGATGGAATTATATCCACAGCCAACCAATCCCCTACCTAGTGTGTGCCTGCAGAAAGTGCAGTTTCACTTGTTGCCTACATCTTTTGGACTATGTGTAAAAAAACTGTGTGTTATTCAAAATTTTGGTTTCCAAGTGTGATTCCTGAGATGCCGCAAACACCATGTACCTCCCATTCAAAATCTGCTTGGGAATCCATTACCACACATGATAGGAGTTCCCCAGGGGGATACCTGCTCTATATTGCAGCCTCCCTCTCTACCTGCTTCTCGCAACTGGCCTAGATGGGCATGGAAGAGGTCTGTTCATGTGGACAAAGCCACTGCGCCAAATTCTGGTGCTAGGCCGCACTACAAGCCCATTTGGAATCCACCTACCCCCACACTGCAGCCAGGCCCTAGTGGGGTAACAGTCTTTAATATCCAGAAATCCTCAGTCCATCCTGAGCTGGGACCAATGATACCCTACCATAAAATGGGTAGACTTGCTCGAGGTTAGGGATGGTGTAGGTCACTGGTGGCAAACCTATGGCACAGGTGCCAAAAGTGGCACACAGTGCCTTCTTTGGGGGCATCCAGGTCTTCACCAGATAAGACTCAAGGCCTCCTCCTGCAGACATGTGAAGTGTAATTTTAAAGCATTTTGGGCTACCTGGGACTGCAGGAAGAGTGAGACGGTGCAGGGAGGGCCAGATTATCATTGGAGCACCTGTTCCAGGATCAAAGCTGTTTGGGAGCCCCTGAGAGAAGCTCCAAATCTGTGTTTTCCCTCCTCCTTTCAACGATATTGTAATGTGCCAATAACGTTAAAAGCTCTGGCAGAACAGAGAGCAATAAGTTACTGCTGAATTTGCTGTGTTGGTGAGTTGCCAAAAGAGAAAGTGATGTCATATTCTAGGACAAAGACCTAAACTTCCATTTTTCCTAATGTTGGTAGAAGACCCCAGGATCTCCCATAAGCACCTTGTGCTAAGACTGCTGCAGTCTTTTTATTTGATCCAAGAATCGGGGAGGTGGAATGTTTCTGCACACTTTGGCTTATAATAGGTCAAGACATGATAAAACATGTAATAAAGATCTGGCCGGCTCTACATGTTCATCCTCCGAGGTCATTCCCGATATCCCTTTAATTGGATGACTGTAATACATGTTGATGGTTGAGGACATTTGCTTTGCAGACGAATCACTCACTTTCATTCCTCCGCACAATTACATTAGGCACAAAGGCATCCGAGTCTTCAGGGCAATAACCAGATCAGCAGTTTTGCCGTTTTTTCCCTCCAGGATTACATAATATCAAGGCCAAACTGTCTTCCTTCTCACAATGTGGACAAACGAGTCCGTAAAAGTATAGAAAACATTCTATAAACATTTAAAGGGGTTTCCAGGACTAATATATAAGGAAGAAATATAAGGAAATTCATCAGTATGAGATCAGTCGGGGTCTTGCAACTCATTGAAACTCAGTTGCCATTCACTTGTAAGTGAGCTGAGCTGCAGTACCCCAGTATGACCACCACATTATGAAGGGAGCTTTCTACTTGTTACTACTCAGTGGGCCAAGTCTGTACTCACCCCCTCCCCCCTGCATCCAGTCCCACCTGCAGCGCCAGGGCTGAGGTAATAGTCTGCGCTCTGTCAGGGCACACGGACCTGTCACCACTGGCCGGACTGGATCAAGAAGAGAACCTGCAGGGGGCATCGGAAAGGTGAGTACAGACTTTATTATTTCTATGTGCTGGGCAGGAGACTGGCAGGCTATATACAAGGGGAAGGCTGACTGGCTATATACTGGGCTGTCTATATACAGGAGCTGACTGGCTATATACAGGGGGATGGCTGGCTACATACAGGGGACTGTCTGGCAGGGTCGGTACGAGGGGAAGGCAAGGGTAAGCGATAGCCTAGGGCGCTACCCTCACCTCCCATCCTCCTTAGTGACCAGCAATATGTGTATCTATACTATTGGGCTGCCAGAGCCACCTGGGTCCTAATGTGAGAAGATGCTGGTGACGCGGGACAGACCATGCAGTTCCAGGGAGAGCAGGTAGGTGAGTATTATTTTATTATTTTTTGGGACTACAGGGGGCAGGCTGGCTATATACTACAGGGGGCATGCTAGCTATATACTTCAGGGGCACTGGCTGGCTATAAACTACTGGGGGGCAGGCTGGCTATATGCTACAGGGGGGTTATATACAGAAGTCGGTTGGCTGGCTATATAATGGGGTCTAGCTGGCTATATAAAGGAGACTGGCTGGCTATATACAGGGGCTGGCTGGCTATATACAGGGGGGTCGCTTTTTAGAAGGAAATAGTTGTCTATATTCAGGGGCTGGCTGGCTGCATCATGGGGGCTGGCTATACACAAGGCGTAACTGGCTATATATATAGGAGCTGGCTGGCTGGATATATACTGGGGGCTAGCTGGCTATATAAAGGAGACTGGCTGACTAGTTACAGGAGCTGACTATATACTGGGGGGGAATTAACAAAATTAATGCACGTACCTTTCCAGATTATACAGGACAACACAAAATACCATCAATGTTTTGAATCATGAAAATTAGCTCCCCCTATTTCTGCAGGACATATGGTTGGGTCCCAAATTTTTCCTAATTTTAAACTTTATATACACAGCCTAAATCATTGAAAAACTTTGGGAAGTAGCAAAGTTCTGGATTCTGAAAACCGTAATCTTTTGAGGTGTCCAATCAAAGAGATTGATGGATTTTTATCCATAAATGAGTGAAAAAGTGTGATACTTAATAGATGTCCATGTTAAGGACCCAAAAATAGTGTCAGATTGGTGACAGTGGTGCTGATGTGGAGGTAGCAATGTTAGGACAGGAGCCATGGATAGTCACCAGGACACCCTCAATATACAACAGGCAAGATGTTAGAATAGTTAGAATATAGTTAGAGCCAAGATTCGAAGCAATGGGTACTGGGGAAAAAAGCAAGGTCGAAGGTCAAAATCTGGATTATTACAGAGTCAAAAGAGACATGAGAGGTAGAGATGGGCAGAGCCTTAGCTTTAGTTTGGGATCATCGTTCGGGTTTGGATACGCAACCAGGACATCTTGCCGGACTGGCAGGCAAACAGCTATTTTCGGCAAATTAAAGCCCCTTGCTATGAGCCCTGGCCAATCATGGAGGAGCCTGTGGCCTGACAGTAGAGGCTGCTGGACAGGCTAGTACACATCCTAGTAGTCTCTGCCGATATTTAGCATGTTTAGCACCGGATACCCTCCTTGGATGCTCAAAGTAGGGTTGTGCCTATTCGGAACACAACACACAACGGTGAGCATATTCCCTCTCTTACTTTCACACAGTATTACACTATTAGCTCTCTTTTCTTTTTCTGCTACCCGCCTCAGATCTACCTTAATAGATAGATTCCCGGTGGTAGGTTTCCTTTAAGGTCTTATCAAATCTCTCTAAATATTTACAAAAAAAAACCCATCACTTTTTAAAATACTTTTATTAAATTTTCGAATTTTTCTAATTTCTACAATTTTGCGTTTTCTAGTAAAAAAAAAAAAAGACCCTTTTTTAAAAAGTGACCCAGTAAAAATACCATTATACAAAGCCAATGCACAGTAGACATACCTGCTGCCCCCTCTGTTTGAAAACTTCTTTCTCTGTTTGTCCAATCTGGAGTCCTCTTTGCATGTCACACAATGGCCGCCACAGTATTACAAAGTGCACAGTGTGAAAGTCTAAGAAACGCCCCTACTGAGTAGATCTCTTTGGGCTGAAGGACCTGGGGTGATGTCATCAACGGTCCTTTAGACTGATAAGATATAGGAGGTCATTTACTAAGGGCCCGATTCGCGTTTTCCCGACGTGTTACCCGAATAGTTCCGATTTGCGCCGATTTTCCCTGCATTGCCCCGGTTTTTTGGCGCACGCGATCGGATTGTGGCGCATCGGCGCCGGCATGCATGCGACGGAAATCGGGGGGCGTGGCCGAACCAAAGCCCGGCCGATTCGGAAAAACCGCCGCATTTAAAAAAAAAAAAGTGTAGCTCGGCACGCGCTTACCTTCACTCAGCCCGGCTCGGTGAACTCCAGAGCGTTCCAATGCTCTTCAGCGCAGCAGCGCCACCTGGTGGACGTCGGAGGAACTGCCTTAGTGAATCGCCGGAAGACCCAAATCCAGCGCAGAGAACGCTCTGCTGGATCGCGATTGGACTGGGTAAGTAAATCTGCCCCATAGTATCTATTCAGGGGGCGGGGCTTGGACACAGGGCATCTGGCGGCCATGCATGTAGGACTCCATATTAGACATTTAACCACTGGATACATTTCCTATACATTGGATATGTACAGCTGTAATATTACCGGAGGCTCGAGGGTCACTTTAAATAAGTTGACGTCTATATAATACACAATGTTATAAATTGTCTCTAAATTCATTTTCTCTTTTCCCGCTGAAGTAAATTCCCATAAACTGAATAGAAAATCGTCCAATAATTGAAAACTCGAACGTTCCAGTTAAGAAAAAAAATTTCTATAGGATATAATATTTCCATTGTGCTGGGGATCACAGGCATTACACGGAGTACAAAGCCGCCTCGATTTCCATAAATTCACGGAAATATACGGATACTTTGCTTTCATGTATGAAAATATCATTGTGGCAACCTCTAATATTGTTGTCTCCATTTTAATATCTTTCATCATTTCACTTTTACATTATTTTTCATGAAAGGAAAAAGAGGAAGAAAGCCCCGAAGCGCCGCAAATTGTTCTCTAAATATTGAAAAGGAATGAGAAGAGATTCCCATTAGTCAAGAGTAAAAAAAAAAATAAAATAAAAAATAAAAAAAAAATTAAAATGAATGTCGCCTGGTTAAAATGCAAAGATAGCGACGGAATAAATCTCTATTAGATACAAAATGTAACAGACATGACACAATACTCTATAGGATACGACCCCCCCCCACCACAGCAACATCACCTAGAAAACACAATGGAAGCTATAATAAAAATACATTCAAATAAATCCCTATATTATCAAACATAGAAGAAGATTAACCCCTTATAGGAAACCTACCATGTGATTTGATGCATTATGAAGCAAACAGACCTTGAGAATGCTATAGCTACACTGATGCAAAAACATATCTTGTTTCATCCCTGAACTGAGTGGTTTTGTTGAAAAAACAATTAAAAAATTATGATAATGAGGCTCTGGCGCTCGTGTGGCTGCCCCGGCGCTTCTCCTCTTACCCTAATTATACCCTGCTCCAGCCTTGTCCTGCCCAGCATAAGCCGAGAATACGACATCACTGTGTTGTCCCTGACAGGCAGAAGTAATCAATCGCTGCACCATCCCCCAGCTGCTGTGTTGATTAGTTCTTCCTGGACAGTTCAAGCAGCTCCTGTGTATGTGGAAGTAAGGTGTTTATGTACGGCAGCCAGGGGAACCCAGCTTTCCCAAGTTCCTGAATTTTATAATTGTTTTTTGAGCAAAACCACCCAGTTCAGGGATTAAACAAGATGTGTTTCTGCATCAGTGTCGCTACAGCAGTCTCAAGGTATGTTTTGTTCATAATGCATCAAATCAAACGGTAGGTTTCCTTTAACTCCTCTTGGACTGCCCGTTGTCTTTAGGCGTCTTTAGACGTCAATGCAGTTTTACGCTGCTCCTGTGGTCACCATGGGAGCAGGACCGGGTCTCCAGGTTTTGGAGACACCCGGAGTCCCTAGAGAGAAAGGAGGAGCAATGTATTACCACTTCTCCCTTCTCCTCTCCTCACAGATTGCACTGAAGTGCGGCCGTGTGCACCAAAAACCCGGGGCAATTCGGCGCTAAACAGAAATATTCGGGAAAACCTGATGGAATCGCGGGCCGTGGACCCTTAGTAAATGTGCCCCATTATATATCTAAACGTTCCCTCCAAGAATTACAAATTGTAAAATATTGCCCCAAAAAGTTAAATCACTAAGAAAAATAGACACATTACCCATTTTAGATAATTTGCCCCAAAAGAATATTAAGAAAACAAAACTCTAGGGATCGAGAATATGGCCTCCTGGAAATGGAAATGACAGACATATACAGTGGCCAGCAGTCCCTACCTAATTGCCTTTCCAAGAGTAGATGGTAGATGACAATTGGTCGACGTTCCCTTTCTGTGAAAAGACAGAAACAAAACAAACAAAAACAGAACAATGGTCTTATAAATTCAAGGGAAAAAAAAACAATAGTAACAATTGCATGAGAGGAAACAAGAATAAAGTGACCAGCACCACCTTCTCCGTACACGGACAGCAAGGCAAAGCGTTTTCGTCCCAGAAATTCGTAAGTGCCATTATCTTACTTTTGTTGGACCAAGGTAAAACCAAGGACAGTACAGTGCAGAATCAGGAGACTAGCCAAAAATGTGATTGGTCTTGACCCCTGAGATCCGTACAAATAAGACTAGAAAGGGAGTAATGTGAGTGGACGAGGCATCTGTCCATCATAGCTGGCTAAACTGCCTGCAACCCAGAACAAAGGCAACAGGAGACAGACAGGTTTGGTGCAAATCAATTAAGACGGTCAGGAGTGAAGTAAGGAAGTGTTCAGACTAGTGAGGGACAGAATTCAAACTAAGTACAAAATCACAGTCAGCAGAACCTCTTCTGCTGTATGTTATAGCCAGAGGATGGAGCTGAAGTTACAAGGAAAAATGCTTTGTAGCCAGTTGAAAAAATTTGTGTTGCTTTTGTTAGGTCAAATAAAGTCACCTTGTTGAGATTGTGATACCTTTTAATGGCTTACTGAAATATAAGATGTTACAAGCTGTCCTGTGATACTTTGCCTGATAAAGGGACCGTATCCGTCCCGAACGCTTGCATGTAACATTTTATGGTTCAGTTTTCCATTAACAGGTATCACAATCTCAAAAAGGTCACATTTTTGACCAATTTAAAGCAACAGAATGAATTTAGAAATGGAAAACATGAAACCAAAAAGTGAATCCACAAAAAAAAAATCTGGGACAAAAATGGGGGTTATTTGCCCAATTAAATAATTTTTGTGCAATTTTGCCCTTCAAGAATCTAACGCTAGACAATCCAGCCTCAGCCTTTTCACCTGGAGCCACGTAGTAAGTCACGAACGATCCGGACCCCAAAGGTTTTTTTTTACAAATAACATTGTGACGATCATAATGAAAATGTGATTGAAATAAGTAACTTCTACTCAGAATGTGATCAAATCAAATCCGTTATATGAATCCAGGAGGTAATGTCATCGTTAACATAATCTTAACCCGTCCAATACGCAGACCAAAAAAATTATTACAATTATGACTGTAATATATTCCGAGAGCCAAGATATGAAGTAGACACTTGAAACTATCAGGCCAGTTGTGCTGAGGACCTGATTACATTTGGCTCGGTGAGTGTTATTGCCTCCTGTTACATATGGATGAGATCCTTATCCCCGCTTTCATCAGTTTCTGCTCGATGGATAATTGGTAATGGAAATCCGTCCATTTGTATATATCCGGGGAGCTCAATGCAAAGTGTAGAGTGGCTTTTGTGTGTCACGCAGCAAAACAATTGAAAAATATTCACTGGATTTTTTTTTTTTAAATTTAATAATTTAATATGTGATTTTTACTGAGGTTTTGATTTGTGGCAACCAACGTGGTGCTAGATTTTGTTGTCACATTTTCAAAAACTGAAAAAAATTTCAACGTTTTGTTTTTAAGAGAAGAAAGAAGCCCACGGAAAACCAAATCCCACCTAACTGCACCCCATGGCAAGATACAACCCAGTTGCCTTTTACCAAACCAGATACTAAAATAGATCAGCCAATGACCCAACAAACTCATCCCCATGGCAGCTCAGGATCCAGAACCCCATTGGAAGTTATGTCCAACAAACTTTGCTCAAGGGAAGCTTCATCCCATCAAACATCTTCCTCATCAACACGTTCAAATATTTTTCAAAGGGTTGAAGGGAGATTGTCATTGTGCAGGTCTACCATTTCGTAGTTCATTAAACATACCCGCGACCCAACAAAAATCTCGAATGGTGAGCCATGTCCTGACAACATTGACCCAAGGCAAACCACTTATCAACATCTCTCTATGGAAAGCCACAACGAAACCAACACTAGGCGACGCATACGGCAATTTTTTGATCATTTTTAAAGCAGAGTGAAGAGAAGTTATCATCATTGCAAAGTTCTTTGAACAAAGCAAACCACATACTTACATAGACCTCTATCCACATACTAACATAGACCTCTATCCACATACTAACATAGACCTCTATCCACATACTAACATAGACCTCTATCCACATACTAACATAGACCTCTATCCACATACTAACATAGACCTCTATCCACATACTAACATAGACCTCTATCCACATACTAACAAAGACCTCTATCCACATACTAACATAGACCTCTATCCACATACTAACATAGACCTCTATCCACATACTAACATAGACCTCTATCCACATACTAACATAGACCTCTATCCACATACTAACATAGACCTCTATCCACATACTAACATAGACCTCTATCTAGCTACATCCCAACAAACATGACCCATGGCAAGCCTCATCCCCAACTTAATTTTATATATTTTTCTAACGGAAGAAGGGAGTAAGGTTGTCATCATGGCACCAGGGCTCACGTTATCCCAACAAACCTCACCCCATGACAAGCCCTATACCCACAAATTTTACCCCATGGCAAGCCTTTTCCTTACAAATATCAACCCATGACAAGTCCTATTCCAACAAACATCACCCCATGACAAGGATTATCCCAACAAACTTCACCCCATGAGGAGCCTAATCCTAAAAAACGTAATCCCATGACAAACCTTGTCCCTACAAATTTCACCCCATGACAAGCCTTATCCTTAAAAAACTTCATCCAAGGACAACCCTTATTCCAACAAATTTCATACTATGACAACCCTTATCCCAAAAAACTTCACCCCATGACAAGCCTTATCCTAACAAACTTCAACCCACTACAAGCCTTTTTCCAAGAAACAGCAACCCAAGGCAAGTCAAGTCCCAACAAATCGCATCCATTTATGGAAAAGGTTTTCCTAGAAAGAAACTTACCCTATTTTGTATAAATGTCAAAAGAAGCCCAAACCGATTACAATCTTTTTGACCTTTTCGTTGTGTTTTCCTCCCGCTGTTGGTTGTCCCATTGTTTTGTATGCCGCGTACATTCCCAGATTCTTCAAGCAGCTCCGATCTCTTTACCTAAGTAATATTAACTTTTCTATGGAGTATTCTGTTCCCAGAGAAGCGTGAGTGGCATAAGGAGCGGCCTCCCCCTCATAAGATCCCCGGTAATATCACATCTCCATTCGTATTCTGCTGGTGTTTGCATTTAGCGGATAGGAGCAGCGGGAGAAGCCTCTTGAACATTTGTGCACGGTTCACGGAGAGACACCTTCCAGTCACCTGAGCAATGATTATTCATGCATTCATAGAAACTGCGCATCTTTTGGGGTCTACAGCAGAGAAGGAGCTACGAGCGGGCGGCGTGAATGTGTTTACCTCGATGTGTCATGAATAACAATCCAGTTTGCATATTTTACACGCTACATATTATATTATACGGAGTTGCCAGGAAAAAAAGTTGAGTATAACGTCGGTGCAACTGGAAGGAAACTTCAAAATAGTCAAAAGCAAGGCTCAGGAGCCCAGCATCTTATGTTTTGGGGCCTTCTACTAGCAGGACCTGTTCACATTGGCGCTCTGCTGTGCCGGCCAGACTCTGGGTGCGGTGGGGTTGATTGGGCTTTCAAAGGCAAAAAAGGCTTACGTGAACCTCAAAGTCAACAAGTTTGACACCTATCCCATACTCTACACAATCCTAACCATGTGCCATGCTACACCCTCTATAGCTAGGCTGTGGGCACAGTTATCACATGCCATGGTATGAATGTATAGTGACGTTTTTGGGGATTGCAGGTTGTGACAGGTATTTAACATATATCTGCACCAGGATTTTGGCGCACGCGATCGATTTTGGCAAAGCTGCGCTGCTTCCCTACGACACAGATCGGGGGTTGTGCCGTCAGACCATCCGACTTATTCGGACTGAGCACGGGATTTAACATTTAAATTGTGTCATAAGACAATGCACTTACATGCACCACGAAAAAGATGGTGAACTCTGTCGGACCTGAGCGGGGAAGCAACACATGCAGGATATCGGGAGTATGATGTTACTGAATCATCGTCGGACAATGTGAATCTGTGAACTCCGCGGCCGGGTAAGTAAATGAGCCCCAGTATTGAGAAGAACATCTACTGATGATTGGATTAATGCAATGGTCACATACACACAAGACTCCTGTACATGTCTTATGGTAGGGATGGTTAACTTACTGGAGTTGCTCATTTACTTCTTCCTGTGTAACTCAAGTTGTGCCGGTCATCCCCTTTATTTCTTCATAGGGTGTCTGCTAACTTTGGAAGGAAAACCATGCCTCATTTCCTACCTCGTAACAAGAATAACTTTTACAACGCCTAATGACATCTGGTAAAACTTATCTGTATATTTCCCAAACTTCACTAGTGGAGCATCAATGGCTATAGGTCTCCACATACCTGCAAGGTCGCTTTAATTGGTAAAGTCTCCATAAGGAGAACTCTTACTTCCTGACCTAGTCAGAAGCCTCTCACTCTGCCAAACCAGTTCCCTACACTGTACAGAAGAGACACAACCACATCGAAACAGTGCTGTGATGTGGGAATCTGCTCTTTCTGGAATAGATATACTGGTTTGGCTTTCATTACACATCATATCTTTAGGCTTCCTGAAAGTCATGCTTGATGATTTTCTTTGTCCCATCTAGGAAAACTTATTGCATATTTCCCAGAATCCCCTAGTTGGAGTATCAATGGCTATAAGTCTCCACACACCTGCAAGGTGGCTTTGATTGGCAAACTCTCCATAAGCAGATCTCAAATTTTGGACTTTGACTTGCACACCTGATGTTGCTTAGGAAATGATGTATTGTATGTAGATGTATTGCTCAAGTCCATCTCCGGACCCACCACTGTCCCAGGAGAGGATGGAGCCCACCACGTGACAAGTTCACCACTATTAGATCTCTCTCTCTAGTGTTCTTCTAAGTTTTGAATGTTCTATCATAGACTTGCGATACATTGTTACATTGCCGGCCGTTGTTCCTGCAGGATAATTAGTTTTACATTTTCCAAGAACATTTTTATCATTTCTGTTAATTTCTCTAACAAATAGCTCCGCAAAGCGCAGCATTCATTTTCTACAGAGAGAATGTTTTTCTTATTAAATCATAACTCTCTTCTCTTAATGGGGTTTAAGAAGTGAGATTTATAAAAGGGAACAACTGATGAATGCAAAATCATTTCATGGATCTCCTGCCTCGAGTGTGATGGAGTTCCAAAACTAAATCATCGTGTTCTCTATTAGTAACAGCAGAAGAAGTTACAGAGTCTACTGTATCTCCAGGGGTCATTGACCTCCAGCAGACCATCCCTCTAGGTCATTGATGGCAAACCTTTTCGAGGCCAAGTGCCCAAATTGCAACTAAAACCCATTTATTTATTGCAAAGTGCCAACACGGCAATTTAAGCAGTAACGCATTGCTCTCTGTTCTACCACAAATTCAACAGAAGAAGAACCTCCATCGATAAACTGCCTCTGTCGGGATCTTCTCACTCTTTCTACAATCCAAAGAAGCCAAGGATGTGTTGCTTTAAAATAATGCTGAGAGTACCAGGTCAGTTCTTTGAGTCATGTCTGGTGAACTAGTTGGGGCAATGTGGCCTGGGTGCCCACAGAGAAGGCTCTGAGTGCCACCTCTGGCACCCGTGCCATAGGTTCTCCACCACTGCTCTAGGTGGCCACTGCCATTGAGCCCTCTACTGTCTTCGTTGGGCAACTCTCAGCCAAACCACAACCACTTTTGGCCTCCTCCTCCATCTTCCTCTGTTCTTAGGTGCCGCCACTGGATGTATACACTCAAAGATGGATTTATATACAAGGCTATTTCTTTCGGCCCTGGTGAACAAGGGGCCGAGAGAGTGCAGCAGCTTCAAGGTGTAGGAGAGAAGTTGAAGACTGATTTCCTTCCTTTTTCAGTATCGGCATGAGAGCAGAGCCCCCACATTACTTAGCTTGGGGCACCATAAATGCCAATTCTATCATAAGAGCCTGCACTCCCTGCATTCTGAAGAGTCAGAACATGAATGGGCTAATGTACCTCCCGTCACTCCCCGTACACCGGGTAATATAGTGTGTTTGCTATCTTCTAATAATAATTGTCTAAAATTTTGCCCATGGGCACTTAGCCCTCTGATCTTAGCCTTTACGTAGACAAGACTCCTTTGAGTTCTCTCAATACTACAAACCAAATTTTCCATGACAAGCCTGGGTCATGATTGACCAACTGCAAGACGAAGCGTTCTGGTGGTCTCCTTTCAGGTCCGATATGAGGATTTAAGCATCAAAACCAGGATAATCACTAAGACAATGGGGCAGATTTATCAAGCAATCTGAAAGTCAGAATATTTCCAATTGCCCATGGCAACCAATCACAGCTCCCCTTTAAAATATTCATGAGCACTGGTGAAATGAAAGCTGAGCTGTGATTGGTTGCCATGGGCAACTGGAAATATTCTGACTTTCAGACTGCTTGATAAATCTGCCCCAATGTCCTTTGCCAAATTTAAAACTGTCTTGGAGACACTCTGGTTCCATAAAACTTACAAATAATGTCCAAAGATTGGATTACAGAATTAAGGTTTTGCAGTGGAACTTTTTTTTCCCATTCGAAAACAATGTTCATAAATGTCTCACTCTGGTCTCTAATGTTTCCATTGGTAGACGCTGATCATGGAAAGATGGAATACATTTGCACCCGTCACAGTATATAAGGTGGAAAAAACTTTTAAGCCCAAATGAAAGTTGTACCAGTAATGACATAATGTAAGGGGTAGAAATAAAGTCTAAAATGAAATTATCATAACATATGTGCAACAGAGGAAAATTTGATCCAATTTAAGTAGAATTGTAAATGAATGTATATTACAATAATTATCATCCACAAGAGCGCGACTGACTCACACAATGATGATCCCCTAAGGTCCATGTCACAATCCACATTGATTACACTGCTACCCCCGCTGTGCCATGTCTTCTACCATCCCATATGAATGTATTATGACTTACATTACAGAACCACCCCCAATACTGCAGCAACAGAATGGTTAAACTCTACCCTGCTTCTGTGTTCAATCACAAGGCTAACTTGCTTCTGCTGTATATCATCTACTAACCAATGCACTTTCCAGTGAAATAACTTACTTGTTCAGCTTGTTGCAGATCATGTTCCCAGTTCTTCGTGGTTCTCTGCTAATCTTGATCAATCTTAATCAGGGCAACTCTGTTCTACCAACCTGTAGCACTACTCTACCAGCCTTGGCTCTCTATAACTGCTCTAACAGCCATGTCTCACTATCACTGTTCTACCAGCCCTGGCTCTCTATAACTGTTTACCAGCCATGGCTCTCTATCACTGCTCTACCAGCCATGGCTCTCTATAACTGTTTACCAGCCATGGCTCTCTATCACTGCTCTACAAGCCATGGATCTGTAGCACTGTTCTATCAGCCTTGACTCTCTAGCACCGCTCTACAAGCCATGACTCTCTATCACTGCTCTACCAGCCATGGCTCTCTAACACTGCTCTACCAGCCTTGGCTCTCTAACACTGCTCTACCAGTTATGGCTCTCTGTCACTGCTCTACCAGTTATGGCTCTCTATAGCTGCTTTACCAGCCTTGGCTCTGTAGCACTGCTCTACCAGCCTTGGCTCTCTATCACAGCTCAACAAGCCTTGGCTCTGTAGCACTGCTCTACAAGCCTTGGCTCTATATCACTGCTCTACAAGCCATGGCTCTCTATCACTGCTCTACCAGCCATGGCTCTCTATAACTGTTTACCAGCCATGGCTCTCTATCACTGCTCTACAAGCCATGGATCTGTAGCACTGTTCTATCAGCCTTGACTCTCTAGCACCGCTCTACAAGCCATGACTCTCTATCACTGCTCTACCAGCCATGGCTCTCTAACACTGCTCTACCAGCCTTGGCTCTCTAACACTGCTCTACCAGTTATGGCTCTCTGTCACTGCTCTACCAGTTATGGCTCTCTATAGCTGCTTTACCAGCCTTGGCTCTGTAGCACTGCTCTACCAGCCTTGGCTCTCTATCACAGCTCAACAAGCCTTGGCTCTGTAGCACTGCTCTACAAGCCTTGGCTCTATATCACTGCTCTACAAGCCATGGCTCTCTATCACTGCTCTACAAGCCTGGGCTCTCTATCACTGCTCTACCAGCCTTGGCTCTCTATCACTGCTCTACCAGCCTTGACTCTCTATCACTGCTCTACCAGCCATGGCTCCCTATCAATGCTCTATCAGCCTTGGCTCTGTAGCACTGCTCTACCAGCCTTGACTCTCTATCACTGTTCTACCAGCCTTGGCTCTCTATCACTGGTCTACCAGCCAAGGCTCTCTAGCATCGCTCTACCAGCCATGGCTCTCTAACACTGCTCTACCAGCCATGGCTCCCTATCAATGCTTTATCAGCCTTGGCTCTGTAGCACCGCTCTACCAGCCTTGGCTCTCTATCACTGCTCTACCAGTCTTGACTCTCTATCACTGCTTTACCAGCATTGGCTCTGTAACACTGCTCTACCAGGCTTGGCTCTCTATCACAGCTCTACAAGCCTTGGCTCTGTAGCACTGCTATACCAGCCTTGACTCTCTAACACTGTTCTACCAGCCATGGCTCTCTATCACTGCTCTAACAGCATTGGCTCTCTATCACTGCTCTAACAGCCTTGGCTCTCTATCACTGCTCTACCAGCCTTGGCTCTCTATCACTGCTCTAACAGCCATGACTCTCTATCACTGCTCTACCAGCCTTGATTCTCTATCACTGCTCTAACAGCCATGACTCTCTATCACTGCTCTACTGGCCTTGATTCTCTATCACTGCTCTACAAGCCTTGGCTCTCTATCACTGCTCTACCAGCCTTGGCTCTCTATCACTGCTCTACCAGCCATGGCTCTCTATCACTGCTTTACCAGCCATGGCTCTGTAGCACTGCTCTACCAAGCATGGCTCTCTATCACTGCTCTACCAGCCATGGCTCTGTAGCACTGCTCTACCAAGCATGGCTCTCTAGCACTGCTCTACCAAGCATGGCTCTCTATCACTGCTCTACCAGCCAAGGCTCTCTAGCACCGATCTACCAGCCTTGGCTCTCTATCACTGCTCTACCAGCCATGGTTTTCTATCACTGCTCTACCAGCCTTGGCTCTCTATCACTGCTCTATCAGCTTTGGCTCTCTAGCACCGCTCTACCATCCTTGGCTCTCTAGTACTGCTCTACCAGCCTTGGCTCTCTATCACTGTTCTACCAGCCTTGGCTCTCTATCACTGCTCTACAAGCCTTGGCTCTGTAGTACTGCTCTACTGGCCTTGGCTCTCTATCACTGCTCTACCAGCTTTGGCTCTCTATCACTGCTCTACCAGCCATGGCTCTCTATCACTGCTTTACCAGCCATGGCTCTGTAGCACTGCTCTACCAAGCATGGCTCTCTACACTGCTCTACCAGCCATGGCTCTGTAGCACTGCTCTACCAAGCATGGCTCTCTAGCACTGCTCTACCAGCCATGGCTCTCTATCACTGCTCTACCAGCCAAGGCTCTCTAGCACTGATCTACCAGCCTTGGCTCTATATCACTGCTCTACCAGCCATGGTTTTCTATCACTGCTCTACCAGCCTTGGCTCTCTATCACTGCTCTATCAGCTTTGGCTCTCTAGCACCGCTCTACCATCCTTGGCTCTCTAGTACTGCTCTACCAGCCTTGGCTCTCTATCACTGTTCTACCAGCCTTGGCTCTCTATCACTGCTCTACCAGCCTTGGCTCTCTATCACTGCTCTATCAGCCTTGGCTCTCTATCACTGCTCTACAAGCCTTGGCTCTCTATCACTGCTCTACCAGTTATGGCTCTCTATCACTGCTTTACCAGCCTTGGCTATGTAGCACTGCCCTACCAGCCATGGCTCTCTATCACTGCTCTGCCAGCCTTGGCTCTCTATCATTGCTTTATCAGCTTTGGCTCTCTAGCACCGCTCTCCAAGCCTTGGCTCTCTAGCACTGCTCTACCAGGTTTAGCTCTCTATCACAAGGAGCCTGTAAGCAGTATTGCCCCTTCCGTATAGTGATCACCCTGGGGTCACAGCAGTCAGACCCCCACTGATATTGGATATATGATATGTTATAGTCAACAATAAAAAAAAACAATAAGACAGAAACTGTAAGAAATAAATAAACAATAAAAATATATAAATAATAAATGGAGAAAAAAAAATTAATAACGTTAGCAGTGCCCCCCCCCCCCCCCCCTGATACCACATCCCGTGTCTGTGAAATTCTATTAGTCACAATCTCATCTACAATCTCCTCTTGACTCGCTCTTGTAATTAATTACATCCATTTTCCATCCCATGAACATCCAGGTCATCACCAAGCGGAGAAATCTACATTACGGCAGACGCAACACCATGAATCAGGGAGGATAGGAAAGTTTTTTTGGTGGCACAGAGTTACACAAATACAGAATCTTTCAATTCTCATTCCTGTGTCTTCCACCCAAAGGCACCTAAATATCTGCAGTAACCCCTTAGTGACCAGACCCAGGAGCTGACAAACATTGACCAGCTCTGCCAGTGTTGTCACTGCATGGGCCCTAAAAAAGAAGAACAGCCAAAAATCTGGACTCTAGCATTGGGCTCAGGCCGATATCTTCTTTCGCTCCCTGGCAGGTGGGATCTGCAAAGCTGATGGTCCTTTATGAACTGGTTTGATGCCCTGTGATGCCCCCTCATGGACCTGGTGCCACTTCCTCTGCACTTCCCCTTGTGGCTCCTCAGTAGCCGCTGTTCGCTGTGACATTATAACGAGGGCTCCCTGTATTCTTTGTATCCATAACCATCCAGCGCATGTTCTATGTAAATCTACAATTTCCTCTTTGAATATAGAGAATTTACATAACAAATCTTCCCTCATTAACCTTAACACTCGTTATCCCTCCTCAAAGAACAACACACACCGGGGAAAAGCAGACGAGAATACTGATTCCTCTTCTTACACCATATATATCTCTGTTACGCCTGTGTCTCCAAGAAGCTCAAGAAGCTCAATTCTATCTGGTTCTATTGTGTAAGCAGTCTGAACAGTTCTCTATAGCTGAACATTTTTTGATATTTGGCTCACGCTCTTGACTATTCTTATATGTATTTGATGCTGTACTTTATATGCTACCTGTGTTCTGACCTGGATTGTCCACCTCCCCATCGTGTTTTTTGTTTGTCTGTTTTGTTCCGTGTCCACACTATGGCGCAGGGAGGGGTGGTCTTCATAGTTGTTCTGTATCGCCTAGGATAAGGCAGAGGAAAGCAGGCAGTGTTGTTGGGTAGCTTAAGTGTTAGGGTTCACCGTCCTCTGTGTTGTTCCTAAGTCCAGTGTCCCCATACCACATCTAAATATGCAGCTTTATTAAAAAAAAACTTCCGACATGATGATTTGGTGTCCTCCTAGTATCCCCTGATCTTGTTTATGAACAAAATCCAGAGCCAAGTAAATGGAAGCTCCCACAAGCAATAGCTACAACCTATCCTGATAAAAGTCTGATCCCAATGCTACAACCTAACAGATCCCCATAAATCAGTACAGGGGGGTCCTCAGACTTGGTCACTTCTTACAGCATCTCAGCTATCCTTACTCTGGTAGTCAGGCATGACAAAGCCTCAGGAACTGAGCCGAAACGCGTTGCATTCTGTGTTTTTAATTGCTTTTATTCATTTTAAATACTTCAAATAAGACCATTTGTATTTGGAATTACTAACGCTAGTTCCCAGAGGATTTACTGAGCACCGGACTCTCTCCTGTCATCCACCGGGTACCTCCATGTGTTTATGTAGGCAGCCTGTCTGACCCAGCTTTCCCAAGGTCCTGAATTTTATAATTGTTTTATCAGCAAAACCACTCAGCTCTGGGATTAAACAAGATATGTTTCTGCATCAGTGTAGCTACAGCATTCTCAAGGTATGTTTGCTTCATAATGCATCAAATCGAATGGTATATTTCCTTTGAAGGAAACTTAAAATCTAGGATCTACCTAATAAGTGCACCTACCATCAGATCTACCTTATTAGGTACATCCCTGATGGTAGGTATCTAGTGGTGGATTTAGTGACTGGGTCTCTTTAAGGAAGAATCCAGAAGCAGTCGCCAAGTCTTTGTATAAGATGCATTCAGACTCCAATAGATTATGGGGCAGATTTACTTAGCCGGCCCATTCGCGGGTTCTCTGCGGTGGATTCGGGTCTTCCGGCGATTCACTAAGGCAGTTCCTCCGCCGTCCACCAGATGTCACTGCTGCGGTGAAGTTCCCCGAGGTCCGCTGGAATGCCCTGAAATTCACTGGCCTATACCTAGTGAAGGTAAGTGCAAGTTTCGCGACACATTTTTTTAAAAAAATGCGCCGGTTTTTCCGAATCCATCGGGTTTTTGTTCGGCCACGCCCCCCATTTCCGTCGCGTGCATGTCGGCGCCGATGCGCCAAAATTTAATCGCGTGCGCCAAAATCCCTGGGCAATACAGGGAAAAACGCTGCAAAGCGGAAATATTCGGGTAACACAGCGGAAAAACGCGAATCGGGCCCTTAGTGGACCCAATTGGGTTCAAGAGTCAGTAGGTTAGGCCTTGAAAAAAGGCCGAACCCAAAATGAACCTGAGAATCGGGCACTGGTGTTAACCTCTTAAATGCAGCCCGAAAGCTGAACTCATTCTTCCAAATTCGGAGAATCAGACCCGCACCGTTCAGCATGGATCCGAGCATTGCGGTTCTGTTTGGCTCCTCCCTAGTAATAACTATTCCCTAATGGAGAGCACCTGCAGTGTAAAGTAGAAAGGAAGAGAAACTACTACTTACAAATGTGAATTTTAAGCCGCCACATGGACATCTGTACAAAACTGCCGATGGATGGAACCTGTGATTTTGTGTCACATGAAATCAGAGTTGGTATTGAAGCCGCTTTTATTTTCCGCTCTCCCGTTGTTACTCGCGGCCGCTGGAAACCTTTCATTTTCCCGGATCAGAAATCTATTTTTCGCGACTTTGACTCTATGTTTTGTTTTGTTTGCTTTCCCTAAATGTCACGCTAGAAGAAATGATAGATTTGGATTATTGATAGCTTTCATATACCCGGAGACTTGCTTGCTTTTCTCTAATAGCTCTTCTGACAGTAAGTGTGAAAAAGATAAACCACTCGCATAAAATATCAGCAAATATTATAGTACGCTGCATCATTATAAAACCATGGAGCTTCCGGCAAGTCTTATAGAAGAAAACTGGTGAGAATGTACAGGTACCACACAGAGGGAGCTTGTCTGGATATAGATAAGCAGGGGTGGGGCTAAGTAGGCGGGGCATATACTCAGGGGAAGAGGCTTGACTTCAAACTGCAGGGCGAAAAATATGTAGCAAACACCCAAATTATAATTTATTGTGTATAGCTCTGACCTCTCTATAAGAGCAGGAGACAATTTATAGCTTGAAATGACCGCACCTCAATTTATGCCCCTGTTTAGGGATGGGTATTGGTGAAATGGCCCAATCTTGAATATCCGGTGGTCCATAATGAGAAATGCATTGTGTGAGCTATGACCTCACAGGCCCCAGTGTAAAGTGTGGGAGACGCAAGACTGAGCTGTTATCAATCCCATGGTGCCTTAGTACAGCATCACATGGGCAGCTAGAAACTGGGAGGACAGTGTGATTATTAATCATTCCAAAAATTGCTGAGACCTTAAATTTACAGTCATGGAGGCTACAGTGAAGTTTTTTGCGTTATAACTGGGTGAAAGGAGCCTGTTCACTCATAGGCAGATACTGTATTAGGAGCAGTAGTGTATTATAATATGAGCAGTTTGTGTGGTAGCCCGGGCCCCAAGCCTTCCAGAGGCCCCATAGCCATCCAAACCACCCACCAAATTTTATACTGAGAAGGACCTTCCCCCAAGAATGCTACATCTGTTCCTGCTCTCAATACACATGTACACAAGAGCTATTTCAGGACTCTTGAATGTCCTCCGATGGTCCTGAACCTGCAGATTGCAAACAGACAAAAGGGACACATCCTCCATTATCCAAGTAGCTGATTCTAGAACCAGATGTATGAAGTGATTCCAGACTTATAGGGGCTATAATATCCATACAATCCAGGCCAATCTTATCCTACCCTGATTGGAAGTATGTGCTCCCCTCGTAGAGAGTCTTTTTGGTATGGTCCAAGCAGTTGCTAGAGAGCCTGATGCCTCAGGCACCCCCTTGAGACAAGATATGTGAATCACAGGGGAAAGTCACCATGAGGTCACAGGTCCCAAATGAAGTGGATTTTCCAGATAAAACTGGATAATACGGTGATATGGGATGAACTATTTTTATTGGAATAGACGGGACATCAGGAGAATACAGCAGGATATTCCGCAGCGCTTCTCTTAGGGTTAATGCTCTCAGCCTGGGAGGCCTTCACAGATAATTCAGACAGACGTAATGTTGTGAATGGGGTTTTTATGAAGATGAATATTTTGTTCGATCAAATGATTTCCAGTAGATAATGAATCTCTGCAGAACAGGACGTTTTTGTTATCGTCGTAAATCTTGTCTAGCTGATCGCCCATCCCACATGTTGTGGGCGAGAGGATGTACAAGGCTCAGATCAACGAAAGCAGCAGTCAAACATTTTGGAGATGTTCAATATATTTTGTAGGGTTTCACATATTTAGATTTTATTGATGTATTTTAGCCTTAGAGAGCAATTTCCAAGGTGCGATGGAGAAGGTCGTGATCCAAAATGTTGGTGTAAAACTTCACCCAGGTCTAAAGGTTATGGACAAACAAATTGGCCCAGTGGTCTCTTGTTTGGGGTTAAAACAAAGTTTAGCAAAGTTTAACCAAATATGAGATCAACCTCCTTGGTATCTGGTTGGGGGGGATCAGGGCCGGCGTCAGAGCTCCGAAGGGGCCCACCACGACGATCCATGAGAAACAGTGGCGTAACAATACCAGCCCTATTACGTGCCCCCGGGCCCGTTCCACTACCTCCCCTGATTGCAGGCCGCTTAGGAGGTGGGCGGAGAGGTAGTTGGACGGGCCCGGCGGCAAAGTATGATCGCATTCACTCCCGTCCCGTGACCTGACTGCTCCTGAAGGAGCTTGGACGGCCTGCCCTACCCACTTCACATGAGGACCGCCCCACCCTGCCCACCTCACATGTGGCAGTGCGTATCCTGCACTTCTACTCCATCCCGGCCAGCGCGCCTCTGTTCCGACCCGGCCAGTTGCCTCTCGTCCAGCCTGCGCGCTTCTCCTCTGACCCGTCCAGCATCCTCTTGTCCTGCGCTCCTCTCCTCCATGGCGTGGCGCATCCTGCGCCTCTCGTCCGACCCCAACCTGTGTGCTTCTCCTCCATTTCGGCCAGCGCACCTCTCTTCTGACCCGACCAGCTTGCCTCTCATCCGACCCGGCCTGCGAGCTTCTCCTCCGTCCGGGCCTCCGCGCCGGGGCTGTCCTGTGCTCGTCATGTCTGCCCTTAACTGCGGCTGGGGTGAGTATATTTGCTACACATGTAAATGCATCTATGTGTTTGTATGCTGTATATGTTTTTATGTGTATTTCTGCTGTATATGTGTTTGTGTGTATATCTGCTGTATATCTGTGTGTATGTGTTGTATATACTGTATGTGTGTGTATATATGGTGTGTATGGTGTATATATGCTGTATAGCTGTGTGTATGTGTTGTATATACTGTATGTATGTTTATATATGCTGTACATACTGGATATGTGTGTATGTATGTTGTAAATTTGTGTATATATAATATATGTAATTGAAATATATGATTTTGTCTGAGCTCAGGTGGTAAGGCCATGCCGCCACATGAGTTCACTATTAAGGGGCCCACTGAAACCTGGAGCCGGCCCTGGGGGGGATGGAGGACAATGCACCAGAAGGTACAGAAAATAAATCAGGGTCTTATACCTGGAAGCCCTGTGTCCTACATCAAAGGCCATCTTCATGTCCCAACCCCGTGGCTGCCCCCAGAAGTTCTACAATACTAGATCCCAGACATACCAACCTCTGTGGTATCTGGTTGGGGGGATGGAGGCCAATGCACCAGAAGGTCCAGAAAATAAAGTAGGGTCTTATACCTGGAAGCCCTGTGTCCTACATCTAAGGCCATCTTCATGTCCCAAACCTGTGGCTGCCCCCAGAAATTCTACAATACTAGATCCCAGACATACCAACCTCCTTGGTAACTGGTTGGGGGGGATGGAGGACAATGCACCAGAAGGTCCAGAAAATAAAGTAGGGTCTTATACCTGGAAGCCCAGTGTCCTACATCTAAGGCCATCTTCATGTCGCAACCCTGTGGCTGCCCCCAGAAGTTCTACAATACTAGATCCCAGACGTACAGCAGAAGACAACCGGATTTGGGGGCTCGTAGGGTCTATTTCCCAGGAGATGATGAAGTGTGGTCTACTAGAATTTAATTACAATTTATCCAGTGGGCCCAAGGAGCTACAGTGCAGCCCATCACATGTTTCCTTTTGCATGCACCATATGTCAGCTACGTGTGGCCAGTCTTGGTCTAGACAGTTTAGGTTCCCCATTTATCAAGTCTGTTTAGGGCACCAAACCAAACCCGGCCCCGACTGGAACAAAGCTCCTCAATATGGAGGAAAGACCAAGACCAGTCGGCGACTATCCGGGTTGGTGTAGAGTTGAGGTTCTCCCTACCCTTGTATGACCCAGGTCCCACCCTGTGCCCACCCCCCAGACTTCCATGCAGTCACATCTTCGCACCGTCTCGTACATATTTCTCTCACCTCGGAGTGAAAAAAAAAAAAGCAATTTATAAGAAATCTCTCAGATCTTCAATAAATAGCTCAGGTTATGGAGCCAAATATAGTAAATATTATTTTTTGTATCTATTTCTGGTGGTTTCCATAGAAACAGGAATAGTTTGAGGCGGAGATGCAGCTTTTTCCAGTAGGAGTTGATCATTCTGAAAGATAGCTGAAAGCTACATCGCAACGTGTACGAGCGTGAGCTGCTGTCTACCAGGGGGATGTAGAGGTCTACAGGTCAAGATGGAAGGATAAGTGTGCGGTGTGGTCTACACATCAACATTCCATATGGTACGTCCCTTATAACATGCTGGTACCCCCTACATACCTCATATAACATACTAATACCCCCTACATACCTCATATAACATACTAATACCCCCTACATACCTCATATAACATACTAATCCCCCCTACATACCTCATATAACATACTAATACCCCCTACATACCTCATATAACATACTAATACCCCCTACATACCTCATATAACATACTAATCCCCCCTACATACCTCATATAACATACTAATACCCCCTACATACCTCATATAACATGCTGGTACCCCCTATATACCTCATATAACATGCTAATACCCCCTACATACCCCATATAACATGCTAGTACCCCCTACATACCTCATATAACATACTAATACCCCCTACATACCTCATATAACATACTAATACCCCCTACATACCCCCATATAACATGCTAGTACCCCCTACATACCTCATATAACATACTAATACCCCCTACATACCACATATAACATGCTGGTACCCCCTACATACCCCATATAACATGCTAGTACCCCTACATACCTCATATAACATCCTAATACCCCCTACATACCTCATATAACATACTAATCCCCCCTACATACCTCATATAACATCCTAATACCCCCTACATACCTCATATAACATCCTAATACCCCCTACATACCTCATATAACATGCTGGTACCCCCTACATACCTCATATAACATGCTGGTACCCCCCAACATACCTCATATAACATACTAATACCCCCTACATACCCCATATAACATGCTGGTACCCCCTACATACCCCATATAACATACTAATACCCCCTACATACCCCGTATAACATGCTAAAACCCCCTACATACCCCCAAATAACATACTGGTACCACCTACATACCTCATATAACATGATAGTACCCCATACATATCACCATCTAACATACTAAAACCCCCTACATACCCCCATAAAAAATCCTAATACCCCCTACATCCCCCATATAACATGCTAAAACCCCCTACATACCCCATATAATATGCTGGTACCCCCTACTTACCCCCAAATAACATACTAATACCCCCTACATACCTCATATAACATGCTAGTACCCCCTACATACCCCATATAACATGCTAGTACCCCCTACATACCTCATATAACATACTAATACCCCCTACATATCCCGTATAACATGCTAATACCCCCTACATACCCCATATAACATACTAATACCCCCTACATACCCGTATAACATGCTAAAACCCCCTACATACCCCATATAACATACTAATACCCCCTACATACCCCATATAACATGCTGGCACCCCCTACATACCCCATATAACATACTAATACCCCCTACATCCCCCATATAACATACTAATACCCCCTACATACCCCATATAACATGCTGGCACCCCCTACATACCCCATATAACATACTTATACCCCCTACATACCCCCATATAACATGCTAGTACCCCCTACATACCTCATATAACATGCTAATACCCCCTACATACCCCATATAACATACTAATACCCCCTACATACCCCATATAACATGCTAGTACCCCCTACATGCCTCATATAACATACTAATACCCCCTACATACCCCATATAACATGCTGGTACCCCCTACATACCCCATATAACATACTAATACCCCCTACATACCCCCATATAACATGCTAGTACCCCCTACATACCTCATATAACATGCTAATACCCCCTACATACCTCATATAACATACTAATACCCCCTACATACCCCATATAACATGCTGGTACCCCCTACATACCCCATATAACATGCTGGTACCCCCTACATACCTCATATAACATACTAATACCCCCTACATACCCCATATAACATGCTAGTACCCCCTACATACCTCATATAACATACTAATACCCCCTACATACCCCATATAACATGCTGGTACCCCCTACATACCCCATATAACATACTAATACCCCCTACATACCCCATATAACATACTAATACCCCCTACATGCCCCGTATAACATGCTAAAACCCCCTACATACCCCGAAATAACATACTAGTACCCCCTACATACCCCATATAACATGCTAGTACCCCATACATATCACCATCTAACATATTAAAACCCCCTACATACCCCCATAAAAATTCCTAATACCCCCTACATACCCCATAGAACATGCTAAAACCCCCTACATACCCCATATAATATGCTGGTACCCCCTACATACCCCCAAATAACATAATAATACCCCCTACATACCTCATATAACATGCTAGTACCCCATACATACCTCATATAACATAATAATACCCCCTACATACCTCATATAACATACTAATACCCCCTACATTCCCTTAAATAACATACTAGTACCCCCTACATACCCCATATAACATGCTGGTACCCCCTACATACCCCCATATAACATACTAATACCCCCTACATACCCCAAATAACATACTAATACCCCCTACATACCCCAAATAACATACTAATACCCCTCTACATACCCCATATAACATGCTGGTACACCCTACATACCCCCATATAACATACTAATACCCCCTACATACCCCAAATAACATACTAATACCCCCTACATACCCCATATAACATGCTGGTACACCCTACATACCCCCATATAACATACTAATACCCCCTACATACCCCAAATAACATACTAGTACCCCCTACATACCCCATATAACATGCTGGTACCCCCTAGATACCCCCAAATAACATACTAGTACCCCCTACATACCTCATATAACATGCTAGTACCCCATACATATCACCATCTAACAAATTAAAACCCCCTACATACCCCCATAAAAAATCCTAATACCCCCTACATACCTCATATAACATGCTGGTACCCCCTACATACCCCATATAACATACTAATCCCCCCTACATACCCCCATATAACATACAAATACCCCCTACATACCCCATATAACACACTAATACCCCCTACATACCCCATATAACACACTAATACCCCCTACATACCCCATATAACATGCTGGTACCCCCTACATACCCCATATAACATCCTAATACCCCCTACATACCCCATATAACATCCTAATACCCCCTACATACCCCATATAACATCCTAATACTCCCTACATACCCCATATAACATGCTAGTACCCCCTACATACCCCATATAACATGCTACTACCCCCTACATACCCCATATAACATCCTAATACCCCCTACATACCCCATATAACATCCTAATACTCCCTACATACCCCATATAACATGCTAGTACCCCCTACATACCCCATATAACATGCTACTACCCCCTACATACCCCATATAACATCCCAAACACCCCCTACATACCTCATATAACATGCTGGTACCCCCTACATACCCCATATAACATGCTAGTACCCCCTACATACCTCATATAACATACTAATACCCCCTACATACCCCATATAACATGCTAGTACCCCCTACATACCCCATATAACATCCTAATACCCCATACATATCCCCATCTAACATACTAAAACTCCCTACATACCCCCATATAACATCCTAATACCCCCTACACACCTCATATAACATGCTGGTACCCCCTACATACCCCATATAACATACAAATCCCCCCTACATACCCCCATATAACATACTAATACCCCCTACATACCCCATATAACATGCTGGTACCCCCTACATACCCCATATAACATACTAATACCCCCTACATACCCCATATAACATACTAATACCCCCTACATAACCCATATAACATACTAATCCCCCCTACATACCCCCATATAACATACTAATACCCCCTACATACCCCAAATAACATACGAGTACCCGCTACATACCCCATATAACATGCTGGTACCCCCTAGATACCCCCAAATAACATACTAGTACCCCCTACATACCTCATATAACATGCTAGTACCCCATACATATCAACATCTAATATATTAAAACCCCCTACATACCCCCATAAAAAATCCTAATACCCCCTACACACCTCAAAACATGCTGGTACCCCCTACATACCCCATATAACATACTAATCCCCTACATACCCCCATATAACATACTAATACCCCCTACATACCCCATATAACATGCTGGTACCCCCTACATACCTCATATAACATGCTAGTACCCCCTACATACCTCATATAACATACTAATCCCCCCTACATACCCCATATAACATGCTGGCACCCCCTACATACGCCATATAACATACTAATCCCCCCTACATACCCCCATATAACATACTAATACCCCCTACATACCCCATATAACATACTGGTACCCCCTACATACCCCATATAACATACTAATACCCCCTACATACCTCATATAACATACTAATCCCCCCTACATACCCCATATAACATACTAATACCCCCTACATACCTCATATAACATACTAATACCCCCTACATACCCCATATAACATGCTGGCACCCCCTACATACCCCATATAACATACTAATACCCCCTACATACCTCATATAACATGCTAGTACCCCATACATATCAACATCTAATATATTAAAACCCCCTACATACCCCCATAAAAAATCCTAATACCCCCTACACACCTCAAAACATGCTGGTACCCCCTACATACCCCATATAACATGCTGGCACCCCCTACATACCTCATATAACATGCTGGTACCCCCTACATACCTCATATAACATGCTGGTACCCCCTACATACCCCATATAACATACTAATCCCCTACATACCCCCATATAACATACTAATACCCCCTACATACCCCATATAACATGCTGGTACCCCCTACATACCTCATATAACATGCTAGTACCCCCTACATACCTCATATAACATACTAATCCCCCCTACATACCCCATATAACATGCTAGTACCCCCTACATACCTCATATAACATACTAATCCCCCCTACATACCCCATATAACATGCTGGCACCCCCTACATACGCCATATAACATACTAATCCCCCCTACATACCCCATATAACATACTAATCCCCCCTACATACCCCCATATAACATACTAATACCCCCTACATACCCCATATAACATACTGGTACCCCCTACATACCCCATATAACATACTAATACCCCCTACATACCTCATATAACATACTAATCCCCCCTACATACCCCATATAACATGCTGGCACCCCCTACATACCCCATATAACATCCTAATACCCCCTACATACCTCATATAACATGCTGGTACCCCCTACATACCCCATATAACATCCTAATACCCCCTACATACCTCATATAACATACTTATACCCCCTACATACCCCATATAACATACTAATACCCCCTACATACCCCATATAACATGCTGGTACCCCCTACATACCCCATATAACATCCTAATACCCCCTACATACCTCATATAACATGCTGGTACCCCCTACATACCCCATATAACATGCTGGCACCCCCTACATACCCCATATAACATACTAATACCCCCTACATACCCCATATAACATATTAAAACCCCCTACATACCCCCATAAAAAATCCTAATACCCCCTACACACCTCATATAACATGCTGGTACCCCCTACATACCCCATATAACATACTAATCCCCCTACATACCCATATATAACATACTAATACCCCCTACATACCCCATATAACATGCTGGTACCCCCTACATACCCCATATAACATGCTGGCACCCCCTACATACCCCATATAACACACTAATACCCCCTACATACCCCATACAACATGCTGGTACCCCCTACATACCCCGTATAACATGCTAAAATCCCCTACATACCCCATATAACATGCTGGTACACCCTACATACCCTTATATAACATACTAATACCCCCTACATACCCCAAATAACATACTATTACCCCCTAGATACCCCCAAATAACATACTAGTACCCCCTACATACCTCATATAACATGCTGGCACCCCCTACATACCCCATATAACATACTAATACCCCCTACATACCCCATATAACATCCTAATACCCCCTACATACCCCATATAACATGCTGGTACCCCCTACATACCCCATATAACATCCTAATACCCCCTACATACCCCATATAACATGCTAGTACCCCATACATATCACCATCTAACAAATTAAAACCCCCTACATACACCCATAAAAAATCCTAATACCCCCTACATACCCCATATAACATACTAATCCCCCCTACATACCCCCATATAACATACAAATACCCCCTACATACCCCATATAACATGCTGGCACCCCCTACATACCCCATATAACACACTAATACCCCCTACATACCCCATATAACATGCTGGTACCCCCTACATACCCCATATAACATCCTAATACCCCCTACATACCCCATATAACATCCTAATACCCCCTACATACCCCATATAACATCCTAATACCCCCTACATACCCCATATAACATCCTAATACCCCCTACATACCCCATATAACATGCTAGTACCCCCTACATACCCCATATAACATGCTGGCACCCCCTACATACCTCATATAACATACTAATACCCCCTACATACCTCATATAACATGCTAGTACCCCCTACATACCTCATATAACATACTAATACCCCCTACATACCCCATATAACATATTAATACCCCCTACATACCCCATATAACATGCTTGTACCCCCTACATACCCCATATAACATGCTTGTACCCCCTACATACCCCATATAACATCCTAATACCCCATACATATCCCCATCTAACATACTAAAACTCCCTACATACCCCCATATAACATCCTAATACCCCCTACACACCTCATATAACATGCTGGTACCCCCTACATACCCCATATAACATACTAATCCCCCCTACATACCCCCATATAACATACTAATACCCCCTACATACCCCATAAAACATGCTGGTACCCCCTACATACCCCATATAACATACTAATACCCCCTACATACCCCATATAACATGCTGGCACCCCCTACATACACCCATATAACATACTAATACCCCCTACATACCCCAAATAACATACTAGTACCCCCTACATACCCCATATAACATGCTAGTACCCCATACATATCACCATCTAACATATTAAAACCCCCTACATACCCCCATAAAAAATCCTAATACCCCCTACACACCTCAAAATATGCTGGTACCCCCTACATACCCCATATAACATACTAATCCCCCCTACATACCCCATATAACATACTAATACCCCCTACATACCCCATATAACATGCTGGCACCCCCTACATACCCCATATAACATACTAATACCCCCTACATACCCCATATAACATGCTGGCACCCCCTACATACCCCATATAACATACTAATACCCCCTACATACCCCATATAACATGCTGGTACCCCCTACATACCCCATATAACATCCTAAAACCCCCTACATACCTCATATAACATGCTGGTACCCCCTACATACCTCATATAACATGCTGGCACCCCCTACATACCCCATATAACATACTAATACCCCCTACATATCACCATCTAACATATTAAAACCCCCTACATACCCCCATAAAAAATCCTAATACCCCCTACACACCTCATATAACATGCTGGTACCCCCTACATACCCCATATAACATACTAATCCCCCCTACATACCCCCATATAACATACAAATACCCCCTACATACCCCATATAACACACTAATACCCCCTACATACCCCATATAACACACTAATACCCCCTACATACCCCATATAACATACTAATACCCCTACATACCCCATATAACATGCTAATACCCCCTACATACCCCATATAACATACTAATACCCCCTACATACCCCATATAACATGCTAATACCCCCTACATACCCCATATAACATGCTAGTACCCCCTACATACCCCATATAACATCCTAATACCCCCTACATACCCCATATAACATGCTAGTACCCCATACATATCACCATCTAACAAATTAAAACCCCTTACATACACCCATAAAAAATCCTAATACCCCCTACATACCCCATATAACATACTAATCCCCCCTACATACCCCCATATAACATACAAATACCCCCTACATACCCCATATAACATGCTGGCACCCCCTACATACCCCATATAACACACTAATACCCCCTACATACCCCATATAACATGCTGGTACCCCCTACATACCCCATATAACATCCTAATACCCCCTACATACCCCATATAACATCCTAATACCCCCTACATACCCCATATAACATCCTAATACCCCCTACATACCCCATATAACATCCTAATACCCCCTACATACCCCATATAACATGCTAGTACCCCCTACATACCCCATATAACATGCTGGCACCCCCTACATACCTCATATAACATACTAATACCCCCTACATACTTCATATAACATGCTAGTACCCCCTACATACCTCATATAACATACTAATACCCCCTACATACCCCATATAACATGCTTGTACCCCCTACATACCCCATATAACATGCTTGTACCCCCTACATACCCCATATAACATCCTAATACCCCCTACACACCTCATATAACATGCTGGTACCCCCTACATACCCCATATAACATACTAATCCCCCCTACATACCCCCATATAACATACTAATACCCCCTACATACCCCATAAAACATGCTGGTACCCCCTACATACCCCATATAACATACTAATACCCCCTACATACCCCATATAACATGCTGGCACCCCCTACATACCCCATATAACATACTAATCCCCCCTACATACACCCATATAACATACTAATACCCCCTACATACCCCAAATAACATACTAGTACCCCCTACATACCCCATATAACATGTTGGTACCCCCTAGATACCACCAAATAACATACAAGTACCCCCTACATACCTCATATAACATGCTAGTACCCCATACATATCACCATCTAACATATTAAAACCCCCTACATACCCCCATAAAAAATCCTAATACCCCCTACACACCTCAAAACATGCTGGTACCCCCTACATACCCCATATAACATACTAATCCCCCCTGCATACCCCCATATAACATACTAATACCTCCTACATACCCCATATAACATGCTGGTACCCCCTACATACCTCATATAACATGCTGGTACCCCCTACATACCCCATATAACATGCTGGCACCCCCTACATACCCCATATAACATACTAATACCCCCTACATACCCCATATAACATGCTGGCACCCCCTATATACCCCATATAACATACTAATACCCCCTACATACCCCATATAACATGCTGGCACCCCCTACATACCCCATATAACATACTAATACCCCCTACATACCCCATATAACATGCTGGTACCCCCTACATACCCCATAAAAAATCCTAATACCCCCTACACACCTCATATAACATGCTGGTACCCCCTACATACCCCATATAACATACTAATCCCCCCTACATACCCCCATATAACATACTAATACCCCCTACATACCCCATATAACATGCTGGTACCCCCTACATACCCCATATAACATGCTGGCACCCCCTACATACCCCATATAACACACTAATACCCCCTACATACCCCATATAACATCCTTATACCCCTTACATACCTCATATAACATGCTGGTACCCCCTACATACCCCATATAACATGCTGGTACCCCCTAGATACCACCAAATAACATACAAGTACCCCCTACATACCCCATATAACATATCAGCACCCCCTACATACCCCATATAACATGCTGGCACCCCCTACATACCCCATATAACATACTAATACCCCCTACATACCCCATATAACATCCTAATACCCCCTACATACCCCATATAACATGCTGGCACCCCCTACATACCCCATATAACATACTAATACCCCCTACATACCCCATATAACATGCTGGTACCCCCTACATACGCCATATAACATACTAATCCCCCCTACATACCCCCATATAACATACTAATACCCCCTACATACCCCATATAACATACTGGTACCCCCTACATACCCCATATAACATACTAATACCCCCTACATACCTCATATAACATACTAATCCCCCTACATACCCCATATAACATACTAATACCCCCTACATACCTCATATAACATACTAATACCCCCTACATACCCCATATAACATGCTGGCACCCCCTACATACCCCATATAACATACTAATACCCCCTACATACCTCATATAACATGCTAGTACCCCATACATATCAACATCTAATATATTAAAACCCCCTACATACCCCCATAAAAAATCCTAATACCCCCTACACACCTCAAAACATGCTGGTACCCCCTACATACCCCATATAACATACTAATCCCCTACATACCCCCATATAACATACTAATACCCCCTACATACCCCATATAACATGCTGGTACCCCCTACATACCTCATATAACATGCTAGTACCCCCTACATACCTCATATAACATACTAATCCCCCCTACATACCCCATATAACATGCTAGTACCCCCTACATACCTCATATAACATACTAATCCCCCCTACATACCCCATATAACATGCTGGCACCCCCTACATACGCCATATAACATACTAATCCCCCCTACATACCCCATATAACATACTAATCCCCCCTACATACCCCCATATAACATACTAATACCCCCTACATACCCCATATAACATACTGGTACCCCCTACATACCCCATATAACATACTAATACCCCCTACATACCTCATATAACATACTAATCCCCCCTACATACCCCATATAACATGCTGGCACCCCCTACATACCCCATATAACATCCTAATACCCCCTACATACCTCATATAACATGCTGGTACCCCCTACATACCCCATATAACATCCTAATACCCCCTACATACCTCATATAACATACTTATACCCCCTACATACCCCATATAACATACTAATACCCCCTACATACCCCATATAACATGCTGGTACCCCCTACATACCCCATATAACATCCTAATACCCCCTACATACCTCATATAACATGCTGGTACCCCCTACATACCCCATATAACATGCTGGCACCCCCTACATACCCCATATAACATACTAATACCCCCTACATACCCCATATAACATATTAAAACCCCCTACATACCCCCATAAAAAATCCTAATACCCCCTACACACCTCATATAACATGCTGGAACCCCCTACATACCCCATATAACATACTAATCCCCCTACATACCCATATATAACATACTAATACCCCCTACATACCCCATATAACATGCTGGTACCCCCTACATACCCCATATAACATGCTGGCACCCCCTACATACCCCATATAACACACTAATACCCCCTACATACCCCATACAACATGCTGGTACCCCCTACATACCCCGTATAACATGCTAAAATCCCCTACATACCCCATATAACATGCTGGTACACCCTACATACCCTTATATAACATACTAATACCCCCTACATACCCCAAATAACATACTATTACCCCCTAGATACCCCCAAATAACATACTAGTACCCCCTACATACCTCATATAACATGCTGGCACCCCCTACATACCCCATATAACATACTAATACCCCCTACATACCCCATATAACATCCTAATACCCCCTACATACCCCATATAACATGCTGGTACCCCCTACATACCCCATATAACATCCTAATACCCCCTACATACCCCATATAACATGCTAGTACCCCATACATATCACCATCTAACAAATTAAAACCCCCTACATACACCCATAAAAAATCCTAATACCCCCTACATACCCCATATAACATACTAATCCCCCCTACATACCCCCATATAACATACAAATACCCCCTACATACCCCATATAACATGCTGGCACCCCCTACATACCCCATATAACACACTAATACCCCCTACATACCCCATATAACATGCTGGTACCCCCTACATACCCCATATAACATCCTAATACCCCCTACATACCCCATATAACATCCTAATACCCCCTACATACCCCATATAACATCCTAATACCCCCTACATACCCCATATAACATCCTAATACCCCCTACATACCCCATATAACATGCTAGTACCCCCTACATACCCCATATAACATGCTGGCACCCCCTACATACCTCATATAACATACTAATACCCCCTACATACCTCATATAACATGCTAGTACCCCCTACATACCTCATATAACATACTAATACCCCCTACATACCCCATATAACATATTAATACCCCCTACATACCCCATATAACATGCTTGTACCCCCTACATACCCCATATAACATGCTTGTACCCCCTACATACCCCATATAACATCCTAATACCCCATACATATCCCCATCTAACATACTAAAACTCCCTACATACCCCCATATAACATCCTAATACCCCCTACACACCTCATATAACATGCTGGTACCCCCTACATACCCCATATAACATACTAATCCCCCCTACATACCCCATATAACATACTAATACCCCCTACATACCCCATATAACATGCTGGCACCCCCTACATACCCCATATAACATACTAATACCCCCTACATACCCCATATAACATGCTGGCACCCCCTACATACCCCATATAACATACTAATACCCCCTACATACCCCATATAACATGCTGGTACCCCCTACATACCCCATATAACATCCTAAAACCCCCTACATACCTCATATAACATGCTGGTACCCCCTACATACCTCATATAACATACTAATCCCCCCTACATACCCCCATATAACATACTAATACCCCCTACATATCACCATCTAACATATTAAAACCCCCTACATACCCCCATAAAAAATCCTAATACCCCCTACACACCTCATATAACATGCTGGTACCCCCTACATACCCCATATAACATACTAATCCCCCCTACATACACCCATATAACATACTAATACCCCCTACATACCCCAAATAACATACTAGTACCCCCTACATACCCCATATAACATGTTGGTACCCCCTAGATACCACCAAATAACATACAAGTACCCCCTACATACCTCATATAACATGCTAGTACCCCATACATATCACCATCTAACATATTAAAACCCCCTACATACCCCCATAAAAAATCCTAATACCCCCTACACACCTCAAAACATGCTGGTACCCCCTACATACCCCATATAACATACTAATCCCCCCTGCATACCCCCATATAACATACTAATACCTCCTACATACCCCATATAACATGCTGGTACCCCCTACATACCTCATATAACATGCTGGTACCCCCTACATACCCCATATAACATGCTGGCACCCCCTACATACCCCATATAACATACTAATACCCCCTACATACCCCATATAACATGCTGGCACCCCCTATATACCCCATATAACATACTAATACCCCCTACATACCCCATATAACATGCTGGCACCCCCTACATACCCCATATAACATACTAATACCCCCTACATACCCCATATAACATGCTGGTACCCCCTACATACCCCATAAAAAATCCTAATACCCCCTACACACCTCATATAACATGCTGGTACCCCCTACATACCCCATATAACATACTAATCCCCCCTACATACCCCCATATAACATACTAATACCCCCTACATACCCCATATAACATGCTGGTACCCCCTACATACCCCATATAACATGCTGGCACCCCCTACATACCCCATATAACACACTAATACCCCCTACATACCCCATATAACATCCTTATACCCCTTACATACCTCATATAACATGCTGGTACCCCCTACATACCCCATATAACATGCTGGTACCCCCTAGATACCACCAAATAACATACAAGTACCCCCTACATACCCCATATAACATATCAGCACCCCCTACATACCCCATATAACATGCTGGCACCCCCTACATACCCCATATAACATACTAATACCCCCTACATACCCCATATAACATCCTAATACCCCCTACATACCCCATATAACATGCTGGCACCCCCTACATACCCCATATAACATACTAATACCCCCTACATACCCCATATAACATGCTGGTACCCCCTACATACGCCATATAACATACTAATCCCCCCTACATACCCCCATATAACATACTAATACCCCCTACATACCCCATATAACATACTGGTACCCCCTACATACCCCATATAACATACTAATACCCCCTACATACCTCATATAACATACTAATCCCCCTACATACCCCATATAACATACTAATACCCCCTACATACCTCATATAACATACTAATACCCCCTACATACCCCATATAACATGCTGGCACCCCCTACATACCCCATATAACATACTAATACCCCCTACATACCTCATATAACATGCTAGTACCCCATACATATCAACATCTAATATATTAAAACCCCCTACATACCCCCATAAAAAATCCTAATACCCCCTACACACCTCAAAACATGCTGGTACCCCCTACATACCCCATATAACATACTAATCCCCTACATACCCCCATATAACATACTAATACCCCCTACATACCCCATATAACATGCTGGTACCCCCTACATACCTCATATAACATGCTAGTACCCCCTACATACCTCATATAACATACTAATCCCCCCTACATACCCCATATAACATGCTAGTACCCCCTACATACCTCATATAACATACTAATCCCCCCTACATACCCCATATAACATGCTGGCACCCCCTACATACGCCATATAACATACTAATCCCCCCTACATACCCCATATAACATACTAATCCCCCCTACATACCCCCATATAACATACTAATACCCCCTACATACCCCATATAACATACTGGTACCCCCTACATACCCCATATAACATACTAATACCCCCTACATACCTCATATAACATACTAATCCCCCCTACATACCCCATATAACATGCTGGCACCCCCTACATACCCCATATAACATCCTAATACCCCCTACATACCTCATATAACATGCTGGTACCCCCTACATACCCCATATAACATCCTAATACCCCCTACATACCTCATATAACATACTTATACCCCCTACATACCCCATATAACATACTAATACCCCCTACATACCCCATATAACATGCTGGTACCCCCTACATACCCCATATAACATCCTAATACCCCCTACATACCTCATATAACATGCTGGTACCCCCTACATACCCCATATAACATGCTGGCACCCCCTACATACCCCATATAACATACTAATACCCCCTACATACCCCATATAACATATTAAAACCCCCTACATACCCCCATAAAAAATCCTAATACCCCCTACACACCTCATATAACATGCTGGTACCCCCTACATACCCCATATAACATACTAATCCCCCTACATACCCATATATAACATACTAATACCCCCTACATACCCCATATAACATGCTGGTACCCCCTACATACCCCATATAACATGCTGGCACCCCCTACATACCCCATATAACACACTAATACCCCCTACATACCCCATACAACATGCTGGTACCCCCTACATACCCCGTATAACATGCTAAAATCCCCTACATACCCCATATAACATGCTGGTACACCCTACATACCCTTATATAACATACTAATACCCCCTACATACCCCAAATAACATACTATTACCCCCTAGATACCCCCAAATAACATACTAGTACCCCCTACATACCTCATATAACATGCTGGCACCCCCTACATACCCCATATAACATACTAATACCCCCTACATACCCCATATAACATCCTAATACCCCCTACATACCCCATATAACATGCTGGTACCCCCTACATACCCCATATAACATCCTAATACCCCCTACATACCCCATATAACATGCTAGTACCCCATACATATCACCATCTAACAAATTAAAACCCCCTACATACACCCATAAAAAATCCTAATACCCCCTACATACCCCATATAACATACTAATCCCCCCTACATACCCCCATATAACATACAAATACCCCCTACATACCCCATATAACATGCTGGCACCCCCTACATACCCCATATAACACACTAATACCCCCTACATACCCCATATAACATGCTGGTACCCCCTACATACCCCATATAACATCCTAATACCCCCTACATACCCCATATAACATCCTAATACCCCCTACATACCCCATATAACATCCTAATACCCCCTACATACCCCATATAACATCCTAATACCCCCTACATACCCCATATAACATGCTAGTACCCCCTACATACCCCATATAACATGCTGGCACCCCCTACATACCTCATATAACATACTAATACCCCCTACATACCTCATATAACATGCTAGTACCCCCTACATACCTCATATAACATACTAATACCCCCTACATACCCCATATAACATATTAATACCCCCTACATACCCCATATAACATGCTTGTACCCCCTACATACCCCATATAACATGCTTGTACCCCCTACATACCCCATATAACATCCTAATACCCCATACATATCCCCATCTAACATACTAAAACTCCCTACATACCCCCATATAACATCCTAATACCCCCTACACACCTCATATAACATGCTGGTACCCCCTACATACCCCATATAACATACTAATCCCCCCTACATACCCCATATAACATACTAATACCCCCTACATACCCCATATAACATGCTGGCACCCCCTACATACCCCATATAACATACTAATACCCCCTACATACCCCATATAACATGCTGGCACCCCCTACATACCCCATATAACATACTAATACCCCCTACATACCCCATATAACATGCTGGTACCCCCTACATACCCCATATAACATCCTAAAACCCCCTACATACCTCATATAACATGCTGGTACCCCCTACATACCTCATATAACATACTAATCCCCCCTACATACCCCCATATAACATACTAATACCCCCTACATATCACCATCTAACATATTAAAACCCCCTACATACCCCCATAAAAAATCCTAATACCCCCTACACACCTCATATAACATGCTGGTACCCCCTACATACCCCATATAACATACTAATCCCCCCTACATACCCCCATATAACATACAAATACCCCCTACATACCCCATATAACACACTAATACCCCCTACATACCCCATATAACACACTAATACCCCCTACATACCCCATATAACATACTAATACCCCTACATACCCCATATAACATGCTAATACCCCCTACATACCCCATATAACATACTAATACCCCCTACATACCCCATATAACATGCTAATACCCCCTACATACCCCATATAACATGCTAGTACCCCCTACATACCCCATATAACATCCTAATACCCCCTACATACCCCATATAACATGCTAGTACCCCATACATATCACCATCTAACAAATTAAAACCCCTTACATACACCCATAAAAAATCCTAATACCCCTTACATACCCCATATAACATACTAATCCCCCCTACATACCCCCATATAACATACAAATACCCCCTACATACCCCATATAACATGCTGGCACCCCCTACATACCCCATATAACACACTAATACCCCCTACATACCCCATATAACATGCTGGTACCCCCTACATACCCCATATAACATCCTAATACCCCCTACATACCCCATATAACATCCTAATACCCCCTACATACCCCATATAACATCCTAATACCCCCTACATACCCCATATAACATCCTAATACCCCCTACATACCCCATATAACATGCTAGTACCCCCTACATACCCCATATAACATGCTGGCACCCCCTACATACCTCATATAACATACTAATACCCCCTACATACTTCATATAACATGCTAGTACCCCCTACATACCTCATATAACATACTAATACCCCCTACATACCCCATATAACATGCTTGTACCCCCTACATACCCCATATAACATGCTTGTACCCCCTACATACCCCATATAACATCCTAATACCCCCTACACACCTCATATAACATGCTGGTACCCCCTACATACCCCATATAACATACTAATCCCCCCTACATACCCCCATATAACATACTAATACCCCCTACATACCCCATAAAACATGCTGGTACCCCCTACATACCCCATATAACATACTAATACCCCCTACATACCCCATATAACATGCTGGCACCCCCTACATACCCCATATAACATACTAATCCCCCCTACATACACCCATATAACATACTAATACCCCCTACATACCTCATATAACATACTAATACCCCCTACATACCCCATATAACATCCTAATACCCCCTACATACCCCATATAACATGCTAGTACCCCCTACATACCCCATATAACATGCTGGCACCCCCTACATACCTCATATAACATACTAATACCCCCTACATACTTCATATAACATGCTAGTACCCCCTACATACCTCATATAACATACTAATACCCCCTACATACCCCATATAACATGCTTGTACCCCCTACATACCCCATATAACATGCTTGTACCCCCTACATACCCCATATAACATCCTAATACCCCCTACACACCTCATATAACATGCTGGTACCCCCTACATACCCCATATAACATACTAATCCCCCCTACATACCCCCATATAACATACTAATACCCCCTACATACCCCATAAAACATGCTGGTACCCCCTACATACCCCATATAACATACTAATACCCCCTACATACCCCATATAACATGCTGGCACCCCCTACATACCCCATATAACATACTAATCCCCCCTACATACACCCATATAACATACTAATACCCCCTACATACCCCAAATAACATACTAGTACCCCCTACATACCCCAAATAACATGTTGGTACCCCCTAGATACCACCAAATAACATACAAGTACCCCCTACATACCTCATATAACATGCTAGTACCCCATACATATCACCATCTAACATATTAAAACCCCCTACATACCCCCATAAAAAATCCTAATACCCCCTACACACCTCAAAACATGCTGGTACCCCCTACATACCCCATATAACATACTAATCCCCCCTACATACCCCCATATAACATACTAATACCTCCTACATACCCCATATAACATGCTGGTACCCCCTACATACCTCATATAACATGCTGGTACCCCCTACATACCCCATATAACATGCTGGCACCCCCTACATACCCCATATAACATACTAATACCCCCTACATACCCCATATAACATGCTGGCACCCCCTATATACCCCATATAACATACTAATACCCCCTACATACCCCATATAACATGCTGGCACCCCCTACATACCCCATATAACATACTAATACCCCCTACATACCCCATATAACATGCTGGTACCCCCTACATACCCCATAAAAAATCCTAATACCCCCTACACACCTCATATAACATGCTGGTACCCCCTACATACCCCATATAACATACTAATCCCCCCTACATACCCCCATATAACATACTAATACCCCCTACATACCCCATATAACATGCTGGTACCCCCTACATACCCCATATAACATGCTGGCACCCCCTACATACCCCATATAACACACTAATACCCCCTACATACCCCATATAACATCCTAATACCCCTTACATACCTCATATAACATGCTGGTACCCCCTACATACCCCATATAACATGCTGGTACCCCCTAGATACCACCAAATAACATACAAGTACCCCCTACATACCCCATATAACATATCAGCACCCCCTACATACCCCATATAACATGCTGGCACCCCCTACATACCCCATATAACATACTAATACCCCCTACATACCCCATATAACATCCTAATACCCCCTACATACCCCATATAACATGCTGGCACCCCCTACATACCCCATATAACATACTAATACCCCCTACATACCCCATATAACATGCTGGTACCCCCTACATACCTCATATAACATTCTAATACCCCCTACATAACCCATATAACATGCTGGCACCCCCTACATACCCCATATAACATACTAATACCCCCTACATACCCCATATAACATACTAATACCCCCTACATACCCCATATAACATACTAATACCCCCTACATACCCCATATAACATGCTGGTACCCCCTACATACCCCATATAACATACTAATCCCCCCTACATACCCCCATAAAACATACTAATACCCCCTACATACCCCATATAACATACTAATACCCCCTACATACCCCATATAACATGCTGGCATCCCCTACATACCCCATATAACATACTAATCCCCCTACATACCCCCATATAACATACTAATACCCCCTACATACCCCATATAACATGCTGGTACCCCCTACATACCTCATATAACATAATAATACCCCCTACATACCCCATATAACATACTAATACCCCCTACATACCCCATATAACATGCTGGTACCCCCTACATACCCCTTATAACATGCTGGTACCCCCTACATACCCCATATAACATACTAATACCCCCTACATACCCCATATAACATGCTGGTACCCCCTACATACCTCATATAACATAATAATACCCCCTACATACCTCATATAACATACTAATACCCCCTACATACCCCATATAATATGCTAGTACTCATTACATACCCCATATAACATACTAATACCCCCTACATACCACATATAATATGCTAGTACTCATTACATACCCCATATAACATACTAATACCCCCTACATACCCCATATAACATGCTGGTACCCCCTACATACCCCATATAACATACTAATACCCCCTACATACCCCATATAACATGCTGGTACCCCCTACATACCCCATATAACATACTAATACCCCCTACATACCCCAATTTAACTCTATATAGAAGAGGGAGTCAATTGACATATGACTCCCCACCTCAACAAACTACACTGCCGTATTTTTCAGACTATAAGGCGCACCGGAGTATAAGGCGCACCATCAATAAATGCCTGCTTAAACATTTAGGTTCATATAAGGCGCACCTGATTATAAGGATGAATGACCAGCAGGTGACAGACCTGTGCACAGTACAAGGCAGCTGTTGTCTGTAAGTACGGTTCATATATAAGGAGCAATGCACTATAAGGCGCACCTTTGATTTCTGAGAAAATCAAAGGATTTTTTGTGTGCCTTATAGTCCGAAAAATATGGTTAGCGTGCTTTCCTGATTCCAGTTGAAGCTTTTTTTTCTACCCCCCTAAAAATATTGTTGAGGCCAAATAAACTGAAGGTTTGGCCAAACTTGATGAACCCGCACCCGCATGTGACCACTCATCTCTATTCCTGAGCAATCAGTGCCATTAGTTTCAGAATTCAGTATGCTAATTAGGCACTACAGTCAAGTAGGCCGTCCCTTGTTTGGGACATACAAACTAGCACCGCCCACTTGACATATTGGGAGCCAAAAGTAATGGTTACCTGGAGATGCATGGGCTAGTGTACCAAAACCAGTAAAGTTGGAGTAGTTGGAGGTGCTGAAAGGTTCCCAATAAAACCCACATGGAAATGGACAACTTGTGTAACCAAGTGATCCAGAGGAAGTTCCACAACGAAGATGGGTCCGCAGGGGCAGGTGCCCAAATTTGCACCCAAAAACAGAAAACCTTGGTTATTCTGAGACTTTTTCATGACCAATGGGTTAAATCCCCAACCTCTTGTATTCTTCACGAGCAACTTACGAGCCTAAGAACCCACCAGGGCTCGGTCACCTCTATCACCTACATCTCGTGGTGATCACCTGACCACATTGTACCAGCTGTGAGGACTATTACACCTTAGAAAGAAATCTTGTTGCTCCCAAAATTTACAAAAATTCGGAAAAATGACAAGTTTTGGCAATTATTATCAGTTATTTCATTGTAAAGAATACAATGGGGCAGGGGCGGAGCCTGACTGAGCTGCATGGTGGACGCTCGCTGCTGAGCTCCCGAGACACAAGTCCTGCTACAAAGAAATTTCGCAGCTAAACTCACCCGAGATGGGAAAAAACAATAAGGAGAAACCCACGGAGAGTTGGGGCACGCCGAGATCGAGGAGAGGGCAGGGAGACATCGACAAATATCTGAGGAAAAGGCTGCAATCCCCGCAAGACAGAAGCACCAAGATGGCGCCGTGCACGCAGCCAGAATCAGATGTACCTGACGACTCCGATCTGGAAAGCTTAGCGGAACAAGAAGAGCTATTGGAATCATCAGACCCTGCTCCCCTATCAAGATCCTTCATGAAAAAGGTACTTTCACAGGCATTAGCTCCCATTATGAAAGAACTTACCGCGATCCATGCAGAGGTCCGAGCCACGAGGCAGAGAGTGGAAACGCTTGAATCCTCACAAGCCGCCATTATAGAGCACAGCTCAGCAATGGCACATAATATGTCTACACAAGCAGATGGTTTGAACAATGCGCTCCTACAAATCGAAGACCAGGAGAATAGGAGCCGGAGGAAAAATATAAGAATAAAAGGTCTTGATGAATCTGTCACACAGGACAAGCTAGAGGAAAAGGTCAGATCATTATTTGCCATACTACTTTCAGAGGATAAGGCGCAAACTATTATTATTGAAAGAGTGCATAGAGCACTGCGCCCACTGCCTTCAAAAGATGATCCACCAAGAGATGTCATATGTGGATTGCTGAGTTACAGAGACACAGCAGCCATCCTCAAAGCAGCAAGGGAAAAAAGAGATATAGAAGAAGATGACCATAGAATTTCATTTTTTCAAGACCTGGCACCGTCCACATTATATAAAAGAAAGCTCCTGCGCCCATTAACAACCAGCCAGAGAGAGCAGGGGATCCTATTTAGATGGCTGTTCCCTTTTGGACTTTCCTTCACAAAGAATGGAAGAAGATGCACTATCAAATCTCCGGGAGACCTCATGAAGGCCTGGGACATACTTGAAATTGCCCCATTAGATATACCTTCTTGGATGCCGGTAACGGAGCAACACATGGAATTACCAGCCCTACCAGTAATTGAAAAATGGGAGATACCCAAGAAATTTAAATCTCCAAAGATGAAGAAGAGAGCGTAAAGAAAAAACTCCTTACATAATTCTTAGATGGAAAAAAGTAACTTGGTTGAAGTATTTTTAATATTCTTTTTTTTCTTTTTTCCCCACTCATGCAAACCAGAGTAGATAACCAAAATTACCTACACCTCAAATACCCATCGAGAGAGTTTACTAATATTTGATAGTACACACCACAACAAGTGTAGCAAACTTGTGTCACTCCAGTCAGGAACACAACTCCTTCTATCCCTCCCCCCCCCCCATAGATCTCCACAATGGGAGACGTAACTGTGCATAAGACCACAACGGTTACACCACAGAATAACCCTCCACACCCACAAAATTACTCAACATTTTGGTTAAAGGTCTGGAAACTTAGTGGCAGGGAAAGGAGGATGATCATTGTTAAATGTTATTTGTTGAACTGTTTGTTTTTATTTACTTTTTTCAGATCCAATCAATCCATGAGTCTGAGGTCGAAAACAAAATCGATACCAAAACTACATATACATTCCTATGGCTGATATCAAGGTAACCACGTACAATGTAAGAGGCCTAAACTCGCAAAAAAAGAGGTCACAACTATTACAACTGTTGTATAAAGAAAAATCCGACATTTGTTTTCTCCAGGAGACTCATTTAAGAAACAATTGCACACCACCATTCGCACGAAGCAGATATACACATAGATATTATAACAGCTACCACAAGGCAAAAAGAGGGGTAGGAATTTTAATTTCTCGCTCAGTCCCTTTCAAACACAGCCTCACATGGGCAGACTCAGAGGGAAGGATAATCCTAGTTAAAGGGAAAATAGGTCATACGACAGTGACCCTGGTATGTATTTATGCCCCGAACACAGGTCAAGCTACATGGTTCAGGAGTGCATTAAGACAAATTGACACCTTAGCGGAAGGGTACAAAATATACGGGGGAGATATCAACATCGCTTTAAATCCCCTCATAGATTGCTCAGCGGGATGCTCCTCACAATCACAAAAATCACTGAGAACTATACAAAAAACCATCCACGAAGCAGGGCTACTTGACACATGGAGGCTAATCCACCCAACAGAGAAAGACTTTTCTCACTATTCGGCAGTACATAAAAATTTCCAGCGTCTAGATTACATATTTACTCCGATCAGCCACCCTGATATCATCAAAACCGCTGAAATTGGACCAAGCACAATATCGGATCACTCCCCGGTATCAATAACATTTTCGATAGCAGGCCTAGCAAATAAGCCCCCATTATGGCGCCTCAATGAGACGCTTCTAGACGACCCCAAACAAGTTAAGAGAATAGAGGAAAAACTTAATTTCTACTTCATAAAGAATAAGCCGGACGGTACTTCCCAAACCATTAGGTGGGAGTCTCATAAAGTAGCAATAAGAGGGGAATTGATGGCATTAGGAGCATGGCATAAAAAGAAAAGGGAATCAAAGATACAAAATCTATTATCACGCATCTTAGCTATAGAATCAGCGGCAAAACGCTCCAGGGTTAGCAGAAATATGGAAGATTTAACTAACCTTAGAAAGGAGCTTTTGGACCTCCTCAACCAACGAACAGCAAGTAGATATCAGTACGCCAAATTCACACAATATGCGCACGGTGACAAAGGGAACAAATTAATGTCATATTTAATTAAAAAAGAAAGGGAACAAGCCTTTGTAGAATCATTAACAAACCAAAAAGGTAAAAAGTGTACCCAAACTAACGAAATAGCAGAAGCTTTTCGTGAGTTCTATCAAGAACTATATAACCTAGATAAGGAAAATGACACCAATACTCCCAACAGACAAAAATTAATAGACAGCTTCCTGGGGAAGATAAAATTACCAACACTAAACGGAGAAGGGCAATCAAACCTCACAAAACCCATAACTGTACAAGAAGTAAAAGAAATAATAACCTCCCTACCCCTAAAGAAAAGTCCAGGCCCGGACGGATTCCCTCCCGGATACTATAAAAAATTTGCAACAATATTATCACCCCACTTAACAGACTGGTGTAACGCAATGATGGAAGGAGTACCACTACCGAAACATGCTCTTTCAGCAACTATCACGGTTCTCCCCAAGCCAGGCAAGAATCCAGAAAATTGTGGTAGCTACCGCCCTATTTCTCTACTAAACTCGGACATTAAGATTTGGGCGAAGCTCCTGTCTAAAAGACTGAACCCCTATCTTCCCGAGTTGATAAATAAAGAACAAACTGGGTTCGTTCCTGGTAGAGAGGGAAACCACAACTCAATAAGGGTTATCCACGCCATTCATTATGCTTCCATCAAGAAACTTCCACTGGTCCTTCTAGGCACTGATGCCGAGAAGGCATTTGATAGAGTCTCATGGCAATACATGATAGCGACATGTGAAAAATTTGGTATCCCACAGAAATTTATCCAAGCTGTAATGTCACTGTACTCCAATCCTTCGGCTTGCATCAAAGTAAATGGGACTTTGTCAAAATCCTTTAATATTAAAAATGGGACCAGACAAGGCTGCCCATTATCACCAACGCTTTTTATAATGGTGATGGAAACACTATTACAAACACTGAGAGAACACCCACATATCCATGGGCTAAAAGTAGGGAAAACAACCCATCTAAATGCAGCATTTGCTGACGACCTCCTACTGATGCTCACTAAACCGACCGAATCGATACCAAAAGTAATGGAAACTTTCCAGGAATTTGGCAAAGTCTCGAATTTTAAAATTAACTTCGGAAAGTCAGAAGCGCTTAACATATCCACACCCGAAGGAATAGTTAAAAAACTACAGGAAACTACCCCATTCCATTGGCAACCATCAAAGATTACTTACTTAGGGATACAAATTACTAAAAACATAAACTCATTGTATAAAGAAAATTACGCCCCATTAATAAACCAAATACAATCTACCCTAGACACGTATGCCCTTCCATTTGTGTCCTGGATGGGCAGGAAGAACCTGCTCAAAGCTTTCACAATGCCTAAAGTCTTATACATGCTGCAAATGATACCAATAGCACTACCAAGTACATTCTTTACAAAATTAAGAACACTTTTCTCCAAATTCCTGTGGAGAGGTTCAAAGGCGAGGGTAGCATATGACAAATTAACACTTAAAAAGCAAGACGGCGGCTTTGGGCTACCAGACGCCAAAATTTACCAAAAAGCAATCCACCTTAAAAGATGGACGCAATTACATAACCCTAAATTCCTCAACTTAAGCACGGATATTGAACTAGCCTCCACAGAACCAATACACAAAGCGAAACTATGGAATATTAATACCAAATCACAATGTACAAACCCTATAACCTTAGGTATGATCAAAACAGTGAACGCCTTAGGAAAACAAAAGAACCTTATAAATTCCCCCTCACCACTAATGCCTAGCAACCTGATTCCATACTGGATTAATCCTAAAAAAGAAGGCACGTCAAGCACATGGGACACGTGGAAAGAGACCCCCCTCAAACAATTTCACACAACTACATACGACAAATTAAAAGAAAAAGCAGTAGAACAACGTCCCGGTATCACTTTCATACACTTAGCCGAACTCAAATCCACACATGAAAACCTGACAAAGAAAATCTCCCTTCTAAAAGACCCGACTTGGCTTGAAACATGGCTGAAAAAAGATAAAATACCTAAAGGTACGATCTCAATTTTTTACGACTACATTCTAAACAAAACCTCGACACCCAAACCAGCATATGTTTTAGGCTGGGAAAAAGATCTCAAAACAATATCCTCAGACACACAAATCAAGACCATCCACAGACATTCACATGGATTCTCTAAATGTGTGAGGATACAGGAAAACACATATAAGACCGTCACCAGATGGTATAATACACCAGATAAACTGAAACAAAAAGGGCTAACTGATTCAGAAAGCTGCTGGAGGTGCAAGAAGGAGAAAGGGACATTGGGGCACATTCTGTGGGGCTGCCCTATAATTAGACCCTATTGGACGGATATAGAAAGGCAAATTTCACAAATAATGGGGAAAAAATTATTACTAACGCCGGAGTCAGTCCTATTATGGCTACCACATAGAACGTGGACTCCAAATAAAAAGAATCTCACTACACACTTAATTCAAGCTGCCAAACTAATAATCCCAGCAAAGTGGTTACAAACAGACCCACCTACCATTAAAGACTGGACCGAGAAGGTCGATAGCATTCTGAGAATGGAAGAACTAGTTAGCTGGGAAAACAGGTCACATCACAGATTCTCTCTCTTATGGGAACCCTGGAAAAAATTCAGACACAAATGAAAACAAAACACACAAATTGACTAAGTTAATATATCATATAACAAACAGGTCATGGCTCCAGGAAAGTATCAAGAATGTTCTTAGGCAGTACGAGACACTGAATATTAGATTGAACTTACCTTGAACCTCAATCTTCAGACAAGTTAATACTACCGCAAACTCAAAGCAAAAAGACCAAAGACTCATGGATGGATCTCAAGTTACCCCCTGTTACCAATGAGTTATAAGATAATACATGACTTAAGTTAATAAGATAATTTACTATTACGTTCATGGTATAGTAAGAAGTCATAAGATGTACCCCCCCCAACCCATCTCTACCCCCCCCTCTCAACCCATATTTCCCTCACCCATACCGCTACAGACATTTGGAGTACACAACAAAAGGACTTCTCAGGAGATAAAAGAAGATTTCAACCTCCCCAAACAGAGAGTCAACATAACAGCGAGCGGGAAAACTCAACCCAAAGAAGAATGCATTTTCTACACCCTGGATCCCTCTTTCCACATCCTCTCTCCTCCCTACCCTCAACCAATCCCCCCCCTAATCTAACCTGTATAGTTTTCTCTGAAGAGCACGTAAACTAATCATAATGCTCCTGCGCGAGCGAATACACAGTGTAAAATACCTTGTCTTACCAGAGAACTAATTGAAATATGTCTTTGATGTTCCTTTAACATAAAAAACAATAAAAAACTATTTAAAATAAGAATACAATGGGGCAGATTTACTTACCCGGTCCATTCGCGATCCAGCGGCGCATCCTCCGTCAAGGATTCAGGTCTTCCGGCGATTCACTAAGGTAGTGCGCCCGATGTCCACCAGGTGTCGCTGCTGCGCTGAAGTCCGCCGGAGTCCGCTGGAGTTCACCGTCCTATCCTGGGTGCAGGTAAGTGCGTGTCGGGCAACACAATTTTTAATAAAAAATTCAGTGTTTTTCCGTATCCGTTGGGTTTTCCGGCGGCCACGCGTGCATGCCGGCGCTGATGCGCTATAATCCGATCACGTGCGTCAAAAACCCGGGGCAATTCGGCGCAAATAGGTAATTTTCGGGAAACCCGACGAAAAATAGCGATTCGGGCCCTTAGTAAATGACCCCCTATATAGATAACAGGTCCCTTATGGGATCACATAAAACACAATATTAGTCGTAGTTGGGACAAGGAGGTAGATACTTTTGCTTTGCTCCCATCATCCTTGGAGGGGGTCACTTATTTTTGGCAATGTTTGTTTCCCATAAGATCCTAATGTTCTATATAGAAGGCTTCATTGAATCCTAATAGAATCTGAAATGAGCCAAAATCTCCTCTCAGGCCCCGGAGATAAATTTAGACCCAGTAATGAATCTATAATTTGGTGCTTATTATTCATTTGTTTTGCTCTCGGCTGCCAAGACCGACCCTATATCTAATGACATCGCTCCTTAGCCAAAAAACTGATGGATATTGTGGCGCCAAAATAAATCCCACAATTATTTTCGAAGACATTTTTGATTTGATGGAAATCTCCCCGAATGAAGTCATTACCAGATCATTATAAATCTTAAGCACAATCTCCCCCTTTTCAAAGGGAAACCATCAGCAGGTGCGACCGAGCCAGTGCTAGGTAAGGATCAGACCGATGTGTAAGTTGTTAGTAGCAGCAGGACTGTGATATGTGAATTTATATTCCAGGATTATAATTTTTCCAAGTTTAATGAGGCTGTGTCCTCACACTGCTGTGCTCTGTGTCCTCTCTGCCCATGTTAGATATTGTCCCTGCAGAGATGTATAATTATACTTTTGTATATGTTGTTAGTAGCAGCAGGACTGTGATATGTGGATTTATATTCCAGGATTATCATTTTTCCAAGTTTACTGAGGCTCTGTTCTCACACTGCTGTGCTCTGTGCCCTCTCAGCCCATGTTAGATATTGTCCCTGGATAGATGTGTAATTATACTTTTGCAAATGTTGTTAGTAGCAGCAGGACTGTGATATATATGGATTCATATTTCCGGATTGTAGCACAATAAAGGCGTGTCCTCACACTGCTGTGCTCTTTGTACTGGATTGCTCTGTAATACTCCTCTTTTTTTTCTGAGTGGCTGTTGTAGAATTCAACCAGAGACATGCTACAACTTTGAAGGAGCAAATGGAAAGGACTTTGGAGCGGAGAGCTAAGAACACAGCAGCTCGGAGTCCCCTTTCCCCTTCAGGGGAAAAGAAAACCTGGAATAAAAAAATCCATATTTCACAGTCCTGCTGCTACTGCTACAACATAGACATAGGTAATGATTACACAATTCTCCAGGGGCAACACCTGAGAGCACAGAGCACAGCAGTGCAGGGAGATGATCCCAGTGCATTTGGAGAAGTTACAATCCATATTTCATAGTCCTGCTGCTACTAACAACATACACAGAGGTCTAACTACAAACCTCTCCATGGACAATACATAACACTGACTGCAGAGAGCACAGAGCACAGCAGTGTGAGGACAACCCTCTATGCACTTGGAGAAGCTACAATCCTGGACTATAAATACATATATAACAATCCTGCTTCTACTAACACCATACACAAAGGTCTGATTACACTTCTCTCCAGGGACAATACCTAACACTGACAGACTGTTAAGCAAAAGAGAGGTTAAATGTCACTGAAAGGTGAAACAGTGACAGGGTGATGGGTGCCCACGGCTCTGTGGTGCTCAGACACAAGGGGGTCGTTTACTAAGGGCCCGATTCGCGTTTTCCCGATGTGTTACCCGAATATTTCCGATTTGCTCCGATTTTCCCTGTATTGCCCCGGGATTTTGGCGCACGCGATCGCTTTGTGGCGCATCGGCGCTGGCATGCACGCGACGGAAATCGGGGGGCGTGGCCAAACGGTAACCCGACGGATTTGGAAAAACCGCCGCATTTAAAAAAAAAATTGGTCGCACGGGCCATTCTCACATGCACCACGATGAAGACGATGAACTCCAGGGCACCTCGGCGGACTTCGGCGCAGCAGCGACACCTGGTGGACATCGGGCGCAGGACCTTCATGAATGAATGACCCGAACGCTCGTCAGAGAAGCCGCCGCTGGAACGCGAATGGAGCGGGTAAGTAAATGTGCCCCAAGGACTGGACGTTCTGATCCACATCCACAGTACAGCTACTAGGACTCAGTGGGGCATATTTACTTACCCGGTCCCGTTGCAATCCCGACGTAGATTCAGGTCCGGAGCGATTCACTCGTGCATCCGAGTTCCTTCCTGTGTTGCTGCAGCGCCGAGGTCCCCCGGAGTTCACCTCCTTCTTCCTGTTGCATGTGAGTGCTGATCTTGCGACACAAAACCTTTTTAAAATCCGTGGTTTTTCCGAATCCGTTGGGGTATCTTACTGCCACGCCCCCCAATTTCTGTCGCGTGCAAGCCACCGCCGATGCGCCAAAATACCGGGGCAATTCGGCGCAAAACGGAAATATTCGGGAAACCCACCAAAAGTGCGTCTGACGGACCCTTAGTAAATGAGCCCCATTGTTGCATCACTCTCTATCTATAGTTTCACTTTCCTTTCTCTCTGTTAATTAGAAGAGAACGAATTGGAATAATTTCTCCCAAACACTTTCCTCTCCGGCCTCCGGGGGCAGCGCTCATTCTCTTAATTATCGCTGTAGCAGATGAATCAGGTTCACATTGTAATTATTCTCTGTTATCTCTCATATTGGAGGATGATTGAAGATGAACGTCCAATCGGTGGTGGATACATTCCCACAGAGTATTGTTCTGCTTTCTGTTACAATGTATCGGCTTAATCCGAGCCCCTCCACTCCACAAAGCCCATTGGATCCACGCGGCTAATCTTGTTGTGTGAAGAGCTGGCGGCGCTCATCTAAGCTGCTTATCGACTTTATAAGGAAAATTGATGACGACTTCATCAGAATTATGATTATGTATGAGGAAACCTTCGCTGTGTTCTCCGGATGTCACCGTCCTGTGGTAGATACCTGGATTCAGCATCTTCTTGTCTTGGCCAGAGAATCCCTCACCCTAGAAGACCTGTCCTGTTCTGTATCACAACAATGATTGCAATACCTCCTTTCTCCTGTGGGGGCACTGCAGGGAAATTAAACACTTATGATCAGGTTTTCCTACAGCTGATCACTGGAGGTACCAATGGAGGTGAAATTAGTGCTTCTGGTCTAAAGAGTAGTGATTGTCCTTCTAAACCAAAATAACTCCATAAATGTCCATTTCTGTCTCGATTTCTAAACTACAGAAGATTATTATATCCAAGGTGTTGGAGGTTGAGTTAGCACCCAGTCTATGGGATGTCTACATAGGGTTATGGGTTGGGAGTCTTCTTATATATGAGAGGTAGAAGCCTTGGAACCCACCAGCTTCTCAACGTCTACATGTTCTGTACCTGATGATCACGCCCTGATGTGTCTACATCATGAAGAGGTGTCACGAAAAAACGGGCACATCACATTGTCAGCATGGTTATGGTCCATCCTACTTTCCTGCATCCAGTTTGATGAATGTTGATGAGTGCGGTTGTTTGCTGCACAATCGGCTTTTGCAAAAACTCCCATAAAAAGTTTAATAGTTACTCCAGTCCCTGCTGCCTTATGTGCTGGGATTTTTAATGCATTGTGAGACTTTTTTGGGACTTTTTGGGAGTAGAGCATAAAACCATTTATTAAAGGGCTAAAACAGATCTTCAAAACTAGACATAGAACTGTCCCAAGGAGCCTAATGATAAATAACCCTCATGATCTCTATATGATGGTTAGAGAATGAAAACTTACAGGGTCAATTGGGCGATGCCCATAGGATTGAGCCAAAGCCAAAGCGATCTGCTGGCATAATGGGACACATTTACTAAGAATGTAGGAAACTGCACAGTGCTCTGTCTGTATATAATGAATCATGAATATGGCCGGACAGAGTTCACCAACTTTTTTGTGGTGCACCTTTAACATAGGGTGTGCAACAGACTTTGCATGTTAAATCAGATGCACGGTTGGACTGAGCACCGGAATGCCCCCTAATTTGTGTCGGATGGAGACAAGTGCAGCTGTGCCACAAAACGGTCGCGTGCAACACGATAGTGGCGTGACATTTCCTATATACCTATGCAAGTCCGAACAGAAAACTGGCCCAAAGCCCTTAGTAAATGTGCCCCAATGAGTCCACAGTAGTGAGGAGCAGATGTGATCCGAAATTCAGCTGGAAGTTCAGATTCAGAATTAGAATCATGTCAGGTCCGCTAGGGAGAATGCTGGGACTTCTGGTTCTTCTGGTGGTGCTAGCAGCGTTCTCCGACCTCCGGCGCGTATCCGCGAAAACTCCACCTCTCATCCGCTACCAGCGGTCTCTGGCGTGCATCCCGGGCAGCGGCTGCTAAGATCTCACACTGTCTAGGAGTTGTGTTATGAACTGCTGAGACTTGTGGCACCTCTGCATGGTGCCTGCTATGTTGCTTGGCTATTCTGCACCATGAGGGGTTAATTCCCAGAAATTGTCCAGCTCCAATCAGGTTCTGGAGGTTCCGGTTGCATAAATTGCAGCCTCACTAGTCACCTGTGCCAGTGTTTGTAATCCCTTCATCACTTGCTCTCTGCATTAGGTGTGACTCGCTCTGTGTCTGAATTGTTGTGACCTTTAGTTTTTGACATTGACTCTTTGCTGACTGATTTTGTTCTTGACGTTCCCTCTTGTTGTGACTCCGGCTAGTTTACCACTATTTTGTGTTTTATGTTTGTCAGTCTGTTTGTGTTTTCCCTTCCACAACCCACTGTCTACTACTCTTATATGGCTGAGGAGTCCACAACCCACTGTCTACCACTCTTATATGGCTGAGAAGTCCACAACCCACTGTCTACTACTCTTATATGGCTGAGAAGTCCACAACCCACTGTCTACTACTCTTATATGGCTGAGAAGTCCACAACCCACTGTCTACTACTCTTATATGGCTGAGAAGTCCACAACCCACTGTCTACTACTCTTCTATGGCTGAGAAGTCCACAACCCACAGTCTACTACTCTTATATGGCTGAGGAGTCCACAACCCACTGTCTACTACTCTTATATGGCTGAGAAGTCCACAACCCACTGTCTACTACTCTTATATGGCTGAGAAGTCCACAACCCACTGTCTACTACTCTTATATGGCTGAGAAGTCCACAACCCACTGTCTACTACTCTTATATGGCTGAGAAGTCCACAACCCACTGTCTACTACTCTTATATGGCTGAGAAGTCCACAACCCACTGTCTACTACTCTTATATGGCTGAGAAGTCCACAACCCACTGTCTACTACTCTTATATGGCTGAGAAGTCCACAACCCACTGTCTACTACTCTTCTATGGCTGAGGAGTCCACAACCCACTGTCTACTACTCTTCTATGGCTAATGAGTCCACAACCCACTGTCTACTACTCTTATATGGCTGAGGAGTCCACAACCCACTGTCTACTACTCTTCTATGGCTGAGGAGTCCACAACCCACTGTCTACTACTCTTATATGACTGAGGAGTCCACAACCCACTGTCTACTACTCTTCTATGGCTAATGAGTCCACAACCCACTGTCTACTACTCTTATATGGCTGAGGAGTCCACAACCCACTGTCTACTACTCTTATATGGCTGAGGAGTCCACAACCCACTGTCTACTACTCTTATATGGCTGAGAAGTCCACAACCCACAGTCTACTGCTCTTATATGGCTGAGAAGTCCACAACCCACTGTCTACTACTCTTATATGGCTGAGAAGTCCACAACCCACTGTCTACTACTCTTCTATGGCTAATGAGTCCACAACCCACTGTCTACTACTCTTATATGACTGAGGAGTCCACAACCCACTGTCTACTACTCTTATATGGCTGAGGAGCCACAACCCACTGTCTACTACTCTTATATGGCTGAGAAGTCCACAACCCACTGTCTACTACTCTTATATGGCTGAGAAGTCCACAACCCACTGTCTACTACTCTTATATGACTGAGGAGTCCACAACCCACTGTCTACTGCTCTTATATGGCTGAGACGTCCACAACCCACTGTCTACTACTCTTATATGTCTGAGGAGTCCACAACCCACTGTCTACTACTCTTATATGGCTGAGGAGCCACAACCCACTGTCTACTACTCTTATATGGCTGAGAAGTCCACAACCCACTGTCTACTACTCTTATATGGCTGAGAAGTCCACAACCCACTGTCTACTACTCTTATATGACTGAGGAGTCCACAACCCACTGTCTACTACTCTTATATGGCTGAGGAGCCACAACCCACTGTCTACTACTCTTATATGGCTGAGAAGTCCACAACCCACTGTCTACTACTCTTATATGGCTGAGAAGTCCACAACCCACTGTCTACTACTCTTATATGACTGAGGAGTCCACAACCCACTGTCTACTACTCTTATATGGCTGAGACGTCCACAACCCACTGTCTACTACTCTTATATGTCTGAGAAGTCCATAACCCACTGTCTACTGCTCTGATATGGCTGAGAAGTCCACAACCCACTGTCTACTACTCTTAAATTACTGAGAAGTCCACAACCCACTGTCTACTACTCTTATATGGCTGAGAAGTCCACAACCCACTGTCTACTACTCTTATATGTCTGAGGAGTCCGCAACCCACTGTCTACTGCTCTGATATGGCTGAGAAGTCCACAACCCACTGTCTACTACTCTTATATGGCTGAGAAGTCCACAACCCACTGTCTACTACTCTTATATGTCTGAGGAGTCCACAACCCACTGTCTACTACTCTTAAATTACTGAGAAGTCCACAACCTACTGTCTACTTTTCTTATATGGCTGAGGAGTCCACGACCCACTGTCTACTACTCTTAAATTACTGAGAAGTCCACAGCCCACTGTCTACTACTCTTATATGACTGAGGATTCCACAACCCACTGTCTACTACTCTTCTATGGCTGAGGAGTCCACAACCCACTGTCTACTACTCTTCTATAGCTAATGAGTCCACAACCCACTGTCTACTACTCTTATATGGCTGAGGAGTCCACAACCCACTGTCTACTACTCTTATATGGCTGAGACGTCCACAACCCACTGTCTACTACTCTTATATGTCTGAGGAGTCCACAACCCACTGTCTACTGCTCTGATATGGCTGAGAAGTCCACAACCCACTGTCTACTACTCTTAAATTACTGAGAAGTCCACAACCCACTGTCTACTACTCTTATATGGCTGAGAAGTCCACAACCCACTGTCTACTACTCTTATATGTCTGAGGAGTCCGCAACCCACTGTCTACTGCTCTGATATGGCTGAGAAGTCCACAACCCACTGTCTACTACTCTTATATGGCTGAGAAGTCCACAACCCACTGTCTACTACTCTTATATGTCTGAGGAGTCCACAACCCACTGTCTACTACTCTTATATGGCTGAGGAGTCCACAACCCACTGTCTACTACTCTTATATGGCTGAGGAGTCCACAACCCACTGTCTACTACTCTTCTATGGCTGAGGAGTCCACAACCCACTGTCTACTACTCTTATATGACTGAGGATTCCACAACCCACTGTCTACTACTCTTCTATGGCTGAGGAGTCCACAACCCACTGTCTACTACTCTTCTATGGCTAATGAGTCCACAACCCACTGTCTACTACTCTTATATGGCTGAGGAGTCCACAACCCACTGTCTACTACTCTTATATGACTGAGGAGTCCACAACCCACTGTCTACTACTCTTATATGGCTGAGGAGCCACAACCCACTGTCTACTACTCTTATATGGCTGAGAAGTCCACAACCCACTGTCTACTACTCTTATATGGCTGAGAAGTCCACAACCCACTGTCTACTACTCTTATATGACTGAGGAGTCCACAACCCACTGTCTACTGCTCTTATATGGCTGAGACGTCCACAACCCACTGTCTACTACTCTTATATGTCTGAGGAGTCCACAACCCACTGTCTACTACTCTTATATGGCTGAGGAGCCACAACCCACTGTCTACTACTCTTATATGGCTGAGAAGTCCACAACCCACTGTCTACTACTCTTATATGGCTGAGAAGTCCACAACCCACTGTCTACTACTCTTATATGACTGAGGAGTCCACAACCCACTGTCTACTACTCTTATATGGCTGAGGAGCCACAACCCACTGTCTACTACTCTTATATGGCTGAGAAGTCCACAACCCACTGTCTACTACTCTTATATGGCTGAGAAGTCCACAACCCACTGTCTACTACTCTTATATGACTGAGGAGTCCACAACCCACTGTCTACTACTCTTATATGGCTGAGACGTCCACAACCCACTGTCTACTACTCTTATATGTCTGAGAAGTCCATAACCCACTGTCTACTGCTCTGATATGGCTGAGAAGTCCACAACCCACTGTCTACTACTCTTAAATTACTGAGAAGTCCACAACCCACTGTCTACTACTCTTATATGGCTGAGAAGTCCACAACCCACTGTCTACTACTCTTATATGTCTGAGGAGTCCGCAACCCACTGTCTACTGCTCTGATATGGCTGAGAAGTCCACAACCCACTGTCTACTACTCTTATATGGCTGAGAAGTCCACAACCCACTGTCTACTACTCTTATATGTCTGAGGAGTCCACAACCCACTGTCTACTACTCTTAAATTACTGAGAAGTCCACAACCTACTGTCTACTTTTCTTATATGGCTGAGGAGTCCACGACCCACTGTCTACTACTCTTAAATTACTGTGAAGTCCACAGCCCACTGTCTACTACTCTTATATGACTGAGGATTCCACAACCCACTGTCTACTACTCTTCTATGGCTGAGGAGTCCACAACCCACTGTCTACTACTCTTCTATGACTAATGAGTCCACAACCCACTGTCTACTACTCTTATATGGCTGAGGAGTCCACAACCCACTGTCTACTACTCTTATATGGCTGAGACGTCCACAACCCACTGTCTACTACTCTTATATGTCTGAGGAGTCCACAACCCACTGTCTACTGCTCTGATATGGCTGAGAAGTCCACAACCCACTGTCTACTACTCTTAAATTACTGAGAAGTCCACAACCCACTGTCTACTACTCTTATATGGCTGAGAAGTCCACAACCCACTGTCTACTACTCTTATATGTCTGAGGAGTCCGCAACCCACTGTCTACTGCTCTGATATGGCTGAGAAGTCCACAACCCACTGTCTACTACTCTTATATGGCTGAGAAGTCCACAACCCACTGTCTACTACTCTTATATGTCTGAGGAGTCCACAACCCACTGTCTACTACTCTTATATGGCTGAGGAGTCCACAACCCACTGTCTACTACTCTTATATGGCTGAGGAGTCCACAACCCACTATCTACTACTCTTCTATGGCTGAGGAGTCCACAACCCACTGTCTACTACTCTTATATGACTGAGGATTCCACAACCCACTGTCTACTACTCTTCTATGGCTGAGGAGTCCACAACCCACTGTCTACTACTCTTCTATGGCTAATGAGTCCACAACCCACTGTCTACTACTCTTATATGGCTGAGGAGTCCACAACCCACTGTCTACTACTCTTATATGACTGAGGAGTCCACAACCCACTGTCTACTACTCTTCTATGGCTGAGGAGTCCACAACCCACTGTCTACTACTCTTATATGACTGAGGAGTCCACAACCCACTGTCTACTACTCTTCTATGGCTGAGGAGTCCACAACCCACTGTCTACTACTCTTCTATGGCTAATGAGTCCACAACCCACTGTCTACTACTCTTCTATGGCTGAGGAGTCCACAACCCACTGTCTACTACTCTTATATGGCTGAGAAGTCCACAACCCACTGTCTACTACTCTTATATGGCTGAGGAGTCCACAACCCACTGTCTACTACTCCTATATGGCTGAGAAGTCCACAACCCACAGTCTACTACTCTTATATGGCTGAGAAGTCTACAACCCACTGTCTACTACTCTTATATGACTGAGGAGTCCACAACCCACTGTCTACTACTCTTCTATGGCTAATGAGTCCACAACCCACTGTCTACTACTCTGATATGGCTGAGGAGTCCACAACCCACTGTCTACTACTCTTATATGGCTGAGGAGTCCACAACCCACTGTCTACTACTCTTATATGGCTGAGAAGTCCACAACCCACAGTCTACTGCTCTTATATGGCTGAGAAGTCCACAACCCACTGTCTACTACTCTTATATGACTGAGGAGTCCACAACCCACTGTCTACTACTCTTATATGGCTGAGGAGCCACAACCCACTGTCTACTACTCTTATATGGCTGAGAAGTCCACAACCCACTGTCTACTACTCTTATATGGCTGAGAAGTCCACAACCCACTGTCTACTACTCTTATATGACTGAGACGTCCACAACCCACTGTCTACTACTCTTATATGTCTGAGGAGTCCATAACCCACTGTCTACTGCTCTGATATGGCTGAGAAGTCCACAACCCACTGTCTACTGCTCTGATATGGCTGAGAAGTCCACAACCCACTGTCTACTACTCTTAAATTACTGAGAAGTCCACAACCCACTGTCTACTACTCTTATATGTCTGAGGAGTCCGCAACCCACTGTCTACTGCTCTGATATGGCTGAGAAGTCCACAACCCACTGTCTACTACTCTTATATGGCTGAGAAGTCCACAACCCACTGTCTACTACTCTTATATGTCTGAGGAGTCCACAACCCACTGTCTACTACTCTTAAATTACTGAGAAGTCCACAACCTACTGTCTACTTTTCTTATATGGCTGAGGAGTCCACGACCCACTGTCTACTACTCTTAAATTACTGAGAAGTCCACAGCCCACTGTCTACTACTCTTATATGGCTGAGGAGTCCACAACCCACTGTCTACTACTCTTATATGGCTGAGAAGTCCACAACCCACTGTCTACTACTCTTATATGGCTGAGAAGTCCACAACCCACTGTCTACTACTCTTATATGTCTGAGGAGTCCACAACCGAATGTCTACTACTCTTATATGGCTGAGAAGTCCACAACCCACTGTCTACTACTCTTATATGGCTGAGGAGTCCACAACCCACTGTCTACTACTCTTATATGTCTGAGGAGTCCACAACCCACTGTCTACTACTCTTATATGGCTGAGAAGTCCACAACCCACTGTCTACTACTCTTATATGGCTGAGGAGTCCACAACCCACTGTCTACTACTCTTATATGTCTGAGGAGTCCACAACCGAATGTCTACTACTCTTATATGGCTGAGAAGTCCACAACCCACTGTCTACTACTCTTATATGGCTGAGAAGTCCACAACCCACTGTCTATTACTCTTATATGGCTGAGGAGTCCACAACCCACTGTCTACTACTCTTATATGTCTGAGGAGTCCACAACCCACTGTCTACTACTCTTATATGGCTGAGAAGTCCACAACCCACTGTCTACTACTCTTATATGGCTGAGAAGTCCACAACCCACTGTCTACTACTCTTATATGACTGAGACGTCCACAACCCACTGTCTACTACTCTTATATGTCTGAGGAGTCCATAACCCACTGTCTACTGCTCTGATATGGCTGAGAAGTCCACAACCCACTGTCTACTGCTCTGATATGGCTGAGAAGTCCACAACCCACTGTCTACTACTCTTAAATTACTGAGAAGTCCACAACCCACTGTCTACTACTCTTATATGTCTGAGGAGTCCGCAACCCACTGTCTACTGCTCTGATATGGCTGAGAAGTCCACAACCCACTGTCTACTACTCTTATATGTCTGAGGAGTCCACAACCCACTGTCTACTACTCTTAAATTACTGAGAAGTCCACAACCTACTGTCTACTTTTCTTATATGGCTGAGGAGTTCACGACCCACTGTCTACTACTCTTAAATTACTGAGAAGTCCACAGCCCACTGTCTACTACTCTTATATGGCTGAGGAGTCCACAACCCACTGTCTACTACTCTTATATGGCTGAGAAGTCCACAACCCACTGTCTACTACTCTTATATGGCTGAGAAGTCCACAACCCACTGTCTACTACTCTTATATGTCTGAGGAGTCCACAACCGAATGTCTACTACTCTTATATGGCTGAGAAGTCCACAACCCACTGTCTACTACTCTTATATGGCTGAGGAGTCCACAACCCACTGTCTACTACTCTTATATGTCTGAGGAGTCCACAACCCACTGTCTACTACTCTTATATGGCTGAGAAGTCCACAACCCACTGTCTACTACTCTTATATGGCTGAGGAGTCCACAACCCACTGTCTACTACTCTTATATGGCTGAGGAGTCCACAACCCACTGTCTACTACTCTTATATGTCTGAGGAGTCCACAACCGAATGTCTACTACTCTTATATGGCTGAGAAGTCCACAACCCACTGTCTATTACTCTTATATGGCTGAGGAGTCCACAACCCACTGTCTACTACTCTTATATGTCTGAGGAGTCCACAACCGAATGTCTACTACTCTTATATGGCTGAGAAGTCTTTGGATCCTCATAGACACCAGGATCAATGTGCATCTTTGAAGAAGCCTCAGTGCACGTCTTACGTGACCTCCTCCCTATTTACACCACTGCTTATCAGTTTGGCAAGAATAAACCTGCAGCCATACAATGGAAAGCGTCTTCTTGGCGAGCCGACCTTTAATTTGTCTCCTCCGCAGGCGGCCAATAAGCCCCATTATACAATGAATACATCTGACCGCAAATCCGTTTTTGACATCAGTTAACCTAATTGCGCATCTGTTTAAATTGAGTTTTATGTTGCAGATTTTTTGGCTTTTTTTTACCCTTGTCATAAGGCCAAGATTTCCTTGGCTAAAGAAATCCCTCTGACAATTAGAAATGAGTCTGTTGTCCCGTGAACCGAACGTTCAGGGAATTTTTAGTTTCCAAAAAAAAAAGAAACAACAACACAGGGTTTTATGCTGCCAAAATATTAATTGATATTGTATTAATGGTAAACAAACAAGCGACGCTATTAACCCTCCGTGGTCATAGATCCCAAATACTGGGGAAGCTTTTGGGAGAAATTCAGTGGATAAAAAGATCCAGGAGGTAAAAATTTAACTGAAGAGGAAATGGTTAAAGTCGTTTTCTAGTTTTATCTAAATATACATAAAAATAGAAGTATTTTCAAGATCTCTGTTTGCTGTCAATGAATCTAGATAGGTAATGAATCCGTACACAGCAGGGCTTGTTCTCAGCTGAGAAGTGGAAACAATTGTATCCAGTATAGACAATGCTCTGTGAGCTCAACAGCCTGGACTCCAGACTGATACATTGTAACAAACTAGCATTGTCCAGGCTGGATAGAGTTTTCTCCTGGCTATGTACAGGGTAGATAATGGTATATAATGTACAAAAAGCTACAGTGTATCAGTCTGGAGTCCAGGCTGTTAGCTCACAGAGCATTGTTCAGACTGGATGCTACCATCTTTAGAGGTGGAGATGGTAGCATCCAGTCTGAACAATGCTCTGTGAGCTAACAGCCTGGACTCCAGACTGATACATTGTAGCTTTGTACATTATCTACCAGTTATTCTTCGGAATCCAACTACATTGAAATACTAGTATTTGGATTTCACCACAATACGCCCATATGATAGGGAGGTAATGTAAACTTCAAGTAGTACATGGAGTAAATAATGGGGGTCATTTACTAAGGGCCCGATTCGCGTTTTCTCGACGTGTTAACCGAATATTTCCGATTTGTGTAAATTTTCCATGAATTGCCCCGGGATTTTGGCGCACGCGATCTGATTGTGGCGCATCGGCGCTGGCATGCACGCGGCGGAAATCGGGGGCGTGGCCATATGAAAACCCGACGGATTCGGAAAAACCACCGCATTTTTAAAAAAAATGTTGCGGGACTCGCGCTTACCTTCACTTGGTCTGGCTTGGTGAAGATCAGTGCATTCCGGGGAACTTCAGCGCAGCAGCACCACCTGGTGGACATCGGAGGAACTGCCTTAGTGAATCCCGGACGGACCCGAATCCACCGCAGAGAACGCGCCGCTGGATCGCGAATGGACCGGGTAAGTAAATCTGACCCAGTGTGTACAAGTCCCGAAACTGTTGTTGTACGTGACCACTTACTGAGACTTACTATTCTGTTTGTAGATTTCCTTAGATTCCTGCAGTTTCAGGAGTAGACAGGAGCGCTCCCCCTAGTGGTGGCTGCAGGTGGCCAATAGTGTGTAATTTACCTCTAAGCTTTGTAACTGCCATCAGTAACTGTGATAGACACGGCTAGAAATCTGTATGAATTATTTTCTCTGACAAAACATTTTTATTATCTATTTTTTTTTCCTCTTTAATTTTGTTGATTGACAAATTGGAGAGAATATTTTGTCATAAATCAATCTGAAGCTGGATTAAAAGAAAACCCTTCAAACGCCTCTCAGTGCCAGAGCTGTCAGTACTCGGCTTTCTCATACAATATAAATGATTGTGTTGTTATATTTTTATTCCATTGTCTTGGACTTAAAGGGGAAGTAGTAGAAGGCAGAATGTTGTAGGAACCTTAAAGGGGCTTTCTATACATTAATGTGTGTCATAGATACATGTAAGAAGGAAGCATCCAGATAAAAGACCGCAATGGATTCTCTCTAGAAAAACCTGCAGAGACTTTCCAACTCCATCCTAAGGGCTCATTCACATGGCCGTCTGCGGGAACGTCCCCATAGAAGGCAATAGCGGCACAGCGCAGATACGGTGCCACTCATGTGTGCCACCGATCCAGGCCGCACACCTCAAAAAGATAGAGCATGCTCTATCTTTCGGCGTGTGTGCGGCCGTGCACCACTATTCTCTATGGAGGGAGGAGGGGTGACCGCGGGAGGGAGGAGGGGTCACCGCGGGAGGGAGGAGGGGTCACCGCGGGAGGGAGGAGGGGGCATGTACCCTAAGACTTCCATCATTTAGAGGTTTCCTTGTATCTCTTGTGTTTGAGCCCAATGATAGTCACAAGGGACTTGACATAAGAACCGGCAAAGAGGCAGAAAGGAGAAGAAAGAAAATCAGGAAGGAAGAACATATAAAAGGAAGGACATGAAAGAAGGAAGTAAAGGTCAGGCAAGCTAAGAATAGGAAAGAATGTACAATAAGAAAATGAAAGAAAGGTGGGATGAAAGGAAAGGAGGAGGAAGGGAGGATGGAAGGGAAGAAGGTAGAAAGGGATAAGAGAAGTAAGGAGGAAAGAATAAATGAACAAACGAACAAAAGGAAGGAAGGGATAGGTATGACAGATAAACAGGTTGGTTGGCCGCGGGAACTAAATGAGACAATAAACAAATTTATCAAAAAAAAAATTGAAAAAAAGAACAAATGAAATGGAAGCACAGATAATAATTATATCATAAGGATTTCATAATAGAAATCTTTAGGGGAAAAGGGAGTACATACATAAAAGGAATATAGGGAGGAACGATAGAAGGGGAAAGAGGAAGGAATGGAGGGAAACAATGGAAAGAAGGAGGAAAGGAAAGGATGAATAAGAGGAAGGAAGAGAGGGAGGGGGGTGGAAGGCACAACGTTAGGAAGAAAAGGAAAGGAAAGGAAAGGAAAAATGAAGGAAGTTAGGAAGGGAAGGGAAGGAAGAGGATGGTAGGTAAAGAGAGAGGGGGGATAGAAGGGAATAAGGTAGAAAGGGATGAGAGAAGTAAGCAGGAAAGAAGGAAGTATAGTTATGACAGAAAAACAAACAGGTGAGATGAAGCCACAGAGGTAGGAAGGGAGGTAGTGAGAAGGAAATGGAAATCAAAAAGATGGAAGGAAGAAAAAGAAGGAAGGCACATATACAAAAGAAAGGAGAAGGTAAGAAGGAAGAGGGGAAGGAAAGCACAGAGGATAGAAAAGGGGAGAGAGAAAGTGAGGAAGGAAGGAAAAGAAAGAGAAAGAAAAGGAGGGAAGTTTTGATGTAAAGCACAGAGAAAGGAAGCAAGGGAGGGATGGAGGAAGGAATGAAGGAAAGGGAAGGAAGAAAGAGAGGAAGGGAAAAGGGAGGCAAAAAGAGAGGGAGGGAAGAGGATGGAAGGAAGGAATGCAGAGAGGGGGGGAGGAAGAGATGGAGGATGGGAGGATGGGGGAGGTTTGAGAACTAAAGAATAAAGAAGGAAGGTCTCATAGTCATAAGGTCTCCTTGTTTTCATATAATCACTAAAGATGTAACATAATATTAACACTCCGGATTTTCAGGAATGAAGGATGTAAGAAAGTCAATGAAATTCTATAATAAGGAAAACTATAATAGAAAGTCGTAGGAAAAGGAAATCAATAAAAAACATAGAGGGGAGGATGGAATGCACAGAGGAAGGAGGGAGGAAGAGAAGAAGGGAGGGAAAGAGAGAGAGAGGATGAAAGAAAGCAAGAGAATGAAAGGGAGGAAGCCACAGAGGTAGAAAGAGCAGGAGGGAGGAACACAGCTAGAGCATGGAATGAAGAAAAGAAGGAAGAAGATGATGGAGGAGAGAGGAAAAAAGGAAAAAGAACAGAGAAAGGGGATAGAAAGAGAGGAAGGGAGGGAGGAAAGAAAAAGATGGAAATATGAAAGGAAGGAAAGAAACAAACAAGGAAAGAAAGAATCAAAGAAAGAAAGAAGGACTGATGAAAGCACAGAGGAAGTAGGAGAAGAATGGATGGAGAAAGGAAGAAAACAAATGGAGGAAGGAAGGAAGGAAGGGGGTGAAAGTACAGAGAAAGGAAGTGAGGAATGAAGGAAGAGAGGAAGAGAAGAAGGGAGGAAGGAAGAGGAAGGAGGGAAGAAAGATGTTAGAGGATGTGAGAAATAGAGGGAGGGAGGAAGGAAGTAGAAGGATGTAAGACAGAAAGAGGGAGGAAAGTTGAGGAAGGAAGAGCAGGGTAGGAGGATCTCAGAGGCATAAGATTACTACTGATAGTAACATCATGTGACCACTTTGAGGTTTTTTTTTTAACATGTCTTAGCTTCACATTAAAGTGTAATATGTGTGGATGGAGCTGTGGATGTCTCAGATTAGTGTCACTGCCGTTCCTTATTATAAATTTTCTGCAGTGGAAATAATCTTGTGCACTGGAGGTGATAAACACCAGGAAATATGAGCCAGAGCCGCAGTGTAAAGCATGGAGGAGAGCAGGGAAGTCTCTATAGATGGATTTCAGACCCCCACAGACTGTATCAGATAGAGCAGCTAAACCGCTGGTCCTCGCTCCGCCATAACAGGAATGAGGTCTATGAAGTGATGGATAGTAAAGTTTTTAGTCAAACTTTAAGCAGAGACTCTTTTTGAATTCCTATTTTTGTCCTAATTCAGCGAGAGGCGATGAGCAATCCCTTCTGATATGTCCTCCTGTCATCCTCGCTGACGTCTGCTGATCTTACACTTCCACATCATTATTTCGCTCTCCATCTGCCGGTGTCAGGCCACGGAGATCATGGACGACTCCGTTTAGCACTCGCAGATATGAAGGGGCCTGGAAGGTTCAAAATGTAATAATCAACCAAAATAATTATCATCATAAGGCAACAGAGGCAAAAAACGCAGGGTCCGGGATCTTAAAAACCTTGACTTTTATGATTTTACCTTCTTAGGTTCATTGCTGACGCAGCTTCTTCTTATATTCTCTTCTCTACGACAAAAAATAATAATAAAATCTCCCATATTACAGGGGGTGTATACTTGTTAGACAATTTAAGGGATGCACAATCTTTATCTGTCTGAGGGCCACAAAAGTGACCAGATCCCTAGATGCCCCAACAACCACAAATCTCCCCCCTGAAACCAAATACTGCACAGGTAGGAAGATAATAGACACCCCCCTGCCCCCTACAGCAGCACCTATAATAATGGAAACCCAGAGCAGCACCTATAATAATGGTGACCCCTGCCCCCTAGAGCAGGCACCTATGATAATGGAGACCCCAGAGCAAACGTATAATAATGGTGACCCCACCCCCACCCCCTAGAGCAGGCACCTATAATAGTAGAGACCCCACAGCAGACATGTAATAACGCTGATCCCCTGCCCCCTACAGCAGGCACCTATAATAATGGAGACACCAGAGCAGATGATGGGTGGGAAGCCATCGTATAATACAGTCAGTCAACCATAGGGCTAACGTTGGGGGTGGCAAACGAGGCATTTGCCCAGGGCCCACTGTTCTAAAGGGGCACCTGCATGTGGACGTTTATGGGTAGAGGATGTATTGCTCCTTCAATAGCCCTTGGTTGATGCCCGGGTGTAAAAGCTTATCATCCATCTCCTGTCTATGTATCTATCATCCATCTGTCTAGTTATGCATCTCCTGTAAATTGTCTCTTTCCTGTCTATATATCTGTCTATCTAACATTTATCTATCCAGCTTTTTATCTATCTATTTCTCCATTTATTGATCAATCTTCTACTGTATATATATTCTATCATCTATCTTCTGTATATAATCTACTTTATAATTCTGCATCTAGAAATCTATCATCATCTTTCATATTTATCTTCTATCATCCATCTCCTATGACTTCCTCCTACAGCCCCATATTACACATTACAGATACTTACCTACTACTCTTACTGACTGCAACTGTTCATAAAATAGTTTTATTTTTTAACACTTTTAGTTTTGCCCAGGGCCTCTTCTTTGTCTAAAACCCGCCCAGGTCACCCCTAGGAGTGATAGGAGGACACACTGCCCCCTGCTGGTGTGATGATGTGCGGGGCCAGGGCATAGGACAGTCACCCCTAGGAGTGATAGGAGGACACACTGCCCCCTGCTGGTGCAATTATGTGAGGAGCCAGGTAATAGGACAGTCAGACACCCCTAGAAGTGATAGGAGGACACTGCCCCCTGCTGGTGTGATGATATGTGGAGCCATGACATAGGACAGTCACCCCTAGAAGTGATAGGAGGACACACTGCCCCCTGCTGGTGTGATGATGTGGGGCCATGGTATAGCACAGTCACCCCTAGGAGTGATAGGAGGACACACTGTCCCCTGCTGGTGTGATGATGTGTGGAGCCATGACATAGGACAGTCACCCCTAGGAGTGATAAGAGGACACACTGCCTCCTGCTGGTGTGATGATGTGTGGAGCCATGACATAGGACAGTCACCCCTAGGAGTGACAGGAGGACACACTGCCCCCTGCTGGTGTGATGATGTGGGGAGCCATGACATAGGACACTCACCCCTAGGAGTGATAGGAGGACACACTGCCCCCTGCTGGTGTGATGATGTGTGGAGCCACGACATAGGACAGTCACCCCTAGGAGTGATAGGAGGACACACTGCCCCCTGCTGGTGTGATGATGTGTGGAGCCACGACATATGACAGTCACCCCTAGGAGTGATAGGAGGACACACTGCCCCCTGCTGGTGCAATTATGTGAGGAGCCAGGTAATAGGACAGTCAGACACCACTAGAAGTGATAGGAGGACACTGCCCCCTGCTGGTGTGATGATGTTAGGAGCCAGGAAATATGACAGTCATCCCTAGTAGGGATTGTAGGACACACTGCCCCCTGCTGGTGTGATGATGTGTGGAGCCACGACATAGGACAGTCACCCCTAGTAGTGATAGGAGGACACTCTGCCCCCTGCTGGTGTGATGATGTGTGGAGCCACGACATAGGACAGTCACCCCTAGGAGTGATAGGAGGACACACTGCCCCCTGCTGGTGTGATGATGTGTGGAGCCACGACATAGGACAGTCACCCCTAGGAGTGATAGGAGGACACACTGCCCCCTGCTGGTGTGATGATGTGTGGAGCCACGACATATGACAGCACCCCTAGGAGTGATAGGAGGACACACTGCCCCCTGCTGGTGTGATGATGTGTGGAGCCATGACATAGGACAGTCACCCCTAGAAGTGATAGGAGGACACACTGCCCCCTGCTGGTGTGATGATGTGTGGAGCCACGACATAGGACAGTCACCCCTAGGAGTGATAGGAGGACACACTGCCCCCTGCTGGTGTGATGATGTGTGGAGCCACGACATATGACAGTCACCCCTAGGAGTGATAGGAGGACACACTGCCCCCTGCTGGTGTGATGATGTGTGGAGCCATGACATAGGACAGTCACCCCTAGAAGTGATAGGAGGACACACTGCCCCCTGCTGGTGTGATGATGTGTGGAGCCACGACATAGGACAGTCACCCCTAGGAGTGATAGGAGGACACACTGCCGACCTGCTGGTGTGATGATGTGTGGAGCCATGACATAGGACAGTCACCCCTAGGAGTGATAGGAGGACACTCTGCCCCCTGCTGGTGTGATGATGTGTAGAGCCACGACATAGGACAGTCACCCCTAGGAGTGATAGGAGGACACACTGCCCCCTGCTGGTGTGATGATGTGTGGAGCCACGACATATGACAGTCACCCCTAGGAGTAATAGGAGGACACACTGCCCCCTGCTGGTGTGATGATGTGTGGAGCCATGACATATGACAGTCACCCCTAGGAGTGATAGGAGGACACACTGCCCCCTGCTGGTGTGATGATGTGGGGAGTCAGGGCATAGGACAGTCACCCCTAGCAGTGCTAGGAGGACACACTGCCCTCTGCTGGTGTGATGATGTGGGTGGCCATGTCATAGGACAGTCAGTCACCCCTGGCAGTGATAGGAGGACACACTGCCCCCTGCTGAAATGTTTGTGTGGGGGGCTATGGCATAGGACAGACAGTCTGCAGCACTGGGATGGTTCTAATTTTGAACAATCCCTTTAAATATATATTATTTTTGTGTGTTTATATGTGATTTAATCTCTAAAAAAGCCTTGAACCGTTCTGTTCAATTGCGATTGTGTTAATATCGGAGCCGCGCTTCCATGATGTATGCAAATCATAATAACTCTCCAAATTAGTCAGAAAAAAAAAGTTTTCCTTCCTTGTATTAAAGATGCCGCAGAATCAATTTTACTGAGAGATAAATGCCTGGAGACATAATGAAAGATGCCGGGGTTATGCAAATAAATCATCAGAATTATTTTTAGATTTTTTAAAAGTTCACATTTCCCAAGTTTGTCAGGAGCGAGCTCTTGTGATTATTAACAGGCGCAGAACATAACAGGCGCCCTGGAACAAGATTAGCATGCAGCCGGTGTTCCTCCTTCCATGCATCTATTACTAATGTCATATACATTGTATCCTAGCGGGGGATGGAGGGGGTGGGGGGGGCTCTGCACTCCTCAAAACATCTCCCCATTACCCCATCCTAGACCCAAGCAGAGGGGGCAGCACTTACCCCCATCCAGACCCAAGGGGCTTGTAAATCACTTCCTTCAATTTCCAAATAATATTTTTTAAAGTGCCAGTCCCTTTAAGAATTACGTTTCTCATATGCCATAAAAGGGAAGGGGGCGCTTCTTCGGGCCCTTATTAGTCGCAGCAGATATCTTTGGAGGACTCAGAGTCAGACCCACCAGTTATTACACGTAATGGTCATGTTGTAATACTTTGCTTCACCTGTAGTGGCCGCTGTTGGAGAAATATTCCACCTGTAGTTTCCATAATTGAAATCTGATTGGTAGTGATTCTTCATTTAAAGGGGTTGTCTGGTCGTGTAGCTCCAGGATTTGAAAGAAGTAGAATCCCCACGATGGGTTAGAAAAAGGGAAGCTTTATATTACAATGACTCCCGCCCCCAAACACTCAGCATGTTTATGTATTCAAGAACCAACTATAGATACAATGGGGGTCATTTACTAAGGGCCCGATTCGCGTTTTTCCGACGGGTTATCTGAATATTTCCGACTGCGGCGATTTTCCCTGAATTGCCCCGGGATTTTGGCGCACACGATCGGATTGTGGCTCATCGGTGCTGGCATGCACGCAACTGAAATCGGGGGTGTGGCCATAAAAAAACCCCATGGATTCAGAAAAACCGTCGCAGTTAAAAAAAGTGTCGCTTGACACGCGCTTACCTGCACCCAGCGTAGGACGGTGAACTTCAGTACAGCAGCGACACCTGGTGGATATCAGAGGAACTACCTTAGTGAATCCCGGCCGGACCTGAATCCTCCGCAGAGAACGGGCCGCTGGATCGCGAATGGACTGGGTAAGTAAATCTGCCCCAATATGTGGTCCACTGATCTTTCGAAGTTGCTGGACCTGTGGTGATCATTGTAGAAATCAGATTGTTTGTACTCACCTTTTTTGGTTGTGCCAGAAACAGGCACAACACTAGTTTGGGCATTTGCGATGAGTAGCTGATGCCGCGTCTCCACCCTCACCCAAAGGTTGGGTAACAAGGGAGTGTAGCAAATGGACTGGAGGGTAGGTTACTGGTTGTAACTCCCTATGTATGAAAAAGAGACGTCTGGATGGCGCTGGTACTCAGGGGTAAAGGTTTCTTTTATTCTGAGAAATTTTTGGACAACGCGTTTCGCTCTATACAAAGTGCTTCATCAGGTCTAGTCTTGTTGTGCTGGGGTCGTGTAGAGATTGTGGCCATACGAGCTACGATCTATGCACGGCCCCAGCACAACAAGATTAGACCAGAGAAAGTGCGAAACGCGTTGTCCAAAAATTTCTCAGAATAAAAGAAAACCTTTACCCCTGAGTACCGGCGCCATCCAGACGCCTCTTTTTCACACATAGGGAGTTACAACCAGTAACCTACCCTCCAGTCCAAGTTAGAGAAGCTGAAAGAGTCACAATCCAGTGATCATCATGGGTGAGAGAAGCCACGCCGGTGTAATTGGGTTAGAGAAATCTGGTGGGACATCAGGGAACAATCAGCTGACTACTTGGAGTTATGGTAGCCAGAATATGGTAATCAAACAACTGCTGGGCTTTAGGGTGCGGTCACACGTACCATTAGCGTTGCGTCTACAAACGCAGCACTGGGGCTACGGGGGCGGGCCTCGACCCAATCGCATATGCGTTTCTATAGAAATGCATGTGATTGGTTATCAGAACCAGGTGTCTTGCATTATAACTATTGGTTGGCGATCACTACCGGTACGTCTGACCGCACCCTTAGAGTAGATTGAACACTGGTAATTATGTGATTGCATTTGTAATGTCCTGGAGTGGGGCCATTAATACCATATTTTTTTGGACTATAAGGCGCACAAAAAATCCTTTGATTGTCTCAGAAATCAAAGTCGTGCCTTATAGTCCAGTGCGCCTTATATATGAACCGTACTTACAGACAGTAGCTGCCTTGAGCTGTGCACAGGTCTGCCTCCTGCTGGTCATTCATCCATATAATCCGGTGCGCCTTATGTATGAACCTAGACGTTTTAGCAGGAATTTATTGATTGTGCACCTTATAATCCGGTGTGCCTTATAGTCCAAAAATACAGTATATGTAATTCTGGATTTCTTGCCCCAGAGATCTACTGGGACTGATCACCCAGCTAGTTTCTTCAACTGAAGTAAATTTGGATATTTAGGTCCTCATTGGCACTCAAGATCCCTTACTTCCTTCCCTAGTTAGGCTGCATGGCAAAACACTACCACCAAGTTACGGTAAGTAATAGGGCATTACATGTGCAATATTATTTGTATGTCTGTTAAACCCAAGGGTAAAAATATTATTTTTATTATGTTTAAACAAATTATAACTACCTGAGGCTGAGCAGGCAGGTTGTTGGCTGATATATAGGTTCTTTCTAGGGCTCTGGGTCTCAGTCTAGAGATTTCTGGGTGAAAACACGCTGATTATTGCTAAACTGCTATCCCATGGTGCTAATGTAGCAAATCTAACCTGGTTCATTAGAGATACTCCCAGCCGAGCTGATTACTGGTCCAGGCTGATGTTTCTGCAAAGGTTTTCACTACTGCGACATCAAAGAGCTAGAGAATCTGGACCAGAGGTAATATAAGGACCACCAGTAGTTAGATGATGATGATTATAAGTTAGATAAACTGGACCAGTGGTAATATGATGACCTCTAAGAGATAAAGAAGCTGGACCAGAGGTCTTATAAGGACCTTTAAGTGATAAGTAAGCTGAACCACTGGTAATCTAGTGACCTTTAAGAGATAAATAAAGCTGGGCCAGTGAAGATATGAGGACCTTTTAAGAATTAGAGATTGGACCAGTGGTGATATGATGACCTCTAAGAAATAAAGAATCTGGACCAGTGGTGATCTGGACCCCCAACGTTCAGCAAGTTATCATGTTTTGTGGGAAACCCTTTTTTAGAGTTAGAGAAGACACCTGACCTCTGACCTCTAGAAGATAAATAAGTGTGGAGACCAGCAGAGGACAACATCCAGGATCTGCAGATGACACAACATTTCTGTCTGTAATCCATATCCGAGGAGGTTTTCTGATTTGTTTCTAGTGGTCAGAACCGTGAAAACACTCAGAACTGCAAAACCTGCAGGCCATTCATCCTGACTTCAGAGTCCAGCTCTTGGGCCTTGCGTTGCTCATCTCCAGATTGCGCAGAACTATTCTTGGGATATTTACCTGGCAAAAATTACAAAGCTATAAATAATTTTGCCTGCATCCAGGACGTACAGTTCTCCTTGCCCCTGATGCTCCGTATAGGTTCATTTATTCAACTTTTATTCCAAAGTCAATAATTTAACCCCTTCCCGCACCCAGACGTAATAGTGCATTGGTGTGAGAAGGTACATAGGACGAGCTATTACGTCCTGAATCAGCAGCGGCTCACGAGTGGAGGCGGCACCAGCAGCAGCGCACCCTAATACCCGATATCTAAAACCTCACATATTTGGTATTGCTGCGTCCGTAACAATCTGTATAATTAAACAACATTTTTTGACCAGCAAGCTGAACGCCGTAAAAAAAACCCTGAAAAACGTTCACAAAAAAAAGATATTTTTTTACTAACCCCTTACCGATGTGTGACGTATCTGTACATCACACGTCAGTTGCTCCTGTATGGGGAGGGCGCACAGGCTCCCGGAAAATTGGGTATCAAACTTTGTGGATCCTTTTTGCCATTTAATCCATTGTAAAAGTTGAATTTTCTGCCTAATATGAATGTATTGTCCAAAAAAATTGCTCCTCCATTTTGTTTTAACCCCTATAAAACACCTTCACCCCTCAAAAAAATTCTTAAAAGTGGTTTTTCATACGCTGAGGGATGTAGTCTCCATAATAGGGTAATTTTTCACGTCCCGCTATTATTTGAGCTTCTCACAGTCAATTGAAAGTTGAGCAGGTCCCTCTAAATACAAGATTTTCCAAAAACTGTGAAAATTGGCACCTGTCACCGGTGCCTCTGCGATCCATGTCGCGGATAGCGGGCACACATGTGCTACTCTCCATAGCTTTGCTCCCCCGGCCTGAACTCACCTCTCCATGCTCCCGTCCTGTCTATGCTGCGTGCGTCCCCGCTCCCTAGGGCGCGCATGCCGGTTCTCAAAGATTTAAAGGGCCAGCGCGCCACTGATTGGCGCTGCCACTTCCCGGTTTTGCCGGCTGTTCCCATCATTCCCCGCCGGATCTTTGAGCTCATAGTGATTAGAGAAAGCTTCCTGTTCCTTTCTCCGTGTTCCTGTTTCCCGTTCCTGTGCGGTTGCCTGTTCCTGCCTTGAGCTGCTGTTGTGACCCCGAACCTGAACCTTGGCTACCACTGTGGGCTAGTTGCATCTGTGGAATGACCTGGTGGTACCACGCCGCATCAAGACCATCCCGCTTTGCGGTGAGCGCTGGTGAAGACAAAGTACCACTTAGATTTCGGTCCCAGGTGTTGACTAGTACATCTCCCGCGATGGTCCAGGGGGTCCACAGACTCAGAACCCTGACAGTACCAAAATTCTAAGCCTCATAGAAAAATACATGGATTCTTAAAAAAACATCCCAACATAAAGCAGATATTTGGGAAAGTTATGAATTAGTTTGGGTGCTTTAAACCAATTTGAAGTACAAGAAAAATCGCAAAACTCAAAAATCCCCTGGAAATGTTATAGCGTTCCAAAGCTACAACCACTTATAGTGACCCATGGGCCGCGTCCTAGAGGCCAAAATAGGTGCTGTCCAGCCGGAAGCTCTCATGCGCACCATCTCCCAGCGCTTACAACGCTGAGAGATAGGGACGGATAGGAGGAGCCGTCCACATCGCGGACCGGAAGCTCCCTGTGTGTGGCTTCCGTGCCCCTGTAAACAAACAGGGGCACGGATCGGAGGGACCGCGGCGCGGGACATCGGCGGCTCCGGAGGAGGTAAGTGGATGTTTATTATGTTTAACTAGCCCTCCCCAGCCTGGCCGTAAACATCAGGTTTATTCACAGACAACAGCTGATCACTTACCTACAGCTGGTCCCTGGTGATCACTTACCTACAGCTGGTCCCTGGTGATCACTTACCTACAGCTGGTCCCTGGTGATCACTTACCTACAGCTGGTCCCTGGTGATCACTTACCTACAGCTGATCACTGGTGATCACTTATCTACAGCTGATCATTGGGGATGACTTACCTACAGCTGATCTCTGGTGATCACTTATCTACAGCTGTTCTCTGGTGATCACTTATCTATAGCTGATCACTGGGGATCACTTACCTACAGCTGATCACTGGTGATCACTTATCTATAGCTGATCACTGGGGATCACTTACCTACAGCTGATCACTGGGATCATTTATCTACAGCTAATGACTGGTCATCACTTATCTAAAACTGATCACTGGTGATCACTTACCTACAGCTGAACACTGGTGATCACTTATCTACAGCAGATCACTGGGGATCACTTACCTACAGCTGATCACTGGTGATCACTTACCTACAGCTGATCACTGGTGATCACTTATCTACAGCAGATCACTGGGGATCACTTACCTACAGCTGATCACTGGTAATCACTTATCTACAGCTGATCACGGGTAATCACTTATCTATAGCTGATCACTGGTGATCACTTATCTACAGCTGATCTCTGGTGATCACTTACCTACAGCTGATCACTGGGGATCATTTATCTACAGCTGATCACTGGGGATCACTTACCTACAGCTGATCACTGGTGATCACTTATCTACAGCTGATCACTGGGGATCACTTACCTACAGCTGATCACTGGTAATCACTTATCTACAGCTGATCACGTTTAATCACTTATCTATAGCTGATCACTGGTGATCACTTATCTACAGCTGATCACTGGTGATCACTTATCTACAGCTGATCACTGGGGATCATTTATCTATAGATTATCACTGGGGATCACTTACCTACAGCTGATCACTGGTAATCACTTATCTATAGCTGATCACTGGTGATCACTTATCTACAGCTGATCACTGGTGATCACTTATCTACAGCTGATCACTGGGGATCACTTATCTATAGATTATCACTGGTGATCACTTATCTACAGCTGATCCCTGCTGATCACTTATCTATAGCTGATCACTGGAGATCACTTACCTATAGATTATCACTGGTGATCACTTATCTATAGCTGATCACTGGGGATCACTTATCTACAGCTGATCACTGGGATCATTTATCTACAGCTAATGACTGGTGATCACTTATCTAAAACTGATCACTGGGGATCACTTACCTACAGCTGATCACTGGTGATCACTTATCTATAGCTGATCACTGGGGATCACTTACCTACAGCTGATCACTGGTCATCACTTATCTACAGCTGATCACTGGGGATCACTTATCTATAGCTGATCACTGGTGATCACTTATCTACAGCTGATCACTTGGGATCATTTATCTATAGATTATCACTGGGGATCACTTACCTACAGCTGATCACTGGTAATCACTTATCTATAGCTGATCACTGGTAATCACTTATCTATAGCTGATCACTGGTGATCACTTATCTATAGATTATCACTGGTGATCACTTATCTATAGCTGATCACTGGTGATCACTTATCTATAGCTGATCACTGGTGATCACTTATCTATAGATTATCACTGGTGATCACTTATCTATAGCTGATCACTGCTGATCACTTACCTACAGCTGAACACTTCTGATCACTTATCTACAGCTGATTATTCGTGTTCACCTATCTACAAATGATCACTAGAGATCACTCAGTCCACAGTTGATTTTTCTTTAAAGTGAACCTGTCACAGGAAATTCCAATAGCCTGAGCTGTGCTAATTTTAATATACATTTTTAATTATTTTTTACTAATTTTTATAATTACTTTATTTATGTCTTTGTCTGCATTTTGAATTTCATTTCAGTACTTTATATAAGTTTAACTCACATTACACTCATCCTTATTTTGCTTGTATTCTTTCTCTCCTTCACACCATACCTCTCACTCTGCTCAATGCACATGACAGGAAGTGGGGATGGAGGAGGGAGCTGGATGAGTGGGGAGGAGACAGACAAGGGGTGTAGCTGCCCATACCCTGGGACTCACCACATGCTTCTGGCAGGGAGCCAGGTAATGTGAGGCAAACTTTTATAAAGTACAAAAATTGTAAAAATTGCTGACAAAGGCATTTTTAAAAACCTCGCATAGGCTATTGGAAACTGTCACAAGCTTAAAAACAACATTCCTGGTGACAGGTTTTCTTTAAGCCGTAAAAGTAATAGATCTTTGTCACAAGTTGGTGACATAGAGGGGCACAAGTTGTATCCTTTACATTGGGCCTCAAAGTATTAATCAATATTTAGCTCAGCAAAATGAGTCAACTGGATAAGGGATTTACATGACCGCAAGATCAGACTACAGTTTGATTGTTTGTAGTCTGTAACCATGGTAACACATGGGACTGCATGGAAGCTGTAATGAAGCACAATGAAGTTTACTGGTTCATTGAGTGATGATGTATTTGTTGTTGGCCACATGTCATCATCTACTGTGTGTAGACTCTTATTGTAATATATTACACAAGTAAGATTGAAGATAATTTTTTAGAAACATTTTTTATTGTTTTTTTTTTTTTTCATGGATTGACATCAATGGTTCCGAGTAATATCCCTTGGCAGATGAAGATGTTCATTCTTTTTAGACATTTCTTGCTGCTTTCAGTGGAGATTGACCCATCAGACACGGACCTTACATGGTGGACCTCACCACGGAGCACAGCGGCTTGAGCAAAGCTTCCTTCAGAGTCAGTTTGATGGACTATAGAAGAGCTTTATGAACAGTAAGGTTTCTACATTGTTGCAATTCAAGGGTTTTATCATCAAAGTTTAAAGGGAACCTGTCACCAGGGACCTCATTTTCACTAAAGACAGGTTGCAGAAGCCCATCACACCTGCAGTGCACATCTGCCTTACTGCCTTTTTTTGGATGCATTTAAAAACTCAGCATGTGCTTTGTCTGTGCTGCTCAATCACTCCTCAGCTCTCAGCCCCCACATATCTGCTCTTGTATAACTCCTGTGCCTTCACTCACACAGGGACAGAGCTTAAAGCCTGGTGAACTGACATCAGTGGGGGGAAGGAGGAGCTGTACAGGAGCACAAAGGTGGGGGCTGAGAGTTGAGGAGTGAGCAGCACAAAGGTGGGGGCTGAGAGCTGAGGAGTGAGCAGCACGAAGGTGAGAGTTAAGAGCTGAGGAGTGATTGAGCAGCACAGACAAGGCACATGTTGTTTTTTAATGTATTCAAACCAAAACATACCCTAGGATTAAACAGGATTTGAAAGTCTAGGTAAGTTAAAACACAATTATATTGTAATGCAAATGCTCAGAAAAGGCAGAAAGGCAGATGTGCAATCCCAGTGTAGTCTTTAGTGAAACTGTCACCTTGGTGACAGATTCCCTTTAACTTTCATAATTTTTCATAAATTTTATAACTACTTACCCAAGTGTTTTAAAAACATGTGTCAACCTCTAAAACAGTTTTTTTCCCCCAAAACCTATGTGCCTGACGCATGAACACTGGATGGGAAAATTAAAACATCACATGACCACGGCAGCCATTATCTCATCACACAATGACTTTAAGTCCATGAGGACACTAATGGAATATCGGACGCATATATGACCCACCTTTGCCTGTAGGTGTCCTCTTCTTCACTGGTAGTGAACAGCCTACCATGGTCATGGTATACCATTATACCAGGGATTATGTAATCATATGGTATTGACATAGTTTCATAGTTTATACGGTTGAAAAAAGACACTTGTCCATCAATTTCAACCAAGGAAGGGAAGGGATTGGATGAGGAAGAGATTTAGGGGAAATAATTCTATATAACATAACCATCAATGTTATTTAGGTGTAAAAAGGCATCTAGACCCTTCTTGAAGCTCTCTGCAACAACAACTTTCACCATATTTTTTGTATGGACCATTCATATATTTTTGTAAATTAATCGTGTCCCCTCGTAGTCGTCTCTTTTCCAATTTTATTAACCCTTAATATTTTAGACTTTTATGTACAATTGTCGTCGAAAATATTGCAGATGGATTGTGTGTAAAAGTTTGTCTACACAAATTGGCAAATCGTGTGCTAAGTGCCCTTTTTACCCTTTAGTAAGTCCCAAAATGGGGAAAATAGGACCTTAGCAAAGACTCAGTGGGTTATTGGTGATCTTCACTGTTCCCAGGATCTACCAAGTCTAACCTATAACCCTACATTGTTTATCCACAGGAAGGCAAGAAAATGCTTGTCAATTGGCCAATAAAGATAAGAAAAATTCCCCTCCCCAACTCCAAGACTGTGGCCTGAAAAAATTCCTGGATAAACGTCCCATCACAAGTTCCCATAACTTGATATTTTGTTTTGCATCTCGTAGATGTTCTCCAATACAATTTACCTTTCAAGATTTTTCTATACTGTGTTTTTTAGTTATAAAAACGAATATTTAACAATGTGATGTCTACAACCATAAGAGATCAGGATATCAGTTTTCATCAGATCCGAAACATTGTATCGTAAGGAAGTCAGAACCAAAGCAACAGTAAAACCCAACTTACAAGAGGACCTTTCACCACGTCCACCAACTCCAACACTTTGCATCCTTTAATATACATGAGAGAACCTAATTAATATAGTTTCAGAATCCAATATGCAAATTAGACTCTTTTTGGCCAAATGGGCGGTTCTGGGTAATTCTCCGCTCCATTGACCCAAAAGAATAGATAGAATGGGGGTTATTTATCATAGGACCAGCTCCTTGGGTCACTTCTATTGGGGGTTATTTATCATTGGTTTTCCTGAGCTTTTTTGGCATGAAAAAAATCTCAAAATAGTCAAATTGAGGTTTTTTCAAACTTCTCACTGCTAAAAAGGTCTCACAGGACTATTTCCATCTCTTCATTATTCTGGCCTAAACATAGGACTACTGCTAGTGCTACGCCGTGCAAAGTCAGAATCATGACTTGAGACTTTTGCAAAAAGTCTCATAAAAAGTCTCAAACTTTCTCCAGTCCCTGCTAGTGGATGTGCTGAGACTTTTTTTTTGCATTTTGAGACTTTTTTTGGGACTTTAAAAAAAAAAATCCCAGACATAAAATAGACCATAAGAACATTTATTAAAGGGCTAAAGTTACTTTAATGAATCTGATGGGCAGCCGAGCTCCAATAATAGACAGGGTACTGTCCCTAAGAGCCGCCTAATGATAAATAACCCCCTATATCTATTTTTGGAGCTCCACTGCCTATCATATTCACTAAAGTTGCTTTGGCCATGTTCTGTCTAGAATTTTATTTTTCAAAAAGTCCCAAAAATGTCTCAAAATGCATAAAAAGTCTCAGCACAGAGACCAGCAGGGACTGGAGTAACTGTGAGACTTTTTATAAGACTTTTTTTGCAAAAGTCCCAAGCCATGCCTCTGGCTTTGCACAGTGTTGCAGTATTTCTAGGTTTACACCAGATTAATAAAGAGGTGGAAATAGTCCTGTGAGACTTTTTAGCGGTGAAAAGTCTCAAAAATCCTCAATGCAACTACTTTGAGGCTTTTTTTTACACCAAAAATGCCCAGGAAAACTAATGAGAAATAATAACCCCCAATTACTCCAAAATGGCGCAGGCTAGAGAGAAAATTCCAACTTTGCCAAACTTGATGGATCGGATCCTCCTCCAGGATGCAGAGAGTTGGAAGAGGTGGAGGTGTTGAAAAGTCCACTTCAAATAACAAAAAGTTTTTTTTTTGTTTTTTCTTTGCCAAAATCAGGAGAAGACAACTTCAGACGGATAGAGATATGAACATTTTTATTGCAACCCATAAATAGTCATCTTTTATCTTATGAGGTACAAAGCTTTGCAACTGAGTGCATCAAATCCTACGGGTTGTGCGCTGGCCCGGTACATACCGCCAGTGGACATGTCTGCAAAAAGACTTTTAGAACCCAAAGCTTTTCAAAAGCAAACTGACGGCATCTATTATAGACACTGATCAACCCCAGTGGAATCTGCTTTTGCAAGCCCCCCCCCCCCCCAAAAAAACCTTGCAGTTCCAAGTCTCTTTAAAAACCAAAGCTATGTGGCTTATATCAGAGAAATTCTGCCCCTCCCACTTGCCAATATGGCATCTAAAAGGGATACGCAACCTTTGCCAATTTTCGAGAAGGGTTCTGTTCCCTTATCCCCTTCCCGAGACCAACAAAGGCTTAAAATCATTATTTACAAATCAAAAAAAAAAAACTCCATAGAGGAACAATCTTATCTCTCCCGAAATACAAGGAAGTCCCTGTCTCTATTTTTGATTGAATTTAGAAAAAAAAAAAAAGTTGTACATCCACCCGAATATACCCAACCTCTTATCAAGCATTCCCTAAAAATAGAATTCTATTCATGCAGGTACTTGCTGCACCAAAAAAATATTAGATATATTTATTTATTTATATATATATTTATTTTTTATTTTTTTGTTTTAATAAAACTATGAAAAAAAAACAAAACAAACAAGTCTAAATCAAATCGATGACTCGATCCGGTTCAAACGAGGATTCTCCAAGCAAATGTAAAAAAAAAAAATTTGGAACCGGGTGGCAAATTAGAAAAAAAAAAAAAGGTGAATAAAATTATTTAAAAAAATTAAAAACGAATGAAAAAAATGCAGCTTTGTTATGAATTATATGCTTTTTTTTTTTATTATTATTATAATGCATACCAGTTTCACAAAGTGCATGCTTTATTTTTAAATTTTTTTTGGAACTGGCAAGCGAGAAAGATCCGTTCTCTCCTTCTGTTTTTAACAATTTTTTTTATTTTTTAAAACAATCTATCAAGCATTTTTTGAAGATGTATCAGGCTATATACCCGGCATACAGACTGCCTAATGCACATGCTTCATCTGGCATTTAAAAAATAAACCATAAAAATAAGTTTTTTATTTTTTTGAATTTTTTTTTTTAGTTTTTTTTTTTTTTCTTCTTACATTAGGGAATAACCTCAAGATTAAGAATTTTTTTTCAAGTAATTAAATACCTGATACACAGATCTATTTTTAGTAGTTAAAGGGGTATTCCGGGAATATGAACGTCTGACAGAAAAACCCATGATGATATAACTAAATGAATACAACAATACTCAATGTCATTAGTCACAAAATGGAGCTTAAATAATTTGATTTTATGATTTACTAAATTTATGGCCTCTCTAAAGTAGGTGGAGTTATCACTAAGATGGCCGCCACTGGAAACTACAAGTTCCATGATCCTTTAGTACTCAGTAACTCCTCCTCCCTCTTATGCTCTGCTCCCAGTGATGATATAACAGGTTTTTTTGCTCTGTTACCATAGTAATGATGTGTAACTGCCATCACCACAACACTGGCCATACTGGATGCACTGCAACCAACCAACAACAGCCAAACGTAGTGGTGATCACATGACCTGCCCAGGCAGCTGCAGGACATGTGATGTGGACATGTGACCAGAAGCCATCTTCTGTTCTGCGACGGACCGCGCGGAGGAAATTAACGGACTGATTAAAGGGCCAGTAGCATTTTAATTCTTCATTACAGTCTATGTCATCAGCATTTTCTGCTAAGGGGAGCAAAATTTTAAATAACAACTAATTACACATTAGCTTATATTTTGAGTGTCCACTTGTATATGAATTATGCTGATTCCTGGAATACCCCTTTAAGGGATTGCACAGACTTCATTGTATACCCGTCGCCCGCTCGAAAAAAAAAAAAACATTACCAAAAAAAAAAAAAAAAATTTTCTCAGTTCATAAATACGAGGGGCACACAAATGCCCCGTTTTTTTTTTTTTTTTTGTATGTGACTTTGGAATCTGTACTCTGTATATATAGAATCTTTTCATTGACTACGAAATCCTGTGAAATCCGTTGAGTCGTCATGTAAGGCATACTTTGCTGGAGTAGAAGGTTCTCATGCTTCATGCTCAAAGATTGAGTCTGAGAGAAGGCCGGCTAGTTAATTTTTTTTTTTGTGTGTGTTTTTTTTGTCCCTCCCCCACTCTCTGTCTCAATTCGAAATAGAAGGGCAAAGAGAGAGAGAGATAATGGTGACCCGTGGCAAAAGAACGGAGGAGATCTCAGATGGACTTTCGCCTTTTCATTAGCCGGTGGTTTTCCGTAAAGCTGTGCAACCCGGGAGAAATAGAACTAACGGGGGAGGGGAAGAGACTGTTTTTTAATGTGCTTGGCGATATCTCCTCGATCTTGTAGGATATGGAGTGAAAGTACTGTGGGTTCAGCTTGGAGCTGAAGGAATTTTGATGGGACACCATCCGGCTGGTGTATTCGTGGGACCTGTAACACATACAAGAACAAACGGACTGAAGGTCTGTAACTTCGGCCTTATACCGAGGCCGGCCGTGTTGTGAGTCTTCTTGGATGTGGATGATCATGCTGCTCCGGTTCCCGGCGAGAGACGCCCGCTCCTCCGCGTCTCTCCTTTCGTCTTCACTGTTCATGGTTAAAAACCTGAGAACAACTAAGTTAAGAAATGCCCCGATGACCGTCAAACCCACCAAAATGTACATAAAGCTAAAAGCCACGTAGACTGGCTTCTTTTGGAGGGCCCGGTTTTTCTGGAGGGCCACGTAGTCTCCAAATCCTATTGTAGTTAAAGTTATAAAGCAATAATAATATGCCTGGAAAAAGCTCCAATCTTCGTAATGGGAGAAGGCTGCAGCTCCGATGCATAATGTCCCCATGCAGGAGAAGAAGCCAACGGTGACCATGTTCTCCATGGAGACCTCCGTGCTCCTCATGCCGCAGCATTTCTTGATTCTTTTCAGGAGGTACTTCACAAAGGTGTTCATTCGCTCACCGAGGCTCTGGAACATGACCAGGGTAAGAGGGATTCCTAGCACGGCGTAGAACATGCAGAAGGCCTTTCCAGCATCCGTACCAGGAGCGGCATGTCCATAACCTGGAAGAAGACACAAGAGGTGCATCAGGAAGGGGTCACAATCTTCATTAGTACAAAACATTTCTGTCTCATTTAATTGGACAAACTCAATAGAAAAGTAGATCCAGCAAATAGGTGAAAGGATACTTAAAGGGGTATTCCCATGAAGACAAGATTCTTAAATATACTCAGGATAACAAAATAACACATTCTCTATTATTAACAAAAATACATAATTTCACAGATATAGTTCCATCCTGTCTCTATCAGTCCTGGTGTTAACAAGGTTGGTTGTCCCTGGACATAACCGTAAATCTTCTTACTATGGTCGTATTCTTCTCATGAATAGCTTCTCCTGTCTGCACAACGCAGTGCTCTCTGTCTCCTGCTTCTCCTCTCTGCATTACAAGACCAGCTCAGACACAGGCACTTCCCGTCTGCTAGCAGCAGTGTGCAGAATCTTACTCTACCAGCTACAGGCAAGATAAGGTCTTTATCCTAGGGGAGGGGAAGGCATAGCAAAGCTGACTGTGTGTGTTATAGGTGAGATAGCAGAGCTGTGGTGTTTCACTGTGTCTTATATCCATCTCATGACTCTCATTTCTGATCTCTCTTTTTCTCTTTGTCAGATACTAGTAGAATGTTCCGAAGCTAAATAAAAGTGTATATAAACCCTGGATCCTGATAATCTAAGCACATTATCAGCACACAGCATCTCACAGCACAGAGGAATCATGAAGTGTCTGCTTATAGAGTCTTGGCTCACACTCTGAAATCTTGCACTGACCATCACTTAGTGATACGAGCTAAAACAGCAAAAAAATAAGTAAAACTAGTAAAATAGTAAAGTAAAGGGTTAAAAATTATCTATATTGTGTAAACATCACTAGGGGATTAAAATTTGAGAACCTTCTTTTTCACTAGCAACCCCCTTTAAGGAGATCCAGATTGAGAAGGCAATGATTTCTTGGCCCATAAAGTTTTATGAAGCCAAATCTGTAGGGGCAGCGCAGTGGCTCAGTGGTTAGCATTACAGCCTTGCAGCGCTGGGATCTGGGTTCAAGTCCCACCAAGTTTAACTTTTTCAAAGAGTTTGTATGTTCTCTCCGTGTTTGCATGGGTTTCCTCTTAGTCCTCCGGTTTCCTCCCACACTGTAAAACACACTGGTAGGTTGATTAGATTGTGAGCCCCAATGGGTACAGGGACTGATTTGGGAAGTTCTGTGCAGCGCTGCGTAATGCGCTATATAAATAAAGGAATTATTAGTATGAAACCCATTTATGGACATAAGACTGCGGCCACCCATCGCTTTCAGGCTCCCCAATGACTTGCAGGACACCATATGGCGGGTTTATTATTAGTGCCTCATAGTCACAGTGTGTGGAGTGTGGACCGGGTGAATCAGATGTGGTGTAATGCTGTATAATATTTGGTACTATGCCTTTAAGAAGGGGACTGTACTCATTTAGTGATTGTAAAACCTATGGTCCGGGGCTGTAGGTTCTAGAATGAGGGAGAATATAAAGCCCCAGCATGCACTGCGCCTCCCTGATATAGAAACCAGCCTACAGCGACACTTTGTAACGATGTGACCATTTCGTGTAGATCCCATAGACTCCTGTACACGTCTCCAGAATCACAGGATGATAATTTTAGGTTCTCATATTATTATTATCCATGGGGTATAATGACAGAGGAACCACGAGGCGCCATAGAGGTAACAGTCCTGCGCCTCTACCGCGCCCCAGCAGCGCTTATACATGATACACGGAGGGGGACAACAAGACAATAGTTATTATTATAGGGAGGGGCAGGATAAATCACAGGTTGGAGCATTACAGTAATTTAAGTCATGTCTGACTGCAGTGTGTAGGAAGCTGTAATGTACACGACACGTACAGCCAGAGCCCAAATATATCCTGTATAATACTCCAGAGCTGCACTCACTATTCTACTGCTGGTGCAGTCACTGTGTACATACATGACATTACTTATCCTGTACTGATCCTGAGTTACATCCTGTATTATACCCCAGAGCTGCACTCACTATTCTGCTGCTGGTGCAGTCACTGTGTACATACATGACATTACTTATCCTGTACTGATCCTGAGTTACATCCTGTATTATACTCCAGAGCTACACTCACTATTCTGCTGCTGGTGCAGTCACTGTGTACATACATGACATTACTTATCCTGTACTGATCCTGAGTTACATCCTGTATTATACTCCAGAGCTGCACTCACTATTCTGCTGATGGTGCAGTCACTGTACATACATGACATTACTTATCCTGTACTGATCCTGAGTTACATCCAGTATTATACTCCAGAGCTGCACTCACTATTCTGCTGCTGGTGCAGTCACTGTGTACATACATGACATTACTTATCCTGCACTGATCCTGAGTTACATCCTGTATTATACTCCACAGCTGCACTCACTATTCTGCTGCTGGTGCAGTCACTGTGTACATATATGTCATTACTTATCCTGTACTGAGTTACATCCTGTATTATACACCAGAGCTGCACTCACTATTCTGCTGATGGTGCAGTCACTGTCTACATACTTGACATTACTTATCCTGTACTGATCCTGAGTTACATCCCGTATTATACTCCAGAGCTGCACTCACTATTCTGCTGCTGGTGCAGTCACTGTGTACATACATGACATTACTTATCCTGTACTGATCCTGAGTTACATCCTGTATTATACTCCAGAGCTGCACTCACTATTCTGCTGCTGGTGCAGTCACTGTGTACATACATGACATTACTTATCCTGTACTGATCCTGAGTTACATCCTGTATTATACTCCAGAGCTGCACTCACTATTCTGCTGCTGGTGCAGTCACTGTGTACATACATGACATTACTTATCCTGTACTGATCCTGAGTTACATCCTGTAAATCTTTTATTTTATATATAAAAATGAAAAACATAACAATCATAAACATAAATCAAGCCATAACTTCTGGCAAAACAAAACAATTATAATAATAACAAAACAATAATACAAACTAAAAGAGTCTTACGAAAATCTCCTGGCCCAGCCACACACACACCACACAATCAGCATTATAAAACAAAACCTTCACCCAATCCCACCACCTAATTTTTTTTTTATAATTTTTTATATATTTTTTTTTCCATATACAATTTTTTTTTTTTTTTATGAAAACCTAAAGAATACACAAAAAAAGACATAAACAGGAAATAAAAACATTAAATATAACTAACTAAATCCCACGCCCATCACTCTCCCATCCAGACACTGGTCTAACGTCCAAAGTCCGCGCTATATAGTCCAGACCAGTGCCCAGGATCGTATAGTCCACATCCCGTCCACCCCCCTCCCAACCTAACACCCTAACATCAACACCCCAAAACCAACCAACCTATATACACAAGAACTATAACTACATAAATACACAATGTACACAAAATACAAACACATTAAACAAATTAACATAACAAATCCAAACCACATAAAGCCCAGGTTCGGTGCCTGCAAGCCCTACATCTCTATATGCTCAGATACAAAACAAAAATCTACAGTGTCAGCTTCAGCCCAACACCAGGAGAGGAGACGACAGACTAAGGGACACTAAAGGAGAACCCCCTCCAAAGGAGAGAGGCCCTCCCCGTGCCCAGCCTCTCATACTCCAGAGAGCGCACCTTCACCAGGTCACCCAGAATGTTCCTAACCACCTCATCCACCGGGAGGATTTTACGCTGCGTCGACACTAAACACCGTGCGTTCCACGTGTGGTACCTGACCACTAGACTGACTAGGAATAAAGTGCAGCGGTCCCGGCCACCCAGGCCTCTGAATGCTCCATAGGCCCACTCCGCATAGGAGAGACCGGCCAACCCGGGCCAATGGATGGAAGCGCCCACCCGGTTGTACACCTCTGTGTTAAAGGGGCACTGAAGCAGGAAGTGGTCCATGCTCTCCAGCAGGCCACCGCACTCCTCCCGGGGACAACCCCTTTCCTCAGAGCTCCTACACTTCAGATTGTCCCTCACACACAGCTTTCCATGGAAGCAGCGCCAAGCCAAGTCCCAAAACTTCAAGGGGATCCTGATGGAATTCAATAAACTCAAACCCACCCCCAGATCCCGACTTGGGCAATCCCTGAGGGCCAGAGGCTTCTGGAAATGGGTCAACAGAACCCTCTTGTCAAGGACTTTCCTCGACATGGTCCTGATCTCCCACATTCCCAGACCCCACCGGCGAATCACCTTCAGAACCGGGGTAGCGTAAGCCGGAAGATGCCCATGCGGTGTACGAAGATCCTTCACTTGCCCTCCTGTCTCCCATTCCTGGAAGAAAGGCCGAAACCATCCCCTGCAGGAGTATACCCATGGAGGAGCCCTCTCTTTCCAGAGGTTGGCGATATTGATCTTAAGAAAGGTATTCACTAGGAACACCACAGGGTTGACCATACACAACCCTCCTTGTCTCCTCGTGCGGTAAGTAACCTCCCTCTTGATTAGGTTCAGCCTATTCCCCCATAACAGCTGGAAGAACAGACTGTACACCCGAGTCCAGAGGGGTTCTGGCAACATGCACACACTGCCCAGATATATCAGCAATGGGAGCAGGTAGGTTTTGATCAGATTAACCCTTTCTCTGAGGGTCAAAGACCAACCCTTCCACTGGTCCACCCTCTGAGCGGCGATCTTAAGCCTGCCGTCCCAGTTTTGCATGGGGTAATCCCCCTGGCCAAATTCGATGCCGAGAACTTTGGCAGAGTCCTGGGGCCCTGGAAGAGTGTCCGGGAGATCAAAGCCCGGATCCCCCTCTCCCAGCCAGAGACTCTCACACTTATCCCGGTTGATCTTGGACCCAGAAGCTTCTGAGTAGCGGTCAACCTCTGACATCACCCATTGCGCCTCCCCTCTCGAGGACACAAAAACAGTGACGTCATCGGCGTACGCTACCACCCTTAGAGTGGCTTCCGGTGCTGCCCGGTCCATCCCGACTCCCACCAACGGCCCACGATCAACCCTCCTAAGGAATGGGTCAATCGCGAACACGTACAGTAGTGGGCTCAGAGGACAACCCTGGCGAACACCAGACCCGACCTCAAAAGAACGGCCAATCCAACCGTTTACAAGCGGGAAACTCTCTGCCCCTGCGTACAAAACTTTCAGCCAATTGACAAACCCACCCGGCAGGCCATACCTCAGAAGGACAGACCAGAGGTACTCGTGGTTAACCCGATCAAACGCTTTTGCCTGATCCAAGGACAGCAAGTACCCCTTCCAGTTACCAGCCCTGCCCTGCTCCACTGCCTCCCGGACACAAAGCACAGCACTAAATGTACTGCGGCCTGGAACAGAGCAGTGCTGGGTCCCCGAAAGGAGCCGGGGCGCAAACTGCACCAGCCGATTAAACAGCACCTTTGCCAAAACCTTTCTGTCCGTATTGAGAAGCGCTATGGGACGCCAGTTCTCAATACGAGATCGGTCCTTACCCTTTGACAGGATGATCAGGGCTGACCTCCTCATTGACTTCGGCAGAGCGCCCGAGGAAAGACACTCATTGAATACCTCAGTCAAGAGGGGAACCAAGGCGTCCTTAAAGGTCTTATAAAACTCAGATGTTAAGCCATCCGGACCCGGCGATTTCTTGAGGGCGAGCCCTTCAATCGCTAGGCTGACTTCCTCTTCACTGATCATCTCTGTCAAAACATCAAGAGAAGGGTCTACTCCTGGCTCAGGGACAGTTTCAGCCAGGAAAGCCGACATCACATCCCGATCTAGATCCTTCCTGCCCAAGAGGTGTGAGTAGAAGGATCTGACGACCTCCAGAATCCCTGATCTGGACCTTTTCAGGGATCCCGTACTGTCAACCAGTCCCGTGACAACTTTACCATTCACTGACATCTTGCAGTTTCTGTAAGGGTCGGGCGAGCGGTATTTCCCGCAATCCCTCTCAAAAACCAAAGATGCGTGTCTATCGTACTGACACCTCTTCAGCAAGGATTTCACTCTGGAGATGTCCTCACGACTACCTCCAGTCGAGATGAGATGCTCGAGTCTCCTCCTCAGGCCCTGATACAGGCGGTACCTGTCCAGGCTCCTGAGGCTCGTGAGCTGGCGGAAGAATCTCGCCACCCTCTTCTTGAGCATCTCCCACCACTCTGACTTACTGCTACAAAGGCCCAGCAAAGGTACCTGGCTCTGAAGAAAGTCCTCAAAGGATTGTCTTATCTCTGCTTCCTCCAGGAGAGACGAATTGAGCTTCCAGTAGCCTCTTCCCATCCGGGGGGTCTCTGTAACATTCAGAGAAAACAAAATTAAACAGTGGTCGGAGAACTCCACCTCAACAACGGACACTGCTGAAGAAATGGCTTCCTCCTTTAAATAAAACCTGTCTATTCTAGACCTGCAGCTACCCCTATAATAGGTGAACCCCGCGTGGCCTGGGGTGTGCCGGATGTGGACATCCACCAGGCGAGCCTCACTGGCTATGCTATTAAGAGCGACGCTATCATAAGTCAGCTTGTCTCTGGAACCTCCCCTATCCTGGGACCTCGTGACAGCATTGAAGTCCCCTCCAAAGACCACCTGCCGACTTGTAAAAAGGTAGGGCTTGATCCTCATAAAGAGACACTTCCTGTCCCACTTGGACTGGGGACCATAGATGTTAATTAGGCGAAGTTCTTGTCCCTTCATGAGGACATCCAGGATCAGGCACCTCCCCATTTCTAACTCAACAACTCGTCGGCATTCTACCGGTGCGGTAAAAAGGACCGCCACTCCGCTATACGGCTCGGCCGCAAGAGACCAATAGGAAGGCCCGTGTCTCCATTCCCTCTTAGCTTTAAACACGGCTGCCAAATCTGGCAGCCTGGTCTCCTGCAAAAATAAAATGTCGGCTTCAACACGGCCAAGAAAATCAAAGGCCGCAAATCTAGCCGCATCAGACTTAATGCTGGCGACATTAATGGACGCCAGCGTCAACGGAGTGGGTGCCGCCATCATGAGTGATTGAGTTAGACGGCTTTTTTCTTACTATTCCCCTTCCCTCTACTGTCCTCTGAAGATGATCCCCTTTCTTTTTTACTATCAGAATTGGGGCAACTTCTCTTTAATGAAATTGTGGTGTCCATATTGTTATTGGCCCCCAAGGACCCACCCGGACCACCCTCTCCTTCGTCCTTGTCTCCTGACTCTGAGTCAGTTTCCCACTCTGAGGACCCAGCATCCCCAGAGGATAGAGACTCGGCGACCCCTGCAGGCTGCTCCGCCGCCACCTCCAGAACCCCACCCTCAGCCTCTCTTCCCGAGGAGGCGATCTCATCGAGGGTGAGGAACTGGTTGGAAAGCTCAACCAGAGGGGAGGAAGTTTTCCCTTCCTTAGGTACCTTAGATATGCCGCGCTTTTTCTTTTTCTGCTTGCGCTTATTTTCTAGCCAAATCCTGTTATTCTCATCCATACTTTCATAATGGGAGGACGTGGAGGACATGGCACCTTTCTCGCGCTCCATCCTCCTGACCTCCTCATCCAACTCATCATCCCTCAGGGCCTCAGTAGCAAGACCAGCCTCTGAGGAAGGACCCAGGGTCACCCCAGCAACCTGAGGCTTCCCCAGTTCTCTCCCTTTTTGTCTGGCTTCAAGCCGCCTCAACTGAGAAGGTGACTTATTCTTACTTTTCTTCACAGGCCCCTCAGCTCCTCCACCTCTGCTGGTACCTTCCCCAGCAGAAGCAACCTCATGGCTCTCCTCCACTGGGGTCACAACCGCATTGGCAAAGGAGCGAGGACAACGGCTGAAAGGGTGACCGAGCTCACCACACAGGTTACACCTAATGTCCTTACAGGATGCAGCGAGATGACCTAGCCCACCACACAAAGCGCACTTCTGCACTTGGCAGCTGGCGCTAAAGTGGGTGGGGTCACCGCACCTGTGACAGACCTTCGGCTGCCCCTGGTAGAAAATCAGGATTCTGTCCCGTCCAAGAAAGGCTGAAGAAGGAATGTGGGCGACTGTGCCGCCTGAACACTTCAACTTCATCATGAAGGTCCAGGCTCCAGACCAAATGCCAAATTCATCACGGTTTTTCTGCGGTACCTGTACAACCTCACCATAACGGCTGAGCCACGTCATGATGTCCATGCAAGAAAGTGACTCGTTACGGGTCAAAACGGTCACCTTCTTGACTGTGTTTTGGCGAGACACTGCTTGCACAGCAAAGTCTCGCCATGCGGGCTCGTTCTTTGCCAGCTCATAATTCGACCAGAAGAGCTCTAAGCCCTCCGGCCGGACAAAGCTGACATCGAACTCCGGAGTACCATAAGGATGTATCAGGGCAAAGATGTCACTAGCCCTGAAGTTCATCTTCAGGAGGAGCTCCACCACCCTTGACCTGGGTGGGCATGCGTCACTGCCACTCCAGCGAAGACGAACCACATTCCTACGGGCAGCTCCGGGCCCGGTTGTGGGTAAAGACCATACAGTCTCCCCCCCCCTTTTCTCTTGGAAGGCTGCCAGGCCATGCCTGTCTGTCCAGAAGGACAGATCAACCTCTCTCCCCTCTACAGTGATTGACTTTTCCCCTCTCCTGAGAGCCTCCAGAAGACGCCTTTGCAAAACGCTATTCCCAGAGTCAGGAGACAAGGAGTTAACCCCACTTGCCCCAGCGGTGACACTCGCATAGCTCCTTATGGGAGCGGCCACCACTGGGGGTGCAGATGGTCCAGCACTCCTACCAGGATCACCCCCCTCAGCACCATTCACCACCCCCACATTCACCACACTATGTAGAGTACTGCCTCGCTTCCTTGCATCACTCACGCCAGCTGGGCCAGGAGGACCTGGGGTTGCCTCGGCGTCACTGGGCACTGGGGGTAGAGCCACCTCCATAGCTGATTCAGCCTGAGAAGAGGCAGCTCCAACCCCGATCTTACTTGTGCCCTCTGCCTCATTGGCATTAACCCCTTGTTGTCCAGCAGTTTTTATGATGTTTGAGCATCGCTGCTCGATTGGTGGTAGAGGCCTCTTGTCCTTACAGACTCCAGACAGTTTTTTTGCCCCTTTCATATCTTCAGAGTTTGATGCACCAATACAGAATAACACTTTTCCTGCGACTTTCTCTGCAGGCTGCACAGGATGTTTGGGAGGCGCCGCACTACAAGCCCCAGCAGCCCCATCACGCTGCCGCTGCTCACCCTAGCAAGCAACAGCGCTAGGGGCCACAGGAGCCACCGCCACTGCCCCTGGCACTGGGCCACCCCCCCCTCCCACTAGGGGGCAGCGCACAGTACCAGGACCTGCTGGATCGCCCTCACTGTCCGGCCTTTCGGCCGATGCCTTCCCTGCACCATCCTTGCTACTGCAAACAAGGCTGGTGCTCTGCGCCATGATGGAACGTGGCTTTGCAATCTCCCCGCACCCTGGCACCGAGTCCACTGCAGGATTCGTGCTGGGCTGGGCAACGGGGCCTACACGACAGGCTGACACTGCTGCCCGCCCGGAGGGAACGGGGAGGGGACGAAACACCAGATTCACCTCCTGAGACGCCTTGACCTTCTTGGCTCTCTTCTTTCTCTTTAGGTCGTCATCTGGCATATCATCGCCGAAGGAGAAGTTCTGGAGGTGAACTGGGGACTCAAGCTGTCGGATCTGAGCCATTAGCGCCCCCCCCTGGCCGCTGTCATCACTTTCCTCCTCCAGGTTGGCAGAGCTGCAGCCTGATGGTAATGGCGCTTGCTCCGCAGGCAGCCTGTCGTGCGAGGCCTGCTGGTGTTGGTGCAGGCCACCAGACGGACACGGCAGGTCTTCCTCATCCTCCTCATCATCGCCATCGCCTTCATCCGCCTGGATCTGAAGCCCCTTCAGCTTTCTCAGCTTATCCTGGCGCATATCATCAAACCGGGCGTCGTTTTCTAATTTCTCACGAAACGGACCGCTGTGCTCACGGATTAGATGACGCTTTTCTTCCAGAGCGGTGACCTCGGCTTTTAGTCTGTCTATGGTGTTAAGAAGATCAGACTTCTTCTTCTTAGTGGCCACCCCCACTAGGGCCACGGTCTCCCTTATCTCCTCCTGGAGCCTATTCATCGCCTTGCCAGCTTCCTCGTACTCACGGAGGTGCTCAGCAATCCGGGAGCCATAGATGGAAGCAGACTCCCGGGCCTTAAGTTCACCCCATGCTTTTTGCACACCTCCGTGAGCACCCAGCTTTCCAGCTGAACCACCCAGCTTTCCCGCACAGTCACTCAGCTTTCCAGGAGGAGCACTCAGGCTGATGTTACTTGCCTTAATATTCTGTGTTCCGGAGACCTTGCGGCTTCCCTGGGTCTTGGGGGTGGCAGCCGAGGTCACATCGCTGCGTCCTTGGCTCCGGGCGGATCTTCTCACGCCATCAGTTTTGGCCGGTAACTGGATTCTCCTGCCTCCCGCCGGCCTGGTCCGGGAGACAGGAGCCTGGGACTTTCCTGCAGGATTCATCCCACAGAACCCACTCCCTCCCTGGGGAGGAGAGAGCAGGCCTGGGTGGATTGGGTTTGCTCCAGGTGGTGCAGGAGCTCAGCAGAACACAACCACACCCGTCAGCAGTTCACAGCAGAATGAGATTGCACTCACTATTCTGCTGCTGGTGCAGTCACTGTGTACATACATGACATTACTTATCATGTACTGATCCTGAGTTACATCCTGCACTATACTCCAGAGCTGCACTCACTATTCTACTGCTGGTGCAGTCACTGTGTACATAAATCACATTACTTATCCTGTACTGATCCTGAGTTACATCCTGTATTATACCCCAGAGCTGCACTCACTATTCTGCTGCTGGTGCAGTCACTGTGTACATACATGACATTACTTATCCTGTACTGATCCTGAGTTACATCCTGTATTATACTCCAGAGCTGCACTCACTATTCTGCTGCTGCTGGTGCAGTCACTGTGTACATACATGACATTACTTATCCTGTACTGATCCTGAGTTACATCCTGTATTATACCCCAGAGCTGTACTCACTGAATAATTCCTCTCCATCGATATCTCTCTATCCCCTCTCCTCTCCTTATACATGTCTGGCAGAGGACTAAGGTTTCTCCTGACATGTCCTTATACTCCTTATGATAACAGATGTTCGCTGGTAACACTCGGATCTGCCTCCAATACATGACATGTGCTCCTGGGTGCCGGAGTCCTGCCACACTCCTGATACATTTCCTAAAAATAGTAGAAATTTCAGCTCAAAATTTTTTAAAGCTGCCATCAGATGAAGATGAAATTATTGCATCAGTGCAACAAGGAAAGAAGAGCAACAACCAGGGGATCAGCCAGCACCAAAGGGTGACAGAAGAGGGGAGCAGGCAGGGCCGGATTAAAGGAGGAGCTCGCGGGGCTTGAGCCCCGGGGCCCCCACCACTTTCACTTTTATAGGGGCCCCCACCAGTTTCCGACAGTCAGCAACTCAGCGACTGTCTCTGTGACAGGGACTGTCCCCCAGCGATGGCAGCTGTGTCTACTGGGGGCGGGTGGCTATATTCTACAGGGGGCTGGTGGCTGTATACTACAGGGGGCTGATGGTTGTATACTACAGAAGGCTTATGGCTATATTCTACAGGGGGCTGGTGGCTGTATACTACAGGGGGCTGGTGGCTGTATACTACAGGAGGCTGATGGCTGTATACTATTGGGGGCTGGTGGCTGTATACTACAGGGGGCTGGCAGGCTGTATTCTACAGGGGGCTGGTGGCTATATACTACAATGGGCCGGCGGCTGTATACTACTGGGGGCTGGCTGGCTTTATTCTACAGGGGGCTGGCAGCTATGTACTACAGGGGGCTGGCGGCTATATACTTCAGGGGGCTGGTAGTTTGTATTCTACAGGGACTGTCAGCTATATACTACAGGGGGCTGGCAGGCTATACTCTACAGGGGGCTGGCAGGCTATATACTACAGGGTGCTGGCAGGCTATACTCTACAGGAGGCTGGCGATTATATTCTACAGGGGCTGGCAGGCTATATACTACAGGGGCTGGCAGGCTATATACTACAGGAGCTTGCTTTCTATATACTTCCAAAAACATTGTTGGAAGGGCCCAGACCAGTTTGCGCCCAGGGGCCCCCACCACCCTTAATCGGGCCCTGGGAGCAGGTACAGAAATATGGGACCCCATGATCATTACTGCCCTGTCTCCAGGGTGTCCCTCACATGGGGGAGATCTGCATGTTACATTACTCACCACGTCCTTTCCCTTATCATTAGGGTAAGATTTTCAATCACTTCTTACCCCAACTGAAAAAGAACAGAACCAAACCAAGGTCCACCTCTATAATAATAATAATACTTTATATAGCGCCTACAGATTCCGCAGCGCTGCACAGAGCTTCCCATATCAGTCCCTGTCCCCATGGAGCTCACAATCTAATCACCTACAAGTATGCTTGGAGGAAACTGGAAGACCAGGAGGAAACCCACGCAAACACAGAGAGAACATACAAACTCTTTACAGTTGTTGACCTGGGTGGGACTTGAACCCAGGACTCCAGCGCTGCAAGGCAGAGGTGCTACCCGCTCAGCCACCGTGCTGCCCCAATGGCACCTCTATGGCACGTCTCTGGTACCTCTCTGGTACCTCTCAGGAACCTCTGTGGACCCTCTATGGCACCTCCATGACACTTCTATGGCCCCTCTATGGCCCCTCTATGGCACCACATGGCCCCTCCATGGTACCTCTATGGCACCTCAATGGCACATGGCACCTCTATGGCACATGGCCCCTCCATGGCACCTTTGTGGCACCTCTGTGGTACCTCTATGACACCTTGAGTTCTCCTTGATTGGGGCTGTACAAATCCTTTACAAAACATCATATACAGGGTTTACAATATGTGGGATCATGGTATATAAAAATCTACACATCTTGTGCATAGCTCCCAACCATCCCGGTTTGGCCGGGACAGTCCCGTTTTTTTTTACCTCTGCCCCATGTCACGGGCAGCTGGTAGGTAATCCCGGATACTCCCTCCAGGTCCTGCACTGGCTGGGGTTGTCCCACCTAGTAAACACTTTCAAAGCCAGAACCTGCGATACTGAATGGCTTCTACAGACATCGGGCAGGGAATCCTTTTGAGAGATGTGTCGGGTTAGCGGAGAGCAGGGACCACGTCATCAGGGTAATATCACCATATGTCCATATGTGGTGTCTACCTAGGGCTTCCCCAAACACAAGGTTCAATTAAATAAATTTTTGCCCAGCCCGGGATTCAAACCCCAGACCCTCTACAGTCCAACTGCCATAGAGACACATCCACTGAGCTATGAGCTTAGTGATTATCTAGCCGAGGATTTTTGGTAACTAAGAGCTGTTAACTGCTACTGTTACACTGTGACACAGACTTAATGCACTGATATATAAAGAGGGATCTTCTCAGAGATTATTATTGTAATTATTGAGACAATTAATTTTATTTCTAAATTTTATTATTTTTATTATTATGAAGACAATTATTAATAATAGTAAAAATGATAATAATCATCTCCATAATAATAATATTAATAATAATTTTAAAAAATAATAATTGTCTCAATTGTCTTAATTACAATAATAATCTCTGAGAAGATCCATTTTTTCCCTCTTTCCCTTACACAAATGTTGGAAGGTATGCTTGTGTGATACACAGGACATGTCCAGCCAAGAGGGAAGATGGGGAAGGATCTGTAGATACATGTAGAATACACCTACAGCCATATATAGAATGCACATAATATAAACCTACATATATACCATAAAACTATAGAATGCACATATTATGCCCCCATAATCTGCCAAGCAGTACCCAGTAATATACTTCCATACCATAAACATTATCACCTTTTGATACTAATAATACTACCATATACAGTTTACTGGTATATAAAGCACTGCCATACACTTCTATAGTATAATACTACCATATACAGTATACTGGTATATATAGCTCTGCCATTCACCTATATATTATAATACTACCATATACAGTATACAGGAATATATAGAACTGCCATACACCTCTATACTATAATACAACCATATACAGTATACAGGTGTATATAGCACTGCCATACAATTCTATACTATAATATTACCATATACAGTATATAGGTATATACAGCACTAACATATACTTCTATACTATAATACTACCATATACAGTATAGTGGTATATATAGCACTGCCATACACCTATATACTATAATACTACCATATACAGTTTACTGGTATATAAAGCACTGCCATACACTTCTATAGTATAATACTACCATATACAGTATACAGGTATATATAGCATTGCCATACACCTCTATACTATAATACTACCATATACAGTATACAGGAATATATAGAACTGCCATACACCTCTATACTATAATACAACCATATACAGTATACAGGTATATATAGCACTGCCATACAATTCTATACTATAATATTACCATATACAGTATACAGGTATATACAGCACTAACATATACTTCTATACTATAATACTACCATATACAGTATAGTGGTATATATAGCACTGCCATACACCTATATACTATAATACTACCATATACAGTATATAGGTATATATAGCACTGCCATACTCCTCTATACTATAATACTACCATATACAGTATACAGGTATATAAAGCACTGCCATACACTTCTATACTATAATACTACCATATACAGTATACAGGTATATAAAGCACTGCCATACACGTCTATACTATAATACTACCATATACAGTATACAGGTATATATAGCACTGCCATACACCTCTCTACTATAATACTACCATATACAGTATACAGGTATATATAGCACTGTCATACACTTCTATAGTATAATACTACCACATACTGTATACAGGTATATATAGCAATACCAAACACCTCTATACTATAATACTACCATATACAGTATACTGGTATATATAGAACTGCCTTACACCTCTATACTATAATACTACCATATACAGTATACAGGTATATATAGCACTGCCATACTCCTCTATACTATAATACTACCATATACAGTATACAGGTATATAAAGCACTGCCATACACTTCTATACTATAATACTACCATATACAGTATAAAGGTATATATAGCACTGCCATACTTCTCTATACTATAATACTACGATATACAGTATACTGGTATACATAGCACTGCCATACACCTCTATACTATAATACTGCCATATACAGTATACAGGTATATATAGCACTGCCATACACCTCTATACAATAATACTACCATATACAGTATACTGGTATATATAGCACTGCCATACACTTCTATAGTATAATACTACCATATACAGTATACTGGTATATATATATATATATAACACTGCCATACACCTCTATACTATAATACTACCATATACAGTATACAGGTATATAAAGCACTGTCATACACTCCTATACTATAATACTACCATATACAGTATACAGGTATATAAAGCACTGCCATACACCTATATACTATAATATTACCATATACAGTATACAGGTATATAAAGCACTGCCATACACTTCTATACTATAATACTACCATATACAGTATACAGGTATATAAAGCACTGCCATACTTCTCTATACTATAATACTACGATATACAGTATACTGGTATACATAGCACTGCCATACACCTCTATACTATAATACTGCCATATACAGTATACAGGTATATATAGCACTGCCATACACCTCTATACAATAATACTACCATATACAGTATACTGGTATATATAGCACTGCCATACACTTCTATAGTATAATACTACCATATACAGTATACTGGTATATATATATATATATATAACACTGCCATACACCTCTATACTATAATACTACCATATACAGTATACAGGTATATAAAGCACTGTCATACACTCCTATACTATAATACTACCATATACAGTATACAGGTATATAAAGCACTGCCATACACCTATATACTATAATATTACCATATACAGTATACAGGTATATAAAGCACTGCCATACACTTCTATACTATAATACTACCATATACAGTATACAGGTATATATAGCACTGCCATACACCTCTATACTATAATACTACCATATACAGTATACAGGTATATATAGCACTGCCATACACCTCTATACTATAATACTACCATATACAGTATACAGGTATATATAGCACTGCCATACACCTATATACTATAATACTACCATATACAGTTTACAGGTATATATAGCACTGCCATACACTTCTATACTATAATACTACCATATACAGTATACAGGTATATATAGCACTGCCATACACTTCTATACTATATTATTACCATATACAGTATACAGGTATATAAAGCACTGCCATACACTTCTATACTATAATACTACCATATACAGGTATATATAGCACTGCCATACACTTCTATACTATAATACTACCATATACAGTATACAGGTATATACAGCACTGCCATACACCTCTATACTATAATACTACCATATACAGGTATATATAGCACTGCCATACACTTCTATACTATAATACTACCATATACAGTATATAGGTATATACAGCACTGCCATACACTTCTATACTATAATACTACCATATACAGTATACAGGTATATAAAGCACTGCCATACACTTCTATACTATAATACTACCATATACAGTATACAGGTATATAAAGCACTGCCATACACTTCTATACTATAATACTACCATATACAGTATACAGGTATATATAGCACTGCCATACTCTTCTATACTATAATACTACCATATACAGTATACTGGTATATATAGCACTGCCATATACCTCTATACTATAATACTACCATATACAGTATACTGGTATATAAAGCACTGCCATGCACTTCTATACTATAATACTACCATATACAGTATACAGGTATATACAGCACTGCCATACACCTCTATACCATAATACTACCATATACAGTATACAGGTATATATAGCACTGCCATACACTTCTATACTATAATACTACCATATACAGGTATATATAGCACTGCCATACACTTCTATACTATAATACTACCATATACAGTATACAGGTATATATAGCACTGCCATACACTTCTATACTATAATACTACCATATACAGTATACAGGTATATATAGCACTGCCATACACTTCTATACTATAATACTACCATATACAGGTATATATAGCACTGCCATACACTTCTATACTATAATACTACCATATACAGTATACAGGTATATATAGCACTGCCATACACTTCTATACTATAATACTACCATATACAGTATACAGGTATATATAGCACTGCCATACACTTCTATACTATAATACTACCATATACAGTATACAGGTATATATAGCACTGCCATACACCTCTATACTATAATACTACCATATACAGTATACAGGTATATATAGCACTGCCATGCACTTCTATACTATAATACTACCATATACAGTACACAGGTATATATAGCACTGCCATACACCTCTATACTATAATACTACCATATACAGTATACAGGAATATATAGAACTGCCATACACTCCTATACTATAATACTACAATATACAGTATACAGGTATATATAGCACTGTCATACACCTCTATACTATAATACTACCAAATACAGTATACTGGTATATATAGCACTGCCATACACCTCTATACTATAATACTACCATATACAGTATACAGGAATATATAGAACTGCCATACACTCCTATACTATAATACTACAATATACAGTATACAGGTATATATAGCACTGCCATACACCTCTATACTATAATAATACCATATACAGTATACAGGTATATATAGCACAGCCATATACCTCTATATTATAATACTACCATATACAGTATACAGGTATATATAGCACTGTCATACACCTCTATACTATAATACTACAATATACAGTATACAGGTATATATAGCACTGTCATACACCTCTATACTGTAATACTACCATATACAGTATACAGGTATATATAGCACTGCCATACACCTCTATACTATAATACTACCATATACAGTATACTGGTATATATAGCACTGCCATACACCTCTATACTATAATACTACCATATACAGTATACAGGTATATATAGCACTGCAATACACCTCTATAGTATAATACTACCATATACAGTATACAGGTATATATAGCACTGCCATACACCTATATACTATAATACTACCATATACAGTATACAGGTATATATAGCACTGCCATACACTTCTATAGTATAATACTACCATATACAGTATACAGGTATATATAGCACTGCCATACACTTCTATACTATAATACTACCATATACAGTATACAGGTATATAAAGCACTGCCAAACACCTCTATGCTATAATGCTACCATATACAGTATACAGGTATATAAAGCACTGCCATACACCTATATACTATAATACTACCATATACAGTATACAGGTATATAAAGCACTGCCATGCACTTCTATACTATAATACTACCATATACAGTATACAGGAATATATAGAACTGCCATACACTCCTATACTATAATACTACAATATACAGTATACAGGTATATATAGCACTGTCATACACCTCTATACTATAATACTACCATATACAGTATACAGGTATATATAGCACTGCCATACACCTCTATACTATAATACTACCATATACAGTATACAGGAATATATAGAACTGCCATACACTCCTATACTATAATACTACAATATACAGTATACAGGTATATATAGCACTGCCATACACCTCTATACTATAATAATACCATATACAGTATACAGGTATATATAGCACTGCCATACACCTCTATATTATAATACTACCATATACAGTATACAGGTATATATAGCACTGCCATACACCTCTATATTATAATACTACCATATACAGTATACAGGTATATATAGCACTGCCATACACCTCTATATTATAATACTACCATATACAGTATACAGGTATATATAGCACTGTCATACACCTCTATACTATAATACTACAATATACAGTATACAGGTATATATAGCACTGTCATACACCTCTATACTGTAATACTACCATATACAGTATACAGGTATATATAGCACTGCCATACACCTCTATACTATAATACTACCATATACAGTATACAGGTATATATAGCACTGCCATACACCTCTATACTATAATACTACCATATACAGTATACTTGTATATATAGCACTGCCATACACCTCTATACTATAATACTACCATATACAGTATACAGGTATATATAGCACTGCAATACACCTCTATAGTATAATACTACCATATACAGTATACAGGTATATATAGCACTGCCATACACCTATATACTATAATACTACCATATACAGTATACAGGTATATATAGCACTGCCATACACTTCTATAGTATAATACTACCATATACAGTATACAGGTATATATAACATTGCCATACACTTCTATAGTATAATACTACCATATACAGTATACAGGTATATATAGCACTGCCATACACCTCTATATTATAATACTACCATATACAGTATACAGGTATATATAGCACTGCCATACACTTCTATACTATAATACTACCATATACAGTATACAGGTATATAAAGCACTGCCATACACCTCTATGCTATAATGCTACCATATACAGTATACAGGTATATAAAGCACTGCCATACACCTATATACTATAATACTACCATATACAGTATACAGGTATATAAAGCACTGCCATGCACTTCTATACTATAATACTACCATATAGAGTATACTGGTGTATATATAGCACTGCCATACACCTCTATACTATAATAATACCATATACAGTATACAGGTATATTAAGCACTGCCATGCACTTCTATACTATAATACTACCATATAGAGTATACTGGTGTATATATAGCACTGCCATACACCTCTATACTATAATACTACCATATACAGTATACAGGTATATAAAGCACTGCCATGCACTTCTATACTATAATACTACCATATACAGTATACAGGTATATAAAGCACTGCCATACACTTCTATACTATAATACTACCATATACAGTATACAGGTATTTATAGCACTGCCCTACTCTTCTATACTATAATACTACCATATACAGTATACAGGTATATACAGCACTGCCATACACCTCTATACCATAATACTACCATATACAGTATACAGCTATATATAGCACTGCCATACACTTCTATACTAAAATACTACCATATACAGGTATATATAGCACTGCCATACACTTCTATACTATAATACTACCATATACAGTATACTGGTATATATAGCACTGCCATACACTTCTATACTATAATACTACCATATACAGTATACAGGTATATATAGCACTGCCATACACCTCTATACTATAATACTACCATATACAGTATACAGGTATATATAGCACTGTCATACACCTCTATACTATAATACTACCATATACAGTATACAGGTATATATAACATTGCCATACACTTCTATACTATAATACTACCATATACAGTATACAGGTATATAAAGCACTGCCATACACCTCTATACTATAATGCTACCATATACAGTCTACAGGTATATAAAGCACTGCCATACACCTATATACTATAATACTACCATATACAGTATACAGGTATATAAAGCACTGCCATGTACTTCTATACTATAATACTACCATATACAGTATACTGGTATATATAGCACTGCCATACACTTCTATAGTTTAATACTACCATATACAGTATACAGGTATATAAAGCACTGCCATACACCTCTTTACTATAATGCTACCATATACAGTATACTGGTATATATAGCACTGCCATACACTCCTATACTATAATACTACCATATACAGTATACAGGTATATATAGCACTGCCATACACCTCTATACTATAATAGTACCATTTACAGTATACAGGTATATATAGCACTGCCATACACCTCTATACTATAATAGTACCATATACAGTATACTGGTATATAAAGCACTGCCATACTCTTCTATACTATAATTCTACCATATACAGTATACAGGTAAATATAGCACTGCCATACACCTATATACTATAATACTACCATATACAGTATACAGGTATATATAGCACTGCCATACACTTCTATACTATAATACTACCATATACAGTATACAGGTATATATAGCACTGCCATACACCTCTATACTATAATACTACCATATACAGTATACAGGTATATAAAGCACTGCCATGCACTTCTATACTATAATACTACCATATACAGTATACTGGTATATAAAGCACTACCATACACTCCTAACATATACAGTATACTGGTATATATAACTAACTAATACTAACAGGATAAAAAACCTGCTATAGAAAACGCAACAATACACAGTGCGGTACTGCAAGAAAGGGGGCATTGTATGTCTAGGGGTTACAGAATGAGAAGGGGGCAACATAAAAGGATGAATTATATGTAAGGAAGGGTCTTATTATAGTGGGGGGGGGGGCTACAGGAAATGAGTCATGATGAGGTAGTAGGTCCACATTAGGGGGTGTTATAAAGTGGGACCACATGGGACATAATTCATGGGGGGCACAGGAGATATTATACATATTATACATGGGGACACAGGATAGGACTGTTATAAAGTGTGGGGTCCTCTAGAAGGGAGTATTTTACTTTGTGGGGGGGGGACATGTGGGCTATTATTTAATGTGGGTACACAGTGAGGGGACATTTTAGGGAAATTTCGGGGCTGTAAAGGATAACATTCTACAGTGTAGGGGCCAGTAAGGGGTAGTATACTTTATAGGACACTATTATGTAGGGTTGGGGTAAGGTCCAAGCTTACGTTGTCTACTCTCAGGTTCCTCTGTGGCCTTCAGTCTGGTAAAGATGTGGGGTCCTGGACAGTGACCCACTTTACCCCCCCTCTAATCCAGCCCTGATACAATGTAATGCACCTATAAGTACTGTGTAATACACATCACGCCCTCTGGGGGCAGTATTTGCATTGCTATAGTCAGTTGTAAATGATTGCTCTTTTTTAGGGGGGCTCCTGACCCCACGCACGTTCCGAGAGATTTTCCCATAAATCAGTTTTGTGTAGTGATTCTTGTCCCTCTGCTATTTCGGGGCTGAGGACCTTGGCCGCTCATCCAGGCTGCAGAATCCATAGCGGCGCTGATTACATTACTGCAGACGCTGCACTCATGACACATAATAGCGCACAAGCAGAGCCTCCGTGTATTGTGCCGCACATCAGTAACAATGTCACGTTCACCATCTGATGTCACAAGTACACAGCGCAGTGAGTAACACGGATGAGTCACAGCAGACTCTGCGCCTCGTGCGCCTCTCCCGAGGAAATACCTCCGCTATATGTCATACACCTCATAGGACGCCTGGGCGGGTGTCATACTGCACATTCACATTATATCATCAGTCTCCAAGAATCAGGCAAATAAAACGTAGGCACAGCGTGTAAATAATACCGCCATATGTAGCTCTACAATACTTCCATACCATGACCGTAACCTATAGAATACTAATACACGGAACTAAATAATACGTCCATACAGTGAACAATACTGACATTCAGTACTAGTGGTAATACTTCTATAAAATAGTGCCATATAGTACTAAATAATACATCCATACAAAGAACAACCCTGACACTCTGTATCTACATAATACTGGTGTACACTGACACATACATAATCCTATACTGTGCCTAAATAATAGTGCAACCCCCATAAATACTGCTAAACTAAATAATACTTCTATATGATGACTGATACCACCACTAAATAATACTGCTACACACTTACCAATACTAACTTCTATACAAATAGCGCCATACAGTCATGGCCATGAGTTTTGAGATTGATACAAATGTTAATTGTTACAAAGTCTCCTGCATCAGGATGTTATAAAGAGGGATCAGCATAACATCAATTCATTGCAAAGTCAATATTTGCCTAGAAAATGAACTTTTCCCCCAAAACACATTTCAACTCCACACGCAACTGCATATAGTAGAGACTGCACTAGTACTGAAAAATGTGGCCAATGTGTGTATTATCCCTGTACTGTGACATCACTGTGTGTATTATCCCTGTACTGTGACATCACTGTGTGTATTCTCCTGTACTGTGACATCACTGTGTGTACTATCCCTGTACTGTGACGTCACTGTGTGTATTATCCCTGTACTGTGACATCACTGTGTGTATTATCCTGTACTGTGACATCACTGTGTGTATTATCCCTGTACTGTGACATCACTGTGTGTATTATCCCTGTACTGTGACATCACTGTGTGTATTATCCCTGTACTGTGACATCACTGTGTGTATTATCCCTGTACTGTGACATCACGGTGTGTATTATCCCTGTACTGTGACATCACTGTGTGTATTATCCCTGTACTGTGACATCACTGTATGTATTATCCCTGTACTGTGACATCACTGTGTGTATTATCTCTATACTGTGACATCACTGTGTGTATTATCCCTGTACTGTGACATCACTGTGTGTATTATCCCTTTACTGTGACATCACTGTGTGTATTATCCCTGTACTGTGACATCACTGTGTGTATTATCCCTGTACTGTGACATCACTGTGTGTATTATCCCTGTACTGTGACATCACTGTGTGTATTATCTCTATACTGTGACATCACTGTGTGTATTATCCCTGTACTGTGACATCACTGTGTATTATCCCTGTACTGTGACATCACTGTGTGTATTATCCCTGTACTGTGACATCACTGTGTGTATTACCCTGTACTGTGACATCACTGTGTGTATTATCCCTGTATTGTGACATCACTGTGTGTATTATCCCTGTACTGTGACATCACTGTGTATTATCCCTGTACTGTGACATCACTGTGTGTATTATCCCTGTACTGTGACATCACTGTGTGTATTACCCTGTACTGTGACAATACTGTGTGTATTATCCCTGTACTGTGACATCACTGTGTGTATTATCCCTGTACTGTGACATCACTGTGTGTATTACCCCTGTACTGTGACATCGCTGTGTGTATTATCCCTGTACTGTGACATCACTGTGTGTATTATCTCTGTACTGTGACATCACTGTGTGTATTATTCCTGTACTGTGACATCACTGTGTGTATTATCCCTGTACTGTGACATTACTCTGTGTATTATCCCTGTACTGTGACATCACTGTGTGTATTATCCCTGTACTGTGACATCACTGTGTGTATTATCCCTGTACTGTGACATCACTGTGTGTATTATCCCTGTACTGTGACATCACTGTGTGTATTATCCCTGTACTGTGACATCACTGTGTGTATTATCTCTGTACTGTGACATCACTGTGTGTATTATCCCTGTACTGTGACATCACTGTGTGTATTATCTCTGTACTGCGACATCACTGTGTATACTATCCTGTACTGTGACATCACTGTGTGTATTATCTCAGTACTGTGACATCACTGTGTGTATTATTGCTGTACTGTGACATCAATGTGTGTATTATCCCTGTACTGTGACATCACTGTGTGTATTATCCCTGTACTGTGACATCACTGTGTGTATTATCCCCATACTGTGACATCACTGTGTGTATTATCCCTGTACTGTGACATCACTGTGTGTATTATCCCTGTACTGTGACATCACTGTGTGTATTATCCCTATACTGTGACATCGCTGTGTGTATTATCTCTGTACTGAGACATCACTGTGTGTATTATCTCTGTACTGTGACATCACTGTGTGCATTATCTCTGTACTGTGACATCACTGTGTGTATTATCCCTGTACTGTGACATCACTGTGTGTATTACCCCTGTACTGTGACATCACTGTGTGTATTATCTCTGTACTGTGACATCACTGTGTGTATTACCCCTGTACTGTGACATCACTGTGTGTATTACCCCTGTACTGTGACATCACTGTGTGTATTATCTCTGTACTGTGACATCACTGTGTGTATTACCCCTGTACTGTGACATCACTGTGTGTATTACCCCTGTACTGTGACATCACTGTGTGTATTATCCCTGTACTGTGACATCACTGTGTGTATTATCATTGTACTGTGACATCACTGTGTGTATTATCCCTGTACTGTGACATCACTGTGTGTACTATCCCTGTACTGTGACATCACTGTGTGTACTATCCCTGTACTGTGACATCACTGTGTGTACTATCTCTGTACTGTGACATCACTGTGTGTACTATCTCTGTACTGAGAGATTCACTATTTAGTTATTTCCTAATGGCTGTTGGTGTCTTGTAGAATGACTCGGAGTCTCTTCCTAATAACTATAATGACCAGTTTCGGGTCGGTTTGTGTTGAGATTCTGACAAGCGCTAATGTTTCGGGGCTATTAAGGTGAAGTAACATGGAATTTTCAATTCCCTTTCTTGTGACTGCCGGCATGTGGAGCCCGTTCCCCTCCCCCGCCGCTCCCGATCCGCACATTTCAGAAGCTTTTTAGTAGAGAATCCGTCTCTTCTCCCGGTGCCTCCATTTATCAGCCATTGTGTATCGCCGCAGCAGGAAGGTGACTGGTAATTAGCAGCGATGTCACATGACACGAGAATAATTCACCGCAACACAAAAGCCGCGCCGGTCGCTGATATGAAGACTAAAAGCTTCCAGCTGACGGCTAAATGCGGCTTTATCTCATATAACACTTACCGGAGCTGCAGCATTACGGCTTCAATGGCTGAGGTTACAGGTCAATGTTGCTGAAATTGTATAAAAGCAACAAATCAATTTGCCCAATGACCCGATGCTCCAGCGGAGCCGGAACAGAAGTGTTTGTATTATTATATACAGGTATCTGATTACAAAGGTTACATGGAAGTCTACAGAGAGGGGAGGAGCACTAAGCAGCAGCTGTATTATAGAGGAGAGGTACAAGCACAAACAGAGGCTGCTGGAGCTATCACTAAGTTTCTATCTCACCCCAAGTGCTTTATGGCCATCAGTCCTTCTCCATAATGTCCTATACGACTCTACTGATGTGTTAGCGTAAAAGAGAAAAGACCACAGGCTCAGACAGACTGCTGTAGATTATAAAATGCTTCTAATTTACCCCAAGTGCTTTATTCTCACCAGTACAGGTTAGTACTTCTCTATAATGTCCTATATGAGCCTGCCGATGCTTCTGGGACACGAGAGAAACAGGCAGAGCGTGCTGGAGAGAATAGGAAGCTTCTCTCTCACCCCAAGTGCTTTATTTATTCTCATTAGAGGTCACTACTTCTCTATAATGTTCTATAGGATTCTTCTGATGCTTTTGTGTAAAAGAGGAAAGACACAGGCTCAAAAAGAGACAATAGTAAGCTTTTCTCTCACCCGAAGTGCTTTATTCCCATCAGTACTTCTCTATATTGTCCTATATGAACCTGCCAATGCTTCTGAGAAATAAGAAACAGGTAGAGAATGCTGCAGATAATAGTAAGTTTCTATCTCACCCCAAGTGCTTTATTCTCATTAGAGGTCACTACTTCTCTATAATGTCCTATAGGATTCTGCTGATGCTTTTGTGTAAAAGAGAAAGGACACCGGCTCGGACAGAGACTGCTTTAGATTATAGGAAGCTCATCTTTTGTGTGAATTGTTTTATTCCCATTAGTACATGCCAGTGTTAACTGAGAGAGAGGCAGACATGGATACAGTCAGAGGCTACTGGAGATAATTGTAAGTATCTATCTCACCCCAGGTGCTTTATTAAGATCAGTACAGGTCAGTATTTCTATATAATGTCCTTTATGATCACGATGGTGCTTCTGAGAGAAACAATACCAGGGAACAGAGAGAGGATGCTGGAGATATTAGTAAGTTTCTATGGTGACTAGAGTGCTTTATTCAAATCAGTACAGGTGAGTACTTCTCTATAGTGTCCTACATGAGACTGCTGATGCTTATAAGTGAAACAGAAGAGCCACTGGCACGAAAGAGGCTGCTGTGCAGATAATAAGAAGCTTCTATCTCACCCCATGTGCTTTAATCTCATCAATATAGGTCACTAATTCTCTATAATGTCCTATATGATCCTGCTGATCTTTCTAAGTGAGAGAGGCGTGACATCTCAACCCAAGTGCTTGAGAATTGTAAGAAGCTTCTATCTCACCCCATGTGCTTTAATCTCATCAATATAGGTCACTAGTTCTCTATAATGTCCTATATGATCCTACTGATGTTTCTAAGTGAGAGAGGCGTGACATCTCAACCCAAGTGCTTGATTATTATAAGAAGCTTCTATCTCACCCCATGAGCTTTAATCTCATCAATATAGGTCACTAGTTCTCTATAATGTCCTATATGATCCTGCTGATCTTCCTAAGTGAGAGAGGCGTGACATCTCAACCCAAGTGCTTGATACCCATCAGTATAGGTCAGAACTTTTCTATAATGTCCTATATGATCCCGGTAAGAGCAGAAAGACTCAGGCAGAGGCTGAAGGGGATGAAAGGAAGTTTCTATTTTGACCTAAGTGTTTCTTCTTATCAGGACATTTCCGCACTTCACTATAATCTCCTACATTAACCGACTGATGCTGGAAGATTGACTGAGTTATGGATCAAGTTCTCAACTTTCTCCAGACAAAACCACTAAACCCTGCAGTATAGAAGTCATGGACCGGCCAGAAACATTGCTATTCCTCATGTATAAGCACTGGACCAGCGATCGATGGAAGTGATTGACGTTTTTGCCCAGAATCAGCAAAAAAAAATGTTATACCAACAAATTGCAAGATTTTCCATTATAGAAACAATTTAACATTTATTTGTTGGAACTGGACAACCCCTTTAAGACTGATAAAAATATAGCAATGCTGTATACCTCCTAGGACCCATCTAATGTATGTACAGTTATATGATATATCCCTGAATCACCTGATGTATCCATGTTCTGCGCTAAAGTCTCGTTGTTGCACCAGAATTGTCACAAGCTACAACCATCTGTGATGAGCTGAGTTCCTGCCTCTTATTAATCACTTTAGGAGCAGTTTTGGCGCAATCTTAGATTCGGGATCTTACATGTGATCCTCCTACAAGCTCCTCTCTGCTTCTCTCCCGCACACCAGCATGAGAATGACCCCCACAGCAGCACCCAGGTGTGTGACACCCTGCACCCAGTGACCTCCTCAGCAGAGGCTTCTCCTGGAGGGGATCCCCCAGTGCTGGTCTCCTGCTGCACCCCTGTAATTCTGCACAGTATCCTCCTCAGACACCAGTGTGGTCATCCTGCTACACGGGAGACACTTCTCTGTCCTGTCTGCAGCTCCCACACACTTCTCTTCTATCCTGCTATACAGGACACTTCTCTGTCCTGTCTGCTGCTCCCACACACTTCTCTTCTATCCTGCTACACGGGACACTTCTCTGTCCTGTCTGCAGCTCCCACACACTTCTTTTCTATCCTGCTACATGGGGACACTTCTCTGTCCTGTCTGCAGCTCCCACACACTTCTCTTCTATCCTGCTACATGGGGACACTTCTCTGTCCTGTCTGCAGCTCCCACTCACTTCTCTTCTATCCTACTACACGGGGACACTTCTCTGTACTATCTGCAGCTCCTACTCACTTCTCTTTTATCCTGCTACATGGGACACTTCTCTGTCCTGTTTGCAGCTCCTACTCACTTCTCTTCTATCCTGCTACACGGGGGACACTTCTCTGTACTGTCTGCAAAATCCAACTCACTTATCTTCTCTCCTGCTCTGAGCTGCTGCTTTTGCAGACTGTTTGTAAATAGAAGCTTATGAACTGTAAACAGAGGCTGCAGGTAGTCTTCTGAGCTCTGCAGCTGGGGATAAGCTGCTCTGCACAAGAACTCAGTGTTGCTTCTGAGTTTAAGCCACCTTCGGGCCAAATTGCGGCTAAATGAATAAGTTGCTAATGATGAATAATATAAGGCACATCTGGATTGGTAGCATAAATGAGGGAAACCTGGTTATTTTTGCTGTGCAGCTAGTTTGGCATTTAATTGCTAAACTGGCACAAAACAGTGCGACAATATGAAAAGGCGCAAAAACAACAGAAAAAACAAGTGATACATCTGGCCCAATGTGTTCAGTATTTTACTAGTTTTGTTTCAATTCAGCCATTTTTTATATAACCAAATAATAATAATAATTATAAAAGTTTAATAATCACCTACTATTAAAATCTACCATCAAAGTCATTCATAATAAACCAGGGCCAGATAGGCTATGGGTGTCTTATCAGAGCCCTTTCATGCTGTAGCTTGACAGGCTGTTACACTGTGCAGGAGCACTTCCCCCTCCCACTATGTGAGGAAGGAGGGAAGTGGTGAGGGAGACAGTATAACTGCCTGTGAAGCTACAGCACAAAGGGACTCTAGTAACACCCTCCAGTTTTCTCCTGGCTATTAGCATGATTGTAAAACTTGATATGGGTGACAAATATAAAAAGATTCCCACCGTCCCATTGCCCTGATCTATGAGTGATGTCCTTGGTTTATCAGGATGGATTTTGAAAGTAGATTTCCTTTAAGTTCTCTAAAATACCCAGTAATAAATATTAATCACTAATATCATCTATTGCATCTGGCCTTGGTCTGGAGGTTGTGCACTGCATGTGTCATGCACACAGCTGTGCGGATCAGTCTCCTGCCCCTCCTGTAATGATGTGTCGTTCGTCAACGACCCAACTCTTGTTTGTGAACGACGGGAGCCGGCTCTCCTCAGTTAGACAATGGCTCACTTAACCCCGCCCCTAACAGGCTCACCACGCCTCCTTTAACCCAATACAATCGGGTAAAAAGTGGAGTGGTGTAGGGTGATTGAATGTCCTGCGGTTCCCTATTATATATATAAGGGAGCCGTTCAGGAGCCAGAAGAGCCGGCTCTACTTAGTGAGCGGAGCTCAATGAGCCAGCTCACTAAGAAGAGCCAGATTTCCCATCACTACTATCCTGTGCATTACATCTCTCTATCATCCTTCTCACTACTCTAAACAAGTAACCAAACAAATATCAGCAGGTCTCACTTTTCCTTGTCCGAGACGTCAGATTTTATCCAAAAATTGTTTCCAAAAATAAAGACCTAAAATAAAACCCTCTGCTGGGGCGCTCAGTCCTCGCTGACTCCTCTGAGCAAGTCCTTGTCCCTGATCTCTACAGTCCTCCCCATGTCCAGTCCTACACATTGTACAATGTTCTTGATCAATGGCAGAACCATCAGGCAGTGACTTAAATTTTCAACAAGTTAAGAAGTGAAATCTCCCCGGAGCAGCGAGACACAATAATCAATAACGATCCGTCCATGCGGCAGATTTCCTCTAGAATCACAATATTAAAAAAGACAAAACTATAGATCACAGACCATAGAAACGTCCGCGCCATTGTGTATCTGATACAAAGGAGAAATTACATAAAACATCCCAAGCACCGCAACACATAGAAAGTACAAGAGCAATCACAAGTGACAATGTTATCAGTGAGCTATATGGCGGTATAATAATAATTACTAATATCATCTGTTACTTCAAATGTCTCTTTCTTCAGGTAAACAGAAATAGAACTAATACTAACCCCATGAACACTAAGAGGATAATTGCTTTAATGGGGCACATTTACTTACCCGGTCCGGAAGCGATCCCGCGGCTTGTTGTCAAATGAGGATTCGGATTCACTAAGGTCGTGTGCCCGATATCCAGCAGGTGTCGCTGCTGCGCCGAGGTCCGTCAGGGTTCCCCATTTTCTTCCCTCTGCATGTAAGTGCTGATCTTGCGACACAAATAGTTTTTTAAATTCCATGGTTTTTCTGAATCCGTCAGGTTGTCCGACATCCACGACCCCCCGATTTCTATTGCGTGAAAGCTGCGCCACAATCCGATTGCGTGCACCAAAAATCCGAGGCGATATGGCGCATAACGGCGCAAATTGGAAATAATCGGTAAAACCAGACTGATTCGCGACCGCAGGACCCCCAATGTCTCTCAAGAATGAAAATCTAACTACTATAATTCTGCCCCTATGTACAAGAATATAACTACTATAATACTGCCCCCTGTATACAAGAATATAACTACTATAATACTGCCCCCTATGTACAGGAATATAACTACTATAATACTGCCCCCTATGTACAAGAATATAACTACTATAATACTGCCCCCTATGTACAAGAATATAACTACTATAATACTGCCCCCTATGTACAAGAATATAACTACTATAATACTGCCCCCTATGTACAAGAATATAACTACTATAATACTGCCCCTATGTACAGGAATATAACTACTATAATACTGCCCCCTATGTACAAGAATATAACTACTATAATACTGCCCCCTGTGTACAAGAATATAACTACTATAATACTGCCCCCTATGTACAGGAATATAACTACTATAATACTGCCCCCTATGTACAAGACTATAACTACTATAATACTGCCCCTATTTACAGGAATATAACTACTATAATACTGCGCCTATATACAAGAATATAACTACTATAATACTGCCCCCTATGTACAAGAATATAACTACTATAATACTGCCCCCTATGTACAGGAATATAACTACTATAATACTGCCCCCTATGTACAAGAATATAACTACTATAATACTGCCCCCTATGTACAGGAATATAACTACTATAATACTGCCCCCTATGTACAAGAATATAACTAATATAATACTGCCCCCTATGTACAAGAATATAACTACTATAATACTGCCCCCTATGTACAGGAATATAACTACTATAATACTGCCCCTATGTACAAGAATATAACTACTATAATACTGCCCCCTATGTACAAGAATATAACTACTATAATACTGCCCCCTATGTACAGGAATATAACTACTATAATACTGCCCCCTATGTACAAGAATATAACTACTATAATACTGCCCCCTATGTACAAGAATATAACTACTATAATACTGCCCCCTATGTACAGGAATATAACTACTATAATACTGCCCCCTATGTACAGGAATATAACTACTATAATACTGCCCCCTATGTACAGGAATATAACTACTATAATACTGCCCCCTATGTACAGGAATATAACTACTATAATACTGCCCCCTATGTACAGGAATATAACTACTATAATACTGCCCCCTATGTACAAGAATATAACTACTATAATACTGCCCCCTATGTACAGGAATATAACTACTATTATACTGCCCCCTATGTACAGGAATATAACTACTATAATACTGCCCCCTATGTACAAGAATATAACTAATATAATACTGCCCCCTATGTACAAGAATATAACTACTATAATACTGCCCCAATGTACAGGAATATAACTACGATAATACTGCCCCCTATGTACAGGAATATAACTACTATAATACTGCCCCTATGTACAAGAATATAACTACTATAATACTGCCCCCTATGTACAAGAATATAACTACTATAATACTGCCCCCTATGTACAGGAATATAACTACTATAATACTGCCCCCTATGTACAAGAATATAACTACTATAATACTGCCCCCTATGTACAAGAATATAACTACTATAATACTGCCCCCTATGTACAAGAATATAACTACTATAATACTGCCCCCTATGTACAGGAATATAACTACTATAATACTGCCCCCTATGTACAGGAATATAACTACTATAATACTGCCTCCTATGTACAGGAATATAACTACTATAATACCTTGGGGCCTCTCCACAAGTTTTTCTTCTGGACTGTATTTTGTACTATGAAGCTACAGTGACATCTTTGTGACTTCTTCTTCTCTCCTCTAACTTCCAGGCATTAACACTAAAACAGGGCATCACTTGAGTTTCCCTTCCTCAGTTTCCTGACATTGTAGAGATCCAGAGAATTGGTATCAGACCATTGGCCCCTTCTATGCGGTTCTGGAGTTTTGTGATGTCACACATACGGTGCTGGAGTTTTGTGATGTCACACATACGGTGCTGGAATTTTGTGATGTCACACATGCGGTCCTGGAGTCTTGTGATGTCACACATGCGGTGCTGGAGCCTTGTGATGTCACACATGCAGTGCTGGAGTCTTGTGATGCCACGCATGCGGTGCTGGAGTCTTGTGATGTCACACATGCGGTGCTGGAGTCTTGTGATGTCACACATGCGGTGCTGGAGCCTTGTGATGTCACACATGCGGTGCTGGAGTCTTGTGATGTCACACATGCGGTGCTGGAGCCTTGTGATGTCACACATGCGGTGCTGGAGCCTTGTGATGTCACACATGCGGTGCTGGAGCCTTGTGACGTCACACATGCGGTGCTGGAGTCTTGTGATGTCACACATGAGGTGCACGGTGTATGATACAAGGTGTAAGGTCTCTGGGCTCAGGATATTGGGTCTCGCACGTCCCGGGGCGCTGGGCCTGATACACAAAGGCTCCAATTGATATAATTGTATGTGAAACCCAAAGTGACCCACTTTACACGGGCTTCAGGCTCATTAACCATCTCCAGTACATCAATGGATCAATCACATGATTACTGAGCGCTGACCTACTTGTGCGGCGCCATTCACTCCGCGTCGCTGCAGCTTTACTGCTTCTATTTATTCATTAAAAACAGCAGGAAAACATCTCATTACATGAAGTGGGGACAAGAGCGGGACGAGGACTGGGGATCTTGGGAGACACCGGCCCAGAGGTCAGTGGAACCAGAGCCGATTCAGGCACAGGACTGATACAACTGATACAAGTGCAACACCCTCGCCGATGCAATGGCGAGGTAGTGCTTGCGAATACGTCCCATCTGTAGGTAACACCACATTACACTACAAGGTCCTTATAGGATCAAGGGGAAATTGCAGTGGTTAATCCTGCCTGGCAAGGCAGATGTTAATCTGTGATGTAATTATGTCCACCAATGTCTGTGTTACATCCTGTCTTTGTGCACTGAGAGGTAATTGGAGGAGCAGCCACCACCTGACCAGAGGGAGGTAATAAAACCCCCTAGCCAAGAATGTTCTGGGGGATTCCAGGTCTAGAGGAGAAAGAGAGAAATCTCTCTCAGGAGAGAGACCGGTCCTAGTCAGGCCCTCTGGGTCTGCAGGACGCAAGCAGAGAGTAGTTAGCTGAGCAGCAGCTCAGAGGCTCTAGCATACCAGACCAGTGCAGGAAGAGCCTAGCCCCTGCCTGAAGTGGAAGCTAAGACTAGAGGTAGTGTAGTGAGGAAAAGAGGTATCATTCCTACCTTCAAGGGTGATACCTGAAGAGATCCAGGACCGAGCTGAAGCCTCCTCTAAGGACACAGCTGCCTCCCAGCCTGCCCTTACATCCAGGCTGGTGACCTACATCCTGCGGCTCCCTCCAAATACCTCTCCAGTACTCCATCTATCTGTTAAAGGCACGTTTGCTGAAGTTCCTGCGGTTCCAATAAAGAACTGTAAGTTGTTTTCTTCAACCTCTGCCTCCGTCTGGTCCCTGCTACTACAACTCCCATCATCACCGGCACCCTGTCCACCACACAGAGACTCACACTCGGGACATTAAGGGGTTGCCCCAGGGAGATCCGCTATAGCAGCCGCTCCCTCATCTTTTCTTGCCAACACCACCCTGCTGGAGACCTGCCAGGCTGTAGGACAGCCCTCCGGTTCCCCCGTACCAAGCACCGTGACAATAGCGTGCTTAGGCCGCAACCGCCAGCCACTCCGGTACCGCGGGCCCCGGCTGTCTCCAGGCCTCCCCTTTAAGGCTAGGCCCGGTGGGGGATGTTGCAAGTGGCGTCACGAACAGGATATAGACTTCTGTGCCTTATTACGGCATTAAAGACTTTCCTTTATTAAAAGACTGTGCTGCCTAACCCTGCTGCCATCCGGGTTTAGGCCTAAGGACTTGTACGTTTCTGGAATGAACTGTGTTATACTGCTGCCACGTGCGGTCGAGCGCCGCTCCCGCACTCCAGAAGTTAATCCTGGCAAGAACTGTACCAGCTCTGCTACATCCGGCGCTGCCGCGCCCGAAGATTTTTACCTCAGAAACTGTGGCGCAGCAAATAATTCCAGCCCGCCAAAACCTTCACTGGCGGGAAACCCAGATGACGCATCAAGCTCCACCCACGCGCGAAGCGCGCGAACCCCGCCTCCTGTGGCGCAGGAAAAATTAGAGCCCGCCACAGCTCTTGGCGGGAAGGACTCGGACTCCTCCCACTGGCTCGAGGCGGACTTCCTGCCCTGCCTCAGAGAAGCGCCAGAACTAGAGTGGACTTTGGACAGCGAGGACAACGCCATGTGGGGTCCTCCGCCTTTCCCTCCTGTGGAGCGTCCGGAGTTTTACGAGGTCCTAGAGACTATGGTGGTGGTCTCTGCGCAGCCTGTCCGAAGACCCTCAGCTGGACATCGGCTGCACCGAGGATTGACTCGGGCCTTCGTCACCAGGACATGCTACCAAACGGTGACGCAGTACCAAATCCCACCCGGGCGGTTCCTCGTCCCTATCCCGGCTACCATCCCGGTACCGCGGGTCCACGTGGAGGCGCCACGTGGGGAGGCCCCGACTCCTGCTGAGCCAACGCCTGGGCCTAGTGTTGCCGCTCCACCTGCTCCGAGGCCTACTACTCCTGCTGCGCGGCCTGCTAGCCCCGCTGTGGTGGTTCCTGACCCTCCGGTGGTTCCTGCTCCTGTTCCGGCACCTACCTGTCGCCCAAGGAGATCCGAACCTGAACCAGAGCCACGAGCCCCAGCACCGAAACCTCCGCAGCCTCAAGGCCGAGGTGAGGCCGCCCGCCGGCGACTCCGAGACGCTGTCTCGGACCAGCGACGCCGAGAGAAGGAGGCCCAGCGGTATATGGCCGGCCGATCTACAGCTGGAGCTTGGGTCGAGAAGAATCGCACCACCGGCATGGTCCGGTTCTTTGACAAGCGGAAGGGCTATGGCTTCGCCACCCAGGACTACACCGGACGGGAAGTATTTATACCCCGCCGGTCCGTCAAGAGACCTGATCTGCCGGAGAGCCTGCACAACCTGAAGCCGGGAGAGTGCATCGAGTTCTCCCTGCAGGAAGGACCTCGAGGACCCTGGGCGGCTGGCGTGATCCGGATCCCCGATTCCGACGAGGACCGCTACTTCCCGCAGGACGACTGGTATGAGGACGATGAGTGGCCGGAGTCTCCGAACGCCTCTTCCTCCTCGGCTGCAAGTCCCCGGGCGGTGACCCACGTGAATGCCCCATCCACAGTAATTGTGAGTACGGGTCCCATTGCCATCCATGGGCCGGGCATGATACAGGGCGCCACCCCCACCGGTTCCCCAGCCGGGAGCATTGCCAGGTCCCGCGGCTCTTCTGTGGGAGACGACATCCCGGCTAGCGAACCTTGTCCGGAGGTTCCATCTAGGCCCGCATCTCCCCTTGCCGGTTACCAATGGGGTGATGACCCGGCCCCGGAAGAACCGGAGCTGGAAGGAGCCGCGGCGCGGCCGCTGGACTCCGTTTATTTTTTCCTGGACCCCTCCGTGGTCCCTGGCTCAGTTGAGCCCCCGGCTGGAACAGCCGACACCCCGGGCGACAGCGCTCCTCCCCCTGAAGGTCCGGAGGATGTTGCTGCACCTGCAGTACCCACTGCTGCCACCGGGTGTCCCCAGCCGGTACCTACTCCCGCTGAGGATGCACAGGATTCCCTGCAGGAGCTGGATCCTGTCTTTGCTGAACCCAGCGATACTGAGTAACCCCTGATGGGCTGAAAGCCCTCTTCAGGTACTTTGTCCATTGTACATATTGTATATTTGCTTTTTTCTACCCTATAGAGCCAGAGACAGTCCTGAGACTCTTACCCTTATTTATCTCAATCAAGAGATTATACACTGTCATGTGCCATGATAGCACCCTTCCTCTGCCACAGCAGAGATTTCTTCAAAGGACTCTGTCCCTCTACCCAAAAAGAGGAGACCCTTTGCAACTTTATTGCACTTTTCCCCACACCAAGGGCTGTGCCCAGAAGATGGACTTTCCTATTGGAGACCTTCTGAGAGACTGTTGCCAATCTTGAGGAAAAGTTGCCATGTCTATTGACTATTATATTGCACTTGATGCCTTCCTTTTTAGGTACGGACATTATGTTTGCACTTCCATGCCTTTTCTTTGCAGGAAAGAGACATTCTATGCTGCTACCCTGAGTAGCCTATCTACCTATGTAACGTTGTAACGTTTAAGATGTGTACCCATTGAGCTCCTAAGCCAATGTGAGCTTACAATATGCTAGCACCCTGTCTATATGCCAGTAGTCTGCATTAACCCTTTCATAGGCTTTTCAGGTTGTAGTGTGGCTGTGTCGGACCGTCTTTCTATGTAAAACACTGACCGCTACCTGATCCCTCAAACTGAGGTTTGCACATGGGGGTAGTCCGTAAACTGCGGGTCTTTAGGGGACCGGGGGTGTTACATAGATAGCACCTGGATGCCACTCATACATGGGTAAGGTTGTCAGTCAGGAGGTACTCGTGTCGCATATGCTCATGCAATGCAGATAGACACCATATATAATTGCCGCCAGGGAAGAAGCGTTGATCAAACAAATATACAGGCCTTGGTGCAAGGAGTGGATTACAGGACATGACACCACACCTTTCCTACTGTACAGTTCGGTTTAATGGCGTCAGCGACCAACTGTCATACAGCTATATATTTTTGTCTTAGTCCGACACCAACCCAGGTGCCTGTCTCCAGGACCATGGGCGGTTTGTCCCTACACCTCACATAGCCTGCACTTCCTAGAAGTGCCCTTAGCCCCCTCTGTGCCCCAAACCATCGGTAGTCGAGCCGAGGGCGGCTCTTTCAATTGCCCCCGGGGTATGCAACACCCTCGCCGATGCAATGGCGAGGTAGTGCTTGCGAATACGTCCCATCTGTAGGTAACACCACATTACACTACAAGGTCCTTATAGGATCAAGGGGAAATTGCAGTGGTTAATCCTGCCTGGCAAGGCAGATGTTAATCTGTGATGTAATTATGTCCACCAATGTCTGTGTTACATCCTGTCTTTGTGCACTGAGAGGTAATTGGAGGAGCAGCCACCACCTGACCAGAGGGAGGTAATAAAACCCCCTAGCCAAGAATGTTCTGGGGGATTCCAGGTCTAGAGGAGAAAGAGAGAAATCTCTCTCAGGAGAGAGACCGGTCCTAGTCAGGCCCTCTGGGTCTGCAGGACGCAAGCAGAGAGTAGTTAGCTGAGCAGCAGCTCAGAGACTCTAGCATACCAGACCAGTGCAGGAAGAGCCTAGCCCCTGCCTGAAGTGGAAGATAAGACTAGAGGTAGTGTAGTGAGGAAAAGGGGTATCATTCCTACCTTCAAGGGTGATACCTGAAGAGATCCAGGACCGAGCTGAAGCCTCCTCTAAGGACACAGCTGCCTCCCAGCCTGCCCTTACATCCAGGCTGGTGACCTACATCCTGCGGCTCCCTCCAAATACCTCTCCAGTACTCCATCTATCTGTTAAAGGCACGTTTGCTGAAGTTCCTGCGGTTCCAATAAAGAACTGTAAGTTGTTTTCTTCAACCTCTGCCTCCGTCTGGTCCCTGCTACTACAACTCCCATCATCACCGGCACCCTGTCCACCACACAGAGACTCACACTCGGGACATTAAGGGGTTGCCCCAGGGAGATCCGCTATAGCAGCCGCTCCCTCATCTTTTCTTGCCAACACCACCCTGCTGGAGACCTGCCAGGCTGTAGGACAGCCCTCCGGTTCCCCCGTACCAAGCACCGTGACAATAGCGTGCTTAGGCCGCAACCGCCAGCCACTCCGGTACCGCGGGCCCCGGCTGTCTCCAGGCCTCCCCTTTAAGGCTAGGCCCGGTGGGGGATGTTGCACAAGGTATATTCAGAAAACCAACCAATGGGAAGCCGGCGCGTAGACAGTAACTAAAATGTAACAAAGTCACAGAAACAAAGTCACTTGGCTTCATAAAATATAATAGAATAATATGAGGTTCTTTACTGTCACTGCTCTTACAGTATAGACTCCATAGTGTGACCACTCTTACAGTATAGACCCTATAGTGTGACCCCTCTTACAGTATAGACCCTATAGTGTGACCCTCTTACTGTATAGACTCCATAGTGTGACCCCTCTTACAGTATAGACTCCATAGTGTGACCCCTCTTACAGTATAGACCCCATAGTGTGACCCCTCTTACAGTATAGACCCCATAGTGTGACCCCCCTTACAGTATAGACCCCATAGTGTGACCGCTCTTACAGTATAGACTCCATAGTGTGACCGCTCTTACAGTATAGACCCCAGAGTGTGACCCCTCTTACAGTATAGACTCCATAGTGTGACCGCTCTTACAGTATAGACCCCAGAGTGTGACCCCTCTTACAGTATAGACTCCATAGTGTGACCCCTCTTACAGTATAGACCCTATAGTGTGACCCCTCTTACAGTATAGACTCCATAGTGTGACCGCTCTTACAGTATAGACCCCAGAGTGTGACCCCTCTTACAGTATAGACTCCATAGTGTGACCGCTCTTACAGTACAGACCCCATAGTGTGACCCCTCTTACAGTATAGACTCCATAGTGTGACCCCTCTTACAGTATAGACTCCATAGTGTGACCCCTCTTACATTATAGACCCCAGAGTGTGACCCCTCTTACAGTATAGACCCCATAGTGTGACCCCTCTTACAGTATAGACCCCATAGTGTGACCCCTCTTACAGTATAGACTCCATAATGTAAGCCCTCTTATAGTATAGACCCCAGAGTGTGACCCCTCTTACAGTATAGACTCCATAGTGTGACCCCTCTTACAGTATAGACCCCATAGTGTGACCCCTCTTACAGTATAGACTCCATAGTGTGACCCCTCTTACAGTATAGACCCCATAGTGTGACCCCTCTTACAGTATAGACCCCATAGTGTGACCCCTCTTACAGTATAGACCCCATAGTGTGACCCCTCTTACAGTATAGACCCCAGAGTGTGACCCCTATTACAGTATAGACCCCATAGTGTGACCCCTCTTACAGTATAGACCCTATAGTGTGACCCTCTTACAGTATAGACTCCATAGTGTGACCCCTCTTACAGTATAGACCCCATAGTGTGACCCCTCTTACAGTATAGACTCCATAGTGTGACCCCTCTTACAGTATAGACCCCATAGTGTGACCCCTCTTACAGTATAGACCCCATAGTGTGACCCCTCTTACAGTATAGACTCCATAGTGTGACCCCTCTTACAGTATAGACCCCATAGTGTGACCCCTCTTACAGTATAGACCCCATAGTGTGACCCCTCTTACAGTATAGACCCTATAGTGTGACCCCTCTTACTGTATAGACTCCATAGTGTGACCCCTCTTACAGTATAGACCCCATAGTGTGACCCCTCTTACAGTATAGACCCCATAGTGTGACCACTCTTACAGTATAGACCCTATAGTGTGACCCCTCTTACAGTATAGACTCCATAGTGTGACCCCTCTTACAGTATAGACCCCATAGTGTGACCCCTCTTACAGTATAGACCCTATAGTGTGACCCTCTTACTGTATAGACTCCATAGTGTGACCCCTCTTACAGTATAGACTCCATAGTGTGACCCCTCTTACAGTATAGACTCCATAGTGTGACCCCTCTTACAGTATAGACTCCATAGTGTGACCCTCTTACAGTATAGACCCTATAGTGTGACCCCTCTTACTGTATAGACTCCATAGTGTGACCCCTCTTACAGTATAGACCCCATAGTGTGACCACTCTTACAGTATAGACCCCATACTGTGACCCCTCTTACAGTATAGATTCCAGAGTGTGGCCCCTCTTACAGTATAGACCCCATAGTGTGACCCGTCTTACAGTATAGACTCCATAGTGTGACCCCTCTTACAGTATAGACCCCATAGTGTGACCCCTCTTACAGTATAGACCCCAGAGTGTGACCCCTCTTACAGTATAGACTCCATAGTGTGACCCCTCTTACAGTATAGACCCCATAGTGTGACCCCTCTCACAGTATAGACCCCATAGTGTGACCCTTCTTACAGTATAGACTCCATAGTGTGACCCCTCTTACAGTATAGACTCCATAGTGTGACCCCTCTTACAGTATAGACTCCATAGTGTGACCCCTCTTACAGTATAGACTCCATAGTGTGACCCTCTTACAGTATAGACCCTATAGTGTGACCCCTCTTACTGTATAGACTCCATAGTGTGACCCCTCTTACAGTATAGACCCCATAGTGTGACCACTCTTACAGTATAGACCCCATACTGTGACCCCTCTTACAGTATAGATTCCAGAGTGTGGCCCCTCTTACAGTATAGACCCCATAGTGTGACCCGTCTTACAGTATAGACTCCATAGTGTGACCCCTCTTACAGTATAGACCCCATAGTGTGACCCCTCTTACAGTATAGACCCCAGAGTGTGACCCCTCTTACAGTATAGACTCCATAGTGTGACCCCTCTTACAGTATAGACCCCATAGTGTGACCCCTCTCACAGTATAGACCCCATAGTGTGACCCTTCTTACAGTATAGACTCCATAGTGTGACCCCTCTTACAGTATAGACTCCATAGTGTGACCCCTCTTACAGTATAGACTCCATAGTGTGACCCCTCTTACAGTATAGACTCCATAGTGTGACCGCTCTTACAGTATAGACCCCAGAGTGTGACCCCTCTTACAGTATAGACTCCATAGTGTGACCCTCTTACAGTATAGACCCTATAGTGTGACCCCTCTTACTGTATAGACTCCATAGTGTGACCCCTCTTACAGTATAGACCCCATAGTGTGACCACTCTTACAGTATAGACTCCATAGTGTGACCCCTCTTACAGTATAGATCCCATAGTGTGACCCCTCTTACAGTATAGACTCCATAGTGTGACCCCTCTTACAGTATAGACTCCATAGTGTGACCCCTCTTACAGTATAGACTCCATAGTGTGACCCCTCTTACAGTATAGACTCCATAGTGTGACCCCTCTTACAGTATAGACTCCATAGTGTGACCCCTCTTACAGTATAGACCCCAGAGTGTGACCCCTCTTACAGTATAGACCCCATAGTGTGACCCCTCTTACAGTATAGACTCCATAGTGTGACCCCTCTTACAGTATAGACTCCATAGTGTGACCCCTCTTACAGTATAGACTCCATAGTGTGACCCCTCTTACAGTATAGACTCCATAGTGTGACCCCTCTTACAGTATAGACTCCATAGTGTGACCGCTCTTACAGTATAGACCCCAGAGTGTGACCCCTCTTACAGTATAGACTCCATAGTGTGACCCTCTTACAGTATAGACCCTATAGTGTGACCCCTCTTACTGTATAGACTCCATAGTGTGACCCCTCTTACAGTATAGACCCCATAGTGTGACCACTCTTACAGTATAGACTCCATAGTGTGACCCCTCTTACAGTATAGATCCCATAGTGTGACCCCTCTTACAGTATAGACTCCATAGTGTGACCCCTCTTACAGTATAGACTCCATAGTGTGACCCCTCTTACAGTATAGACTCCATAGTGTCAGATCCCAGGGGGTACAGGGAGGTCAGTACAGGGACAGAGGTGACCTCCAGACCGACATTGTAAATCCTTCATCTCTGTGCACAGAGATTTATGACACAAGCTGCCATAAGTGTCCTCCCTTCCCTAAGGTTATCACTTAAATTTTACTTTCTAAAATTTTTACTGAGGCTATAGAGAAATCTGTAGCTGCAGGGGTTACTCGGGGAAGTTCCACGATATTTTGGGGAATAGGGTCTCTGCTCTTTACCCTTTAAGACATTAGCAAAAACCTGGCACCAAGTGCAGCATCAATGTGTCCTGTGAGCTGCTGATGGTCTGGAAAGTAAAGACAAAAGGTCTGAGACATCACCTGAAGACTCTGCACAACTCCGATCCAGAACCAGGGTAGGTGTATAGGTACATGTGAAAAAAAGAGTGCACTCATAGGGCACAGCGGTGTGAGGACACATCCCCAGTGCACTTGGTAAAGTTACAATCCTGAATTATAAATCCTTTTTTCACAGTCCTGCTGCTACTAACAAAATACACAAAGGTCTGATTACACATCTCTCTAGGGACAATACCTGACACTGGTTACACAGATCACAGCAGTGTGAGGACACACCCCCAGTGCACTTGGAGAGGTTACAATCCTGAATTATAAATCCTTTTTTCACAGTCCTGCTGCTACTAACAAAATACACAAAGGCCTGATTACACATCTCTCTAGGGACAGTACCTAACACTGGCTGCAGAGAGCACAGAACACAGCAGTGTGAGGTCTGATTACACATCTCTCCAGGGACAATACATAATACTGGCTGCAGAGAGCACAGAGCACAGCAGTGTGAGGTCTGATTACACATCTCTCCAGGGACATAACATAACACTGGCTGCAGAGAGCACTGAGCACAGCAGTGTGAGGTCTGATTACACATCTCTCCAGGGACAATACATAACACTGGCTGCAGAGAGCACAGAGCACAGCAGTGTGAGGTCTGATTACACATCTCTCCAGGGACAATACATAACACTGGCTGCAGAGAGCACAGCAGTGTGAGGTCTGATTACACATCTCTCCAGGGACAATACATAACACTGGCTGCAGAGAGCACAGAGCACAGCAGTGTGAGGTCTGATTACACATCTCTCCAGGGACAATACATAACACTGGCTGCAGAGAGCACAGCAGTGTGAGGTCTGATTACACATCTCTCCAGGGACAATACATAACACTGGCTGCAGAGAGCACAGAGCACAGCAGTGTGAGGTCTGATTACACATCTCTCCAAGGACAATATATAACACTGGCTGCACAGAGCACAGCAGTGTGAGGTCTGATTACACATCTCCCCAGGGACAATACATAACACTGGCTGCAGAGAGCACAGAGCACAGCAGTGTGAGGTCTGATTACACATCTCTCCAGGGACAATACATAACACTGGCTGCAGAGAGCACAGCAGTGTGAGGTCTGATTACACATCTCTCCAGGGACAATACATAACACTGGCTGCAGAGAGCATACAGCACAGCAGTGTGAGGACACACCCCCAGTGCACTTGGAGAGGTTACAATCCTGTAATAAAATTCCATAATCAACAGTCCTGCTGCTACTAACAACATACACAAAGGTCTGATTACACATCTCTCAGGAACAATACATAACGCTGGCTGCAGTCTCTGTAGTCACACCTGCTGACAGTTTCCCTATAAAGTGGTAGTCCGTGTGGGGAACATTTTATTTTATAGGAATTCTCAGTAATATGTTCATCAAAAGGTGTCCCAGCCAACAGCAATTAGGTGACCGGTAATAATCCAGGGTAAAACTTATCAACAGCCACTCAACCCACCTGCAGCGCCCCCGCAGGGAGAATAAAGTATTACAATCTTTTCACTGAAACCAATGAGTGGCAGGTCCTCCAGAGATAGTAAGTCTCTTTGTAGCCGCTCTCTGCTAGACCCAGATTACGGGACCACCTTAATGATTTTATACTTCCTTACAGTATTTGAAATTTGGTTTTCCGAAAATAGGAGTAACGCCAGATCTTGTACCACATGTCAGCATCATGTCAAGTGCATAGAGCTGCAGTACCGGACACGGCCTGCAGACAAGAGTGGAGCTGTCACACAATCCCTGCACCTTGGCCTTATGTGATAATCAAGGAATAGACGAGCTGTTAATGAGATGTAAGTAATATCGCACAGGGGGCGCCGCAGGGAAGTCGCTCTAGATAATACCGCCACTCTCCACGGACACCTATGTGACTGAGGGTTTCATTTGTCTGAACATCCAGCGTCGTCTTATACGGACGTGATACTGAATGATGATCCCATTACCCAGCTCTCAGCCGCCTGATCCGTCTCATCCAATCAGCACGCAGCCGCTCACACTATACCGCCATATGTCATTATTACTGGCACGTAACATCAAGAAGTGATGATGATGCAAGGATCCATGGTAATGATTATCTGACTTACTCCTCTTATACTCAGATCTGACTCTCAGCGATCCGAGGAGCTCATCGGTATTTGGCGATTGAAGGAAAACGCGAGTCCATATGGAATTTTCCATCCCTGCAGCCTCTGTGGGCCGGTGTGGGAGCCCCTTCCTTCCCCAATTAATGCCGCCATATAGTGCACGCCTATAATTATATCATGTAATACATACCGCCATACAGTGCACATACAGCATTGCTATATTATTCTACAATAATAGAATTGTATGATAGCAAATCCGAAAGAATAAGTTCTGTAAGGAAGGTTTAGGGGATTCTGCGGGTGGTGGGTGTCACGGAGGCCACGGCAATAGCAGCGCAGCCACGTAACACAGAAATACTGCCATTTGTAAAGATTTCCTGAGTTTAACTCTAAGGATCAGGTAAAGTAATTCTAATATGATCTGCCAAAATAGGCCAGAGCACAGCAGTGTGAGGACACACCCCTAGTGTACTTGGGGAAGCTGCAATCCTGGAAAAGAAATCCATATTTCACAGTCCTGCTGCTCCTAACAACATATACATATCTCATCAGGGACAATACATAACAGCGGCAGCAGAGAGCACAGAGCACAGCAGTGTGAGGACCCACCCGTAGTGCAATTGGGGAAGCTGCAATCCTGGAAAAGAAATCCATATTTCACAGTCCTGCTGCTCCTAACAACATATACATATCTCATCAGGGACAATACAAAACAGCGGCAGCAGAGAGCACAGAGCACAGCAGTGTGAGGACACACCCCTAGTGCAATTGGGGAAGCTACAATCCTGGAAAAGAAATCCATATTTCACAGTCCTGCTGCTCCTAACAACATATAAATATCTCATCAGGGACAATACATAACAGCGGTAGCAGAGAGCACAGAGCACAGCAGTGTGAGGACCCACCCGTAGTGCACTTGGAGAAGCTACAATCCTGGAAAATAAATCCATATTTCACAGTCCTGCTGCTCCTAACTACATACACATATCTCATCAGGGACAATGCATAACAGCGGCAGCAGAGAGCACAGAGCACAGCAGTGTGAGGACACACCCCTAGTGCAATTGGGGAAGCTACAATCCTGGAAAAGAAATCCATATTTCACAGTCCTGCTGCTCCTAACAACATATAAATATCTCATCAGGGACAATACATAACAGCGGTAGCAGAGAGCACAGAGCACAGCAGTGTGAGGACCCACCCGTAGTGCACTTGGAGAAGCTACAATCCTGGAAAATAAATCCATATTTCACAGTTCCGCTGCTCCTAACAACATACACATATCTAATCAGGGACAATACATAACAGAGGCTGCAGAAAGAACAGAGCACAGCAGTGTGAGGACATGTTCGTATTGCAATTGGATTATAAATCCATATTTCCTGATGTAATGCTTGACGGTACAGGGTAGCAAAAGAGGTGTGGTTTACCTTGTCACATCATGGAAAACTTATTTGCATGTTTCCCAGAATCCCCTAGTGCAGCATTATTGGCTATAAGTCTCCATACATTTGGAAGGAGCCCTTGATTCCCCAATTTCACAGTACTGCTGCTACTCAAAAAAATACATAAAGTTATGTTCATACATCTCTTCAGGAACAATACAAAACACTGGCTGCAGAGAGCACAGAGCACAGCAGACTGAGGACACGCCTCCAGAGCATTTGAACAAGATACAACCCTGGAATATAAATCCTTATATCACAGTCCAGCTTCTACTAACAACATACACAAAGATATCATTAGAGATTTCTCAAGGGACAGTAACTAATACTGGCTGCAGAGAGCACAGAGCACAGCAGTGCATCCCCCTAGAGAAATTGGAGAAGCTATACTCCTGGAATATAAATCCATATATCACAGTCTTGGTGCTAGTAACAACATACAAAAAGGTATAAATACACATCTCTCCAGGGACAATGCCGCTGCAGAGAGCACAGAGCACAGCAGTGTGAGGACACGCCTCCAGAGCATTTGGACAATATACAATCCTGGAATATAAATCCATCTATCATAGTCCTGGTGCTAGTAACAACATACACAAAGATATCATTAGAGGACAGTACCTAATACTGGCTGCAGAGAGCACAGAGCACAGCAGTGTGAGGACATCCCCCTAGTGAAATTGGAGAAGCTATAATCCTGGAATATAAATCCATGTATCACAGTCCTGCTGCTAGTAACAACATACAAAAATATATAATTACAGATCTCTCAAGGGACAATACCTAATACTGGCTGCAGAGAGCACAGAAGTGTGAACACACGCCCCCAGTGCACTTGGAATATAAATCCAAATTTAATAGTCTTGCTGCTACATACACACAGGTGTGATTACACATCTTTCCAGGGGCAAAACCTAATACTGGTGCAGAGAGCACAGCAGTGTGAGGACACCCCAAAGGTGCACTTGGAGAATCTATCATTCTGGAATATCACAGTCCTGCTGCTACTAACGACACACAGAAAGGTCTGATTACACATCTCTCCAGGGGCAATACCTTATACTGGCTGCAGAGAGCACAGAGCACAGCAGTGTGATGACTGTGCAAAAGTGCACTTGGAGAATCTATCATTCTGGAATCCATATATCACAGTCCTGCTGCTACTAACAACATACAGAAAGGTCTGATTACACATCTCTCCAGGGAAAATACATAACACTGGTTGCAGTCTGTATGGTCACACCTGCTGACAGGTTCCCTCTCAATGACTTATGCTACATTTCTACATACGTGGTCCACACAATCTTGTAGATGGAATTACAGTCCTTTCACGTCCAGAAAATAATCTGCTCTCCCTGACTGTTCCCGTATGCAGCGGGCGGTGATTTATGTGTATTGGATGTATGGATTATGGCTGCTGATAGTCATTGGATTATTACGCGGCACATGAGTCACGGTGCAGCGGCGGAGGGCGATGTAGTGTAATGCCGGGGACGTGTGCGGAATGAGGAGACGCAGCGCTGTGCCGGACGCCGGGGCCATAACTCACGTCTGCAGAGTCTTTATCGTGTCTATTAAATAAAGTACATGGACTCGGGGAAGGACGCGGCGCAGAACACGGCCATTAGCCGGATAACACATCGCCCTCTCGCCCGCCGCCCCCTCGCCCGCCCTCATGGCCGCTCCACCATCCGCTCAGCTCAAGATTTTTCTTCTTCTATTAAGCAATGAATTTTTGTAGGAACTTTTTGACTATTAAACACCATAAAATATTGAAGCTGCTTCTGCGTTACAGGACACAATACATCCAGGACGGGATCAGGAGTGTCAGAGGGGAGAAGAGTCTGTCTATCAGCAGTCACAGAGGAAAGACACCACAGGGAAAGTCTAAAGGGTTCGGACTGGAGTCTGTAAGAAAAGGAAGCATAGGGAGCAGTCTGTAAGAAAAGGAAGCATAGGGAGCAGTCTGTAAGAGAATGGAGTATAGGGAGCAATCTGTGTGAGAATTGAGTATAGGGAGCAGTCTGTGTGAGATGGGAGTATAGGGAGCAGTCTGTAAGAGAATGGAGTATAGGGAGCAATCTGTGTGAGAATTGAGTATAGGGAGCAATCTGTGTGAGAAGGGAGCATAGGGAGCAGTCTGTGAGAGAAGGGAGCATAGGGATCAGTCTGTGAGAGAAGGGAGCACAGGGATCAATCTGTGTGAGAATTGAGTATAGGGATCAGTCTGTGAGAGAAGGTAGTATAGGGATCAATCTGTGTGAGAATTAAGTATAGGGAGCAGTCTGTAAGAGAAGGAAGTATAGGGAGCAGTCTGTGTGAGAAGGGAACATAGGGAGCATTCTGTGTAAGAAGGGAGTATAGGGAGCAGTTTGTAAGAGAAGGAAGTATAGGGAGCAGTCTGTGTGAGAAGGGAGTATAGGGAGCAGTCTATGTAAGAAGGGAACATAGGGAGCAGTGTATGTGAAAAGGGAGCATAGGGAGCAGTCTGTATGAGATGGGAGTATAGGGAGAAGTCTGTATGAGATGGGAGTATAGGGAGCAGTCTGTGTGAGATGGGAGTATAGGGAGCAGTCTGTGTGAGAAGGGAGTATAGGGAGCAGTCTGTGTGAGATGGGAGTATAGGGAGCAGTCTGTGTGAGAAGGGAGTATAGGGAGCAGTCTGTGTGAGATGGGAGTATAGGGAGCAGTCTTTGTGAGATGGGAGTATAGGGAGCAGTCTGTGTGAGATGGGAGTATAGGGAGCATTCTGTGTGAGATGGGAGTATAGGGAGCAGTCTGTGTGAGATGGGAGTATAGGGAGCAGTCTGTGTGAGATGGGAGTATAGGGAGCATTCTGTGTGAGAAGGGAGTATAGGGAGCATTCTGTGTGAGATGGGAGTATAGGGAGCAGTCTGTGTGAGATGGGAGTATAGGGAGCAGTCTGTGTGAGATGGGAGTATAGGGAGCAGTCTGTGTGAGATGGGAGTATAGGGAGCAGTCTGTGTGAGATGGGAGTATAGGGAGCAGTCTCCATGAGAAAATAGAATGGGAAGTAGTCTGTGTGAGAGAGTAACATAGGGATCTCTAATATAGGGATTATTTAAACACAAGATTGAGAGTTCTTAGTCTCCTGTATAATGACAGCGGCTGAGTGATGATGGATCAGTTGTAGTCGATCTGTAATAAGCAGAAATAATCCCACACACTCACAAAATCACGAGAGTCTTGTAAGATCCGGCGGCAGAGGGGACGGGGGATTTGGTTTCAGAATAAGGCGAATGGTTTGGGGTCCAGAGAGAAATCTCTACTGAAACTGAGCGAAGGATTTCTCATACAACTCAACCAGTGCCAGAAGAGACGCCGAGGATTTAGTGTTCAGGATTTACAGAGATCCCACAAATCCCAACAACAACAACAATGTAATAAAAAAAGAACCGCGGATCATGTACAGGAGGTAACAAAAAAGCTACAGAGTTATTAATACTCCCCAAACCCTACAGGGACACAAACTCACAAGAGGACAGAAATTCTACAAAGTACAAACTGGAAATAAACAAAGCTGAAATAATCCAAGAAACACAATAGAATTGTCAAACTGAGCCTGACAAGAAGTGTCACCGAAAGTCACATCCTATAATAAACCTCCCTGTCACATCCCAGTAATGATGCAAGATAATATATCCAAAAATAACCACATACAAAGAAAAAACAAAGGCAACTATTTATAACAATAAAACTACTATAATACCGCCCCTATCTACAGGAATATAACTACTATAATACTGCCCCAATGTACAGGAATATAACTACTATAATACTGCCCCCTATGTACAAGAATATAACTACTATAATACTGCCCCCTATGTACAAGACTATAACTACTATAATACTGCCCCCTATGTACAAGAATATAACTACTATAATACTGCCCCCTATGTACAAGAATATAACTACTATAATACTGCCCCTAAGTACAGGAATATAACTACTATAATACTGCCCCCTATGTACAAGAATATAACTACTATAATACTGCCCCCTATGTACAGGAATATAACTACTATAATACTGCCCCCTATGTACAAGAATATAACTACTATAATACTGTCCCCTATGTACAAGAATATAACTACTATAATACTGCCCCCTATGTACAAGGATATAACTACTATAATACTGCTCCCTATGTACAAGAATATAACTACTATAATACTGCCCCCTATGTACAGGAATATAACTACTATAATACTGCCCCCTATGTACAGGAATATATCTACTATAATACTGCCCCCTATGTACAAGAATATAACTACTATAATACTGCCCCCTATGTACAAGAATATAACTACTATAATACTGCCCCCTATGTACAAGAATATAACTACTATAATACTCCCCCCTATGTACAGGAATATAACTACTATAATACTGCCCCCTATGTACAGGAATATAACTACTGTAATACTGCCCCCTATGTACAAGAATATAACTAGTATAATACTGCCCCCTATGTACAAGAATATAACTACTATAATACTGCCCCCTATGTACAAGAATATAAATACTATAATACTGCCCCCTATGTACAGGAATATATCTACTATAATACTGCCCCCTATGTACAGGAATATAACTACTATAATACTGCCCCCTATGTACAGGAATATAACTACTGTAATACTGCCCCCTATGTACAAGAATATAACTAGTATAATACTGCCCCCTATGTACAAGAATATATCTACTATAATACTGCCCCCTATGTACAGGAATATAACTACTATAATACTGCCCCCTATGTATAGGAATATAACTACTATAATACTGCCCCCTATGTACAAGAATATAACTAGTATAATACTGCCCCCTATGTACAAGAATATAACTACTATAATACTGCCCACTATGTACAAGAATATAACTACTATAATACTGCTCCCTATGTACAAGAATATAACTACTATAATACTGCCCCCTATCTACAGGAATATAACTACTATAATACTGCCCCAATGTACAGGAATATAACTACTATAATACTGCCCCCTATGTACAAGAATATAACTACTATAATACTGCCCCCTATGTACAGGAATATAACTACTATAATACTGCCCCCTATGTACAAGAATATAACTACTATAATAATGCCCCCTATGTACAGGAATATATCTACTATAATACTGCCCCCTATGTACAGGAATATAACTACTATAATACTGCCCCCTATGTACAAGAATATAACTACTATAATACTGCCCCCTATGTACAAGAATATAACTACTATAATACTGCTCCCTATGTACAAGAATATAACTACTATAATACTGCCCCCTATCTACAGGAATATAACTACTATAATACTGCCCCAATGTACAGGAATATAACTACTATAATACTGCTCCCTATGTACAAGAATATAACTACTATAATACTGCCCCCTATGCACAGGAATATAACTACTATAATACTGCCCACTATGTACAAGAATACAACTACTATAATACTGCCCCCTATGTAGAGGAATATAACTACTATAATACTGCTCCCTATGTACAAGAATATAACTACTATAATACTGCCCCCTATGTACAGGAATATAACTACTATAATACTGCCCACTATGTACAAGAATACAACTACTATAATACTGCCCCCTATGTACAGGAATATAAGTACTATAATACTGCCCCCTATGTACAAGAATATAACTAATATAATACTGCCCCCTATGTACAGGAATATAACTACTATAATACTGCCCCCTATGTACAAGAATATAACTACTATAATACTGCCCCCTATGTACAGGAATACAACTACTATAATACTGCCCCCTATGTACAGGAATACAACTACTATAATACTGCCCCCTATGTACAGGAATACAACTACTATAATACTGCCCCCTATGTACAGGAATATAAGTACTATAATACTGCCCCCTATGTACAAGAATACAACTACTATAATACTGCCCCCTATGTACAAGAATATAACTAATATAATACTGCGCCCTATGTACAGGAATATAACTACTATAATACTGCCCCCTATGTACAAGAATATAACTACTATAATACTGCCCCCTATGTACAGGAATACAACTACTATAATACTGCCCCCTATGTACAGGAATACAACTACTATAATACTGCCCCCTATGTACAGAAATATAACTACTATAATACTCCCCCTATGTACAAGAATATAACTACTATAATACTGCCCCCTATGTACAAGAATATAACCACTATAATACTGCCCCCTATGTACAGGAATATATCTACTATATTACTGCCCCATATGTACAAGAATATAACTACTATAATACTGTCCCCTATGTACAAGAATATAAATACTATAATACTGCCCCCTATGTACAAGGATATAACTACTATAATACTGCCCCCTATGTACAAGAAAATAACTACTATAATACTGCCCCATATGTACAGGAATATAACTACTATAATACTGCCCCCTATGTACAAGAATATAACTACTATAATACTGCCCCCTATGTACAGGAATATAACTACTATAATACTGCCCACTATGTACAGGAATACAACTACTATAATACTGCCCCCTATCTACAGGAATATAACTACTATAATACTGCCCCAATGTACAGGAATATAACTACTATAATACTGCTCCCTATGTACAAGAATATAACTACTATAATACTGCCCCCTATGCACAGGAATATAACTACTATAATACTGCCCACTATGTACAAGAATACAACTACTATAATACTGCCCCCTATGTAGAGGAATATAACTACTATAATACTGCTCCCTATGTACAAGAATATAACTACTATAATACTGCCCCCTATGTACAGGAATATAACTACTATAATACTGCCCACTATGTACAAGAATACAACTACTATAATACTGCCCCCTATGTACAGGAATATAAGTACTATAATACTGCCCCCTATGTACAAGAATATAACTAATATAATACTGCCCCCTATGTACAGGAATATAACTACTATAATACTGCCCCCTATGTACAAGAATATAACTACTATAATACTGCCCCCTATGTACAGGAATACAACTACTATAATACTGCCCCCTATGTACAGGAATACAACTACTATAATACTGCCCCCTATGTACAGGAATACAACTACTATAATACTGCCCCCTATGTACAGGAATATAAGTACTATAATACTGCCCCCTATGTACAAGAATACAACTACTATAATACTGCCCCCTATGTACAAGAATATAACTAATATAATACTGCGCCCTATGTACAGGAATATAACTACTATAATACTGCCCCCTATGTACAAGAATATAACTACTATAATACTGCCCCCTATGTACAGGAATACAACTACTATAATACTGCCCCCTATGTACAGGAATACAACTACTATAATACTGCCCCCTATGTACAGAAATATAACTACTATAATACTCCCCCTATGTACAAGAATATAACTACTATAATACTGCCCCCTATGTACAAGAATATAACCACTATAATACTGCCCCCTATGTACAGGAATATATCTACTATATTACTGCCCCATATGTACAAGAATATAACTACTATAATACTGTCCCCTATGTACAAGAATATAAATACTATAATACTGCCCCCTATGTACAAGGATATAACTACTATAATACTGCCCCCTATGTACAAGAAAATAACTACTATAATACTGCCCCATATGTACAGGAATATAACTACTATAATACTGCCCCCTATGTACAAGAATATAACTACTATAATACTGCCCACTATGTACAGGAATACAACTACTATAATACTGCCCCCTATGTACAGGAATATAACTACTATAATACTGCGCCCTATGTACAAGAATATAACTACTATAATACTGCCCCCTATGTACAGGAATATAACTACTATAATACTGCCCACTATGTACAAGAATACAACTACTATAATACTGCCCCCTATGTACAGGAATATAAGTACTATAATACTGCCCCCTATGTACAAGAATATAACTAATATAATACTGCCCCCTATGTACAGGAATATTACTAATATAATACTGCCCCCTATGTACAGGAATATAACTACTATAATACTGCCCCCTATGTACAAGAATATAACTACTATAATACTGCCCCCTATGTACAAGAATATAACTACTATAATACTGCCCCCTATGTACAGGAATACAACTACTATAATACTGCACCCTATGTACAAGAATATAACTACTATAATACTGCACCCTATGTACAAGAATATAACTACTGTAATACTGCTTCCTATGTACAAGAATATAACTACTATAATACTGCACCCTATGTACAAGAATATAACTACTATAATACTGCCCCTATGTACAAGAATATAACTACTATAATACTGTCCCCTATGTACAGGAATATAACTACTATAATACTGCCCCCTATGTACAAGAATATAACTACTATAATACTGCCCCCTATGTACAAGAATATAACTACTATAATACTGCCCCTATGTACAAGAATATAACTACTATAATACTGTCCCCTATGTACAGGAATATAACTACTATAATACTGCCCCCTATGTACAGGAATATAACTACTATAATACTGCCCACTATGTACAAGAATACAACTACTATAATACTGCCCCCTATGTACAGGAATATAAGTACTATAATACTGCCCCCTATGTACAAGAATATAACTACTATAATACTGCCCCCTATGTACAGGAATATAACTACTATAATACTGCCTCCTATGTACAAGAATATAACTACTATAATACTGCCCCCTATGTACAAGAATATAACTACTATAATACTGCCCCCTATGTACAAGAATATAACTACTATAATACTGCTCCCTATGTATAACAATATAACTACTATAATACTGCCCCCTATGTACAGGAATATAACTACTATAATACTGCCCCCTATGTACAGGAATATAACTACTATAATACTGCCCCCTATGTACAAGAATATAACTACTATAATACTGCCCCCTATGTACAGGAATATAACTACTATAATACTGCCCCCTATGTACAAGAATATAACTACTATAATACTGTCCCCTATGTACAAGAATATAACTACTATAATACTGCCCCTATGTACAGGAATATAACTACTATAATACTGCCCCCTATGTACAAGAATATAACTACTATAATACTGCCCCCTATGTACAAGAATATAACTACTATAATACTGCCCCCTATGTACAAGAATATAACTACTATAATACTGCCCCCTATGTACAGGAATATAACTACTAAAATACTGCCCACTATGTACAAGAATACAACTACTATAATACTGCCCCCTATGTACAGGAATATAAGTACTATAATACTGCCCCCTATGTACAAGAATATAACTAATATAATACTGCCCCCTATGTACAGGAATATTACTAATATAATACTGCCCCCTATGTACAGGAATATAACTACTATAATACTGCCCCCTATGTACAAGAATATAACTACTATAATACTGCCCCCTATGTACAAGAATATAACTACTATAATACTGCCCCCTATGTACAGGAATACAACTACTATAATACTGCACCCTATGTACAAGAATATAACTACTATAATACTGCACCCTATGTACAAGAATATAACTACTGTAATACTGCTTCCTATGTACAAGAATATAACTACTATAATACTGCACCCTATGTACAAGAATATAACTACTATAATACTGCCCCTATGTACAAGAATATAACTACTATAATACTGTCCCCTATGTACAGGAATATAACTACTATAATACTGCCCCCTATGTACAAGAATATAACTACTATAATACTGCCCCCTATGTACAAGAATATAACTACTATAATACTGCCCCTATGTACAAGAATATAACTACTATAATACTGTCCCCTATGTACAGGAATATAACTACTATAATACTGCCCCCTATGTACAGGAATATAACTACTATAATACTGCCCACTATGTACAAGAATACAACTACTATAATACTGCCCCCTATGTACAGGAATATAACTACTATAATACTGCCCACTATGTACAAGAATACAACTACTATAATACTGCCCCCTATGTACAGGAATATAAGTACTATAATACTGCCCCCTATGTACAAGAATATAAGTACTATAATACTGCCCCCTATGTACAGGAATATAACTACTATAATACTGCCTCCTATGTACAAGAATATAACTACTATAATACTGCCCCCTATGTACAAGAATATAACTACTATAATACTGCCCCCTATGTACAAGAATATAACTACTATAATACTGCTCCCTATGTATAACAATATAACTACTATAATACTGCCCCCTATGTACAGGAATATAACTACTATAATACTGCCCCCTATGTACAGGAATATAACTACTATAATACTGCCCCCTATGTACAAGAATATAACTACTATAATACTGCCCCCTATGTACAGGAATATAACTACTATAATACTGCCCCCTATGTACAAGAATATAACTACTATAATACTGTCCCCTATGTACAAGAATATAACTACTATAATACTGCCCCTATGTACAGGAATATAACTACTATAATACTGCCCCCTATGTACAAGAATATAACTACTATAATACTGCCCCCTATGTACAAGAATATAACTACTATAATACTGCCCCCTATGTACAAGAATATAACTACTATAATACTGCCCCCTATGTACAGGAATATAACTACTATAATACTGCCCCTTATGTACAAGAATATAACTACTATAATACTGTTCCCTATGTACAAGAATATAACTACTATAATACTGCCCCTATGTACAGGAATATAACTACTATAATACTGCCCCCTATGTACAAGAATATAACTACTATAATACTGCCCCCTATGTACAAGAATATAACTACTATAATACTGCCCCCTATGTACAAGAATATAACTACTATAATACTGCCCCCTATGTACAAGAATATAACTACTATAATACTGCCCCCTATGTACAGGAATATAACTACTATAATACTGCCCCCTATGTACAAGAATATAACTACTATAATACTGTCCCCTATGTACAAGAATATAACTACTATAATACTGCCCCCTATGTACAAGAATATAACTACTATAATACTGCCCCCTATGTACAAGAATATAACTACTATAATACTGCCCCCTATGTACAAGAATATAACTACTATAATACTGCCCCCTATGTACAAGAATATAACTACTATAATACTGCCCCCTATGTACAAGAATATAACTACTATAATACTGCCCCCTATGTACAAGAATATAACTACTATAATACTGCCCCCTATGTACAAGAATATAACTACTATAATACTGCCCCCTATGTACAAGAATATAACTACTATAATACTGCCCCCTATGTACAAGAATATAACTACTATAATACTGCCCCCTATGTACAAGAATATAACTACTATAATACTGCCCCCTATGTACAAGAATATAACTACTATAATACTGCCCCCTATGTACAAGAATATAACTACTATAATACTGCCCCCTATGTACAAGAATATAACTACTATAATACTGCCCCCTATGTACAAGAATATAACTACTATAATACTGTCCCTATGTACAAGAATATAACTACTATAATACTGTCCCCTATGTACAGGAATATAACTACTATAATACTTCCCCCTATGTACAAGAATATAACTACTATAATACTGCCCCCTATGTACAAGAATATAACTACTATAATACTTCCCCCTATGTACAAGAATATAACTTGAGTGATTCATGATCAGTAAAAGTAACAGTTAGAAGAATACCAAATGATGAAGTGATTTGCTGTGAGTTGTTCTGCATGTAATATATATGATACCTTCCCCTATGACAGATATATAAGCGCTCGCCTGTATTACGCGCTGTACCCTATAATCCCGTAGATTTGGCTCCAGCAGTGCCGCGCTCCAGATGGCCGCCCCTCACATGAGCGGGTGCTGCTCCAATGTTCTGTGCTCTATTCACCTGAATACAGATGATTTGTGGATCAGTTCAGAACAGAAGGCGTTGCACTCGCTCGCCTGGCAATCGCTGAGTGGAGAAGGTCTATATCCTGATCTGTCAGCGTCGCAGACTCCAAATCTGAGACAGATGTCATCAATGTGTCCGGTGCCTCTGCACAAGGAGCCAAGGATGGAGCTTGTAAACAGCTTTACATAATCCCGGCTCCTGGACCCTCGTTATATCCCGCCGTCACGGAATTTCACACGAACCATAAAGAGGAAAGCCAGCAAGCAAACAGTTAACATCTGATAACATGAGGAGCGGGGTCTGACCTTACAATCCACCATAGCAGATCCTCCCAGTTACTTGTGGATGACCCCATTTACAATAACGAAGACAACAAGACTCGTATAGAACGCGGCACGAATGTAGAAAACTTAGATCGGATACATAAAAAAAAAAATTAAAAATTATACATTTTATCTGGACATATAAGAAGTGCAGAGTGTAAGAGACACTGATTTCTTGTGTCTCTGCTCTAACCATGTGTCTGTTATCCATCTCATGATGCCTCAGAACCGCCTCACACTGGCAGCTAGAGACTATCATACAGAAACCTTTTTCCCTGAGAAGGAGACGCCCAAATGACACAGAAAGCATGTGATTCGATGGGGGGGGGGGGGGGGGGGAGTTACTAGGAGATCACAAGACCCAACGGAAAAGGAGGGTCCCAAAATTTTTCACATGGAAGGAAAAAATGAAAATGAAGAGGAAGTGAAAGGTTTTTACATGCAATGGAGCTGGAGAGGGTTCAATGTAGAGCCACAAAAATGATAAGGGGTATGGAGGGTCCTAGTTATGAGGAAAGATTTATTTAGTCTGGAAAAGAGACGACTACGAGGGGACATGATTATTTTATATAAATATATGAATGGTCCATGCAAAAAATATGGTGGTAAGTTGTTTCAGATTTAATCGAATCAAAAGACGAGGAGGCACTGTCTCAGTCTGGAAAAAACAAGGTTTAATCACCAGAGGCGACAGGGCTTTTTTACTATGAGAACTGTCAATCTGTGGAATAGCCGCGCTCTGCAGGGACAGCAGAGAGCTCAGGAGCAGAGCAGAGCACAGCAGGGACAGCAGAGAGCTCAGGCGCTGGTCACAGCAGGGACAGCAGAGAGCTCAGGCGCAGGTCACAGCAGGGACAGCAGAGAGCTCAGGCGCAGGTCACAGCAGGGACAGCAGAGAGCTCAGGCGCTGGTCACAGCAGGGACAGCAGAGAGCTCAGGCGCTAGTCACAGCAGGGACAGCAGAGAGCTCAGGTGCAGGTCACAGCAGGGACAGCAGAGAGCTCAGGCGCTGGTCACAGCAGGGACAGCAGAGAGCTCAGGCGCTGGTCACAGCAGGGACAGCAGAGAGCTCAGGCGCTGGTCACAGCAGGGACAGCAGAGAGCTCAGGCGCTGGTCACAGCAGGGACAGCAGAGAGCTCAGGCGCTGGTCACAGCAGGGACAGCAGAGAGCTCAGGCACAGGTCGCAGCAGGGACAGAAGAGAGCTCAGACGCAGGTCACAGCAGGGACAGCAGAGAGCTCAGACGCAGGTCACAGCAGGGACGGCAGAGAGCTCAGGCGCTGGTCACAGCAGGGACAGCAGAGAGCTCAGGCGCTGGTCACAGCAGGGGCAGCAGAGAGCTCCGGCGCTGGTCACAGCAGGGACAGGAGAGAGCTCAGGCGCAGATCACAGCAGGGACAGCAGAGAGCTCAGGCTCTGCTCACAGCAGGGACAGCAGAGAGCTCAGGCGCAGGTCACAGTAGGGACAGCAGAGAGCTCAGACGCAGGTCACAGCATGGACAGCAGAGAGCTCAGGCGCTGGTCACAGCAGGCACAGCAGAGAGCTCAGGCGCTGGTCACAGCAGGGACAGCAGAGAGCTCAGGCGCTGGTCACAGCAGGGACAGCAGAGAGCTCAGGTGCTGGTCACAGCAGGGACAGCAGAGAGCTCAGGCGCTGTTCACAGCAGGGACAGCAGAGAGCTCAGGCGCTGGTCACAGCAGGGACAGCAGAGAGCTCAGGCTCTGCTCATAGCAGGGACAGCAGAGAGCTCAGGCGCTGGTCACAGCAGGGACAGCAGAGAGCTCAGGCTCTGCTCACAGCAGGGACAGCAGAGAGCTCAGGTGCTGGTCACAGCAGGGACAGCAGAGAGCTCAGGCGCTGGTCACAGCAGGGACAGCAGAGAGCTCAGGCGCTGGTCACAGCAGGGACAGCAAAGAGCTCAGGCGCTGGTCACAGCAGGGACAGCAGAGAGCTCAGGCGCTGGTCACAGCAGGGACAGCAGAGAGCTCAGGCGCTGGTCACAGCAGGGACAGCAGAGAGCTCAGGCGCTGGTCACAGCAGGGACAGCAGAGAGCTCAGGCGCTGGTCACAGCAGGGACAGCAGAGAGCTCAGGCTCTGCTCATAGCAGGGACAGCAGAGAGCTCAGGCGCTGGTCACAGCAGGGACAGCAGAGAGCTCAGGCTCTGCTCACAGCAGGGACAGCAGAGAGCTCAGGTGCTGGTCACAGCAGGGACAGCAGAGAGCTCAGGCGCTGGTCACAGCAGGGACAGCAGAGAGCTCAGGTGCTGGTCACAGCAGGGACAGCAGAGAGCTCAGGTGCTGGTCACAGCAGGGACAGCAGAGAGCTCAGGCGCTGGTCACAGCAGGGACAGCAGAGAGCTCAGGCGCTGGTCACAGCAGGGACAGCAGAGATCTCAGGGGCAGGTCACAGCAGGGACAGCAGAGAGCTCAGGCGCAGGTCACAGCAGGGACAGCAGAGAGCTCAGGCGCTGGTCACAGCAGGGACAGCAGAGAGCTCAGGCGCTGGTCACAGCAGGGACAGCAGAGAGCTCAGGCGCTGGTCACAGCAGGGACAGCAGAGAGCTCAGGCGCTGGTCACAGCAGGGACAGCAGAGATCTCAGGGGCAGGTCACAGCAGGGACAGCAGAGAGCTCAGGAGCTGGTCACAGCAGGGACAGCAGAGAGCTCAGGCGCTGGTCACAGCAGGGACAGCAGAGAGCTCAGGCGCAGGTCACAGCAGGGACAGCAGAGAGCTCAGGCGCAGGTCACAGCAGGGACAGCAGAGAGCTCAGGCGCAGGTCACAGCAGGGACAGCAGAGAGCTCAGGCGCAGGTCACAGCAGGGACAGCAGAGAGCTCAGGCGCAGTCACAGCAGGGACAGCAGAGAGCTCAGGCGCAGGTCACAGCAGGGACAGCAGAGAGCTCAGGAGCTGGTCACAGCAGGGACAGCAGAGAGCTTTATTAGGAGTCTAGATGCCTTTTTACACCTAAATAACATTGATTGTTATGTTATATAAAAATTCTTTCCCCTAAATCCCTTTCTCATCCAATCCCTTCCCTTCCTTGGTTGAACTTGATGGACAATGTGTCTTTTTTCAACTGTATAAACTATGACTATGATACTTTGAATTCTACACATAAGGGATTATACTATCAGCAATTTAGACAGCAGCAAGGGGCACAGGGACTCTAGGGAGCCCTTGGCCACACACCTGGATACTGCCCTGCAGAGATAAGAAGATAAATTAGAGGGACCTCCAGCCTTGACATCCTCCTTCTTGTCCGCTTTCTCTTGACACACAGGTAAATGAGAGATGACGAATCATTGAAGATTTCCTTTGTCACATTTTCCGTAAGCTACGCTTAGTGTCATCTTCTATGCAGTGCAAGCCGCTGTAGCCTTAGTTGTCCTTCAGGTTGCTTATAATGATGATGACAGAGGATGTACAACCACAGAAAGTACGGAAACAAGTGGACGGTGAGTCCTAACATAAGAATTGTTGTCCCTACCTACTTGCCGACCCTACTCTAGATGGTTAGAGACAACTTGGTGACATTCCCTTCTTTGCGCCACAGTGAAAACATGGAGATAAAAACAGGTCAAAACAAAGGAGGAAGGTCGTAGACATATGGATGAAAGCAAAGAGGACTACACAGAAAAAGTAAAGAAGCAAATGGAAGGAGATGAGCCGAGAACAAAAACCCCACTAATACAGAATACACAGGAAATATAGCAAGCACTAAGAAGCGGGGAAATTATCTTCTTATGGGGCGTCAGAGTCCTAGTCCAGGTATGATTGGAGCAGAGCCCCTTACATCTAACCAAAACAGAAAACAGACCATCAGGGGAGGCTATAATATGTATTATAGTAGTTATATTCTTGTACATAGGGGACAGTATTATAGTTGTTATATTCCTGTATATAGGGGGCAGTATTATAGTAGTTATATTCTTGTACATAGGGGGCACTATTATAGTAGTTATATTCTTGTACATAGGGGACAGTATTATAGTTGTTATATTCCTGTATATAGGGGGCAGTATTATAGTAGTTATATTCTTGTACATAGGGGGCACTATTATAGTAGTTATATTTTTGTACACAGGGGGCAGTATTATAGTAGTTATATTCTTGTACATAGGGGACAGTATTATAGTAGTTATATTCTTGTACATAGGGGACAGTATTATAGTAGTTATATTCTTGTACATAGAGGGCAGTATTATAGTAGTTATATTCTTGTACATAGGGGGCAGTATTATAGTAGTTATATTCTTGTACATAGAGGGCAGTATTATAGTAGTTATATGCCTGTACATAGGGGGCAGTATTATAGTAGTTATATGCCTGTACATAGGGGGCAGTATTATAGTAGTTATATTCTTGTACATAGAGGGCAGTATTATAGTAGTTATATTCCTGTACATAGGGGGCAGTATTATAGTAGTTATATTCTTGTACATAGGAGGCAGTATTATAGTAGTTATATTCTTGTACATAGGGGGAGTATTATAGTAGTTATATTCCTGTACATAGGGGGCAGTATTATAGTAGTTATATTCCTGTACATAGGGGGCAGTATTATAGTAGTTATATTCTTGTACATAGGGGGCAGTATTATAGTAGTTATATTCTTGTACATAGGGGCAGTATTATAGTAGTTATATTCTTGTACATAGGGTTATATTATAGTAGTTATATTTTTGTACATAGTGGGCAGTATTATAGTAGTTATATTCTTGTACATAGGGGGCAGTATTATAGTAGTTATATTCTTGTACATAGGGGGCAGTATTATAGTAGTTATAGTCCTGTACATAGGGGGCAGTATTATAGTAGTTATATTCTTGTACATAGTGGGCAGTATTATAGTAGTTATATTCTTGTACATAGGGGGCAGTATTATAGTAGTTATAGTCCTGTACATAGGGGGCAGTATTATAGTAGTTATATTCTTGTACATAGTGGGCAGTATTATAGTAGTTATATTCTTGTACATAGGGGGCAGTATTATAGTAGTTATATTCTTGTACATAGGGGGCAGTATTATAGTAGTTGTATTCTTGTACATAGGGGGCAGTATTATAGTAGTTATATTCTTGTACATAGGGGGCAGTGTTATAGTAGTTATATTCTTGTACATAGGGGGCAGTATTATAGTAGTTATATTCTTGTACATAGGGGGGCAGTATTATAGTAGTTATATTCTTGTACATAGGGGGCAGTATTATAGTAGTTATATTCTTGTACATAGGGGGCCGTATTATAGTAGTTATATTCTTGTACATAGGGGGCAGTATTATAGTAGTTGTATTCTTGTACATAGGGGGCAGTATTATAGTAGTTATATTCTTGTACATAGGGGGCAGTGTTATAGTAGTTATATTCTTGTACATAGGGGGCCGTATTATAGTAGTTATATTCTTGTACATAGGGGGCAGTATTATAGTAGTTATATTCCTGTACATAGGGGGCAGTATTATAGTAGTTATATTCTTGTACATAGGGGGCAGTATTATAGTAGTTATATTCTTGTACATAGTGGGCAGTATTATAGTAGTTATATTCTTGTACATAGGGGGCAGTATTATAGTAGTTATATTCTTGTACATAGGGGGCAGTATTATAGTAGTTGTATTCTTGTACATAGGGGGCAGTATTATAGTAGTTATATTCTTGTACATAGGGGGCAGTGTTATAGTAGTTATATTCTTGTACATAGGGGGCAGTATTATAGTAGTTATACTCTTGTACATAGGGGGCAGTATTATAGTAGTTATATTCCTGTTCATAGGGGGCCGTATTATAGTAGTTATATTCTTGTACATAGGGGGCAGTATTATAGTAGTTATATTCCTGTACATAGGGGGCAGTATTATAGTAGTTATATTCTTGTACATAGGGGGCAGTATTATAGTAGTTATATTCTTGTACATAGTGGGCAGTATTATAGTAGTTATATTCTTGTACATAGGGGGCAGTATTATAGTAGTTATATTCTTGTACATAGGAGGCAGTATTATAGTAGTTATATTCTTGTACATAGGGGCAGTATTATAGTAGTTATATTCTTGTACATAGGAGGCAGTATTATAGTAGTTATATTCTTGTACATAGGGGGCAGTATTATAGTAGTTATATTCCTGTACATCGGGAGCTTTCTCCCTGTGTGTTCTGTAAACAGATGTGTATTCGGTCGCTGTCTGATATCTTTGACCTTGAAGTCAGAGGATCCTATGCTCCTAGTCTGGGGCGCGATGTCTCTCTTGGCCTGAATTAGTTCCTTTTATTCCCTTTTAGTTCCATGAAATCTAGTCTCTCCTCCGGCCTTAAGTTACTCCTCGCTCTGGATGCGGCTGAAGGCCCCGGGGAAAATCAAGTCCAGATTTGTACATTGCATTTTAATAATTAAACACGAATCTTTTTTGGCCTAAAGTGTTTGTCGTAAGAGAAATCCAATGGGTTCTTAGTTAAAGAAGATTAGATCATGAGAAAAAAATTTGAAAAAATAAATAAAAATAACAATTTTACAAAGAAAATGAGATAAACACTATTTAAATTATGTGCAACTACACACCAATGCAATAACATGACCGAGCAGTGTGGCCAATGCAGAGCCCAAGGTACATTGGGGGACATTTACTTACCCGGTCCTGTCGCAATCCAGTAGCACGTTCTCCGTCGAGGATTCAGGTCTTCCGGCAATACACTAAGGTCGTGCGCCCAGTGTCCACCAGGTGTCGCTGCTGCACCGAGGTCTGCCGGAGTTCACCAACCTATTCCTGGTGCATGTAAGCGCGTGTCAAGCGACACATTTTTTTAAAAAAATTAGGCGTTTTTTCCGAATTTGTCGAGTTTTCCGACGGCCACGCCCCCGATTTCCGACGCATGTGCCGCAATCCGATCGCGTGCGCCAAAAACCTGGGGAAATTCAGCGCAAAGCGGTAATTTTCGGGAAGCCCGACGAAAAAGAGCGATTCAGACCCTTAGTTATTGTGCCCCAATCAATCCTAAAATGTATCGACAAGTGAAGCCCGTCAGGAGGGGTGAAGTGAAAATACAAGTCACATTTCAGGTTACCAATGTCTAAAAGCGCTATAATACTAAGCCCCCTATGCACTCAATACCAAAGGGGCCGCAGACAAGTGGCAGCAGTGGATTACAATAAAGGTAGTTTGGGCGGCAGCCCGGGGCCCAAGACTTCTAGGGGGCCCACGGCCGCAAAACCACCCACCATGGGTCACATTTACTAAGAACAGTGCAATGTGTACTATGTGCAGTTACCTGTGTATAGTGCAGGGGGCGCCAGATTCAGGATTTTTTGGTGCACGTTCTTCATTAATATGGCGCCCCATGCACTGCTCCGACAGAGTGCACCACTTTTTTTGGTGCACCTTTCTGTCGGACTGTGCACAATAGATGCTGCGAACAGTCCGATTGTGCACTGGACCGCCCCTTTCAGTACCTTGCATGAATAATTGTGCAGCTGAGCTACAAAAGGGTCACGTGCCACACAAAAGAGGCGCAGACACATCTTAAATACCTGTGCACGGAGATTGCACTAGAAAGAACATGCAAGGTCCTTAGTAAATGTGCCCCATATCTTATACTCAGAAGGACCTTCACCCATGAAATCCTCGTATATATCTGTTCATGCTCTCAATACACATCAACGCAAGAGCCATTTCAGGACCTTTTAAGGTCCTACAAAGGTCCTGAAACCACAGGTTGAAACCACATCCTCCATTCCCTACATCCTCTAGATGTAGGAAGTAATTCCAGACTTGTAGCAGCCATAATAATCATCGAGCTCCGGACCCATGGTGGTCTGACTCCTGTCAAGTGGTATAACATACAGGGGTAGGGCCTGGTATCACAGCTCTTTGGACCAGACCATGAGACTGATGATTGCACTTTTCTTGTGATCATTTTCATGTCAGATTTTTGTGATTTATTATTTTTAGATTTTTTTTATTGTGTGTTTTTGTCCAGACTCATGTATTTATTATTCTGTACGCCGCACAGTACTGCTACTCTTATCCTCTGTATAGAGGCACAGCACAGTACTACTGCTCCTATCTTGCATATATCGGCATATAACTACTACTCCTATCCTGTATATATGAGCACAGCACTGTACTACTACTCCTATCCTGTATATATGAGCACAGCACAGTACTACTACTCCTATCCTGTATATATGGGCACAGCGCAGTACTACTACTCCTATCCTGTGTATATGGGCACAGCACAGTACTACTACTCCTATCCTGTATATATGGGCACAGCACAGTACTACTACTCCTATCCTGTATATATGGGCACAGCACAGTACTAATACTCCTCTCCTGTATATATAGTCAAAGCACAGAACTACTACTCCTATCCTGTATATATGAGCACAGCACAGTACTACTACTCCTATCCTGTATATATGGGCACAGCACAGTACTACTACTCCTATCCTGTATATATGGGCACAGCACAGTACTACTACTCCTATCCTGTATATATGAGCACAGCACAGTACTACTACTCTATCCTGTATATATGGGCACAGCACAGTACTACTACTCCTATCCTGTATATATGGGTACAGCACAGTACTACTACTCCTATCCTGTATATATGGGCACTGCACAGTACTACTACTCCTATCCTGTATATATATGGACACAGCACAGTACTACTACTCCTATCCTGTATATATGGGCACAGCACAGTACTACCACTCCTATCCTGTATATATGGGCACAGCACAGTACTACTACTCCTATTCTGTATATATGGGCACAGTACTACTACTCCTATCCTGTATATATGTGCACAGCACAGTACTACTACTCCTATCCTGTATATATGGGCACAGCACAGTACTACTACTCCTATCCTGTATATATATGGGCATAGCACAGTACTACTACTCCTATCCTGTATATATGGGCACAGTACAGTACTACTACTCCTATCCTGTATATATGGGCACAGCACAGTACTACTACTCCTATCCTGTATATATGGGCATAGCACAGTACTACTACTCCTATCCTGTATATATGGGCACAGCACAGTACTACTACTCCTATCCTGTATATATGGGCACAGCACAGTACTACTACTCCTATCCTGTATATATGGGCACAGTACAGTACTACTACTCCTATCCTGTATATATGGGCACAGTACTACTACTCCTATCCTGTATATATGGGCACAGTACTACTACTCCTGTCCTGTATATATAAACATAGTACTACTACTCCTATCATGTAAATATGACTACCTCTTCAGAGAATGGGGGCTCCTCTGTATGTTTTGCACTGGACCCTCCAGCCCATTATAGAACCACAAGGAAAACACTTCCCCAATCGCAATGTCCAACCCAATCACATACAAGAAGAACATCCATGATATATCATAAAGTATAGGTGATGTGATTGGCCGGGTGTGCATGTGTGTGGCAGGGGTTGGGAGGAATAGCTGTCAGAGGTCTATGGGCAGCTTTATGATTAGTGATAACCATGAACTTCTCTATGAAACTTCATCCTCCCAATTATGTGACACAGGACGCAGCGACCTCCAGAGAATCCCGGTGACAATGAGCGGCGCCACGAGATCCGGATAGAGAGGAGGAAGGCTTATTCATGGTCAGACGTTACTCCGCACCGCACCGATCCCTGACAAAGGGAAGATAATTGGGAACCTCTGAGCCCGGTGTCAGGTGCGACGTCCCCAAGGGAGATAACGAGCCATTAGATCATCAAGGTCACAAAGATCCGAGACATCCCGGGGCCTGAGAGCAAGAAAACCATTTACATCCCGTCCTCACATTATATAACTCCCCCCCATCATCATCATCCGCATCAATACCACCCCGAGTAACCGAGGAGTAACCAAGGAGTAACATCATCACCAATCTAAGAACTATAAGACATTAATTATCCTGTACTGATCCTGAGTTACATCCTGTATTATACCCCAGAGCTGCACTCACTATTCTGCTGCTGGTGCAGTCACTGTGTACATACATGACATTACTTATCCCGTACTGATCCTGAGTTACATCCTGTATTATACTCCAGAGCTGTACTCACTAATCTGCTGCTGGTGCAGTCACTGTGTACATACATGACATTACTTATCCTGTACTGATCCTGAGTTACATCCTGTATTATACCCCAGAGCTGCACTCACTATTCTGCTGCTGGTGCAGTCACTGTGTACATACATGACATTACTTATCCTGTACTGATCCTGAGTTACATCCTGTATTACACCCCGGAGCTGCACTCACTATTCTGCTGCTGGTGCAGTCACTGTGTACATACATGGCATTACTTATCCTGTACTGATCCTGAGTTACATCCTGTATTATACCCCAGAGCTGCACTCACTATTCTGCTGCTGGTGCAGTCACTGTGTACATACATGACATTACTTATCCTGTACTGATCCTGAGTTACATCCTGTATTATACTCCAGAGCTGCACTCACTATTCTGCTGCTGGTGCAGTCACTATGTACATACATGACATTACTAATCCTGTACTGATCCTGAGTTACATCCTGTATTATCCTCCAGAGCTGCACTCACTATTCTGCTGCTGGTGCAGTCACTGTGTACATACATGACATTACTTATCCTGTACTGATCCTGAGTTACATCCTGTATTATACTCCAGAGCTGCACTCACTATTCTGCTGCTGGTGCAGTCACTATGTACATACATGACATTACTGATCCTGAGTTACATCCTGTATTATACTCCAGAGCTGCACTCACTATTCTGCTGCTGGTGCAGTCACTGTGTACATACATGACATTACTAATCCTGTACTGATCCTGAGTTACATCCTGTATTATACCCCAGAGCTGCACTCACTATTCTGCTGCTGGTGCAGTCACTGTGTACATACATGACAATACTTATCCTGTACTGATCCTGAGTTACATCCTGTAAATCTTTTATTTTATATATAAAAATAAAAAACATTACAACAATAAACATAAATCAAGCCATAACTTCTGGCAAAACAAAACAATAATAATAATAACAAAACAATAATACAAACTAAAAGAGACTTACGAAAATCTCCTGGCCCAGCCACACACACACCACACACACACCACACAATCAGCATTATAAAACAAAACCTTCACCCAATCCCACCACCTAATTTTTTTTTTTTTTAATATAATTTTTTATAATAATTTTTTTTTTTTTTTTTTTTTTTTCCATAAATAACTAAAGAATACACAGCAAAAAAAAGACAAACAGGAAATAAAAACATTAAATATAACTAACTAAATCCCACGCCCATCACCCTCCCACCCAGACACTGGTCTAACGTCCAAAGTTCGCGCTATATAGTCCAGACCAGTGCCCAGGATCATATTGTCCAAATCCCGTCCACCCCCCTCCCAACCTAACACCCTAACACCAACACCCCAAAAACCAACCAAGCTATATACACATTAACTATAACTACATAAATACACACTGTACACAAAATACAAACACATTAAACATATCAACATAACAAATCCAAACCACATAAAGCCCAGGTTCGGCGCCTGCAAGCCCTACATCACTATAACCTCAGATACAAAACAAAAATCTACAGTGTCAGCTTCAGCCCAACACCAGGAGCGGAGATGACAGACTAAGGGACACTAAAGGAGAACCCCCTCCAAAGGAGAGAGGCCCTCCCCGTGCCCAGCCTCTCATACTCCAGAGAGCGCACCTTCACCAGGTCACCCAGAATGTTCCTAACCACCTCATCCACCGGGAGGATTTTACGCTGCGTCGATACTAAACACCGTGCGTTCCACGTGTGGTACCTGACCACTAGACTGACTAAGAATAACGTGCAGCGGTCCCGGCCACCCAGGCCTCTGAATGCTCCATAGGCCCACTCCGCATAGGAGAGACCAGCCAACCCGGGCCAATGGATGGAAGCGCCCACCCGGTTGTACACCTCTGTGTTAAAGGGGCACTGAAGCAGGAAGTGGTCCATGCTCTCCAGCAGGCCACCGCACTCCTCCCGGGGACAACCCCTTTCCTCAGAGCTCCTACACTTCAGATTGTCCCTCACACACAGCTTTCCATGGAAGCAGCGCCAAGTCAAGTCCCAAAACTTCAAGGGGATCCTGATGGAATTCAAAAGACCTAAACCCACCCCAAGATCCCGACTTGGGCAATCCCTGAGGGCCAGAGGCTTCTGGAAATGGGTCAACAGAACCCTTTTGTCAAGGACTTTCCTCGACATGGTCCTGATCTCCCACATTCCCAGACCCCACCGGCGAATCACCTTCAGAACCGGGGTAGCGTAAGCCGGAAGATGCCCATGCGGTGTGCGGAGATCCTTCACTCGCCCTCCTGTCTCCCATTCCTGGAAGAAAGGCCGAAACCATCCCCTGCAGGAGTATACCCACGGAGGAGCCCTCTCTTTCCAGAGGTTTGCGATATTGATCTTAAGAAAGGTATTCACTAGGAACACCACAGGGTTGACCATACACAACCCTCCTTGTCTCCTCGTGCGGTAAGTAACCTCCCTCTTGATTAGGTTCAGCCTATTCCCCCATAACAGCTGGAAGAACAGACTGTACACCCGAGTCCAGAGGGGTTCTGGCAACATGCACACACTGCCCAGATATATCAGCAATGGGAGCAGGTAAGTTTTAATCAAGTTCACCCTTTCCCTGAGGGTCAAAGACCAACCCTTCCACTGGTCCACCTTCTGGGCGGCGATCTTAAGCCTGCCGTCCCAGTTTTGCATGGGGTAATCCCCCTGGCCAAATTCGATGCCGAGAACTTTGGCAGAGTCTTGGGGCCCTGGAAGAGTGTCCGGGAGATCAAACCCTGGATCCCCCTCTCCCAGCCAGAGACTCTCACACTTATCCCGGTTGATCTTGGACCCAGAAGCCTCTGAGTAGCGGTCAACCTCTGACATCACCCATTGCGCCTCCCCTCTCGAGGACACAAAAACGGTGACATCATCAGCATACGCTACCACCCTTAGAGTGGCTTCCGGTGCCGCCCGGTCCATCCCGACTCCCACCAACGGCCCACGATCAACCCTCCTAATGAATGGGTCAATCGCAAACACGTATAGAAGTGGGCTCAGAGGACAACCCTGGCGAACACCAGACCCAACCTCAAAAGAGCGGCCAATCCAACCGTTCACAAGCGGGAAACTCTCTGCCCCTGCGTACAAAACCTTTAGCCAATTGACAAACTCCCCCGGCAGGCCATACCTCAGAAGGACAGACCAGAGGTACTCGTGGTTAACCCGATCAAACGCTTTTGCCTGATCCAAGGACAGCAAGTACCCCTTCCAGTTACCAGCCCTGCCCTGCTCCACTGCCTCCCGGACACAAAGCACAGCACTAAATGTACTGCGGCCTGGAACAGAGCAGTGCTGGGTCCCCGAAAGGAGCCGGGGCGCAAACTGCACCAGCCGATTAAACAGCACCTTTGCCAAAACCTTTCTGTCCGTATTGAGAAGCGCTATGGGACGCCAGTTCTCAATACGAGATCGGTCCTTACCCTTTGACAGGATGATCAGGGCTGACCTCCTCATTGACTTCGGCAGAGCGCCCGAGGAAAGACACTCATTGAATACCTCAGTCAAGAGGGGAACCAAGGCGTCCTTAAAGGTCTTATAAAACTCAGATGTTAAGCCATCCGGACCCGGCGATTTCTTGAGGGCGAGCCCTTCAATCGCCCGGCTGACTTCCTCTTCCCTGATCATCTCTGTCAAAACATCAAGAGAGGGGTCTACTCCTGGCTCAGGGACAGTTTCAGCCAGGAAAGCCGACATCACATCCCGATCTAGATCCTTCCTGCCCAAGAGGTGCGAGTAGAAGGATCTGACGACCTCCAGAATCCCTGATCTGGACCTTTTCAGGGATCCCGTACTGTCAACCAGTCCCGTGACAACTTTACCATTCACTGACATCTTGCAGTTTCTGTAAGGGTCGGGCGAGCGGTATTTCCCGTAATCCCTCTCAAAAACCAAAGATGCGTGTCTATCGTACTGACACCTCTTCAGCAAGGATTTCACTCTGGAGATGTCCTCACGACTACCTCCAGTCGAGACGAGATGCTCGAGTTTCCTCCTCAGGCCCTGATACAGGCGGTACCTGTCCAGGCTCCTGAGGCTCGAGAGCTGGCGGAAGAATCTCGCCACCCTTTTCTTGAGCATCTCCCACCACTCTGACTTACTGCTACAAAGGCCCAGCAATGGTACCTGGCTCTGAAGAAAGTCCTCAAAGGATTGTCTGATCTCCGCTTCTTCCAGGAGAGACGAATTGAGTTTCCAATAGCCTCTTCCCATCCGGGGGGTCTCTGTAACATTCAGAGAAAACAAAATTAAACAGTGGTCGGAGAACTCCACCTCAACAACGGACACTGCTGAAGAGATGGCTTCCTCCTTTAAATAAAACCTGTCTATTCTAGACCTGCAGCTACCCCTATAATAGGTGAACCCCGTGTGACCTGGGGTGTGCCGGATGTGGACATCCACCAGGCGAGCCTCACTGGCTATGCTATTAAGAGCGACGCTATCATAAGTCAGCTTGTCTCTGGAACCTCCCCTATCCTGGGACCTCGTGACAGCATTGAAGTCCCCTCCAAAGACCACCTGCCGACTTGTAAAAAGGTAGGGCTTGATCCTCATAAAGAGACACTTCCTGTCCCACTTGGACTGGGGACCATAGATGTTAATAAGACGAAGTTCTTGTCCCTTCATGAGGACATCCAGGATCAGGCACCTCCCCATTTCTAACTCAATAACTCGTCGGCATTCTACCGGTGCGGTAAAAAGGACCGCCACTCCGCTATACGGCTCGGCCGCAAGAGACCAATAGGAAGGCCCGTGTCTCCATTCCCTCTTAGCTTTAAACACGGCCGCCAAATCTGGCAGCCTGGTCTCCTGCAAAAATAAAATGTCGGCTTCAACACGGCCGAGAAAATCAAAGGCCGCAAATCTAGCCGCATCAGACTTAATGCTGGCGACATTAATGGACGCCAGCGTCAACGGAGTGGGTGCCGCCATCATGAATGATTGAGTTAGACGGCTTTTTTCTTACTACCTCCCTTCCCTCTACTGTCCTCTGAGGATGATCCCTTTTCCCTTTTCCCTTCAGAATTGGGGCAACTTCTTTTTAACGAAATTGAGGTGTCCATGTTATTACTGGCCCCCAAGGACCCACCCGGACCACCCTCTCCTTCGTCCTTGTCTCCTGGCTCTGAGTCAGTCTCCCACTCTGAGGACCCAGCATCCCCAGAGGATAGAGACTCGGCGCCCCCTGCAGGCTGCTCCGCCGCCACCTCCAGAACCCCACCCTCAGCCTCTCCTTCCGAGGAGGCGATCTCATCAAGGGTGAGGAACTGGTTGGAAAGCTCAACCAGAGGGGAGGAAGTTTTCCCTTCCTTAGGTACCTTAGATACGCCGCGTTTTTTCTTTTTCTGCTTGCGCTTATTTTCTAGCCAAATCCTATTATCCTCATCCATACTCTCATAATGGGAGGACGTGGAGGACATGGCACCTTTCTCGCGCTCCATCCTCCTGACCTCCTCATCCAACTCATCATCCCTCAGGGCCTCAGTAGCATGACCAGCCTCTGAGGAAGGACCAAGGGTCACCCCAGCAACCTGAGGCTTCCCCAGTTCTCTCCCTTTTTGTCTGGCTTCAAGCCGCCTTAACTGAGAAGGCGACTTCTTCTTGCTTTTCTTCACAGGCCCCTCAGCTCCTCCACCTCTGCTGGTACCTTCCCCAGCAGAAGCAACCTCATGGCTCTCCTCCACTGGGGTCACAACCGCATTGGCAAAGGAGCGAGGACAACGGCTGAAAGGGTGACCGAGCTCACCACACAGGTTACACCTAATGTCCTTACAGGATGCAGCGAGATGACCTAGCCCACCACACAAAGCGCACTTCTGCACTTGGCAGCTGGCGCTAAAGTGTGTGGGGTCACCGCACCTGTGACAGACCTTCGGCTGCCCCTGGTAGAAAATCAGGATTCTGTCCCGCCCAAGAAAGGCTGAAGAGGGAATGTGGGCGACTGTGCCGCCTGAACACTTCAACTTCATCATGAAGGTCCAGGCCCCAGACCAAATGCCAAATTCATCACGGTTTTTCTGAGGTACCTGTACAACCTCACCATAACGACTGAGCCAAGTCATGATGTCCATGCAAGAAAGTGACTCGTTACGGGTCAAAACGGTCACCTTCTTGACTGTGTTTTGGCGAGACACTGCTTGCACAGCAAAGTCTCGCCATGCGGGCTCGTTCTTTGCCAGCTCATAATTCGACCAGAAGAGCTCTAAGCCCTCCGGCCGAACAAAGCTGACATCGAACTCCGGAGTACCATAAGGATGTATCAGGGCAAAGATGTCACTAGCCCTGAAGTTCATCTTCAGGAGGAGCTCCACCACCCTTGACCTGGGTGGGCATGCGTCACTGCCCCTCCAGCGAAGACGAACCACATTCCTACGGGCAGCTCCGGGCCCGGTTGTGGGTAAAGACCATACAGTCTCTCCCCCCCTTTTCTCTTGGAAGGCTGCCAGGCCATGCCTGTCTGTCCAGAAGGACAGATCAACCTCTCTCCCCTCTACATTGATTGACTTTTCCCCTCTCCTGAGAGCCTCCAGAAGACGCCTTTGCAAAACGCTGTTCCCAGAGCCAGGAGACAAGGAGTTAACCCCACTTGCCCCAGCGGTGACACTCGCATAGCTCCTTATGGGAGCGGCCACCACTGGGGGTGCAGATGGACCAGCACTCACACCAGGATCCCCCTCAGCGCCATTCACCACCCTAACATTCACCACACTATGTACATTACCGCCTCGCTTCCTTGCATCACTCACACCAGCTGGGCCAGGAGGACCTGGGGTTGCCTCGGCGTCACTGGGCACTGGGGGTAGAGCCACCTCCATAGCTGATTCAGCCTGAGAAGAGGCAGCTCCAACCCCGATCTTACTTGTGCCCTCTGCCTCATTGGCATTAACCCCTTGTTGTCCAGCAGTTTTTATGATGTTTGAGCATCGCTGCTCGATTGGTGGTAGAGGCCTCTTGTCCTTACAGACTCCAGACAGTTTTTTTGCCCCTTTCATATCTTCAGAGTTTGATGCACCAATACAGAATAACACTTTTCCTGCGACTTTCTCTGCAGGCTGCACGGGATGTTTGGGAGGCGCCGCACTACAAGCCCCAGCAGCCCCATCACGCTGCCGCTGCTCACCGGAGCAAGCAACAGCGCTAGGGGCCACAGGAGCCACCGCCACTGCCCCTGGCACCGGGCCACCCCCCCCTCCCACTAGGGGGCAGCGCACAGTACCAGGACCTGCCGGATCGCCCTCACTGTCCGACCTTTCGGCCGATGCCTTCCCTGCACCATCCTTGCTACTACAAACAAGGCTGGTGCTCTGCGCCATGATGGAACGTGGCTTTGCACTCTCCCCGCACCCTGGCACCGAGTCCACTGCAGGATTCGTGCTGGGCTGGGTAACGGGGCCTACACGACAGGCTGACACTGCTGCCCGCCCGGAGGGAACAGGGAGGGGACGAAACACCAGATTCACCTCCTGAGACGCCTTGGTCTTCCTGGCTCTCCTCTTTCTCTTTAGTTCGTCATCTGGCATATCATCGCTGAAGGAGAAGTTCTGGAGGTGAACTGGGGACTCAAGCTGACGGATCTGAGCCATTAGCGCCCCCCCCTGGCCGCTGTCATCACTTTCCTCCTCCAGGTTGGCAGAGCCGCAGCCTGATGGTAATGGCGCTTGCTCCGCAGGCAGCCTGTCGTGCGAGGCCTGCTGGTGTTGGTGCAGGCCACCAGACGGACACGGCAGGTCTTCCTCATCCTCCTCATCATCGCCATCATCCGCCTGGATCTCAAGCCCCTTCAGCTTTCTCAGCTTATCCTGGCGCATATCATCAAACCGGGCGTCGTTTTCTAATTTCTCACGAAACGGACCGCTGTGCTCCCGGATTAGATGTCGCTTTTCTTCCAGAGCGGTGACCTCGGCTTTTAGTCTGTCTATGGTGTTAAGAAGATCAGACTTTTTCTTCTTAGTGGCCACCCCCGCTAGGGCCAAGGTCTCCCTTATCTCCTCCTGGAGCCTCCTCAGCGCTTTTCCAGCTTCCTCGTACTCACGGAGGTGCTCAGCAATCCGGGAGCCATAGATGGTAGCAGACTCCCGGGCCTTAAGTTCACCCCATGCTTTTTGCACACCTCCGTGAGCACCCAGCTTTCCAGCTGAACCACCCAGCTTTCCCGCACAGTCACTCAGCTTTCCAGGAGGAGCACTCAGGCTGATGTTACTTGCCTTAATATTCTGTGTTCCGGAGACCTTGCGGCTTCCCTGGGTCTTGGGGGTGGCAGCCGAGGTCACATCGCTGCGTCCTTGGCTCCGGGCAGATCTTCTCACCCCCTGCGCTTTGGCCGGTAACTGGATTCTCCTGCCCCCCGCCGGCCTGGTCCGGGAGACAGGAGCCTGGGATTTTCCTGGCTCACTCATCCCACAGATCCCACTCCCTCCCTGGGGAGGAGAGAGCAGGCCTGGGTGGATTGATCTTCCTCCAGGTGGTGCAGGAGCTCAGTCACAGACAACCACACCCACAGCAGTTCACAGCAGAATGATCCAGCACGAACTATTCTGCTGCTGGTGCAGTCACTGTGTACATACATGACATTACTTATCCTGTACTGATCCTGAGTTACATCCTGTATTATACCCCAGAGCTGTGCTCACTATTCTGCTGCTGGTGCAGTCACTGTGTACATACATGACATCACTTATCCTGTACTGATCCTGAGTTACATCCTGTATTATACCCCAGAGCTGTGCTCACTATTCTGCTGCTGGTGCAGTCACTGTGTACATACATGACATTACTTATCCTGTACTGATCCTGAGTTACATCCTGTATTATACTCCAGAGCTGCACTCACTATTCTGCTGCTGGTGCAGTCACTGTGTACATACATGACATTACTTATCCTGTACTGATCCTGAGTTACATCCTGTATTATACCCCAGAGCTGCACTCACTAATCTGCTGCTGGTGCTGTCACTGTGTACATACATGACATTACTTATCCTGTACTGATCCTGAGTTACATCCTGTATTATACCCCAGAGCTGCACTCACTATTCTGCTGCTGGTGCAGTCACTGTGTACATACATGACATTACTTATCCTGTACTGATCCTGAGTTACATCCTGTATTATACCCCAGAGCTGCACTCACTATTCTGCTGCTGGTGCAGTCACTGTGTACATACATGACATTACTTATCCCCTACTGATCCTGAGTTACATCCTATATTATACTCCAGAGCTGCACTCACTATTCTGCTGCTGGAGCAGTCATTGTGTACATACATGACATTACTTATCCTGTACTGATCCTGAGTTACATCCTGTAGATCTTTTATTTTATATAAAAGTAAAAAACATAACAATACAAAAACATAATATACAATATATACAAATTCTTACCTGCTGGTCCAGCCACATTCACACCTAGTAAAAACAATAACTTAAAATACACCGAAATGAATGAACACCAAATACCACAACCCCCACCCAACCGATTATCACAACCTAAACCAAACCAATAAACAATAAGACAAGCCACACCCACAAATAAAACATAAATGACTATAAATATACATAAACCCACCCCACACCCTCTAATAACAAACCACCCCACACAGACCACATCCCACACCCATTTTTTTTTTTTTTTTTTTTTAAATATATAATAACAAATACACATAACACTACACTAAACTAAATCCCTCGCCCGCACCCTCCCCTTCCCCCCAGACACTGGTCTAACGTCCAAAGTTTGCGTTAAGTAGTCCAGACCAGTGTCCAGGGTCAGTTCATAAGTCCCACCACCATCACCCCCCTCCCAACCTAACACTATGTCCCAAACCCAACTATATACAATATATACAGTATTTACAACATAACATAAAGAAAACAGAATACAAATAAAGTCTAAACAACATCAATCAAAACCACATAAAGCCCAGGTTCGGCGCCTGCAAGCCCAACATCACTATAACCTCAGATACAAAACAAAAATCTACTGTGCAGCATCAGCCCAACACCAGGAGCGGAGATGACAGACTAAGGGACACTAAAGGAGAACCCCCTCCAAAGGAGAGAGGCCCTCCCCGTGCCCAGCCTCTCATACTCCAGAGAGCGCACCTTCACCAGGTCACCCAAAATGTTCCTAACCACCTCATCCACCGGGAGGATTTTACGCTGCGTCGACACTAAACACCGTGCGTTCCACGTGTGGTACCTGACCACTAGACTAACTAAGAATAACGTGCAGCGGTCCCGGCCACCCAGGCCTCTGAATGCTCCATAGGCCCACTCCGCATAGGAGAGACCGGCCAACCCGGGCCAATGGATGGAAGCGCCCACCCGGTTGTACACCTCTGTGTTAAAGGGGCACTGAAGCAGGAAGTGGTCCATGCTCTCCAGCAGGCCACCGCACTCCTCCCGGGGACAACCCCTTTCCTCAGAGCTCCTACACTTCAGATTGTCCTTCACACACAGCTTTCCATGGAAGCAGCGCCAAGTCACGTCCCAAAACTTCAAGGGGATCCTGATGGAATTCAATAAACTCAAACCCACCCCCAGATCCCGACTTGGGCAATCCCTGAGGGCCAGAGGCTTCTGGAAATGGGTCAACAGAACCCTTTGGTCAAGGATTTTCCTCGACATGGTCCTGATCTCCCACATTCCCAGACCCCACCGGCGAATCACCTTCAGAACCGGGGTAGCGTAAGCCGGAAGATGCCCATGTGGTGTACGGAGATCCTTCACTTGTCCTCCTGTCTCCCATTCCTGGAAGAAAGGCCGAAACCATCCCCTGCAGGAGTATACCCACGGAGGAGCCCTCTCTTTCCAGAGGTTTGCTACATTGATCTTAAGAAAGGTATTCACTAGGAACACCACAGGGTTGACCATACACAACCCTCCTTGTCTCCTCGTGTGGTAAGTAACCTCCCTCTTGATAAGGTTCAGCCTATTCCCCCATAACAGCTGGAAGAACAGACTGTAGACCCGAGTCCAGAGGGGTTCTGGCAACATGCACACACTGCCCAGATAAATCAGTAACGGGAGCAGGTAAGTTTTGATCAGATTAACCCTTTCTCTGAGGGTCAAAGACCAACCCTTCCACTGGTCCACCTTCTGAGCGTCGATCTTAAGCCTGCCATCCCAGTTTTGCATGGGGTAATCCCCCTGGCCGAATTCGATGCCGAGAACTTTGGCGGAGTCCTGGGGCCCTGGAAAAGTGTCCGGGAGATCAAAGCCTGGACCTCCCTCTCCCAGCCAGAGACTCTCACACTTATCCCGGTTGATCTTGGACCCAGAAACCTCTGAGTAGCGGTCAACCTCTGACATCACCCATTGCGCCTCCCCTCCCGAGGACACGAAAACGGTGACATCATCAGCATACGCTACCACCCTTAGAGTGGCTTCCGGTGCTGCCCGATCCATCCCGACTCCCACCAACGGCCCACGATCAACCCTCCTAAGGAATGGGTCAATCGCGAACACGTATAAAAGTGGGCTCAGAGGACAACCCTGGCGAACACCAGACCCGACCTCAAAAGAGCGGCCAATCCAACCGTTCACAAGCGGGAAACTCTCTGCCCCTGCGTACAAAACCTTTAGCCAATTGACAAACCCACCCGGCAGGCCATACCTCAGAAGGACAGACCAGAGGTACTCGTGGTTAACCCGATCAAACGCTTTTGCCTGATCCAAGGACAGCAAGTACCCCTTCCAGTTACCAGCCCTGCCCTGCTCCACTGCCTCCCGGACACACAGCACAGCACTAAATGTACTGCGGCCTGGAACAGAGCAGTGCTGGGTCCCCGAAAGGAGCCGGGGCGCAAACTGCACCAGCCGATTAAACAGCACCTTTGCCAAAACCTTTCTGTCCGTATTGAGAAGCGCTATGGGACGCCAGTTCTCAACACGAGATCGGTCCTTACCCTTTGACAGGATGATCAGGGCTGACCTCCTCATTGACTTCGGCAGAGCGCCCGAGGAAAGACACTCATTGAATACCTCAGGCAAGAGGGGAACCAAGGCGTCCTTAAAGGTCTTATAAAACTCAGATGTTAAGCCATCCGGGCCTGGCGATTTCTTGAGGGCGAGCCCTTCAATCGCCCGGCTGACTTCCTCTTCCCTGATCATCTCTGTCAAAACATCAAGAGAGGGGTCTACTCCTGGCTCAGGGACAGTTTCAGCCAGGAAACCCGACATCACATCCCGATCTAGATCCTTCCTGCCCAAGAGGTGCGAGTAGAAGGATCTGACGACCTCCAGGATCCCTGATCTGGACCTTTTCAGGGATCCCGTACTGTCAACCAGTCCCGTGACAACTTTACCATTCACTGACATCTTGCAGTTTCTGTAAGGGTCGGGCGAGCGGTATTTCCCGTAATCCCTCTCAAAAACCAAAGATGCGTGTCTATCGTACTGACACCTCTTCAGCAAGGATTTCACTCTGGAGATGTCCTCACGACTACCTCCAGTCGAGACGAGATGCTCGAGCTTCCTCCTCAGGCCCTGATACAGGCGGTACCTGTCCAGGCTCCTGAGGCTCGAGAGCTGGCGGAAGAATCTCGCCACCCTTTTCTTGAGCATCTCCCACCACTCTGACTTACTGCTACAAAGGCCCAGCAATGGTACCTGGCTCTGAAGAAAGTCCTCAAAGGATTGTCTTATCTCTGCTTCTTCCAGGAGAGACGAATTGAGCTTCCAGTAGCCTCTTCCCATCCGGGGGGTCTCTGTAACATTCAGAGAAAACAAAATTAAACAGTGGTCGGAGAACTCCACCTCAACAACGGACACTGCTGAAGAGATGGCTTCCTCCTTTAAATAAAACCTGTCTATTCTAGACCTGCAGCTACCCCTATAATAGGTGAACCCCGCGTGGCCTGGGGTGTGCCGGATGTGGACATCCACCAGGCGAGCCTCACTAGCTATGCTATTAAGAGCGACGCTATCATAAGTCAGCTTGTCTCTGGAACCTCCCCTATCCTGGGACCTCGTGACAGCATTGAAGTCCCCTCCAAAGACCACCTGCCGACTTGTAAAAAGGTAGGGCTTGATCCTCATAAAGAGACACTTCCTGTCCCACTTGGACTGGGGACCATAGATGTTAATAAGACGAAGTTCTTGTCCCTTCATGAGGACATCCAGGATCAGGCACCTCCCCATTTCTAACTCAATAACTCGTCGGCATTCTACCGGTGCGGTAAAAAGTACCGCCACTCCGCTATACGGCTCGGCCGCAAGAGACCAATAGGAAGGCCCGTGTCTCCATTCCCTCTTAGCTTTAAACACGGCCGCCAAATCTGGCAGCCTGGTCTCCTGCAAAAATAAAATGTCGGCTTCAACACGGCCGAGAAAATCAAAGGCCGCAAATCTAGCCGCATCAGACTTAATGCTGGCGACATTAATGGACGCCAGCGTCAACGGAGTGGGTGCCGCCATCATGAGTGATTGAGTTAGACGGCTTTCTTTTTACCCATCTTACCACCACCCTCGGGAAATGAACACCCCCTTTTTAGACATATTGTGGTGTCCATCTCCCGCACCTCTGATGCTTCAGGGGCAGATCCAGGACCTGCCCCCTCATTCTCGTCTCCAGACTCTGGGCCAGTCTCCCCTCCTGAGGACCCTGACTCCCCAGGGGGAGACTCGGCACCTCCTGCAGGCTCCGCCACCTCTGGCCCTTCACCCTCAGCCCCTCAATCGGCAGGAGGCGCTCCATCCAGGGCCAGGAATCGATTTGAAAGTTCGACCAGCGGGGGGTCGGTTGCACCTTCCTTGGGTACCTTAGTCAGGGAGGGAGAAGATCTTACACCTCCCTTCTTTTTACCCTTTTTCTTCTTTTTGGCGCCACGCTTACGCTTTTCCTCTAGCCACGCCCTATTATCCTCGTCCATACTCTCATAATGGGAGGAGTCTGAGGACGTGGCACCTTCCTCTCTCTCGATCCTCCTGACCTCCTCATCCAGTACATCCTCCCCTGGGGCCTCAGCGACAGGTGTGGTCTCTAGGAGAGCGCCAGAGGTTGTCCCAGCAGCCCGAGACTCCCCCCGCTCTCTCTCCTGTTGACGCTTCTCTAGACGCCTTAGCTGGGCAGGCGTCTTTTTCCTGTCTTTCTTCCCTGGCCCCTCCATTCCTCCACCTCTGCTAGGCCCCTCCCCAGCAGATTCAGCCTCATGGCTTTCATCCGCTGAGGCTGAGCTCGCATTAGCGAAGGAAAGAGGACAACGACTGTACGGGTGACCGAGATCACCACACAGGTTACACCTAATCTGCCCTGTACAGGATGCAGCGAGATGGCCGACACCCCCACACAACGCACACTTCTGCACGGTGCAGTTTGCGCTGAAATGTGTGGGGTCACCGCACCTGTGACACAGCCTAGGCTGCCCCCGGTAGAAGATCAGGATCCGATCCCTCCCCAGGAAGGCTGATGAAGGGATGTGGGCGACTGAGTTACCTGAACGCCTCAACTTCACCATGAAGGTCCAGGCCCCTGACCAGATACCATACTCATCACGATTTTTCTCGGGTACTCCCAGTACCTCTCCATAACGATTCATCCAGGTCATGATGTCAAAGCAAGATAGTGATTCATTACGGGTAAGAACGGTCACTTTCTTGAGTTCGCTCTGGCGGGACACTGCTTGCACAGCAAAGTCCCGCCACTCGGGCTCGTTGTATCTCAGCTCATAGTTGGACCAGAAGAGCTCAAGCCCCTCCGGCCGAACAAAGCTGATATCAAACTCAGATGTACCATAGGGATGGATCAAGGCAAAGATGTCAGCCGCCTTGAAGTCCATCTTCAGCAGCAGCTCAACTACCCGTGCCCGAGGGGGACACACATCACTGCCACGCCACCGAAGACGGACCACATTCCTACGGTTAGCACCCGGCCCGGTTGTCGGGAGCGACCATGATGTCTCCCTGCCTCTTTGCTCTCGGAAGGCAGACAGGCCGTGCCTCTCTATCCAAAATGACAAATCAACCTCCTGCCCAGCTACATTGATCGTCCTTTCTCCCTTCTGTAAGGCCTGCAGGAGGCGCCGTTGCAAAAAGCCGTCCCCAGAGCCCAGAGACGAGGATGATGGACCCCTACTTCCCCCAGCAGCGACACTGGCTCTTAATAGGGGCCGCCACTGGGGGAGCAACCGGACCAACCCCTGCACCCACCACATTAACACTACCCACCTGCATGTTACACTCAGCCGCGTCACTCACACCACCAGTCCCTCCATCACCCACCCCCAAAGCTGGAAAAGATTCTCCACCACTCACACCATTCACATTATCCACCACAACATTACTGACTCCACTCACACTGGCTGGACCAGCAACAACATTAGCAGACAAGACCACCTCCGCATCTTCAGGCACAAGGGACGGGGGTCCCCCCGCAGCGCATCGCCCAGAGGGGACCCCAACTTGTGTCACACTTGTGCCCTCCGCATCATCGGTAGCAGATGTTATTTTACTTTTCTTAGAGGAAGGTAGGAGTCGCCGCTGATCTTTGGCTGGTATGTGGCACCGCTGATCCCCACCTTCCTCAGCACTCCTCTGCAGACTGTCTCCAACACCAACACAAAATAGGACTTTAGGTTTGGGAGGTCCGGAGCCCTCAGCCTCAGCGACCCCTCCACACTGCCGCCGCTCCATAACCGAGTGATTAGCGGCAACAGCATGAAGAGGCGCCGAGGCACCGGAAGCTGCCACCAGTGCCGGGCTATCCCCCCCTCCCACTGGGGGACGCACCACAGCACTGGATTTGGATGGTATCACAACAGCCGAGCCGCCCTTACTGTCCGGCCTTGCGGCCGATGCCTCCCCTGCTCCCCCACTGTTACCACAAACAGAGACGGAGCCCATCGCCACATCAGATGTCACACCTGTAATCTCCCCGCTCCCTGGCACTGAGTCCACTGCAGGACCCGCGCTGGGCTGGGTAACGGGGCTCGCACAGTGAGCTGACCCTGCGGCCGACTCGGGTTTTACGGGGAGGGGGCTGTAGACTAGACTCACCACTTCCACGGATTTGGTCTTCTTCTTTCGTGGTTTGCTGCCCCCCGGTGCATCCTCCGGCAGATCGTCTCCAAAAGTAAAGTCCTGGAGGTGCACAGGGGACTCGAGCCGTCGGATCTCCTCCATCAGCGCCCCTCCCTGGTGGCTGTCACTATCCTCACCCGGGCCGGCAGAACCGCAGCCAGATGACATAGCCGCTTGTCCTGCAGGGGGCCCACTGCACGGTACCGAACTTTCCTCCTCCATCTGACTCTCTGGCTGAAGCCCCATCAGCCGCCTCTGCTTTTCCTCCTCCATCTCCCGGAATCTCTCATCATTAAGGATCTTTTCTTTAAACGGCCCGCTCCTCTCCAGCAGGTAAGCTTTCCTCTCCTCCAAGGCCTGGATGTTAGTCTGGAGCCTGGATATCTCTGCCAGAATCTGCTCCTTCCTCCTCTTCTGGGCAGAGCTTGCCCTGGCATGGGCGCACCTGAGCTCCTCCCGCAGTCTCCTCGCCGTCTTGCTGGCTTCTTCGTACTCAGAGAGGTGGCCCAGAGCCCGGGAGGCATAGCTGGAAATAGACTCCCGGGTCCTCAGCATTCCCCAGCCCTCTTCACTGAGGTCAGCCTCACCTCTCTGAGCACTCAGCTTTCCTGCGGTATCCAGCTTTTCCGAAGTACCCAGCTTTCCCGAGGTATCCAGCTTTCCCGAGGTATCCAGCTTTCCCGAGGTATCCAGCTTTCCTGAGGTATTCATCTTTTCTGAGGTCTTGCTGCTTTTTGAAGCCTTAGCTGGCCTGGGGGTACTTGGAGCAGCATTGCTGCTGTTCCTTGCAGATCTTCTCACCCCCAAGGCTTCCGCAGCGCTGGCCGGTTCCTGGCTACCCCTGCCTCCCGCCGGCCTAGACCGGGAAGCAGGAGCCTGGGACTTGCTGCCCTGGCTCATGCCTGAAAACCCACTCCCTCCCTGGGAGAGGAGAGAGCAGGCCCCAGGTGGAGGTGGTTTTCCCTGGAGCTCAGGAGCAGCAGCAGCACACAGCCTCTCACAGCAACAGAGAGTTAACGAGGTAACGAGCAACACCTGAGATGCACTCACTATCTGCTGCTGGTGCAGTCACTGTGTACATACATGACATTACTTATCCTGTACTGATCCTGAGTTACATCCTGTATTATACCCCAGAGCTGCACTCACTATTCTGCTGCTGGTGCAGTCACTGTGTACATACATGACATTACTTATCCTGTACTGATCCTGAGTTACATCCTGTATTATACCCCAGAGCTGCACTCACTATTCTGCTGCTGGTGCAGTCACTATGTACATACATGACATTACTTATCCTGTACTGATCCTGAGTTACATCCTGTATTATACTCCAGAGCTGTACTCACTATTCTGCTGCTGGTGCAGTCACTGTGTACATACATGACATTACTTATCCTGTACTGATCCTGAGTTACATCCTGTATTATACCCCAGAGCTGCACTCACTATTCTGCTGCTGGTGCAGTCACTGTGTACATACATGACATTACTTATCCTGTACTGATCCTGAGTTACATCCTGTATTATACTCCAGAGCTGCACTCTCTTTTCTGATGTATTATAAATTTTCTGCCTTTTTTGAAAATTAACCAATGCAGTGATAACATGTCCTTGACCATCATTGTAGATTACATTTAATTGTTCTTCTGTTTGTATTACTGCACCTCCTCTATTCTTTTATATTCTTATCTGTAAAGTCCTTGTTCCAGGATGGAGATGTTCTGAGAGTTGAAGTGTAATGCAGGGCTGTTCTTCTGAGCGTTCTGTAATTCTGCTGAGCCCAGTTTTCCCATAATCCCTTGCATGCACTTCTCTCCTCAATCCATTTACACCTTTAAGAAAGATTTACAAGGGCGTAAGATTGATGTCTGGCTTCCTGCTGGTCCACAGCAGCGGGTTTGTCACAATCTCACCTATGGAAAAGTCAGACTAGATTTCATTTACAGAGGGTTATAATTTGTTTTAGGGTGAAATCAAATCAAAATTCTCAGCAAACTATGTACATAATGTTACATTTTGATGGTGATTTTTGGTATATTTATACTGTGTGAGAACATAAAGATATTATCTGACTAAATTCATAATAAGTCATTATAAACTTCAAAGGTTCATCAATCTGATAATCCTTAGAATATGCAGCGACCAGATCTATTGTATAATATTGCCTCTCTGCAGTCACCACCAGGGGGAGCTCAGTGGTTGATTGCAGACTGATACATTGTATCAATAGAGGAGGCTGCATCAGTCAATGTAATTTATAGTTAACTGACTGATATCCCACAATGCCCCTGGCCTCTCCTAGTTCTGCACTCTTTGCGCTCTGCTGAACTGTTTAACATTTTATCTATTTTATAGGATGTTGTGTGATTTGGAGCCTTGAGATTGGGATCATTTTTTATCCTTTTGACTCGATTTTGGCAAATATACTGCAAATGTCCCAAAATAGTGCAGTGAAGCTTCTACGTATTGCTTTTCCTTGCTTGATCACGTGATTATGGGGGTGATTTTTTAGTAACAGGGGGTATGACTGTGGTTTTCAGACTGCAGCCTGGGTGCCCTTAGTGGGACTTGACAGCTTCAGGTTGGGATAATAACATGTGGACCGGCCTTTGGTACAGTCTTGTGCTATAGACTCCTGTAATTCACAGGATAGTTCAAGAATGAGTTTAGTTACTTTTGGGACCTGACATAATCAGATCCCAATGAAAGAACTTGCTCCAGTGGCTTGTAGGACACTAAAAACCTGAACCTGATAGCAAGGGAAAAGTTCAGACATGGAGCTATTGAAATTTGGGAACTAGGAACAGAAAAGCAGACACTTTGAGACCTGATACTGAATCCACCAGACTCGCCCTACCTACTTCCTCAATCCACCTAAGGCGGTGGCCAGTGACTGGGCGACAATCCCTTCCAAAGGGCAAAACAAGGAGAAAAATATAAAACAGTACCAGCAGATAGAAATAGTTGCTATAGACAGGTCACAACACAGAGACACAACTCAGTACAAAATCACCAGACAGAAGAATAGTCCAAACACAAGCCAAAGGTTCGGATACCAGGAAAGCAATGATCAGAGGCATGGTGCTGACTAAGAAGAAACCTCTATAGCCAGCACTCCAGGATGGGTTGGAGCTGGACTGTTATGTAATATCCGAGCCGTGGCCTAATTGGGCCAGAACTCAGAGACCCGGACAACACAGGGAGAAAGTGAGTAGTGTGAGGAGCTGTCAATCACAACAGGTTAAGCAATGGAGTAACTAGAAGCTGATGGGCCCCAGTGCAAAGTCTGTGCCGGGCCCCAACTATAATGTATGGTTTATAGTACTAGACTTCTCATATGGGAAAGTGACACCATAAGGGCCCCCTAAACCTCTTGGGCCCGGGTGCGACCGCAACCTCTGCACCCCTTCAAGTTACGCCCCTGAAGTTAAGTA